>NC_139554.1:51262946-51862946 GCF_965112155.1 Podarcis liolepis | reverse complement strand
TTGCAGTCCATGGGACTCTCAAGAGTCTCCTCCAGCACCAAAACAGAAAGGGCTAATACCATGTGACTCCTCAGGTGTTTTCTAAAGCACAAGACAAGATCATCTGGTGCCAGTGCACATCTAACATTCCTGGTTCCTTAAGGCATTCCTGTTTAGTTGCAGGTTAGCACAGTTCCTCCTAAAGCTGGATTTAATGTAAGATAAGTCTCACATCAGCACAACCTACACTATGGTGAAACTCAACCAGGATTAACAAATATTTGAAGCTGGCTTCAGAACCCTGACTAGCATTAACAATATTTAAGGTCAATGCTGATATAAGCTTAGCTATATGTCAGGGAACTGCCATCAGTGCCGGAGGGAGAGAGCAAGCTCCGAGGGGATCCCAGAGAGCGTCCCAGGAGTGGGAGAGGCAGCCCATCTTCTGGGGAAGGGAATCAGCGTGGCTCCAGTGGAGAAGGGGGGCAGATGGGGGAATCGGCGAGGCGGTCCCATGACTCCTTGCCAGGGACCAGCGGGGAGAGGAAGGGTCCTCCCCTGCATACGCCCTCCTTGTGCAGAAGGCTTCCGTGCAGGGAGAGTGGGAGGAGACTGGGCGTCAAAGAACTTCTTTGCTGGAATAAGTTTAAGAAACGCCCACTGACGGATTCTGCCAGCGATTGAGACAGCCACGAGTGAGTGGCTGTCCGGACAGGAAAGGTTCACTCAGGCAACCCAGCCAGGTGTTGGGACAGGCTTACGCACGAGCAACCCCTAGAACCATTACACTATAGTTAATGCATGCAAGAAGTAAGGATGGATCTGTCCATTTCACAGACGTTCATGTGCACATTCATATGTTTTTTCCATCCTGCCAGTGGCGTAGCGTGGGGGGTGCCAGGGGTGCCGGCCGCACCGGGCGCAACATTTGGGGGGGCGCGTTTGGCTGGCCCTCCTCGAGGAAGCAGGAACCCCACTGTCCTCAGACCTCCGAAGGCTGGCGGTGGGGCGGAGAGACCTTCTCCGCGCGCCAGCCTTCGGATGGCTGCTCCGAAGCCTGGCGGTGGGGCAGAGAGACCTTCTCCCCGCACCAGCCTTCGGAAGGCTGCTCCGAAGCCTGGCGGTGGGGCGGAGAGACCTTCTCCCCGCACCAGCCTTCGGATGGCTGCTCCGAAGCCTGGCGGTGGGGCGGAGAGACCTTCTCCCCGCACCAGCCTTCAGAAGGCTGCTCCGAAGGCTGGCTGTGGGGCGGAGAGACCTTCTCCCCGCACCAGCCTTCGGATGGCTGTCCTGAAGACTTGTGGTGGGAGCAGTGGCGTAGCATGGGGGTGCAGGGGGGGCCTGCCGCACCTGGCGCAACATCTGGGGGGGGCGCGGAAGAGACTCGAGTGCTAAAATCCACGGGTTAGGGGGCACAAATTACTTGCCTTGCCCCGGGTGCTGAGAACCCACGCTACGCCACTGCATCCTGCTTTCACATTAATCTGAATTTGGTTTTTTCCCCCCAAAAAAACTGCACAAAAATTGTATTTAAATTCTATTTCAAAACAATTTTATCACAAACTACACATTTAAATCTTAGTCCTGCTGGCCACATGACCTGGAAGCTGTACGCTGGCTCCCTCGGCCTATAGAGCAAGATGAGAGCTGCAACTCCAGAGTCATCTGCGACTGGACCTAATGGTCAGGGGTCCCTTTACCTTTACACATTTAAATATGTATTTTATCTCGGTGTATGGATTCCTAAACAATATTTCCTAAAACGCACATTTTTTGTAATGCATTTTGGTACGTTTTTGACCTGAGAATTACATCACAAATTTCAGAGAAGTGCAACATGTTCCAGTCTGCACATCTTGTGTAAGAGATGCATATCAGCTTAGTTCACATTTGAATTCACAGAAATAAAAATCCAGTTTGGCTCTGTTTTCAGTAGTTCTCACTACTAAATTCTGTAGGACTATCTGGTTATAGCAGAGAAGGGACAAAAGAAGTCCTTCGCCATAGGCAGGGCACATTGATGCCCTCTCCAATATTGCCCTAGAGTGCAACCTTTTCCTTTTCTCATATAAATGAATGAGTTGCCACTGACACCTAATGGGAAAAAATAGTACAATGCCTGTGATGGCAGAATCTCTCTCCCAGCCCCCACTACTAGGAGGCAGCCAGGGCTCCACTGACAAGGATACCAGGAGGCTGGTGTGTTTTAGAAGCCTATCTGCTCCTCCATGGCACTTCTAGTGTACATGCATTCTCCTTAAATATCCTCCAGCCATTCTATGGTTGGAGTAGGACATGTGTGGGGAATCTTGGAATCTTGAACTACAGCTCCTGTCCTCCCTGGCCATCCCCTGTGCTTGCTCAGGTTGATGGGTATTGTAGTTCAGCCACATCTGGAAGGTCAAAGGTTCCCCACTGCTGAAGCAGAATTTTGTTAATGGAGGTGACACCAGGGCTTATCTAGACCTCTTTCCTGCTTTTAGATACTAGCTGGTGTCTCTCTTTGTCTTTTCTTGACTGGAACATTTTCTAGAAAGGATTCTGTAGGAAGGCGCCTCTGCCATTTTCCCCAAGTAACATTTTGTCGACTTTATGGTTCCATTGCACTTAGCAACTGTTCAAAATTCTTCTCTCCCCCACCCCGTTGTTTTATCTAAACGATGCTTTCCATATGCTTACCCTTTTCAATTTGTTAAGGTTGAAAGCACTTTTTTAAAATAAAAAAAGACCTAACATGGCAACTGTCGTTCTTGTATTTGTGACCTTGCAGGGCATGTTACCTTTGTGATGTGAACAAACATGCCCCAAAACTACTACAGGCATCACCAAATGCGTTTTGCTAGTGACTTCATTTAATTCTCCAGAGTTTGAAGGTTAAGTGTATTAATTTACTGTGCCATTTTGCCACCTGCAATGGTGTTTTTTGAGAGAGAGAGAGAGAATGTCTCCAATTCAGTACCTTTAAATCACTTTGATACGATTCTAGGTTCTGTAAGGCAAATTTGCCGCCGGTATAAAATGCCTCCAAGAAACTCGGGGAGGAGGCTTGCTTCAGCTGTTGTTCATTATAGGAAGATTAATGGGGCCACTGATCCCATTAATTTGTTATTGAACCTTAGCTTAATATAACAGGTCAAAACAGTCCTACATCTACCTTCTGGACAAGTTTACTCAGTGGATAGATTCCTTTCTTATTCTGTAATACATTTCCCCAGGAAATTTCCGTCTAGCACAGCATCTGATTTTAATGAGACTTTTTGTTTCAGACAAATATCTGTTGATGGGTGTCTTATGTGGCTTAACCAATATCACACAGTGATCACTCGTGAGCCAAACCCTTTCTGCTTTTTTAGCCAGGAACCACAGCCACCATTGCATTTGGCATTGTTCTCCACAGCCTAAACTGCCACTCTGCCTAGAAACCAGGGCTGGGGAAAGTGGCCCTCCAGACCTCTCTCAATGGCTCTCAGGACTTTCCCCAGGCCACAACCTTCACTGGCCTCACCCTCCTCAAGTGCCAGTCAAGGATGTGACCTTGAAGAACTGTGAGGATGGCTCTCGCTTGCCTAGATGGAAGATGGAGAAATGCATGTGTATGGACTTGGGCATAGACGGAATGTAGTCTACTGTTCTACCCACTTTTGCCTCAAGACCCATCCCTTTTGTCACTGGCCTGCCCCAACCCTGAAAGAAGTTCTCCATGAGGGAATGCAGTCCTAGGGTTATCAAGGGTTTCCTAACCCTGCTATAAACAAATATACCACTTCTCTCTCTCTCCCTCTCTCTACATGCTTGTGCTCTCTGCCTCTGTCTTTCCTGAAACCCTCCACCAGGGTTCCACCCCCCGTCATATTTTCTTCCTTATTGACACTATATTAACCTCTGTGTGTGGTTCCATAAGTGTTGGGTAATACGCTTGTGTGTTATTGCCATTCTGCCCTTTAAAAGGTGTTTCATCAGTAAATGGCCCTGTAACTGCAGGGTAAGGACAAGGTCACTCTGGATCCTGTCACTGCCCAGCAAAGCAATGGCAGCTTGGTAGTTGCACTCCCTCTCTCTCTCTCTCTCTCTCTCTCTCTCTCTCTCTCTCTCAGAGTAGCTGCAACCTCTGGGTAGAAATGCCTGCTAACAGTGCATCTTTTTGCCCTATTATTCTCAAATTTATCTTCCCTTTATGACCCTTCTGCTGTGTGTCCTAAAGCAGGGCCTATGTCGTACCTTGATTTATGTACAACATGTTTTTAATGCAGGTGTGCTATAAATGCTTTTTATTTATTAATTAATTAATTCAATCATCATTTCGGCATCCCTCTCTCTGGTCATACTGCCATTATGGACTTCTGTTATAGAAAGGGGGTTGGAAAATTGCGATGTGTCCTTCTTTTGACTGGCTGCTTCTTGTAGGGAGAAGAAGCCAAGGGATCAAGTCCTCGCTACTGGTCAGAGCCTGGCATTCAGGCATGTCTAAAGCAAGCCAAAGCCATTATAGAAAGGCAGTGCCAAGCTAGTTCTGCTCTTTGCTCCCACTTGGGGTGAGGGTATTGTGGGGGGAAACTTGGCCCATCCGGACCCCTGCAAAGAAAGAACAAGGTGGTGGGAACAAAGATGCGCAGGCTTCGGAGGCTTCGCGTTGCTATCGCTGAAGCCAAGGAGTCTGCATTCGCCCCATAAGATGCACACACATTTCCCCTTCAGTTTTGGAGGGGGGAAAGTGTGTCTTATAGGGCGAAAAATACGGTACCTTTCACTTTTATCTTCCATGGCAATTCATCATTCATCTGCAGACAAATTGTATCTTACCTTGACACTTCATCTTCGGTCTTTAAACACCAGTTCTTGAGTGATGAGCCTGGATTCTATCTCTAAAATACCCACCGAGACCCGCCATATTTCACCCTGATACCCACACACCCCCATTTTCTCTGAAAGGGCAATGTCTTTACTATAATCACTTAACTCAAAGGCCTGGAAACGATGCCTTATGAGGAACGGCTAAGGGAGCTGGGCATGTTTAGCCTGGAGAAGAGGAGGTTAAGGGGTGATATGATAGCCATGTTCAAATATATAAAAGGATGTCACATAGAGGAGGGAGAAAGGTTGTTTTCTGCTGCTCCAGAGAAGCGGACACGGAGCAATGGATCCAAACTACAAGAAAGAAGATTCCACCTAAACATTAGGAAGAACTTCCTGACAGTAAGAGCTGTTCGACAGTGGAATTTGCTGCCAAGGAGTGTGGTGGAGTCTCCTACTTTGGAGGTCTTTAAGCAGAGGCTTGACAACCATATGTCAGGAGTGCTCTGATGGTGTTTCCTGCTTGGCAGGGGGTTGGACTCGATGGCCCTTGTGGTCTCTTCCAACTCTATGATTATATGATTATATGATTATATATGAACTTTAAGTTTAGGTTTACTTCTGCAAATACTTTTCTTCTGACGTCTACATTTGAAAAGTCTTACTGCTTCACCTTCATTGTAGGAACACAGTTGTGGTGCTACTGCCTGCCTAAAGGCATTCTTTTATAAACGCTTTTATAAACGCTTGAGGTTGTTTTTTTAACAACAACAACAACACAGCAACACAAGAATATTGTGCTGTTTAAAAGTAACCACCACAAGAAGGACTTTATAAAGGAATGTCTTTAGGCAGGAAACAGCAGCACAACTGTCCTCTTACAAAAAGATTCTGAATCTGTGGCCTGCATGAACTACCAGTTTTCTCTGTGCGATGTATTCTTTTTTGGCTGAAACTACTCACTTGGCATGAGTTGCCCTGATGCATGTAATTTTGTAGTCTGTGCAACAGCTTCAGCTATCTTCCCTGTTCAGTTGTTTGTTAAACTGCGGCTGCCCTACAATGTAAGATGTTTTCTATCTTATACCATTATCATCAAACCGAAACATTATCCACCAAGCAGAACACATTGCTGACCCCATTTGGACTGTTTCATACTACTTCCAAGTGCCCAGAATCTCCTATTACTGCTTTATCTGTGAGTTCTTCCTACCTGTCTCTTGAGTTCACCACTTCAATGGCCCTTTCTTCCATTCTGAAACCCTATTCTATTCCATTTATTTATTTATTTTGTTACAAGGAATGGGTAGAAAGCTTTCTCCAAGCCTTCCTTGGGTATATGGAGTAGAGTTTTCCTTGGGAAAACTTTATTTTTTTATGTGCTTTATATTCCTTTTGAATTATTGGTTTGCTGTTTGATGTCCTCTACCTCTAGTTTGTCCAGCTCTTGGGCATGAACATTTACTCACTGGATGTTTTCCACTTGTCTGTATAACACTGTCATTTATTTTTTACCAATGTCTATTTGAGAACCTGAATATTTCTGAAACTATTCATCATCATGTCAACCTTGCAGATACTGAATGCTCATGGATCATGCTTGGCTTTTGAACCAGCCATTTATTCCCAAATATGATTGCTTTCTTGGCGTATCAGACACAAATGGGGTCTCTTATTTGCAGCACACATTCCAGCTGTTTCCCACAACTTTAGAGAGCTTATTCTGTTGCACGTTCTCTTTACGGATGCTGGTCCCCACTTCCCTTGACATAGAAAGAGACCACACATTTGGCAAGTTAAAAATAGTTTACTTACAAACACTTCAAAGGTCATATTCATGTACTTTTCCATACAGCAGCAAGAAAAGACAGGCAGCATAATTTAGGATACAAAAATGGTATTTTTTGGTATAGAAACACAAAGATGGCTTGATAAAGCCACACAGTCTAAGCTTGGAGCATCCAATTTAGACCTCTTTATTGGTAGGGATCATATGGTGGAAGAAAAAAGAACAAAGAAATCGGTTAACCTTTCCTCCCAAGGTGAAGGGGTTTGACCTAGCCAAGCCTGGCAGGGCAGCCCACTCTGTGGTCTTAACCCCTTCATGCATTAATTAGCATGTTGGTTATATGAGGCTGATTTTTCCCACACAGTGCAGGTAGTTGTACAATGGACTTCATTTGCCTCAGGCTCTGCTGTTTGTGAAACAAGGCAAGTTTCAGTGGTGATAGGGGATTCCCTACTGAGGGAGTGGTGATAGGGGATTCCCTACTGAGGGGAACAGAAGCAGTGATCTGTGGGCCTGACAAGATGTCTCGGGAAGTGTGCTGTCTCCCCGGGGCTAAGATCCAAGATGTAACTGAACGACTGCAAAAAATCATAAAACCCACTGACGAATACCCCTTCCTCTTGGTTCATGTGGGAACCAATGACACTGCAAACAATAGCCTCCAGAAGATCAAAAGAGACTACGAGGCTCTCGGCAGGAAATTGAAGCAACTAAATGCACAAATTGTCATCTCGTCTGTCCTCCCAGTTGAACGACGTGGCCCAGGGAGAGAGGGGAAAATAGTGGAAGTGAACAGCTGGCTTCGCAAATGGTGTAAACAGGAACGGTTTGGATTCTTAGATCACGGACTGCAGTTTCTTGAAGATGGACTTCTGGCAAGTGATGGGCTGCACCTCACAACGGTTGGGAGAAATGTTTTTGCCAAAAATCTCAGAAACCTCATCAGGAGGGCTTTAAACTGACTAATGTGGGGGAGGGAGACAGTGCTCCTGAAGGTAGGAGTCTATCAATTAATGAAGATGATCATCCAAATGTCATAGACCAAATGGAGCAAACAGCACGCGGACCTAGTGGAGGGAGGAAAAAATCCTTAAATAAGAGACACGGGGGAATGATTAATGGACTTCAATGTCTGTACACTAATGCGCAAAGCATGGGAAATAAACAAGATGAGCTTGAGCTCTTGGTACAGCAAACTAAATATGACATAATAGGCATCACTGAAACCTGGTGGGATAAGTCCCACGATTGGAATGTAATAATGGGGGGATACAATCTATTTCAGAGAAACAGACCAGACAAGAAAGGAGGAGGAGTGGCGTTATATGTCAGGGATGTGTATACCTGTGAAGAGATCCAAGATTTAGAACCTCAAAGCCAAAGTGAGAGCATTTGGGTCAAAATTAAGGGAGAGAAGAATAACAGAGACCTCATTGTGGGAGTTTACTATAGATCCCCAAGCCAAACGGAGGACATAGATGCTGCCTTCCTGGAACAGATGGCCAAGCATGCAAAAGGAAGGGAGATAGTAGTAATGGGGGACTTCAATTACCCGGATATTTGTTGGACGTCAAACTCAGCCAAGAGCATAAGGTCAAACAGATTCCTCACTGGCCTTGCAGACAACTTCATTGTCCAGAAAGTGGGAGAAGCAACAAGAGGAACAGCCATTTTAGATCTGGTCCTAACCAATGTTGATGACCTGGTTAGTGGGGTAGATGTGGAAGGATCATTAGGCGCGAGTGATCATGCTCTTCTGAAGTTTACTATACAGCGGAAAGTAGCAGCCAAGCATACTAGGACTCAATTTCTTGACTTTAAGAGAGCCGACTTCATAAAACTTAGGGAAGTGCTGGGTGAGATCCCATGGACAGCAATACTAAAAGGAAAGGGAGTTCATGATGGCTGGGAGTTTGTTAAGAGGGAGATAGTAAAAGCACAACGTCAGGCAATACCAATGAGACGAAAACATGGAAGGTGCCTAAAGAAACCAGGGTGGCTATCTAAAGAACTTTTAACTGAATTAAGATTAAAAAAGGATGTGTACAAAAAATGGAAAAGGGGGGAAACCACCAAAGAGGAATTCAAACAAATAGCCAGCACGTGTAGACACAAAGTCAGAAAAGCTAAAGCACAGAATGAACTCAGGCTTGCTAGAGAGGTTAAAAGCAACAAAAAAGGCTTTTATGGGTATGTTCGTAGCAAAAGGAAGAACAAAGAAACAGTGGGGTCACTCAGAGGAGAAGATGGTGAAATGCAAACAGGGGACACAGAAAGGGCTGAACTCCTCAATGCCTTCTTTGCCTCAGTCTTCTCCGATAAAGAAAACAATGCCCGACCTGAAGAATTTGGAGCAAATGATTCAGCAAAGGAAACACAGCCCAGAATAACTAAGGAGATAGTACAAGAATATTTGGCTAGATTAGATGTATTCAAGTCTCCAGGGCCAGATGAACTGCATCCAAGAGTATTAAAAGAACTGGCAGATGTAATCTCAGAACCACTGGCAGTCATCTTTGAGAATTCCTGGAGAACAGGCGAAGTCCCGGCAGACTGGAGGAGGGCAAATGTTGTCCCTATTTTCAAAAAGGGGAAAAGAGAGGACCCAAATAATTACCGCCCAGTCAGTCTGACATCAATAGCAGGGAAGATTCTGGAACAGATCATTAAGCAAACAGTCTGTGAGCACCTAGAAAGGAATGCTGTGATCACCAATAGTCAGCATGGATTTCTGAAAAATAAGTCATGTCAGACTAACCTGATCTCGTTTTTTGACAGAATTACAAGCCTGGTAGATGAAGGGAACGCAGTGGATGTAGCCTACCTTGATTTCAGAAAGGCATTTGACAAGGTGCCCCATGATATTCTTGTAAAGAAGCTGGTAAAATGCGGTCTTGACTATGCTACCACTCAGTGGATTTGTAACTGGCTGACTGACCGAACCCAAAGGGTGCTCATCAATGGTTCCTCTTCATCCTGGAGAAAAGTGACTAGTGGGGTGCCACAGGGTTCTGTCTTGGGCCCGGTCTTATTCAACATCTTTATCAACGACTTGGATGATGGACTCAAGGGCATCCTGATCAAATTTGCAGATGACACCAAACTGGGAGGGGTGGCTAACACCCCAGAGGACAGGATCACACTTCAAAACGACCTTGACAGATTAGAGAACTGGGCAAAAGCAAACAAGATGAATTTTAACAGGGAGAAATGTAAAGTATTGCACTTGGGCAAAAAAAATGAGAGGCACAAATACAAGATGGGTGACACCTGGCTTGAGAGCAGTACATGTGAAAAGGATCTAGGAGTCTTGGTTGACCACAAACTTGACATGAGCCAACAGTGTGACGCGGCAGCTAAAAAAGCCAATGCAATTCTGGGCTGCATCAATAGGAGTATAGCATCTAGATCAAGGGAAGTAATAGTGCCACTGTATTCTGCTCTGGTCAGACCACACCTGGAGTACTGTGTCCAGTTCTGGGCACCACAATTCAAGAAGGACACTGACAAACTGGAACGTGTCCAGAGGAGGGCAACCAAAATGGTCAAAGGCCTGGAAACGATGCCTTATGAGGAACGGCTAAGGGAGCTGGGCATGTTTAGCCTGGAGAAGAGGAGGTTAAGGGGTGATATGATAGCCATGTTCAAATATATAAAAGGATGTCACATAGAGGAGGGAGAAAGGTTGTTTTCTGCTGCTCCAGAGAAGCGGACACGGAGCAATGGATCCAAACTACAAGAAAGAAGATTCCACCTAAACATTAGGAAGAACTTCCTGACAGTAAGAGCTGTTCGACAGTGGAATTTGCTGCCAAGGAGTGTGGTGGAGTCTCCTACTTTGGAGGTCTTTAAGCAGAGGCTTGACAACCATATGTCAGGAGTGCTCTGATGGTGTTTCCTGCTTGGCAGGGGGTTGGACTCGATGGTCCTTGTGGTCTCTTCCAACTCTATGATTCTATGATTCTATGATTCTATGATTCTATGATTCTCCCTTTTCCTTTTCCATCGCCTCCTGGTTGCTTCTTTTTTAGCTAGTGAGTTCAATCTGCCAGTCTTCTTATTGCTGACACACAGAGCTGGTGATGCAGGAGGGAGAGCACTGGGGCCTGGCTGAAGGGAGTCCAGGTTCAGTAACCTCTTCTTGCACCCTACGTCATCCTCTTGGAACACAAGAAGATGGGAACTCAGTCCCCTATCCACCTCTTTAGATCTCATCTGAGGGGGAGAAAATAACCACTAGAATGCTCCAGCCTTTGGCTACTGCACTCAATTCTTATTGAATTTCCACAACATAAAATGCTACCAGGAGCTCAGTAGTTTGAAAATCACAGATAAACTTGGTTGGATCTTGACTTAGTCATAAAGGTAAAGGTAAAGGGACCCCTGACCATTAGGTCCAGTCGTGACCGACTCTGGGGTTGCGGTGCTCATCTTGCTTTATTGGCCGAGGGAGCTGGTGTACAGCTTCCGCGTCATGTGGCCAGCATGACTAAGCCACTTCTGGCAAACCAGAGCAGCGCACGGAAACGCCGTTTACCTTCCCGCTGGGGCGGTACCTATTTATCTACTTGCACTCTGACATGCTTTCGAACTGCTAGGTTGGCAGGAGCAGGGACCGAGCAATGGGTGCTCACCCCGTCATGGGGATTCAAACCGCGACCTTCTGATCGGCAAGTCCTAGGCTCTGTGGTTTAACTCACAGCGCCACCCACATCCCTGACTTAGTCATACCTAGTCCCAAAATCAAATCTCACTTATGTCAATGGGTCTACTGCAAGTGTGGCTTAAGTATGTGTTATGCTGAATTTTTACTCAGCCTTGTTTGACTGTGATGCAAATGAGTCTGCATGCAGTAAGTTTACCTCTCCCCCACTGAACTGTCACCTTGTAAAAAGAGAAACAATGCTACGCCCGCCATCCTTTCCTGCGTCCTTTTGTGTGCTCATGGAATGCCTGCACCCCACAGTTCATGGATACCTTCTCTCAGCTGCCATCTTCTCTGAAGTGTCACTTAAACCGAAGCTTATTCTGAATGAAAGGGGGACAATTGGGTCGCTCTCCTGATTTCCCCCGTAAGCTCTTGCCCAGCCCATTGAGCTGAGGTGCATATTTCTCACATCATTGTTGATTATGAAGGTTTTAGTCAGGCAGCCGCGGGTAAGCAGGTGATTTCTTTTCATTGTCAAGACTTGACTGCCGCAAATAACCTCTCAGTTTGAACTGGAGTGCTTGAGTGCTGCAGAAGTCTTTCTCACACTCGGAAATCATAATGTCTTTCCTCTTCCCTCCACCCCCCCAACCTCCATTAATCTCTGTTTAATCCAGGCAGCGCTGTAAGGACTAAAAGAACCTTTACATTACATACAGGTAGGATTATGGCTTATTCGGTAGGGGGAGGGAGAGATTGATTTTTGCTGCTTCTTCTCCTTTGAATTCCCGATAACTTTTAACTTTTCTGATATCCTGAGCAGACACTTCTCTCCACTCAGCCTGTCTCTGTCAAAGGTGAAGATGTAGCCCTCAGAACGAAAAGTAAATACCACAGCTCTTGCAGAAGGCAAGGAGAGCCCACCTAATTCTCTGACAGTGATGGCATTTTGTGAACTAAACCCTGCAAGCTGATCTGACGTTCCCATTTTCTGTCAGTCTCCCCCTCCTTGTCTTGCTTCTTATGTATTTAATGGTTGCTCTGGCATGGAAAGAGAAGGCTTTTGGAGCCAAAGGTGGTGCTTGTGTGAATTGATACCTGCCCCACAGGATTTTTGGAAACTCCCAAGTTCAGCTATCACTGCCAACCTGTCAATTCTTGGGATCAAATGAGAAGTGATGGGGGCAGCCATGTTGGATTATCCATATGTCCCAAAACTAGGCTTGAACCCAGAGTGGAATGAGTAAAAAATACCACAACTCAGATAGTTTTTTTCTGCTGAACCACTACAACCCTTTTGAGCCCCTTGCCCTAGCAAAGTGATATTAGTGACTGTAGTTGTGAAATTCCTAAGGGTCCAGGGAGGAATTTTACAGGAATGGATGCACTATCTCCTTCAAGGCAGCAGGCACCATTCCCTTGTGTAATAATGTATTAGCCACTCCCTAGACCCATCTTGTCAACCCTCCTCAGCTAGCTCCCGGTTGTATTCACTGGATTTCTATTCTGGACATGGGCCAGATAAGCAAACATCAGCAACCTCTGCTCCCATTTCTATCAGAATTCTCTGACATCCCTAGAGGCAGGTTCCAACTACTGCACGTTTATTCTGTTGCCCTAGCAATGACAGGATCCACACACAAAGGGTTTACAGTCTACAATAGACAGACAAGGTCATGTTGGAGGAATGGGGAGTAGAGAATGGGCAAATGAGAATGGAGATGGGGAAAGTTGGGTTGCAGGAGAAGAATGGCTAAGAGGAGCTGAGGAGGGTTCACAAGATGGGTCCAGGGAGTGGTTAATACATCATTACACAAGGGAGTGGT
Organism: Podarcis liolepis; assembly: GCF_965112155.1. Lineage (NCBI taxonomy): Eukaryota > Metazoa > Chordata > Lepidosauria > Squamata > Lacertidae > Podarcis > Podarcis liolepis. The sequence continues at coordinate 51,849,913 of NC_139554.1, read as the reverse complement.
GCCTGCTGCCTTGAAGGAGATAGTAGTGCATCCATTAAGAGGAGCAGAGGGTGGATGCCAAATTGCTTGGATAGCAAAGCAAGTCTTAAAATAACCAGCCTTCCCCTGATCTCTGTTTACCTAGTATAATTTTCTCCAACCAGCTGTTTTGGATCAAACATCTGGCGGGCACCAGGTTGGAGAAGACCTAGTACCACATCAAATTTTGTGGATTGGGCTGGGAACAGGGCATGAGGCAGGCATCCTTCATTGTTTCTGATGGGATTGAGGTTCCCATTCCCAGTCTGATGTGCATTCAGTTTGTCCCAAGTGCCGGCTAGGATAAACTGTTGCTGGGCTGTCCCAAGAGTGCACTTGCGCACATGGTCTGCTTGCAGGTTTCCCAAAGGCATCTGCTTGGCCATGGTAAGAACAGGATGCTGGACAAGGTGGGCCATTGGCCGGATCCAGCAGGCTCTTCTTATGCTCTGAGGTTCTTCAGTCCCCACACATTTGGCTTGGCCATCCTTACAGCTGTGACACTCTTCAGTTTGCCTCCTGAGCGAAACAAGAGAAGCTTGTTGACACATGAGCAGCAAGAAGGCAGGGTTAGCTTGCAGTGATGCAGCCACAGGAAGACTGTACCTTGTAGTTGAGGAAGGTCTGAAAAATTTCCTGCTTGGCAGGGGGTTGGACTCGATGGCCCTTGTGGTCTCTTCCAACTCTATGATTCTAAGAGCTGAAAATGAGCTGTTGCAGTAATGGGGACTTGGGGAGACAGGGAGATGTTATGCTCCAAAAGGAGAAGTAAAGGGGAGGAGAGGCTATTTTACAAGCATTGTCTCTTCAGCGCTGCCACCCTCTGTCCCCTGTGTAGAACATTTGAAGTCTGTGTGAATGTAATTTAGTGCCAATTAAGTGACTGGGAACCATAAACTCATTTCATGTTGAAACCAAGAAATGGGCCCCCGGGGAGCATGGCAAAGGAATGGGGGTGCTCTTCGTCCCACAAAAGCTGCTCCACCCCCCTGCTGTAATTCTAAGCGCTGCTCTCCAAATCTCAACATTCAACGCCAGCTCAGATACACAGGGCATTAAGCGACTGAATTAAATCCTTGGTGTTTGCTTGACATCAGTCTCCTTGAGTAAAGGATTTCACGGACCGGGGTGCTCTACAAGGCCGTAATTTAAATCATTATGTGGAGGCTGCTCCTCCGAGTTTTATTTTGACTTGCTGCAATTCCTTTTTATTAAAGCCCCCGGTTGTGTTTGTTGTGGTTGTGGTTGTTTTCTATTCGCTTTGATGTGGGAGTTTTGGATTAAATCTCAATAAATAAATGAGCTTTAAAAATTAAATTAGATTTCATTTGCATGAGCTGGAGTGCATCTTTCTTTTTAAAAAAATCACATAAAGCCTATCAGACCCATTACTTGATCAGGCAGCACTGAGAGGAAAAAAGAAGACATTTCCCCCCAGCATAGGATGCACTAAAAGTCCCAAGAATAGATTTATAGGAATATTTTAACCTTTTCCTTGATCCCTGAAATGTCATTGTTCTGTAGGATACACTGCAAAGGGTGACCTTTTGTAGGAATCGTGGGACGAGTTTGATCTTTGGAAGAAGTTTCAGAGATAATGTACTTGAGGGTGAAAGAAATGCCAGCACTCATAGTTGGTTTTCAATACTTTGTGCGCCTCTGAGGTGGGTGGAAATTATCTATGCGCAATTTCAGTTGTCTGTTAGGTGCAGCAGTAGGTATCTCAGGCTGGAGCTGGGCATGATGGCAAATGCAGGGTTGCTGCACCATTTCCCCTTCTCTGCCGATAATATGTAGTTTTGGAAATGAGTGGTACAGCATGCATTCCACTGCTCCCCTTTTATTGACTGAACAAGTGAGCATGTCTAGACAGACCCAGTTTTTCACAGACTTTTTCAGAAGGTTTGCAGATGGCCTCCTATGTAACTATGTTTTAAAGCAGAAGTTTTCAACCTTTTTGAGTCCACGGCTCCCTTGACCAACTACATTCTTTCTGTGGCACCCCTGTGGGGCTCAGGAGCCCAGTTATGTCTCCCCTTGCCTGCAGTACCTATTTCAAACTCCCTCCTTTGTGGAGGATTCCCTCAGCCTCCTCTCCTCTCCCCTCTCATTGGGAGTCCCCCGGGCAGTCACTGCTGCCGCCCCTGGTCTCTGAGCTGCCCCAAAGAGAGGGGCCACCTCACACTGCACCACAGGGGCCTGGGAAGAGGATGCCCACAGCCCGCCCAACGGAGACTGGCCAAAGATGAATGTGAGGCCAGCACCTTACCTTAGGAGGCAGCAGTGGCGGCAGCAGGTGCTGTTGGGTCTGCATGGTGGAAAGGCTCCCCTTCAGCACTCAGGCAGGCCTTGCACACAAGAAGCACAAGAAAGGCCAGCACAGCACCTGCTGGCCTGCCTGCCCAGCCTCCCACTTGTTCGTCCATTCCCAACATCAGAGGCTGGTGGACTGGCTGGCTGGGCTCCCTCGCTCACTTGCTTGCTTACTCTGATGCCACCTCAGCTCCTGGCAACCAGTACCCCTTGGCCAGCCCCAGAGGCACCATTCGTCTGGGGAGCTTGTAGCCAGGGCTGCTGCAACAAACAGCTGTGCAAGCCTTTGGGAGGCAGAGATGAGAGGGCAGCAAAGGAGGGAGGGAAGGAAGGAAAGAGGGACAGAGGCCCATGTTTCCTGTGGCACCCCTGGCCACCATTCAAGGCACCCCAGGTGCCACAGCACACTGGTTGAAAACCACTGTTTTAAAGTAAGGAAGGAATTTCCCAAAGGCCCTTTATTTTTATTTTTAAGAAGGACTTCATATGCTGCACTGCTGAAGAAGGAAGAAATGTTGAACCTTTAATTTGAAATCAATTTATTCTTTACTTAATGGGCAGCCTGCCATTTATGCTCTACTATAGGAAACTTCACTGTTAACTAGTAGTTTTATGTGAACATCTGTTCAGCTTGTTGCTAACTTGCATTTGTATTTATGAGAGACCTGCATGTTGCTGTTTTGGCTGCTAATGCTGCGATTTGGTTTTGATGTTTCTGTACCCTCCCCACTCCCCCTTATCCGCCAGCCTGGAATGAGGGTTTGCTCTGCTTGAACACAGCTGTTTCTCTGATGTGGGGAGGGGAGGGTGGATTGGGAAATGGGTGTTTGCCTGTAACAGAATGTGGTTGCGTATGCCAGCTGATCACATTTGTTCCCATTTATTTTGGCATAGAAACCTTTTCCTATAATTATATTGAGCTTTAATATAGGGCTTCTGAAATGCTTTGGGACTAGAATCTCAGATCTCTATGCTCACATCCACAGCAAACATTCAAAGCACTCTTATACCTCTGTAATGGCTTCCCCACCCCCCCAACTGTAGTTTGTAAAGGATGCTGGGAATTGTACCTCTGTCTCCCAAGAACTCTTCCTGACAATAAGTCTCTGGGTGGAGCACATTATTTTATGGTGATAGAGAGTAGTACCTATTCCACTATATCTTGTGATGACTGTTGCTAGTACCACACAATTTTAAGTGTCTGAACTGGGCACTATGATTCTCTGCTTAGGCTACATTCTTGTGAGTGTTTCCTCTGGGGTTAACCCCCTTGGACTTAACGGGACTTCAAAGTGAGCACACCTACGACTAAGATTCAGTCAAATAACTAAATAGTTCAGAGAGGAGGAGCAATGCCCTATTTTATATTTAGTAAACAAACAAACCTCTGTGTTGCAAAATTTGACTCGGCAATATTGAAAGCAACACGATGGCCAGAAACAATTACAATATAGAAAACTTTATGAAATAATGCAAAACATCAAAACTATCAAACTTAAGTCTCTGAAAGTCCTTTAATAAGTCCCAGTGCCAGACTTTACCCGGCGGAGATCAAGTTTGTAAAGCTTTGTATAACCGGCAAATGTCCAATTCTGATGTCCAACTCTGAACTCTGCTGAACAGTGTTTCCGGATAGCAACTACTGTTTCGTTCAGTTCTTCATCAGCCAATTAGTTCAACCAACACTCGTAAGTACAAAGATGTGTAATTTCTTCATTAACTGAAAGTAAAATATTCAAACGATGACCTGCACATACATAACAATAACTTCAAATAGCGTGGATATTATGAACTGTAACATATAAAGGTTACATACCCAATCTTTTTTTTTTGAATTGATATAATATACATGAGAATGAAAAATACTCTGGAACAGTCAAATAGCTAAATAGTGCAAAATGGAGGAGGAGCAATGCCCTATTTTAGATTTAGTCTGAAGGTATAAAAAAAAGTTCATTATAACCAAAAAGCTCTGATACTTTGATGATCTGCATCCATCTCTGTCAAGTAACTCATTTTTAGAAAGTTAGCACTTTCATCTAAGTGTCTGTCAGCAAAGTTGAAGGGAAAGGTGCTAAATTCTGTCTCATACACAATACTTGACTACACCTGAGAAGAACTTCCTTCTACTTAATATTTTAATTTATCTCTTTTATATTTGAGCACAAGCAAACATGTTTTGCTAAACTGCTACATTACAAGTTAACATAATTGTCTCTGACCTTGAATCAATAGTGTTCATGCTTGTTCACGTGCCACTGTTGTTGTAGTTTTACATTTTAATTTATGTATGTCATCTTTCAGAATAGGTTTGTCCCCAAGGCAGCCTTCATATTAAAATATGACCTTTGTCTCCTTTAACAGATACGTTTGTCTGATGGGTTGGTCTGGTGGTTGGAGAACCCAGTTTTATACCAGGTCGCTCAACTAGATGCTTCCTCACATGAGTCTCACATCACACTTTATCCAGGACCAAGATTGTACAGTGGTATCTCAGGTTACAGACGCTTCAGGTTACAGACGCTTCAGGTTACAGACTCCGCTATCCCAGAAATAGTACCTCAGGTTAAGAACTTTGCTTCAGGATGAGAACAGAAATCATTGGGAGGCCCCATTAGCTAAAGTGGTACCTCAGGTTAAGAACAGTTTCAGGTTAAGAACGGACCTCCAGAACAAATTAAGTTCTTAACCTGAGGTACCACTGTACATGCATTTGACTGGTGTTTGTTGCACTAAAGACCTAAATGATGAGGTGTGGATTTCCAAGCATGCAGTGGATATACACTTGGCAACTGAAGTAAATTATGACTCCATAGCACAGAGCCCCATGGTTCCCCCAAGTGCCTTGGTACGTTTGCCAGTGGCTCCCTTCACATTTTATGCATTTGCTGCAGCAGACATCCAAGTAACTGAAATCCTGTGTGAAATGGGTCTCAGTTAGAAATGCATATGTAAATAATGATGAAATCATTGGCCTATGAAAGCGATTCTAATCCTGTGTTAATGACTTGTTCTGTCAGTGCCAGACTAGGGCAGATGCTGAGGCTGTTTTCACACACGAGGTTTATAGCAGCTCTTGCTCCTGTTGGGCTCGTAATGTGAATGCAAAAGTTGAACTGGCCGGGATTTTCATTCATATCACAAATACCTCTCATCTGCGTTCTCTCCTGCGTGAACAGAAATCATATGAATAGTGTGAAGTAGAATAAAGGGCAGTTTAAAACCTTACACGTGAAAATGCCTGTCTGAGAGTAACCTGGGAAGTACTGATGTTGCCAGATTTTGTGATGGTTCTGCATACAGAAAATCTGGTCCACCCACAAAACACACCTGTTTTTGAAACAGGCAGCCACCAACGTCCCACCCCCATCCTTCTTCTCCAACTCAAATTGCAATCCAAGCTTGAAAAGAACGCCACACATAAACCCACCAGTTGGTTGCATCCACAGGATATATTGAAGCCACATTTATACCACTTTTAACAGTCATGGCTTCCTCCAGAAACTCATGGAGAGCTGTAGTTTACCTCTCACAGAGCTACACCTTAGCTGCAGCAATAGCAGGAAGAGAGGTTTTCATGTCTCCTCCCCCTGGTTCTTGAAACTCGGCTATGGCAGCACCAGAAGTACTACCCCTTTTGTGCCATGGCGGTTTTCAAGCATCAGGGAGAGAAAGAGAAAGGGAGGAAGAACAAGCAAAGGTGGCGAGAGGGAGGTAGAAAGAGGCGGAGGAATGAAGAGACAAGGACCTCTCTCTCTCTGCCACCAAAGGAGCAGAATTTACCTGATTGCCATGACATGGGAGAAGTGGATCTGGTGCTGAAATAATTAAATAATGTGTGCCATTGATTATTAACAGTCCATAGAAATGTGGGTGTTAATCCAAGCCAATGTCCACCAAAATGTTTCAGTGCTTTTAGCAGTTGAACATCTCTAGATGACAGCGGCAGGATATGCAAGAGAATAAATGTGGTGTTTTTTTCCAATTTAGTCAAGAGAAACTGCTTCACTAACAAGCTTCAATTTTTCTCTTGTATTGAGATAATATAATATCTATTTAAATTCTGTAAAATTAATTAGACACTCAATTTTGAATTGTTAATTTCTTTAATAAGTGGAAGAAAGCACTAGCTAGTGCTAGCAATGAACACATAAGGAACCAGCAAAGTATTTTGACAGTTTTCTCATTGGAAAATGTATTTTGGATTTCACCTTTTCCTGGTGGGATGAGAAATCCAGCTTTCATACTTCCCCTGTGCTGTTCATTTTGCATGCATATTCACTTTCTGTCCTAATTCTTTATTTTGCAACCATTTGTAAAACTCATAATTTGCACTGCTGTGGTTAATTAAGTTAGTGTGTGCCAGTAGTGATTGGTGTTTGGGTTTCCAATCTACATATCAAGAGCTATTTGTTGAGGTTTGTTAATAACATTAAATAGACTTGAGAGTTTTGCAACCTGCTCATAGGCAATTTGTGCAGAGAGGGGAAATGAAAGATGAAATTTGCTGAGTGAATAATGGCAGGAGAATTGTTTATGCAAACCTGCTTGGAGAATGTAGTCGATGCAGCAAAAACAATGATCAACACTAGGAATTACTGGGGAACCTTGGCAGGAGTTGTTATGACAATATAGGATTTAATTTTTTTTAAGGCATAGGGTTTTGCTGTATATAGGCTCTTAAATTATTATCTCTTCCCAGAGACATAATGTGTGTGTGTGTGTGTGTGTGTGTGTGTGTGTGTGTGTGTGTGTGAAAAATGTATGCTGCTGTAGCTACATTGGATTTTAAATTTGCTTTCAGTTCTTGTACTGGTGTTCTGCCATGCTTTGCAAGGGTCTAAGTGGTTCTCCCAGGATGTATGTGGACTTTGGGACATTGGTCCTCCTCATAGGTGTTTCCATTAAGCTCTCTTTCTGCAAGAGTGGAACCAATAACCAAGGGGCGGGTTGCTGGGGATGGTCAAGCAGAAGCTGAACAATTCTCTTGTTGGGATGCTTTAGCTCTGGGTTTTCTGCACTGAGCAAGAGGCTACACTAGATGACATTCATCAAAATCCTCTTCCACAGAATCATAGAGTTGGAAGGGACCCCAAGGGTCAGCTAGGCCAACCCTCTGCAATGCAGGAATATCATCAACTAAAGCATCCAAGACAAATGGCTTGGATTCTACATTCTAGGGTTCTAAGTTCTAGGATTCTACAAGAAGCATCCTTGTCAATCTCCTATACACTTTATATGGGCTTGCGCTGAGGCCACAAAGAAAACAGAATTACTAACCTGTAACAGCTGCGTTTCAATGGATCTCACATCCCACCATTCACCTCTGCTTGGATTTGTACGCTCACTCTTTCTTCAGTGCCCAGGAGTCACCTCCTGGGGGCTGAGGTCCCTTCCCCTCCCTTCATAAAATATTCAAGGGGGCCAGTCCCCCCTAAAACTTGATAGGTTGAAATTGTGTGTGTGCACCACATCATATGATTGATTATTCAGGGTGGGGCTTACCTGCTCTCCCCCCCCCCCGCCGCCGCTGCCAGTATTTTATGCAAGTTGGCACCCCTACTTCAATAGGATTAACCACTATTGTGGCCAGGGAAAAGAAGTGAGTGGGAAGCACTGGCCTTGTTGCTCACTTCGGAGAGTAGGTGCATGAGGGAGATGAGCAATCTCCAGTCTGCTCACCTTCTCCTGCCAAGATGTCTCGGAAGGAAGCCTCATGATTCTGAGTCAGACCATGGCTTTGTCAATTAGTTCAGGCAGGGGACTTTGCTAGCCCTACCTAGAGATGCCACTGAGCCAAGCAACCATTCAGATATTTTTTGAGACCCATTGGGATGGCCATGTTTTACCCTCTAAATCTCATATTGGAATGACAGGGATGAGAAGAGTGAGAGAGAAATGGAGTGATTTCAATAGATATTGGTGGAGGTTTATGCATTTTACTGTATTTATTCTTAGTTTTTGTCCCACTCTTCTTCCATTGTGAAACCCAAGGCAGCAGACAGTGATTCCCAGACTGTCACTCACCCAGGCAATGCCAGACATGAGGGTTCCAACTAGAATAAAATAAGGTGGAATGGCAAAACCCATCAACTGGGGTAGGGGCTCAGATATTTTATTGGGGGTGGGGCAAAGGGATCTCAGCCACTAGGTGTTGGCTCCTTTGCTAGACCCAGGCCTGCAGAAAGATTCCAGTAGGGAAAGTCTTGAAAATAAGATGACTTTACTTAGAGTAAGTCAGGTTTGGCAAAGTGTCAGTCTATAGCATGAATTTCACTTGGCTAATACTAATTTTGTATCTGGCTAGCAAAGCGCTCAGCTCCACTCCTGCCGTGGGGGAGGAGAGAAATGCCTGTCTTCGCTTCCTCATACTCAGAAATGTGTCAGACCTGTCAAGCTTCAGAGTTACATCTGATTTTTCGAACCAGACAGCATCTATAACAGCCAGCACTGCCTTCATAAGGAAAGCTGTGGAGAATTGTCTCTTTCCATTTTTAAAATGTGAGAGACTTTCTCCATGGGCAGGCTGTAGGCTATTACTCATAGATGGGGCCACTGCAACGCTCTCCCACCCACCTTACTATCCCTCTGTGGCCTTTTGGAAAATTCCTAACCACTTCCTATATAGATCTTCTGCTACTGCTACCTGGGATAGCGCTCAAATGACAGATGCTCTTACTCCTGATACATTTTGCAACACACACGCAGGAACAGCACACACATCCATTTATCTGCCCCTGTACATCATCCAGCTTCCCACAAGGAACATACTTGCGAGGGACCATACAGAACTTAGAAGTGTGGTGTCATCAGTAGGCTCATCTCTGCTTTCCATTTATCTTGATACCAGAAGCACCAAGCAGTTCTCAGAATAAGTGCCATTATGGGCTTGATGAGGGGTATTAAGCTGAAGCGGAATCCTGACAAAAGTCTTCAAGAGATGCCTGGAAGTCAAAAGTGAGGATGCCTGCCAGGTCTCTGCAGGAAGAGGGTTCCACAGCATGTGACCAGTTCATCCTAAATGCCCAACTTCTGCTTGAGACCAGTCAGGCTTCTGCAACACAATGGGCAACTCACAGTGCTTGAGCAACTCACAGTGATTGGACTGAGGTATAAGGGCTCAAGTGATCCTTAAGATATGCAACCATCATAACAAACAGCCATTGATAACCTTATCTGCTGCGAATCTGTGAAATCCCCTTTTACAGCTGTCCAAGTGGGGGGCCATCACTGTATCCTGTGGTAGTAAACTCTATAGCTAACTCTTCACTGTGTGAAAAAAGTATTTTTCTGCCCTGAATTTCTCAACATTCTGGGATCGCTCATACAGGAGACGCTTAATCTCAGGGTCATGGATTTGAGCCTCATATTGGGCAAAAAGATCCCTGCGTTGCAGCGGGTTGGAGTACATGATCCTTGGGGTCCCTTTCAACTCTACAATTCTGTGGTTCAGTTCATGGATCCCAGGTTCTTTAATATGAGGGAGGGGGGAAATTGTCTCTATTCACTTCCTCCTCACCATGTGTTATTTTACAAACCTCTTATCATATTCCCCCCTTACTTGCCTTTTTCCCTAAGCTGCAAAGCCCCAAATGTTCTAACCTTACCTCATAGGGGAGTTGCTCCTGCCCCTTTATGCTTGCCCTTTTCTATACCTTTCCCAGCTCAACAATATCCTTTTTGAAGTGCTGCATATTACCTTTCGACCCCTGGGTCCTATATATCCTTCGTAGCACCTTCTCCCATTGATGCTTATCTTTGAGATCATCTGGCAGGACCTCCTCTGCATTCCCCCAGCTACTATAGTCAGATCACAGAGAGGGAAGACCAGGATCTTCTCTGCTGCAGCACCAGGCCCTGTCCTCACCTATCCCCCTCACAAAAATTAAATGTATGGAGGGGTAGCAGTCTTGCGACCCCAGCCCTCTTTCTCAACTGCCATGCATTCTGTGGAAAGTGAAAGGGGACTTTGCATGCATTTGTATTTGTTGTTGTTGTTGTTGTTGTTTAGTCATTTAGTCGTGTCCGACTCTTCATGACCCCATGGACCAGAGCACACCAGGCACTCCTATCTTCCACTGCCTCCCGCAGTTTGGACAAACTCATGTTAGTAGCTTCAAGAATACTGTCCAACCATCTCATCCTCTGTCGTCCCTTTCTCCTTGTGCCCTCCATCTTTCCCAACATCAGGGTCTTTTCCAGGGAGTCTTCTCTTCTCATGAGGTGGCCAAGTATTGGAGCCTCAGCTTCAGGATCTTTTCCTTCCAGTGAGCACTCAGGGCTGATTTCCTTAAGAATGGATAGGTTTGATCTTCTTGCAGTCCATGGGACTCTCAAAAGTCTCCTCCAGCACCATAATTCAAAAGCATCCATTCTTTGGTGATCAGCCTTCTTTATGGTCCAGCTCTCACCTCCATACATCACTGTACAAATCCACACTATATGTAATTCTGATTAGGCATTTCTAAGGAAGCTGAAATTCTGAAGGTTTGGAAGTAAATCTTTTCAAACTATTGGGACTCACTGATTCAAAAACCATGCTCCTTTTTCTCAGAAATGTGAGTTTTACCTACTTTAAAAACGCGCTTTGCAACTTCGATGTTGGAATATGCATAAACACACCCGTATGACAGAATGTTTGCGTAGGAGTGCTGGAGATCTAACATTGGTCTTGACAGTACAGGAATTGACTGTCATGTCCAGGCTATGCTTTGTGCTGGCAATACAGTGTCAAAGAATAAACCTAATATACAACCTTGTGGTTCAGGAGCTTTCAGTCCAGGATTTCTGCTCTGCTAGGCATTCTTTCCCCACCATCTGTCCCACCCTCTGGCTGCTCCTGAGTTTTGACTGCTACAGGTATTGCAGGTTGCCTGCCTTGCAGACGTTGGAGATAGGAAAACAGCAGCCATGCAATTTTACTAACAAGGTGAAAAGTGGGTATTTCTCTAGTAGTTATTCAATGCCTCTCTTTAGGTCAATAGCCCAAAACATCTTCCTGTGCACAGAAGCAAACACCCCCTATGTCTGGCCTGTACTAATAGGGCAGGCAATTAAACTGCAGCTGCAGTGACCTCTGAAATGCAATGCCTAGGGGTATTATAAATTTTTCCCTGTTAAAGGTTTATATTCCTTCCTTCAGGAACTCATTTTGGAGGGTTTTTCACACTGCAGACTGGATATAATTGGTGCACACTGCAGATTTATTCCTCCAAGAGGTCAGGTAACCAATGTATTTCACTATTAGGCTGACTGGGGCTTTTATTCTCTCAAATTATGTTTCTATCAAATGTTCATTTGTCTGCTTTATAGGCCGCAGAGGATTTGCACTGCCTAGTGTTTTCAGTGATTGGATCCTCCGACAAAGTTTCCTCTGCCTCCAGTTTCATGCTTTTGGACCTTTTCACAAAAGTGGAATGGGGCCTTCTGGAATGTTCTTTGTAACCATCGCAAACAAATGTGTGCCATGAGGTGGCACCTGAATGACTGATGGATCTTGAAGTTCACCCCCGAGTCTTATATATACACATGTGCTCTCTCAGAAGGGAAGCAGGTTTCATACAAGAAAACTCATAATTTATAATATGTTGTTGATCAAGCCCTTTACATCACGACAGTAATAAATTTTCACAAGAAGATCATGGTGCAATTAAAGCTACCTTAATATCCTTTTTTGAAACATTTTAGAAAAGGACAGCAAGTGGGAAGCAGAGTTGGAGGCAATGGTGTTTTCCCAGGGTTCCCCCCCCCCCAACCTCATGTTTCTATTCCCACTGCTGAAGAGAAAAGCAACCTCTGAGTTTTTAAAGGACCTTGCCTCTTTAACAGAGCAAACCTGAGCTCCTGCTGGGCACAGCTCCCACTCCACTGCAGAGTGAGGGCTCCAATCCTGCAAGTCTCCCACAAGAGACTTTAGTCATGCAAGTAATTATCTTATTTTCAAGGAGTTAAGACTAAAATGCATAGGTGTCAACTCATAGTGCCCAGGTCCTGAGAATTGCAGGATTGAATCCTGTTTCATCTAGCCAATTATAGTCTGTTTTAGTTCAACATCACCCCCTAATTACTAGGGAGGGAAAGAAACATGATTAAACCAGGAATGATCAGGATCACAAGTAACAATTTGACGATGTTGCTATTGTGCTATTATTCTTTTATTAATTAAGCAGCAGCAACAGCAAAACCCCCAAAATCCTAAGCACTGCACAGAAAGGTCAGGGTCTCCCTGTCTAAAAGCCTGCAGGGTCTCCCTGTCTAAAACTCAAAAAGCCAGGAGAGGAAAATGGAGGAAAGGGGATAATTTATAGCATGACGTGTGTGCTAAATAAATAACCAGGGGGGATCTCTTTGTTTTGTTGGGGAGAACCTTTGGCCATGCTCTGGGGTTGTCTTGTCATTCCTTGATCAAATAAAAATCCAGAGGCTGGACTAGGGAAGCTTCAGTTTGCTGTAGCCTCTTGGTAACAGTGCTGTGTTTAAAGGGCTGAAAGACAATCCTTTTCCCAGTTGATTGATTGTATCGTACATCCCAAATGGATAGATATAAGTAATGTGTAGCAACTATCACTATGCGCAGACAATGCAAGGCACAAGCAGAAGCGCCACATCTTGATCCTTGTGTAAATCTTGTAAAGTATCATTTGTTAAGGCAAGAAATAGCTGGTAAGAGATAAATGGCGTGTTGCGCAAAGAAGAGAGGAAATAGAACGAGGATGAAAGTATGTTGGGGAGAACAAGCAATTTCCCTATTGTGTCATTTTAGTTAGGATACCTTGAGGAAGGTGCGCCTAGATGGATGGATGGATGGATGGATGGATGGATAGATGATAGATAGATAGATAGATAGATAGATATACTCCCTGAGTATTTTCGTGCACATGTGTGTGTTTTTCCTACCTTCTGGAATCTTTTTCTATGAATGTTTTAAAAATAGCATTTAAAATATGCAACACACTCTACAAGATAGAAAACAAAGAGGTCCCTGCTCAAAGCATCTTGCAAACTAAAAATAAACAGGAAGCTGGAGGAACAGGAAAGGGGACACGAAAAGCATAATTATCATTGTCTGTCCTCCAAGACACGAAGGCATGTGCTTATTCATCCCCAAAATTCTTTAAGCAAAGACCAAGCCTACAGATGTTCAGTTTAATAAAACTGAAATGTTTGTGTTCGCCAGATACACCATTTTTGTAGCAGCTATTTCATTTAATGGCCCAGCTCATACGCAACACTAAACCATTGGGGTTACAAGGATATAGCTAGGGTTTAGGGTTTCAAGGATGAGCTGCAGTGAGCCTTGGGTTCATGCACGCCCCTCACCCTTCATCCCCTAGTGCAAGGGTAGTCAACCTTTTCCTACCTACCGTAGTTTTTGCTTCATAAGACACACTTTTTTCCTTCTAAAAAGTAAGGGGAAATGTCTGTGCGTCTTATGGAGCGAATGCACTGGACGACAGAGGGATCCTTCGGCTGCCACTACAGTCGCGAGCTGAGGGATGCCTCCGCAGCCGGAGCCATGGCTCTCATCCGTCGCTCAGTGTGAAGCCAGCAGAGCAAGACCTACTGACACGCTCTGTGCAGCTCTCGCTTTTCTTGCTTTTCTTGCTTTAAAGGATGGAGCGAAAAATATGGTAGCGAAAAATATGGTACTGCCCACTAATGCATCTTTCTTGATGGTAAAATTTCCTTAGCGCCCACCAGTGCTCGGTGGAAGGAGGATTCAGCTTGTGTCGTAGAACCCCCTACCGCCCACCTAGAATCCTGAAACGCCCACTAGTGGGCGGTAGGGACCAGGTTGACAACCCCTGCCCTAGTGCATCCACAGGAGACTGGAAACATCTAGTCACATTTCAATTTTAAAACACTTTAATGTTAAGTCTGAAACCACGCTGTGGTTAATCTTCACAGTGGTCAGTTCTTATTTTTACTGGTATACACATTTGGAGGTGATTTTCTATTGGCTCTGCCTGCTTGCATTTTCTGACATTACTAAGTTCCCAAATGCTGGATTTACCTTTCAAAAGGCAATTGTCTCCCACTGGCTAGCTGAAAATATAAGGAAATGCTAACCTGACTGATACTCCTTTGTAGAATTTTTTTTATGTCTCCATCCTCAATTTTTTTAATAAAATGAAGGCTTAGAGTCAGCTATTCAAGACTCTCCTGAACAGTGCTCCATCATATATAAGAAATGGGTGATAAAGTTCGCCAGTAAAGGAAATCCTGTATCTTATTGGCAGAAATGTGGCTGGGGTTATGCCAATCAGGAAATGCTAGCATCATATAAGCAATGAGCGGCAGTAAGAACATTCTACAGAATATCATCCTTTCTGTAACACCATCTATGTCGCCTTGATTACTAAATTATATAAATTATGCTTTAGCTCAGATTCTTGCATTACAGGGGGTTGGACTAAATGACTCTTGGGGTCATTTCCAACTCAACAATTCTATGATTCTATATAGATAATTTACTCTGTAATATCTTGTAATGTCTGCATCAGGCTTGAGAATGTGTTTGTTTTTATGCATATATTTGTATTTTTTGTTGTATTCTTAAGCCTGTCCCTTTTTCCATATTTATCTTTGCTTTTGGAGCTTTTATGATTAATCTCAAGAGGAAGATTTGCATCTTGTCCATCTCCTGATCTATGTAGTTGTCATATAATCTAGGCAAAACTAGAAATAATATTAATATTTCAGGGTGAGTGCTTCCACAACTAGCAGGATGCAGGCAATTCTGCATTTTAGACAGTCCTTCTTGCATCATCTGTTGAAATACTGAGCCAATCTAACTGATGGAGAGTTCTGTGAAACTTAAAAGTTTGCTTTCTCACTCTTCAAAAATAACTGGTTTAATAAAAAGTATAATCAGAGCCATTTTGGGTCATTTCTTTTTGAGTACATAATACATCAGTGTGTTTCACAGATGACAGGTCTTTGGTATTGTTGACCTTATTTCCCCTCCAGAAATGTCTGGATGCTTTAAAATCAGTCATGTATTATAGATGCTGCAACTTCTTTGAAGTTCGCATCATTCTTTCTTGTTTCTTGGTCTTGCAAAGTATTGGGATTTTCCTTGCAATGTGTATCCAATATGTATAATATGCATCAGTCAGTGTGGACTCATGCAGCAAAACAACAACAACAAAAGCTCTGCAGAATTTATTTGCGTGCTTGGTCCCCCCCAATTCTTCCTGGGCACATCTGCTTTAAAGTTTTATTACACTCAAGCATAATACAAACGCTGTGAAATAAATAAAAATAAAGAAACTCATTGAAAATTTTGTGTTGAAAATTGCAAGCGAAACTTACACCAGTAGACCAGCTTTAGATATCATTTGTTTACAGACCCAGTAGTGTGCTTTAGACACAAACATGTTCATCTGATTTGGTTACAGCATTCAGTTCTGTTTGTCAGCCTCTGGTTCTTGATGCACACCTGCTAATAATAGAGCAGCAGCCAAGGGTTTAAACCTGCTAATAGAGCTCCCAACTGAAAATATTATTGTTATTTATCATATTTATATACCAACTGTACTCCAAGACTACAGTGGTCTTCAGTGCTGATTTGTTGAGCACTAAATCCATGATTGGATCTATCAGTTTTCTAAAGTCCGTTGCTATTATGACACCAGTACTGATATGTCAATTATCAGCAGCCAACATAGGAGCCAACTCCTAGGGGTTGTGGGGGCTTCAGCCCCCCAATAAAATATTTGAGGGGACTGGAGCCACCAAAGTTGATGGGCATTGCAAGTCAGATGGTGTGTGTGTGCACCACATCATATGATCAATTATGCGGGACGGGGCTTACCTGCTCCCCTCCCCCCCCAAAATAAGTATCCCTGGCAGCCAAAGGTTTAAACCTGCTTTCTATATTTCCATGTCAAGGCAGATACAGTGGTACCTCTGGTAGCGAATGGGATCATTCCCGCAACCTGAAGCGCCATATCTGCGCAGGTGCGTGGCGTGATTTGGTGCTTGTGCGCATGCACGAAGCACGATTTAGTGCTACTGCGCATGTGTGAGCAACGAAACCCGGAAGTAACTCTTTCTGGTACTTCCGGGTCGCCATGGGACACAACCTGAAAAAACATAACATGAAGCAAATGTAACATGAGGTATGACTGTATTGGGAGCAGATCAGCAATAACTCACAAGGTGTCAGTGAAGTCAACTCTTTATTGAAAGAAACGAAACAGCTCAGGCCTAGTGAGCACAGCAATTCTGATGGTCCCCACTTTCCACCACTCTACGAGGTTTCTCCTCCCCTGGGTCCTTCCCAATCAATCTGAGGCTCTTTTGTCTTGCTTCACTTTCTTCATACCTCTTTGGGTTCTGGGAGACCAGGGGCGAGGGGTGTTGGTCACAGCAGGAGGGGGAGGCTTCTCATCTCTGTCTCCTGGCCCCCACCTCTCTAGCCTCTGATTCTGAACTGCTCTCTGCCATAGCCTCTTCCTGCTCACTAAACCCTGTTATCTCTTCAGTGTCCGACACCTCCTCCTTCCAGTCTGCCCTTTCCTCTCGCTCTCAGCCTTCTTCCCCTGGGGGTTCCTTTGGGGGTTCACCAGCTGGTCCTCTGCACCTAGCCGGTCCATGACATCCCATCCCATCATAACTTTGGTTCTGATTTGTAAGTTAGTACGATCAGTAAGGTTGGTGGAACATAAGTGGCAGGATATTTTTGGTGATGCCCTTGTTCACTCTGCCTCTCATGTCAAACCAACCCAATTGACTGCTGTCAGTTGACAGCCTCTTGCAGTTTGGGTTCCTCTCCAAGAGTTAGAAGCAAGATCAATATCGGTCCCTCGAACAAGCACTCTCAGTGATAAAACTACAACTTGTAGAAGCAAACATTTGAGGTCCTGGTCAGGCTTGGCTAGATGTTTCCAGAGCACAGAGCACCTACACCCCATTTTCTGAATTGAGGCATATGAATGGAAATATAGAATTGTAGGTGGTTGTGGTACCCTTATTGCGAGATTCGCTTCCAAAGAGCCCTGCCAAACCTCCTTGAAAGCAAATGGTATATTGGTATGGTATATTGTCTAAGATAATGGCATATTGTCCGTGAAGTAAATCTGTTAAGATCTTTGAAAACTTAATAAAAAATCAATTTAAAAAGAATGAACAAATTCATTTGCGTTATAGAGATTTGGGGGTGGGGTGGGTATGACTAATAGATCTGTATTGACATGTGTAGCTCACAGTGGAAGAAACTAAGGAAGAGGGGTCATCAGACATAAAAGGAAGGATAAAAAGAAATGAAAAGTCATCGTCGTCATATTACGGTGACAATTTTAGACCATTTAGGAAGAGGAAATGGAGGAGACATTTCCTGTACTTGTAGGACTAAAAACAGCAACATAGAAAGTGATATTCATAGAGGACCTTACGTAGCCATACATAGTGGAAGTGCAGCGACAGCAAAACATGAAATGTTGAGGAAGTTCTTAATATTTCTTATGGCAGGATGGAGGGCTGCATTCTGCTGCTGATTCTGCTCACCAACCCTCCTGCCAACTCTGCCTGGATCCATTCTGCTCCACACTCTCTCACACACTACGCAACACCTGTGTGCACTCACCACACACCTACAGACCTCACTCACTCTCAGACACACTATACACAACTGCACAGACAAACCTATCTCCTGCCAAGACCATGTATACTCCCCCCCTTACTCCCCAAGAGCATTTGTTTCTCCACCCCATCCCACAGATCACAGAATCGTAGTATTGTAGAGTTGGAAGGGTCCCTGAAGTCCAGCCCTCAATACAGTGGTACAGTGGCGTAGCGTGGGGGGTGCCAGGGGTGCCGGCCGCACCGGGCGCAACATCTTGGGGGGGGGGCGCGCTCGCTGCCTCCAGAGTCGCCGAAGAGCCTCGGGCGCAGGCTGTAGCGGAGCCGCATGTCTCGCGGAACCGCCGAGCTGTGCGCGCGTCCGGGCTGAAGGCGCCCGGCAGGCAGCGGCTCTCAGCGCTCGCCGCGGAGGACGCGCCAGGCAGCCCCTCTTCACAGCCCCGCCTCCGCCGGTGCTGCTGCAGCTGCTGGGCAGTTGCATTTTCCTCGCCTCTCTGCCCCCTCCTCCTCCGGGCAAGCGGCGTCGTTTGGGCGGCAGCGCCAGCGGCAACTCGCGGGTTAGGGGGGGCGCAAATTACTTGAATTGCCCCAGGTTAGGGGGCGCAAATTACTTGCCTTGCCCCGGGTTAGGGGGCGCAAATTACTTGCGTTGCCCCGGGTGCTGAGAACTCACGCTACGCCGCTGCAGTGGTACCTCAGGTTAAGAACTTAATTCGTTCTGGAGGTCCATTCTTAACCTGAAACTGTTCTTAACCTGAGGTACCACTTTAGCTAATGGGGCCTCCCGCTGCCGCCGTGCCACCATCATGCAATTTCTGTTCTCATCCTGAAGCAAAGTTCTTAACCCGAGGTACTATTTCTGGGTTAGCGGAGTCTGTAACCTGAAGCATCTGCAACCTTAAGCGACTGTAACCCGAGGTACTACTGTATACTTCTCTCTCTTTCTCTGTCTTTCCAAGAGAATCTCTTCCATCCCCCACCAACATGTATCCTTCTTTAGCTCTCAATCTCTCTACCGTTCGAAAGCATGTCAAAGTACAAGTAGATAAATAGGTAACGCTTTGGCGGGAAGGTAAACGGCGTTTCCGTGCGCTGCTCTGGTTTGCCAGAAGTGGCTTAGTCCTGCTGGCCACATGACCCGGAAGCTGTATGCCGGCTCCCTCAGCCAATAAAGCGAGATGAGCGCCGCAACCCCAGAGTGGGCCACGACTGGACCTAATGGTCAGGGGTCCTTTTACCTTTACCTCTCTACCCAAGTGCTTTGCAAATGCCTGCAACCATGAAGTGAGGCAAGCAGATATCCCACCTCTTCTCTATCCCAGCATTCAAAGTAAAGCTCTCAGAGCCTAGGATACACACATATGCAAGCCACACAAAGTCAAACCATCTGGGGCATGCAAAACCTGCCCAAACAGTACCCACTGTGCCACTGTCCCTTTCTAGAACCTCCAGAAAATACCCTCAAAGCTGTTTACAAAAGATAAAACAGCAAAATCACAAAAAATTACAACCCCGCTTTAAAACACACAAAAGTTAAAATACTAAAACAGTTTAAAATTACCTGGACTTTCTAAGCATCTGGGTTGACCGGTCTAAACAAGGATGTTTTTAGCAGGTGTGAAAAAGAGTACAGTGAAGGCACCTGCTTGATCTCAATAGGCAGGGAGTTCCACAGTGCAGGTGCTGCCACACTAAACGAACAGTACTATGCGGCACCTGTAGCAGTGCCAGTTTCTGCCAATCGAAGCAGTCGAGTGAGCACATGTGGAGTAAGGCGATTTCGTAGGTAAACTGGTCCCAACTTGTTCAGGACTTTATATGCTATTAGTAACACCTTGAACTTCAAATCTGTTCTGGTGAGCAGGTGTGTACTTCTGCCAAAACAAAAGCATGCTGTGCAAGGGACAACGGCCTTTATCCAGAAATGTGCAATTCAGTGTGTGGATTCCATCCAGGGAACAAGTTTGTGCTTCTGTGCGAACAAAAACATGTTGGTCAGGGGGACAATAGCTTTTCTTTGGAAATGTGCAACTAACCACCTGCGAGTGTGTGTAGCCCTTTCAGCCGCCTGCGCACAAACATTTGTCCTAGATGCTCTTTGTCCATAAGCTCAGCAAAGCCCCTCCACCTACTTTGCCCTGGATTTCAACAAATATATAGATATATACAGTAGTATCTCGGATTACATATGCTTCAGGTTACATACGCTTCAGGTTACACACTCCGCTAACCCAGAAATAGTGCTTCAGGTTAAGAACTTTGCTTCAGGATGAGAACAGAAATCGCGCTCCGGCGGCGCGGCAGCAGCAGGAGGCCCCATTAGCTAAAGTGGTGCTTCAGGTTACGAACAGTTTCAGGTTAAGTAAGGACCTCCAGAACGAGTACTTAACCCGAGGTACCACTGTACTGTTACGCACCACCCCAATTTCCAAGCAGTAAGAGATTTCAAGGATCCAGATGCTTACCCAAGGTTCATGTTTCTTTTTGGAATGAGGAACAGCAGAGACTATGGTGTCTTTATGATATATGGTTTATTTACAAATATATACAGCCTGAACCAACGATGGAGGTGTTCAAGGCATGACACACCAAGATGGTCCTGTTTTTCTGATTGCTGCATCCTTGGATCTAAAAAGAAATCAAACATGGTTCTCTGTCCCTCTGCTAAGCTTGCTGTGTTTAACAGACTGACACTTTTTCTCTCTAGCTATCTCTCCGTGGAAGGAGGGGCTCACACCTCGGTGATGGCTCTTCTCCCAGGTGATTTCCTGAGCATGGAAAAACTGGTTTGGCCTGTGTTTTGACACTGCTAAATCCAGCATCTGGCATTCCGTCTTAGTACACTAAGCATTGATTAAACTCCAACACTTACTAGACCCAGAAATTTAGGGCAGTCAAGGCACCCACAAACTCAGAGAGATAGAGCTTACACAAACCAATCTGAAGCATTCATTTCCATTTCTACATCTTCGCAACGCAATTGCATTGAACCAAACACTCTGAATGTTCAAAAGGGGGTATTTCTCTGGTTTCATTTTAACCTAGTTGTTTCTCCATTAAATCCACTACTCCCCCTCCCCTCCCCCTCCCCCCCCGCCGCGTGAGAACAATATACTTTACTGCCTTTTTAGGAAGAAGCAGTGCATGCAATGGAAGGGGTCAGAGATGTATAAGAAAATAATCCCTCCAGGCAGAATTTTGCACTTGACTACACATGCTGAGGGACCCCATTGACTTTAAGTGGAGCATTCCATGTGTGGGCATCCAAGAGAAGAATTTGGCCTTTAGCATAGAGACACATGCTGGTAAGAAAGAGGGATATTGTAGCAGCTGTTCATTCGATTCTGCAGCTCCAACACAATTAGGGACAAAGGTGGGTGAGCCCTGGTGTATGTAATCCATTCTTCGCCAACCTGGTGCCTTCTGGCTGTTTCGGACTGCAACTCTCATCCGCCCCAGCCAGCACAGCCCTGAGAGGATCCCAGGTCTGCAAAGGAAAGGCTGGTGCAATCTATATATCAAAGGAGAATATACTGCCTTCCTTATTTAAACAGCCTCTTTAAAGGGGGTGTGGAATTAATACACTATGCAGAGTATTAAATCTCTAGCAGGTCAAGCTGTTTCACTCTTCCTCAGCTAAGCTTAAGGAAAACTCAGTTAAACTGGCACAGATTTGAGCCAGATCACACCAAGGAACAATCCAACCAATAGAAAGCGTGTGGGTATCCAGGTACATTTTTCCACATTTCATAGATTGTCCCAGAGATTAATGCATTTTGTGGGGAAGCATTTAATTATTGAGTACTCCCCAACACCAGACTCATTTGTGGCTCTGTTGGCCATCTTTCAAATAGGAGGATAAAACAATATTGTTCATAAACTTGTTAATTTCTTTTCTTTCTTTCTTTTTTTGTTGCAGCCGGCAACAAACCAATTGCAGGGAACCTCACTGAGGAATTGTATGCCCAAATTTGGTCTGTAGCTGTCATGGAAAAGCTCACAAAACTATAGAAAGAGAAAAAGAAAGAAATTCCAACTTTAGAAAATGCATTCTATGCAAAACGGGTGGTTTGTTAATCATCTGTGTCTCCAACAAAGAGTTTCACTAGCATCCTCCCTGCTCATGAACCTCTTTATGGAGGAATGTTCTTGGGTGGCTGCTCTCACCTGTATCACCTTAACTTTACCTTACTGCCTAATGTACCTTTATTAATATAATTTACTTTTTTATCTGCTACTGTGAGATGGAACACTTTTTAATGGCGATCCTACTATTTGTTCAACCACATATTTTGCTTATCATAGCTGAATGTGTAATGCTATATATGCCCCATTTCCTTTTGTTTAGTGATGTTATTTTAGTGTTTATGTTTGCTTTTATTTCTCTTGCTATAATTATTTCACCTCACCATTGATGGCAAGCATCCGTGTGTGCTTTCCTTCTTTGTATTACAATATTTCAATAAATACTCTTTAATAAAAGGAAGTCCCAAGGAAGTAGACACTTTGTAAGCTATAAACTCAAACCTTTTAGATTTCCTTTCAAAAAAAAATGAGTAAGACTTTGCCAGACAAGGTGTGACATTTACAAACAGTTCTTTTTCTCCTTGTTCTCCCACTGAGCCGAAACCTAGAATCAACTCCTCCAGGAAATGTGTGGATATATATTTGGCCCAGCAATTGTGGTGTTCATCAGAACAAACCTGAATTGACGACATCTTTAGAGAAAGGGAGAAAATCAATTGGTCCTAGTGTCAGGACTGATAAAACATATGAAGAAGAGGAAGGGTTGCTAGATAGTCCCTTGAACTGAAACAGTTCTTGTCAAAACAAAGCGTGTCAAAATCAAATACCTTCCGTGATAAGAAAATAATTCTACCCGTTAAGAGAACGTTACTGAGTACTGTAATTTCTTACATCCTCTTAAACCTGAAAACAGCAATGCGGCCCCCAACTAGTGTTTTTCTTTTCCACTGGACAAACATTGATTTTTCTCCCTGCCAAGCTGTGCATTTCTAATGGAGCTTGAAATTAACATGGAGTGTGTGTTTTTTGGAGGGGGAGGGTAGGGGTGTTGTTTTCTTCCTTGCTTGTGCATAAGTGTTATCAGTGATGCAGGCAGAGCTTTGGGAACAAGGTTTCTTTAAAGTTATCATTAAACGCAATAGAGGCGGCTGAAGGTCTTACATTTTTCTAGCCACCTTGGCAAGCTGTGATTACTGCATGGTGATAAGAAGTGTTTTTATTGATCAGGGAGAGGAAGCATCTCACATTAATTGAAGGTGTTTGGGAACCAGCGACAATGCTCCATCAGACCCCTCAAATAGCTTATGACTTACAGCCCATTGCACACAAAATTTTGCTTATGGACTTGCTGCAGTTGTAGGCCTTCTTTATACTTTAGGCTAGGGATCAGCAGTTCCCTACTGCTGAACCCAATCTGGCCCCATGAGAATGCTGTCTTCCCGCTTATTAGTTGATAGCCCAGGCAAGGAAGGGGAGGTTGTGGACAGCCTTTGATAGTGGCACGGATCAGCCTTTGACTTTCTGTCCTTTAGTTACCAAACCACTCTCCAGATCAGGTGTTTAGAGGTGGTTAACAGGGGAACAAATGGAGGCAGTGAGAGATTTTACTTTCTTGGGCTCCATGATCACTGCAGGTGGTGATAGCAGTCACAAAATTAAAAGACGTCTGCTCCTTGGGAGAAAGGCGATCGCAAACCTAGACAACATCTTAAAAAGCAGAGACATCACCTTGCCAACAAAGGTCCGTATAGTTAAAGCTATGGTTTTCCCAGTAGTGATGTATGGAAGTGAGAGCTGGACCATAAAGAAGGCGATCGCCGAAGAATTGATGCTTTTGAATAATTGATGCTTTTGGAGGTTTTGTAAAGTGTCCTTTTTTAAACCTGCCCTCTTGTCCCTGAAGGGTTACAAGACCCCTTACATTTTCAGCTTTGTCACTTTTGTTGCCATTTCAAAATTCTGCTCATGAATGGGATAAAATCAATCTGGACGCAGACACTGCCCCAGGAATCCTTGGTACTGAAAGCTTTTTAAGGCTATGCACACACTGAACTCTTTGTCGCACCAAAAAGTGTTTTTTCTCAGTCTGGAATTGTTCGCATTTGTCAATCTACATTGATTCCAGAACCTGCCATCCACAAGGGTGTAGTTACTGGATATGCCTTTGAAAATCCTCCCGTTTTACATCTTTTCCTCTTTGTACAGGCCACTCCGCAGGTGAACGAGGAAGGAAGTGGTGATTGCAGTTCTGGAATACGCCCACCCACAATGTCATTGGGCAGGTGTGGACGCTACCTACATCCATTTTCAAACTGACACCCTGTCAATTTGAATCAATGTGCAACAAGCTTTTATTTTCAGTACGAAACTAGTTTCTCAAGCAGTGCTATCCAGAAGCCAAAAATATGTGCTAGATCTAGATTGTTATGTGGACAACACAGGAAAAAAAGTACTCAGTTTCCATTGATTCAAGAATAAAATGCCATGTGTACGCAACCTAAAAGTCTAAGGGTTCGCCATACTTCCGCTTCCCCCTGGGAGACCTGCTCTTTACTGCTGAATTGGAACAAACACCAATCTGTTTTTCTGAGGATTGATGTTAGTTCTGATTCAGCAGTAAACAGCAGGCTTTCACGGGGAAAGTGGCAAGACAAGTGAAAAGTTCTTTCTAACACACGACAAGGGGAGGTATGGATGAGCCCTAAGTACACATTGTCTATTGGCTCGTCCCTATCCATATGCATATTGATAGTCTAAAAGAACTCTGAAAGCTTAGTTAAAAGGGGCTTAACCTTGCAGAAGCCATGCTGGTTCTTCTTCTTCAGCAGCACTCCTTATTCTATGCGCTTGCTTCTGTACATTCTTCTCCTTCTTCCAAAGTTTGCAAAAAGTATCCTTGGAGGTAAAGAAAAAGAACTGAAGCCAAGGCACATGCACATCAGTTTGCCCACCTTCCTTCGGCCTACCTGCCCACAAATACGTTGGGCATATCTCAAAAGCCATAAATGTCTTTGAGCTCAAGACTGTCTTTCGTGGCTTCTTTGGGGTGGTTGAGTGATATGTCATAGACCATTTGGAAAGTGAAGGATGCATGGGTGCATTTTTTACAGTCTGCCAAGCCTACAAGGTAATTGTTGGCAAGGTTTAATGCTCATGAGTACGCAGAGCAGGAAGTACATCAGAGTGCATCTCTATATCAAATTTGACTGCAGAAGAGGCCAGATTGCTGGTTCAGCAATTTTCTGTCAGATGGCTATTAGTTACTGTTGATACAGAAGGAAGATCATTAATTAAGCCGAAAGGAGTAGTGTAGGTCAGGGCTAAGACTTAAGTAGGAAGTAAACCGCTCTCAACACTGTTGTTTAGTATTTACAAGAATAAATATTTGAGAGATGTGTATTAAAAGCGTCAGGGTCACTGAAAATGGTTGAATACAACACAGCAGAGGCTCAAAGTGGTTGACCTACAGATTACATTTCTGAAGCAAGGTTGTTTTTAAAACTGGACCACAGCACACCTTCCCCGAAATAACCGGAATTCGATCTGCATTATCAACAGTGGTGCGTAAGACAGGATATAATGTAATATGCAAGATCTGGGGGCAATGACCTAGAAGCAGAAAGGAGAAAGCCTCTGTGATGATAGTGCAAAGTTTGCAGTGAGATGGCTCCATCTTGCTTTATTCAACCACCGCTTTGGGGCCAGCAAGAGGCTAAACTTGTGAGCGTTGATAAAGACTGCAGTTTCTAGCCTATGATGAGGCACAAAGCAGAGCTTGGCGAAAGAAGGTGAATATCCAGTGTCCTTTCCTGTCATTCCCTTTACTTTGCACCCATATAGAAGTGAAGCAAGGTTATATATTAATGCACATTGTCACGACTATACATAGGAATATTTTCTCTATTATATGGAAGCCTGCCAAAAGGACTGCCTTTTAGAAAGGAGAATCTGAAAATAATTAGAGGGTGAATCAGCACTTTCTTCTCCTTTGTGTCCATGAGATGAAGGGTATACTTAGTGAGCAAGCACCGTGGATCTCTTATATTTTTGGATCTTTGGCTTTGAAATCATGTTTTCGAAGTCTTTCCCACCTCTCTTGGCTTTGGTTCTGTTTTATTTGACTGAGAAGCCTTTCACAGAGCCTTCCACCTCAAGTGCTCCTCTGTTATTTGTCTCCGTAGCTAAAATTGAACAGTCATATCAGATTAAGGACTTTACGGATGTCACTGCTTTGCAGAAGGGCTTCATGTGAGGTACGGCGGTGCTGAAGGCATCCGATACCAACTGGCTAATAGGATCTGATTTCGGATGTTGTGAAGCCTATTAAAATCAGGCCTGGATGCCTGATGGAAAAGCAAGAGTGCCACGGATATAATGAATATTAATCAGGTCTCAAACAATGCCAGACAAAATTGTTAATAAGGCTGGAAAGACAGAGAAGGCAGAGAAGGAACAAGAAGAATGTGAGGCAACGTCGTCTCCCTGCCCTCTCTGCCGTGCACCTGTGCAACATCTGTCAAAAACCACCCCTTCTGTATTTTAGAGCTTTCTGGAAGTTAATTCTGCTTTGCCACCTGCCTCATGGGCACAGCTTGGGAGTGACTGAAATGTCTTAAGCCTTTTGAGACGTTCCCTGGGCCTGCTGTTTCCACAGCTGCCAGGCTCAGGCAAAAGCAGAGTTTGCTTACTGTCTATTCAGAAGGCTCTTGTCAAAACTGCACCTCCTTCCTCCTCCACAGCAGAGGTGTCACCTGCATCAGTAATCTGCAAGCATCTTCTGTCTGTGGTGTCGGCTTGAAATCCTCCTTCTGCCCTGTCTACTCCCATGGATCCGTAACTGGCTCAGACACACTGCCTGCTGCTGAGTCCTTCTTCATGGATCACTTCCTTTGGCACTACACTGGTTGAGGGTGTGGCGTGCGAAGGCAACTGCGTTCTGCACAAGCTATTCAAGACTATACCTCTGGAGTCAGCTCAGGTGCTTCCAAGTAACACATGGAAAGTCAAATTCATTTCTAACCGAGAAAAACTTGTTTGCTCTTGGCAAGTTACCCTAAAGGACAGCCTTTCTCAACCTGTGGGTCCCCAGATGTTGTTGAACTAGCCAGGTCTGGCCTCACCCATAAACGCCTGTGAGAAAAAGGCCATTGGAAACCTTTACTCTTGTGCTTTGCAAACATTTTGAGACAGATCCTGACTGGGGCTTTAACCCTTTCAGTGGCAGTAGCAACTAAGTGGTTCATTTGTTCTCGGCGGATCAGATTCAGAAACTGGCTGAAAAGTCACGTATCACATTGAAATGCCCATAATTTGCTCCAAAGCTGAGGTTTTCAAGACAGAACAAGATCATACATAGAGGGTGTGTGAACAGTTTCCTGATGGGTAGGGGTATTTTTATGATGATGATGGTGAAGGAGGAGGAGGAGGAGGAGGAGAAGAAGAAGAAGAAGAATATAATAATAATAATAATAATTTATTATTTGTACCCCGCCCATCTGGCTGGGTTTCCCCAGCCACTCTGGGCGGCTTCCACAGAAACCAAGAAACACTAAAATATCATACATTAAAAGCTTCCCTGAATAGGGCCGCCTTAAGATGTTTTCTGAATGTCAGGTAGTTGTCCATCACCTTGACATCCGATGGGAGGGCATTCCACAGGGCGGGCGCCACCACCGAAAAGGCCCTCTGCCTGGTTCCCTGTAGCTTCGCTTCTCGCAATGAGGGAACCGCCAGAAGGCCCTCGGCGCTGGACCTCAGTGTCCGGGCAGAACGATGGGGGTGGAGACGCTCCTTCAGGTATACTGGGCCGAAGCCGTTTAGGGCTTTAAAGGTCAACACCAACACTTTGAATTGTGCTCGGAAACGTACTGGGAGCCAATGTAGGTCTTTCAAGACCGGTGTTATGTGGTCTCGGCGGCCGCCCCCAGTCACCAGTCTAGCTGCCGCATTCTGGATTAGTTGTAGTTTCCGAGTCACCTTCAAAGGTAGCCCCACGTAGAGCGCATTGCAGTAGTCCAAGCGGGAGATAACTAGAGCACGCACCACTCTGGCCAGACAGTCAGCGGGCAGGTAGGGTCTCAGCCTGCGTACCAGGTGGAGTTGGTAGACAGCTGCCCTGGATACAGAATTGACCTGTGCCTCCATGGACAGCTGTGAGTCCAAAATGACTCCCAGGCTACGCACCTGGTCCTTCAGGGGCACAGTTACCCCATTCAGGACCAGGGAGTCCTCCACACCAGCCCGCCCCCTGTCCCCCAAAAACAGTACTTCTGTCTTGTCAGGATTCAACTTCAATCCATTAGCCGCCATCCATCCTCCAACCGCCTCCAGACACTCACACAGGACCTTCACCGCCTTCACTGGTTCTGATTTGAAAGAAAGGTAGAGCTGGGTATCATCTGCATATTGATGGACACCCAGTCCAAACCCCCTGATGATCTCTCCCAGCGGCTTCATATAGATGTTAAAAAGCATGGGGGAGAGGACGGAACCCTGAGGCACCCCACAAGTGAGGGCCCAAGGGTCTGAACACTCATCCCCCACCACCACTTTCTGAACACGGCCCAGGAGAAAGGAGCGAAACCACTGTATAACAGTGCCCCCAGCTCCCAACCCCTCTAGACGGTCCAGAAGGATGTTATGGTCGATTGTATCAAAGGCCGCTGAGAGATCCAGCAGAACTAGGAAACAACTCTCACCTTTGTCCCTAGCTCGCCGGAGATCATCAACCAGTGCGACCAAGGCAGTTTCAGTCCCATGATGAGGCCTGAACCCTGATTGGAAGGGATCCAAATGGTCCGCATCCTCCAGGCGTGCCTGGAGTTGTTCAGCAACCACACGCTCAATCACCTTGCCCAAGAATGGAAGATTTGAGACTGGGCGATAGTTGGCCATACTGGCCGGGTCTAAAGATGGTTTTTTAAGAAGCGGTTTAATGACCGCCTCTTTCAGCGGATCTGGGAATGTTCCCTCACAGAGGGAAGCATTCACCACCCCGCAGAGCCCATCGCCCAGCCCTTCCCGGCTAGCTTTTATAAGCCAGGATGGGCAAGGATCAAGGAGACAGGTGGTTGGTTTCACTCGTCCAAGCAGCCTGTCCACATCCTCGGGGGTAACGGATTGAAATTGATTCCATGCAACTTGACCAGACAGGGCTCTAGCACTCTCCCGCCCCAGCCCTGCTCCCACGGTGGTGTCTAGCTCCTTCCGAATATGAGTGATTTTATCTGCAAAAAACTTTGCAAAATCGTTGCAGGAGATCTTGGGGTCTTTACAAGGCCCCGATGGTAAAGGTGGTTCCGTTAAATTGCGGACCACCTGAAAGAGTCTCCTGCTACTATTTTCTGCAGATGCAATAGAGGCGGTGAAGAAAGTCTTCTTCACCGTCGCTATCGCCACTTGGTAGGCTCGACGTTGAGCTCTAACCTGTGTCCGGTCAGATTCGGAGTGAGTTTTCTGCCACCGACGCTCTAGCCGTCTCAGCGATTGTTTCATCGCCCTCAGCTCCGAAGAAAACCACGGGGCTGTCCGGGCTCCATGCAATCGGAGAGGGCGCTTCGGAGCCAGACAGTCGATAGCCCTGGTTAACTCCGCATTCCAGCGGGCCACCAGGGAATCAGCTGAAAGGCCATCAACATGGGATAAAGCATCCCCTACCACTCTCTGGAAACCATTTGGATCCATTAAGTGGCGGGGGCGGACCATCCGAATTGGTCCCACCTCCCTGCAGAGGGGAAGGGTCGCGGAGAAGTCCAGTTGCACCAGGAAGTGATCTGACCATGGCACTTCTTTGGTTTCATTTTTACTTAGTGTCAGATCACCCACGTCGCTAGAGGTGAATACCAGGTCTAAGGCATGTCCATGACTATGAGTTGGGCCCAACTTATTCAGGGACAGCCCCATGGAGGCCATGCTTTCCACGAAGTCCCGAGCGGCCCCTTGTAAGGTCGTGTCGGCGTGGATGTTAAAATCCCCTAGGACAACCAAACTAGGTGTCTCCAGGAGAACATCCGCCACGACCTGAAGCAGCTCGGACAGGGAATCCTTGGTGCAGCGGGGAGGTCGGTACACCAAAAGGAATCCTGTACTGCCCCTATTGCCCAACTTCCAGAACATGCACTCAGAAAACTGGGTCTTCCCAGTAGGATGCCTGGTGCAGACTAATGACTTCCTAAAAATCACTGCAACCCCCCCTCCCCGCCCACATGACCTGGGTTGCTGTGCGTAAGAGAAACCTGGTGGGCAAGCGGCAGCAAGGACGGGCCCATCTGTCTCATTCAACCAGGTCTCTGTCACACAAGCCAGGTCTCTGTCACACAAGCCAGGTCTCTGTCACACAACCAGGTCTCTGTCACACAAGCTCTGTCACACAAGAGAAACCTGGTGGGCAAGCGGCAGCAAGGACGGGCCCATCTGTCTCATTCAACCAGGTCTCTGTCACACAAGAAGAAGAAGAAGAAGAAGAAGAAGAAGAAGAAGAAGAAGAAGAAGAAGAAGAAGAAGACAGAAGATGTGCCTTGTTGCATCATCTTCAAAGACCACCTAGTCCAGCATTCTATTCTCACAGTGCCCAATCAGATATTTATGGGAAGCCCACAAGCAAGACATGAGTTTTCGTTGTTCTCCCACTCATGATCCCTGGCAGCTAGCATCCAGAAGTATACTGCCACTGTCACTGGAGGTACTAGAGCAAGCTTCCTCAACCTCGGCCCTCCAGATGTTTTTGGCCTACACCTCCCACGATCCCTAGCTAGCAGGACCAGTGGTCAGGGATGATGGGAATTGTAGCCTCAAAACATCTGGAGGGCTGAGGCTGAGGAAGCCTGTACTAGAGGCAACCTGACTAATGTGCATTGAGCCAGGAGTCTGCAGGCTTGAACAAAGTAGGAAGGACCGTTTTTAGCCCTTTCCCCTTCCAGTAATAGCAGAGCAGAATTGCTATCCCCAAACTACTTATCCACCTTATAGAGAGTGGAAAGATAGCAGGAGCAGCCAAAGGGCATTTCTACAGTCCTTCCTCAGAGCTTCTACCATGTTATCTTCCTTGTATACTTAATCTGAAGGAAGAGGATTCTTTGCAGGGAGATGCTGCTTGTTTGCGCTGTATTTGCCATGGCATAATTGCTAGCAGCACTTATCATTTTTATTAGCCAAGCTGCCCATATTAAAAGGATGGTGTTTGGGGTGGTTGTTTTTTTTAACACCATGAAGAACAACTCAGGGAGCAAGAATAAGTTAATTTCCTATTTAACCTAAGAGCAGATGGTTACAAAAATGCTCTATGTAAATAAATTACAGAGAAACATGCTCACTAATAGTTAAGCATGTTGGAAATGGCCTTCCAAAGGAGGGAGGGCGGGAAGGGGGGACATTTTCTTCTTCTTCTTTTTCAATAAACCTATTTCTCCATTGCTGTTGGTTGTCTAAAGGGATCAATTTTGTATTTAATTGGTTTGGCTTTTAACCCAAGAGCCTCATTCTACTGGGCATAGTACCAGACACCCCAAAAAACCTACAGATAATTGTTTCTGCATTATTTTTCTTCTGAGACATAAAGTTATGTAGCTCTTTACAATGACAGAGATAGACGTTTGTGTGAGTGTGCATGCATGCATGCTTTAAGAGGGGCATGTTAGAGTACATATGTTACTTGTGGTGGATATACAATCATTTCATTTAACCCACAGTAATCTCTGGTAAAACCTTTTGGGTAGCTCTGAGAATGGAACAAGTTTGCATATAATCAGCAAAAATGGGTTCTGTCCCACCTAGAGGTGTATAATTCCAGAAATTTTGAAGCTGGAGAGGAGGACAGCCCCCCCCCAATGAGGGGGGGTGGAATTTTTTTTGGGGGGGGATGCTTGTGTATGTTTTTAAGTACTCCTTATATTGAAAGTCACTTTTTAAGGAACATAAAATGCATTATGTGGAACTTGGTTTACCATAGAATTATCATGTTTGGTATATTAAAAGTGCACTTTATTCTGACAGTAATTACAAATTGATTTAAAAAAAAAAACTACCTATAAGGATCTTAGCATATCTTTGGTTTTGCCAGTTAAGGAGGAGCAGGCAAAAACAATAAAAACAAAAGCCATCAATATGATAGTAAAACCAATTAATATTTATTCTGAAAATTATTATGTCTTCTCCAGTCCTCCACAGTGTTAAGCAGACATAAAAACTGAAGGTTTACCCAGATTGAAACAAGCTTCTACCCTTTCAGATGTCTGTTTATTTCTTGATTTGGTGGGAGAATTTCCAAACATAGACCAGTTTCTTTCACATGCTGCAGAAGATGGAGAAATCTGAGAAGTTGTTCTGAACTCTGGAACATTTGAAAGTACCTAAGTACCTTTCTAACACCAAGACTGCAGAAGTAATGATTGGGGTGTGTATGTATTTTATAGATAGACAAATGATAGATAGATGACAGATAGATAGATATAGATAGATGATATACAGATGATGATGATAGATAGATAGATGATAGAGATAGATAGATAGATAGATAGATAGATAGATAGATAGATAGATAGATAGATGATAGATAGATAGATAGATAGATAGATAGATAGATAGATAGATAGATGATAGATAGATGATAGATAGAACACACACACACACACACACACACACACACACACACGGGGGGAACCCTAAGAAGGGGTTAAACTGCAAACAGCCCCATGAGAACTGAGCATGCTCAGTGGCCACAGACTTCTGACCAACTGTTAGGAGTAGGGGAATGCAAAATAAAAAGAAATGGAACATCTTGGAAGAGCACACCCTCCTAGTGTCCCAATTGTCCAGGAACAGTCCCAAAATTACAGAAGCCATTCCGATTTCTGATTTGATCCTGGAATGTCATGCTTTTCCTTCACTGGAGAAATGTTGGAGGGGATGGAATAGGATGAGGGCTTAGCTGTTCACCTGGACAGTGAACCCAAACATTCTATGCTGCCACACTTGGCTGCAGTTCCTAGTCATGTAATTCGGGGGGGGGGCAGAAACAAACCACCATTTTCACGTTGTGAACTGGCCCATCATCACCCACCACAACTGGCATCTTTTCTAGTATAAACGCTAGAAATATGTTCCAACATTGACAGAAGGGCATCGGTTAAAAGCCAGTGTTAAGTAGCACGGTTCAAAAAGTATGCAAACAAATCAGGAAAGATTTACAGGAGACAGACAAATATGAGAATGGATTTCAAATCAACACACACTGAGGGAAGGCTTGGGTGAAGGAGCTTGCTGTGCATATCCATCCAAATCAATGAAAAAATGTATAAATAAAGAGTTGCACAATTCTCTTCTCATGAGGCCTGTTGTAGATTAACCCAATAAAAAAGGAATATAGTGTGCCTACTGTGTTATAGCTTGTTTTTTGAGAACAGGGATTGCATCATTTGGCAGCAGTTGGCAATAGAATATTTGCAATGCTGCTCTTTTGGCATTGCATTTTAAAGATCTTATTATATTTGATGCCCTTTACAAACATATTAAAATCTTAATCAAATGTGTTCTTTAAAACTGCTGAAGGAAGTGTCCATTTTGTCATCTTTAAGGGGGGGGGAATAAGGAAGGACATAAATCATTGTAGGCTTCCTTAAAGACTGATGAATGCAAAGGCATGGATGGAATTTAGATTTAGGGGAAATGTTAAGAAACATTATTGATAATAAGCTCAACAGTCTTCTTGAGAAGTTCCATAAAGAATCTATAGAACCTCCTTCAGAGAAATTGGCCTGGGGGGCAGGAATTCTCAATCATAACCTAAACATATAAAGGATTGTTTGTTAGAAATTATTCTAATCAGCCAGGACAGGAATGATTTGTAATTTACAATGGTGCCTGGAAGGGAACCTGGTAGATAAGTTGAATGTAAGAGTTTGGGTTGGCGCCATCATTTAACATGAAAGTTCAAAAGCCTTGACATGTTTAAGAACACACTTAATTTTTAGTCATTTCACTCAAATGCCACCCAGTTTTCCAGAAACCTTTATTTTAAAAGGAAAAGGATAAGGTTTTGGAGTGGTGAAGCTCTCCAGCATACTTTGTCTGTCCTCCTGACAGAAGAAAAAAGACAGCAGGAGATTGCAAATAACATCACTGCACAGCTAAACTGTAAGCCGTGCCTCACAGCCATTCAACGTCTCAAACTTCAAAATACAATCGCATCCTGAAAATTCCACGCGTACAATTGCAAAGCGCATCGATTATTTTTTTCATATTTGCAAGGAACAGAAGTCTACTTCTCTGCTGAAAAATTTCCCCCTTCTGCTTTGATCTTCTTGCTGCAGATCTTCAGATGAAGGAGCTGCAATTGCACCATTCACACAACATCAAAGCCCTTTCTCCTCTCAGCTGCTCCTTACTAAACAACTGGGGGTTGAGGTTGGGGGGGTGTTCAGAAGACATGAAATCTGCTGCAGGCCAGATCCTGCCACAGAGTGGGGATTCTTCACCTCTGCTATAAACTAACGAGGGAACTAAAAAAAGAACTAAGGGGATGATATCAGTTCCAGGCCAGTTGAGAGCAGGAACAAGCACTCTCAGAGAGCTGAGGAAAAGAGTGAAAGGGGCACGAGTCTGTTAATAGTAAGGCATGACTGTGGTTATTGGTATGTTACGAGCATACCAAGACAGTGGCTGGCTCAGATGTAATATGAACAATGGTTTACTGCTTTTTGAATGAACTGCAATGTAGGGGAAACGCGGAAGACCATTGTAATTTCAAGGAGTTAGATGACATGTCTCTTTCCCTTTACATCCCCGGTTTAAAGTTTGCCGATTCATGCTGGTATAACTTGTTTCCACACACCTGTGTCAGGAGTTTCCTGGGTCTCCTGTGTTCTAAGTGCTGATTGGCTAGTGGGGAGGATACCCAGTTGCAGTGAATTGGGTTGGAGACTCTCAGCTGCTCCGCATTCCTGTTGAGTAAAACCCGTGTCCCGGGCTGATCATGAGTGATGCCTGCTAACCAGTCAATCAAAGTTGGCTATAAAAGCTGCAGGTTGAAGGGGCTCAGAGAACTTCTTCACAGGTCAAGGTACCAGATGCTGTGAGATTGTCAGCTAGGGTCTCTCTCGCTGCTCCACCTGGAGCTCCTGGCAGCTGAACGGGAGATTGTGTGACTTCTGCTATAATTTGCTATAATTTGTGTTTTGTATGCCTGCTGCCATCTGTTAACCTTACGCAAATAAAGCATTGCTTATTCTTCATCCACTGGTGTACTTGTTGGCTCCAGATCTGGAAAGAACCCTGCCCTTGGCAGAACATGCAACAAATGGTGCTTCTGCACCATTTTCTCCTCTGATTTTGTGCATCCAAAGATATTTGGAAGCGTAAAAATATGATTCCCACCATTTCCAAACATCAGAAACTAAGGTTTGTTTAAAATTATCTCCTCTTGCAGGCAAAAGGAGAGGGCTGCGTTGGGTGTGCAATCCAATCGTTATTCATTGTTTGATTTTTTAGTAATTATTTGCAGGAGTGTGTGTGTGTGTGTGTGTGTGTGTGTGTGTGTGTGTGTGTGTGTGATTTTAACACTTAGTTGTTCCTCTTCTGTGTCTGGAGAGCAATTACTACTTGAATCTTCTTCTGGCAGTTAAAATGGAGGGTGAATTAAGACCCTAGGCAGCTGACACTCAGCGGAAAGGGACAGCTGGCGAAGGATTCTAGAAGACTATTACCTTTACATAAATATCACAAACAAATAAATAGATCTTTGGCCCATTGTAGGCGTCCAAGCAGATTTAAAGAGCATAGTTGTGGGATTTGGGATTAAAGATCATTTCCTCCTTCTGTTGTGGAGAGCTGCTTGTTCAAACAGCAGAGGACTTCACAGGATAGATTGCTTAAAAACACACAGAGGGAGGGGGTAACCCTCCACATCTGATCTAGTTTAAACAGACACAGTACGAATAAGTCAGCCGACCTTAACTTTGCCCCAAGCCAAGTCACTGCCCCAAATCAAGTGACAAGTCTGTACTCACACAACATACATCTTCACAGCATCAGTGACTCTGGAAATTGAGAAGTGATCTGAATGGCTTCGCCACTTCTTGTTTGATGACTGATTCCTCCCCCCATTCGCCACCCTCTCTTTCTCCAGTAGCGTTTTGAACCAAAGAGCATGCATCTTTCCGGCAGACGACGGCTGCTGCCTGCAAAGCTGTAAGGCCTTGTCAGGGGGGAAAGAAATGGATTTTTTTTAATGTCTCTTCACCAAAGGCAACTGTGTTCTGGGCTCCTCGGTTCCTTCTAAGTAGATGAGGTTTCCAGTGTAGCAAATAACCTTTTCATGAACAATAGGCAGGAACAGTGAAGGACATCTGAAGACTTTCCTACAGAGAAAATCAGAGATTTTCGAAAGTGGCAGCAAATAGCAAAGAATGGGGATCCAATACTTCCATCCCTACAGGCCGCTAATCCTCCTCACAAACTCCTTTACAGAAATGGCTCATCTTACAGATAAGGAAGGAAGGAAGGAAGGAAGGTCAGCAGAATATAGGACTGCCCTAAGATGGTGGTGGTAATGCGGATTTGCCTCTTAGCTATGCATTTTAAATAGTTCTTGCCCTAGTTCTTATTTCCTGGTTTCTCTTGCAGATTTAATCTATACAGTGAACTGTTGAGAGTTAATGGATATTATACCTAAGTACAGTTGCTTGCTCCACACTTAGGGATGGATGAATCAGTCTCTTCCCAGTCCATGTCCAAGAGTCATAGAATGGGGTGTATCAACAATCACAGAATTCGAAGGGACCCGAGGATCATCTAAGTCCAACCCCTTGTGATGTAGGAATATGCAGTTGTCCCATACGGGGTTTGAACCGGCAACCTTGGCATTATCAGCACCATGCTCTAACTAACCAAATGAGCTATCCAGGCCAACAGTCCATTTCACAAGTGTTCACTGACTAAGAATCCTATGCCTGGTAGTAAATCCCATTAAAGCCAGTAGAATTTATGTCTGAATAAACATGTATAAATAGGATTGTGCTGTCAGTCTGTTCCATCTGATTTCTGAATTGATCTGCAATAAAAGCTGTATGCAAATTCACATGTACTTCTGAACACATTTTCTCTTAAAATCCACATTTCTAAAGGTATATGATCTCAACTTCATTTCTACAAATATTTGATCTCATCATATGCATTTGCAAGGGCACTTGGATACAATTTTGAGCTGAAAACTGCCCGGCAACCCTTTGGAGAAGTGTGCAGTGTGGTGAATGGCTCCATTTGGATCCCAGCATTTGTGTGGGAGGCACAGATCCGATCATTTCGTATTGGAATTTTCAAAGATCAAGATTTACACCACAAGCTATGGCAGATCCAGCCCACAGCTGTTTGGAACAGGACCTCTCCTGCTTTGCTGAGCACCCCAGAATCTGCCTCATCCTGCCCTGTGTAAAAGCTCCCACACTTGACTTGCAGGGAGAGTATTTTACTTCCTGCACACTTCCATACTTCCACACACACTGCTGTCAGTCTGCTTAAAATATTCACCCTGAGATCATTAATGCAGTTGGTTCCATGAATGCTGAGGGTCAGGGTCAAAGAGTTATGAGTCTTCTTGCTGTCTGGGGAAGGGAGGAACAAAGGAAACCGCTGGCATTACAATCTGTCTGCTCTGAATGCCTACTCCTACCATCACACACCTGATGTGCATCTCCTCGCCTTTCTCCCACCCCCTCTGCAGTCCCCTTGACAATAGAAATCGGTCCTAGTGAGCAAGTATAACTAGCAGGAAGTGATCACTATCCAAACCACTGACTGCATAGGGAAACACACATACTCATCATTCATTTTGACAAGCAGCATCTCCCTGTAGGTGCACGTTTTGGCAGTGGCAGCAGCAGCAGCTGCTCCCGAAAGCACCCACTTCATTTTTCCTTCACCCCACCCCCTCCTCCTGCTCATTGTCTGCTGGGCTCTTCTTCTCTAATGCACAGGCAGATTCAGGAAAGCTCCTGTATCATAACGTTGAAATATAACTGCAAAGA
This sequence comes from Podarcis liolepis, assembly GCF_965112155.1. Lineage (NCBI taxonomy): Eukaryota > Metazoa > Chordata > Lepidosauria > Squamata > Lacertidae > Podarcis > Podarcis liolepis. The sequence goes on along the minus strand of NC_139554.1, from coordinate 51,811,955 downwards.
GTGGGGTGGCAGGGACAGGCGAATATTCCACAGGAAATCCTACGAATTGGGCACCATCCCTTCAACAAGAAGTAAATCAGAGAAATTAAAAGAAAACTGAAAAGAAAGATGTGGGAGGGAGAGGGAATTAAACTGCAGTCCCATATGGTGCTTTGTGCTGTTGGGGGAACTTCATTATCAATTTAGTATGAACATATATTCTGATTTTATGAGTCAAATAAAAGGTACCATTATACATTGAAATATTAAGGTATCATTTTTAAAAAACCGACTGGATGCTATTATTTCAATGGAGACTAGCATCTCTATACAGTGGTACCTCAGTTTTTGAACATCTCAGAAGTCAAACGTTTCGGTTTTAGAATTCCGAAAACCTGGATGTAAATGCTTCTGTTTTCGAACGTGCCTCAGAGGTTGAATGGCTTCCACTAAGTAATTCTCAATTTTCTCAATTAAATTTGCAGACCACCCTTTGCGCTTCAGTTTTTGAGCATTTCGGAAGGAGAAGGGTCTTCCGGAAAGGATTACGTTCAAAAACCAAGGTACCACTGTACAATGGTACCTCTGGTTACGGTTACGTACTTAATTCATTCCGGAGGTCCATTCTTAACCTGAAACTGTTCTTAACCTGAAGCACCACTTTAGCTAATGGGGCCTCCTGCTACCACCACACGATTTATGTTCTCATCCTGAAGCAAAGTTCTTAACCTGAGGTGCTATTTCTGGGTTAGCAGAGTCTGTAACCTGAAGCGTATGTAACATGAAGTGTATGTAACCCGAGGTACCACTGTATTACTTTTCTAAATAGTTAGAGCGTCCCTTCACCTTGAGATCCTGAAACAAGGTGGAATGGTTGGTTTTTAGACTTAAAGGTTCAAAAGATCCCTTGAGACAGGAGTTAGTGTCATAATAGAGGGCTTCATAGGTGCTGAGGCTGCCGCCATTTGATTAGACCATTGTAAATGGCAGCAGCTAGGAGCAAACCCCCAACATGGATTAGCAGTGCCCTATTCCTGGTCTATGCCTTTCCAACAAAAGTTGTAAAATAAGATATCTGGGCTCCTTTGCCATGCACAAGAAAAGCAAGGGTGAGTTGAGGGTATTAAAATTCTAGCTATCACCTTTAGGAAAACTCTTGATTCCTTTTCTCTGCTCCTTCTTATCTGCTATGGAGCATCGTCCAAATGCTCTCATCCCCGTGAGCCATGGTCACTGGGGCTGTTGGAGTCCAACAACATCTGGAGGGCCAGACTTTCCCCACTCCTGTTCTATGCTAGAAAATAATTCATTTTAAGTGGGAGCTAAGTTTGTAATAGCATCAGGAGCCGTGGTGAGGGGAAGGAGCTCCTGAATAGAGAAATTAACAGCTAGTTGGCTGGACAACATGTAACCTCATTTATTAACTGCAGACCAAGTCCAGCAACTGTCACTGTGGGAATAATTGGAGCCTAAAATAATGGCCACATAATAGAGGCTGATCTGTGGGAAAGTAATACAATATATGTGGGAAATTAGCAGCCAAAATGCAACAAGTGCATATTTTTGCTAGTTAGCGTTAGAAGGGACCGAGTCCACAGAACTGTGTTGCTGATGGGCAGACACTCAGACCATAGGCAATACAATTGGTAGAGAGGGCTCTTTGTGATGTCATTTCCTCTTCTCTCTTGGAGAGGAAGGACCATATAGTACTTCCTGTTTCTCTCTCTTCCTTTGACCAGTACCTCGGGTTAAGTACTTAATTCGTTCCGGAGGTCCGTTCTTAACCTGAAACTGTTCTTAACCTGAAGCACCACTTTAGATAATGGTGCCTCCTGCTGCTGCCATGCCGCCGGATCACGATTTCTGTTCTCATCCTGAAGCAAAGTTCTTAACCCAAGTTAATATTTCTGGGTTAGCGGAGTCTGTAACCTGAAGCGTATGTAACCTGAAGGGTATGTAACCCGAGGTACCACTGTATTACTTTTCTAAATAGTTAGAGCATCCCTTCACCTTGAGATCCTGAAACAAGGTGGAATGGTTGGTTTTTAGACTTAAAGGTTCAAAAGATCCCTTGAGACAGGAGTTAGTGCCATAATAGAGGGCTTCATAGGTGCTGAGGCTGCCGCCATTTGATTAGACCATTGTAAATGGCAGCAGCTAGGAGCAAACCCCCAACATGGATTAGCAGTGCCCCATTCCTGGTCTATGCCTTTCCAACAAAGGTTGTAAAATAAGATATCTGGGCTCCTTTGCCATGCACAAGAAAAGCAAGGGTGAGTTGAGGGTATTAAAATTCTAGCTAGCACCTTTAGGAAAACTCTTGATTCCTTTTCTCTGCTCCTTCTTATCTGCTGTGGAGCATCGTCCAAATGCTCTCATCCCCATGAGCCATGGTCACTGGGGCTGTTGTAGTCCAACAACATCTGGAGGGCCAGACTTTCCCCACTCCTGTTCTATGCTAGAAAATACCGTATTTTTTGCACCATAACACTCACTTTTTTCCTCCTAAAAAGTAAGGGGAAAGGTCTGCGCGTGTTATGGAGGGAATGCCTATGGGTGGCATGCCTACGGATTTTCCTCCTCTAAAAACTACGTGCGTGTTATGGTCGGGTGCGTGTTATAGAGCGAAAAATACGGTAATTCATTTCAAGTGGGAGCTAAGTTTGTAATAGCATCAGGAGCCGTGGTGAGGGGAAGGAGCTCCTGAATAGAGAAATTAACAGCTAGTTGGCTGGACAACATGTAACCTCACTTATTAACTGCAGACCAAGTCCTGCAACTGTCACTGTGGGAATAATTGGAGCCTAAAATAATGGCCACATAATAGAGGCTGATCTGTGGGAAAGTAATACAATATATGTGGGAAATTAGCAGCCAAAATGTAACAAGTGCATATTTTTGCTAGTTAGCGTTAGAAGGGGCCGAGTCCACAGAACTGTGTTGCTGATGGGCAGACACTCAGACCATAGGCAATACAATTGGTAGAGAGGGCTCTTTGTGATGTCATTTCCTCTTCTCTCTTGGAGAGGAAGGACCATATAGTACTTCCTGTTTCTCTCTCTTCCTTTGACCAGTACCTCGGGTTAAGTACTTAATTCGTTCCGGAGGTCCGTTCTTAACCTGAAACTGTTCTTAACCTGAAGCACCACTTTAGCTAATGGTGCCTCCTGCTGCTGCCATGCCGCCGGATCACGATTTCTGTTCTCATCCTGAAGCAAAGTTCTTAACCCAAGTTAATATTTCTGGGTTAGCGGAGTCTGTAACCTGAAGCGTATGTAACCTGAAGCGTGAGGTACCACTGTACTGGATGCAGACATGCCTGAGCTTGCTCCAGCATTTGGCACAAGCCTGAAGCTGGTTATATTGCAATGTAAGGATTTTGCCTGCATCATTTTTACTGCTGCCATTGTTGTGATCCAATGCAAGATTATAAGTAAGTAAATTATATTTTTAATCTTACTTTCAAAATTGTTGCCTGATTCTTTGTTAAGTGGGGTAGGAAAAGGAGAGACAGCTTACTTCATAGCTGGACTTGCTCAAAACAAGGTTTTACAGCTTAATTCCTATTTTTTGTAATTTTGGTGCCGAGGTTGGGATTTTAAAACTCTGTTCAGCCACACATGTGGGTGCCTGGAAGAATAAATTGCAATTACCGGTAATATATACTCTCCTGCCTATTAAAACTCATTCTACAACATATACCACAAAGGAAAGACTTTGAGATATCTATAATCCAGCTGCAGTCACCCATCAGCTGAAAGGCTCGCTTGCTGCATAGCAAAATGGGAAAGAGAAACTTCATCAGAGATCATGATTCTGTACTCAGATGCGGCTTTCCAGCTCAGGATGTTGCAGGTTCATCATGGAAGTCACAATGAGTCAAACTCATTCACATAATCACTTAAAAAGAACCAGCCAGCTCAGACTTCGAAAGAGCAGGAACACTAGAAAAATACTGGCCAACAATAACCCTGGTCTAGATGATCTCAGGGGTGTTATTGTGTATATATACATGTTCCGTGCTTTCTCCCTACCCTAAATCCAGAGATTCTCTATGATTTCAAAGCCCAAACAGAAGAGCTACATCAATTGCACAGGAAATCTCCAAATTTAGGCAAGAGAAAGTGCATTTGAGCTATGCACGTCTGCCTAAACTACCGTACATGTGTCTGGACAATATCTGCTCATCCAAATGCCTGTTGAAGTGGGAGGATGGTTGCCCAACCAGCTCAAGCTACACATTTGGCACAGCTGGACTCTCTCCTACTGTCGATATATATAGGAGAGACAGTGTGGTGTAGTGGTTAGAGCATCCGACTTGTGGTCAAGAGGCCCAGCTTCAGGTCCCTACTCAGCTCAATTGTGATCTTACACTAGTCATACTCTCTGAGTCACATTTTCAGGATTGTTGCAGGCAGATGACGTTTTGGGGTCGGAAAACTATGCATTCTGCCCCAAAGTCTTTAGAGGAAGGGAAAGGAATTAATAACTCTGCTATGTGCATGCGTTGTGGCTCCTGCTTAAGGATAACAACCCTATAGTTGGTCCCAGGGTATGGTTACATCGTGGTCCAAAGGGTCACTATACAACCACCTTGCTCAGTTTAGACTGGGCTGCATCTAGTTGGTGCCTATGTGGGAAATTGTCCAGGAACTTTTTAGATGCCTTCTTGAGCAACAGTGGTATAGTGGAGGGGAGACACATGGAGGCCCCCCCGCCGCCGCCGCTGCCGCCACAGCAGGAGCAATGATATCATCTACTGGAGTGCCAGGTTAATTGATGGACCCACCTTCATCTGGCAAATTAATGAGGTGATCAGGCAGCTTCCTAGTTTTAGTACTCTTTGTAAAAATCAGGTTGACCTTCCAAAAAATTTAAAAACCGTTGCCAATGACCCATTTGCTATATCTCCATGACCCATTTATAATATTAAGCCCCTGTCTGGAAACGCCCTTGGCCATTTGTCCTTTATTGTTGTAGTAAGCTTTTTAAAAGTTTTCTAAATTTCTATTCTGTGATTGTTAGCTGATCTTAATAACTTGGGTACTGCTGCACTCTGTGTGGTGGGAGAGAGAACTGATTAGCTCATCCACTGCAAAATTTACCCCTATAGTGTGCTGGCAACACTACTGCAGAGCAGGGCAGAAGAAAAATGAGGCATAAATGAAATTTGTGTATCTCGCCGGGGTGGGAGACATGGAAACTGGCTTTTCAGAGGATTCTCTTCTGCTTCTTCTGATCAGGAGCTACTGTGCACAATCAAGAGAAAGGGCAGCTTCTGGGAGACTTTCATTGGAGCATCGAGGCAAAGCATTTCTATGCATGTTGCCATGCCAAAGTGTTCTGGTTCCCATGCCCTTTTGAGTTCAGCTTGTTCTTGGAGGAAAACTTGGGTGCTGACAGTGCTCACTGGGGCAGAAATGGTTCGGTGCAGTCTCTCACTGGAGCTATTGAGAGTCACTGCAGATAAATGTTTGTGCCTGTCAATAAACAGCAATTCCTAAATGTTCAATGCAAAAAGTCTCTGAGTGCCTGTAAGACAAGGTGGCAGGCAGCTCCAAGTCTAAACATTATGCTCCGATTCCTTGAGAAATATATTCTGGTTGGATCTTTGATTTGTCCATGTTTTCTTCAATTCATTACTACTGCTCTTACGTAACTGGGTTGCCCCCACCCCCAGTGTCATCAAAGCCTCCACACAGACGAAGTGTCAAGCAAGCACCGCCATGTGCTGCATTGCAATTTTGCTGCACAGAAGGGGAGAGGCTTTGTGTAGATGTGACAGATGTAAAAGAATTCCTGAAAGCCTTAACATGTACCGTAATCTTTCTTGGGTTAGTCTGTTCATCCCACGACCCTTCTTTAAGCAGCGATCGCTGGGAAGATGTGTCTTTATGTGGATGAGTTCATAGCTTAGTTGAGTGAATGCTTTCTGTTACCACTCTTTACCTTGAAAATCTGGTAGGTATTCAGTTCCTTATATGAACAATACAACAATGCCAACTTGGTGCCTCCTCTGACTCGAGTCAATAGGAGGCATAAATGTACTAACCAATTACAAATCCCAGTAGCCGATTCCCTGTCTGTCAACAGGCATGCTAAGCATGATGTAGATACCAGAATCGGGAGACTAGCCACTACAGTTGCTGTCGGGAGCGCCAGTTCTGTCTCGGGCTTTTAGACAACTTCTGTGCAGTGCAACCTTGCTTCTGATCTTTAGGCAACAGATGTCAAAAGATGAATTACATTCACAGTCCTGTGTGTCTTATGAGCTCAATGATCATAATAAATGATTATAAGCTCATAATCAGACACTGACGGTCCCACTTATAGGTTGTCACCTATCCTCCCCAAAAGCTACTTTGCTGATTAAACATTGCATGCCCGGTACTGTTAAAACTCCAACAAACAACACATCTGATCCCTAGCAACATCTCCTGATGTTGGACTTCAACTCCCATCAGCCCCAGCCAGTATGGCCAATGGTCAGGGAAGATAGGTGTTGTAGTCGCACAACATCTGGAGGACTCCAGGCTCCCTGTCCCTGCTGTATGTGTTGACCAAGAGTTGTATCCAACGAAATCCCATTAGCACAAGGACTTACCCCTGCGCAATGGGACTGTTTCTCTCTCCCCTATGCCCCTCAATCTGCTCCAAAGGGAACTCCAATAACAGATGAGGTGCACTGGATGTGCAGGGAGAGGAGAATAAATTCCATTGTGCAGGTGAAAGGCTTGCATTAATTGGATGATTTCATTTCAGTGTCTTAGGCAGCAATCCTAAACACACTTCCCTGAGGGAAGGTCCTATTGAACCAAGTAGGACTTCTGTCTTTGCAGGCAAGTACGCATAGGATTGCACTAATGCTTTTTCCAACTCTTCACAGCTCAGAGCAGCCTTTGTGGGGAGGGGGAGTTTCAATGGGGAAACAGCAGAAGGGAAAGGATAAAAACTGCATCTCAGAGTGCCACACCTCTGATGGAATTTCAGGGATGAGGGCACGGCTGCTTTCAGGTCTTCAGAAAATGTTGGGAGATCTGATTAGGGATCCCCCACACCATCCTTAGTTTGTCCCTCAATCAGCTTAGCATATGGGTAAATGGTTGGCAAGCATTTTCCATTTTGGGCTAGAAGCTTAATAATTCCTTTTTGGTAAATATTTGTCAAAAGTCTAAGTTCCTCTTTGGGTTAGAGTCTTGGTGCCCCTGCTTCTAAGCTAATGGGTAACAGAAACAATGAGCAGAAGAAAGTAACTTCTGAATCCTATTGTGCTTACTATGGCATATGTCTTGATTTATAACAGAGCAGAGATACAAGGTGGTCAGGAGGACATAACTTTGAGCTGCATTCTGAACAAAACTGAGTATACAGCTCTGGGTAGTCATTTCCCATGTTGCTGCCCAAGTATGGGACTAAACCATCTGGCATTTGATGAGATTTTCAGAGTTGCTTAATATTGACCCAGCCAAAGTCAATGGGAACTGCAAATGCTGAGCAGCTCTGGCCAATAGGCGCCACATTGTTGAAAGCTTTCAAGTGCTCTTACACTGTTTTATGTTTTCCTTCCTAATGATCATATTGATAGCTGTGTTTGCCCCTCACTTTTCCTGGCCATTTTCCAAAGACCAGAGTCAGCCCCAGGACAAACCTATTAGCTTACAAACTCTGCTGTCACTTATTGGTCCCCATAAAGGAAGACTAGAGCTTCACTGACTTGTAAAGTAGGTCAGGGTTGTCACCCAACCCCGGTAATCAGTGGTGTGGGTTTTCTAGAAAATGTTGACTCTGCATTTCCCTCTTAGAAAACATCCTGAAATCCATCAGATTTAGTGTGTTTGATCTAATGCTGGTATATAGAATTGTAGAGTTGGAAGGGTCCCTGAGGATCATCTAGTCCAACCTGGGATCGGGTGGAGGTGTCCCTCTGCTCAGGTCTCCCAACAAAGCTGGTCTCCTGCAAGCCGTAGGCCTCACTCCTTTGATGTGGCACCTCCCTTCTCCCTGCCAAACATGTAGGTGACTGGGTGTGCCATTGGTGGGACGCCTGCCAGTGGCTGCCAGGAGAAGGCCCTGAATGGGACCATTCCAGAAGTAGAGAAGGGTGAGGGCTGAGCAAGCCCAGGGTCTGCTGGATCTTGAGTCGATTTGGTCCCAATTGCTGTGCTGGCTGCAGTCTGGCATGCAACCTTACTGCCCTGCCACTTATTTGTGGGAATGTTCAAGGAGACAGGAGAAGTTATCTTGTTTATTAATATCCTTCCTAACTTGCACTAACAAATTCCTTTACTTAGCAAAGTTTCACATTCCCCTTTTTAAACACATCGGATAACTGGTTGCAGGCTTGTGTAAGTCTCTCACTATCATACAATTCAGTGTTGAATTGTATGTTCCTGGTAAGTTCCCTTATATCCCTCTTAAAAGAATAAACACACCACAATCTTGTGTAAAGTATATAAAAGACGTTTACTCACACATTCAGTTCACGCTTGGATCCCTGAAGGCAGACTTAGTTACAAAGTATGTACATGTGGATTGATCCCATATGGGGATAATCCCAGTGTCTTCTGTTGGCTGGAAGCTAAAAAGCTGCTTTAACGATGGAGGAAGTTAAAGAGAGAGTGTGCAGCGTGCCTTGTCCTTTTGTGTTACTTGGACAAGTAAGGTCACGTCCACCTCTAGTCACATGCAAAGGAAGTATGTCCCAGCCAGGAGGAAACAGGAAGTTTTCAACTGGCTGGACCAAACATTCCCCTGCATGTCCACTCTAGGAAAACAAGGAATGTTGTACTTGACTGCTACTTATGTATCTCATCCCACATTTTTGTCCCAGCTGCTGGGCACAGCAGGACTGTGGATCCAGTGCTGCTCCCACCACTCCATAAAACTTAGCAGGGTGGCGGCACTAGAGTGCAGATTGAATATCTCAGGTCCCGCCCCCCAATAGCCAAGCTGAAGCGAAGTATTTGAGGAGGGAAAAAGAACATATCATTTGGTTTGAATGTTATATTACAACAAACTAAACATTTCACTTAATGTTTATCAGTATTTTAATACATGGCAACTCAAAAGTATACACTTTGTTTACACTGTTAAGGAAAATATTGAAGGCACTGAAAACTGATAACATGGTAATTTTAGCCCACCCACGGAGGTCTGCAAGAGATCTATGAAATGCTCTTCATAGGGATATTCCTTTGAAAAACATGTATTACAACTTTGAAACTGTTCAATCTGAATGGCAGTGCTGTGCATCGGCAATGTTTACTTGCCAGATTTGGAGAATGGGGTGATTTGGGTGAGGTCTTCACATACTTAAATCTGATTGTACTTGAGCTTTTAAAGTTACTCATGCATATATTTTTTAAACAAACCAAAACCAATCTGATTTGGGGAATGCTCTGAACTTGAGTGGTGAGGTGGTGGAGAGCTGGTGGTCATTTGGACAGATAAGTCTAGTTTTAATCACAGTGAATTTTTCCCAGGGCACTGTAATCACAGTGATTTGTGGAAGAGATGTTGAATCATAGAATCATAGAATCATAGAGTTGGAAGAGACCACAAGGGCCATCGAGTCCAACCCCCTGCCAAGCAGGAAACACCATCAGAGCACTCCTGACATATGGTTGTCAAGCCTCTGCTTAAAGACCTCCAAAGTAGGAGACTCCACCACACTCCTTGGCAGCAAATTCCACTGTCGAACAGCTCTTACTGTCAGGAAGTTCTTCCTAATGTTTAGGTGGAATCTTCTTTCTTGTAGTTTGGATCCATTGCTCCGTGTCCGCTTCTCTGGAGCAGCAGAAAACAACCTTTCTCCCTCCTCTATGTGACATCCTTTGATATATTTGAACATGGCTATCATATCACCCCTTAACCTCCTCTTCTCCAGGCTAAACATGCCCAGCTCCCTTAGCCGTTCCTCATAAGGCATCGTTTCCAGGCCTTTGACCATTTTGGTTGCCCTCCTCTGGACACGTTCCAGTTTGTCAGTGTCCTTCTTGAATTGTGGTGCCCAGAACTGGACACAGTACTCCAGGTGTGGTCTGACCAGAGCAGAATACAGTGGCACGATTACTTCCCTTGATCTAGATGCTATACTCCTATTGATGCAGCCCAGAATTGCATTGGCTTTTTTAGCTGCCGCGTCACACTGTTGGCTCATGTCAAGTTTGTGGTCAACCAAGACTCCTAGATCCTTTTCACATGTACTGCTCTCAAGCCAGGTGTCACCCATCTTGTATTTGTGCCTCTCATTTTTTTTGCCCAAGTGCAATACTTTACATTTCTCCCTGTTAAAATTCATCTTGTTTGTTTTTGCCCAGTTCTCTAATCTGTCAAGGTCGTTTTGAAGTGTGATCCTGTCCTCTGGTGTGTTAGCCACCCCTCCCAGTTTGGTGTCATCTGCAAATTTGAACAGGATGCCCTTGAGTCCATCATCCAAGTCGTTGATAAAGATGTTGAATAAGACTGGGCCCAAGACAGAACCCTGTGGCACCCCACTAGTCACTCTTCTCCAGGATGAAGAGGAACCATTGATGAGCACCCTTTGGGTTCGGTCAGTCAGCCAGTTACAAATCCACTGAGTGGTAGCATAGTCAAGACCGCATTTTACCAGCTTCTTTACAAGAATATCATGGGGCACCTTGTCAAATGCCTTGCTGAAATCAAGGTAGGCTACATCCACTGCGTTCCCTTCATCTACCAGGCTTGTAATTCTGTCAAAAAACGAGATCAGGTTAGCCTGACATGACTTATTTTTCAGAAATCCATGCTGACTATTGGTGATCACAGCATTCCTTTCTAGGTGCTCACAGACTGTTTGCTTAATGATCTGTTCCAGAATCTTCCCTGCTATTGATGTCAGACTGACTGGGCGGTAATTATTTGGGTCCTCTCTTTTCCCCTTTTTGAAAATAGGGACAACATTTGCCCTCCTCCAGTCTGCCGGGACTTCGCCTGTTCTCCAGGAATTCTCAAAGATGACTGCCAGTGGTTCTGAGATCACATCTGCCAGTTCTTTTAATACTCTTGGATGCAGTTCATCTGGCCCTGGAGACTTGAATACATCTAAACTAGCCAAATATTCTTGTACTATCTCCTTAGTTATTCTGGGCTGTGTTTCCTTTGCTGAATCATTTGCTCCAAATTCTTCAGGTCGGGCATTGTTTTCTTTATCGGAGAAGACTGAGGCAAAGAAGGCATTGAGGAGTTCAGCCCTTTCTGTGTCCCCTGTTTGCATTTCACCATCTTCTCCTCTGAGTGACCCCACTGTTTCTTTGGTTTCAGGTCATCAACATTGGTTAGGACCAGATCTAAAATGGCTGTTCCTCTTGTTGCTTCTCCCACTTTCTGGACAATGAAGTTGTCTGCAAGGCCAGTGAGGAATCTGTTTGACCTTATGCTCTTGGCTGAGTTTGACGTCCAACAAATATCCGGGTAATTGAAGTCCCCCATTACTACTATCTCCCTTCCTTTTGCATGCTTGGCCATCTGTTCCAGGAAGGCATCATCTATGTCCTCCGTTTGGCTTGGGGATCTATAGTAAACTCCCACAATGAGGTCTCTGTTATTCTTCTCTCCCTTAATTTTGACCCAAATGCTCTCACTTTGGCTTTGAGGTTCTAAATCTTGGATCTCTTCACAGGTATACACATCCCTGACATATAACACATCCCTGACATGAAGTAAATATCAATACTATGGTTGTTTTTCACATGGATGCAAGTCAGTGGAGAGATCTTTTTGTAGAAGAGGGTGGAGCCTTGTATATCTCTGCCTACAATTTAGCAGCAGGAGGAGGCAAAGACCTGAAAATTTCATCCATTTCTGTGAAAAGGAAAAACAAGTTATAGTTATTCTTATATTTCCTATTGTAGTAAATGAGGGGTAAATGGAGCTTTGTTTTTAACAGAGATAATCCCATCCCAAATAACAAGTCAAGGCACAGAGAGGCTCCAAAACACCCCGGGCTGCTTCCCAGGTACAAGTTGAGTCTTGTAGCCAGTGCACACCCTATTAAATGATATTGCTTGTATCCATTATGTTACTATAGCATAGCATAGCATACTCTACTATATATAGTATACTATACTATAATATAGTAATGTATGTTTTGGGCTGCAGCTACCATCATCTCTGACCACTGGCCATTCTAGCTGCATCCGACTGGGGAAGGCTGATATATGCAATGTACTATATTATATAATATGGATTTAATATATGCAATAGTATATGCTATGTTATGCAGCTTTAGAAATGGAAACTTCTTCACGCACAAATATAGTACTGGAAAAGTGCTATCACCACCCTGTTTCTTCTGCTTTTGGCAAGGACTGGGCAGGTGGATAGCGCAAGCTTTAACTGCCAGTTCAAATCTCGACTACATTGACAGCAACCACATCTCCAACTTTATACACAGGGCAGATTTGCCCAGAAAACATGGGTCATTGACCTTCCATACAAACATAGTACTTAATAGATAGATTTCTAGATAACTGAAAAGACAATATAGTTTCCCATAGAGTGGCGGTTCTCAACCTGTGGGTCCCCAGATGTTGTTGGACTACAACTCCCATCATCCCTGAGCTCTGGCCTTGCTAGCTAGGGGTGATGGGAGTTGTAGTTCAACAACACCTGGGGACCCACTGGTTGAGAAAGGCTGCCATAGAGCTTTTCATGTGCTGGCCTAAGACTGGGAACATTTGCCCCTGCATAAAGAAAATCTTGATCCTGCATGTACTGGCTGCACATAATTTACTTGGACACAACTAGGGAGTTGGCTTGCACAATATATTTCTCTTTTGCCTCACACACCCCAACTCTACCCTAAGCACACCCCAGGTCCTTCCATTTCCATGATTAGAAGGTTCAATAGTTCACTCCCACGTTGAGGCAGCAAGAATAACTTGCTCTGCACCATATCGCTGTTCATTTACCCTCCTGAACTCTTTCACTTGGCAGTTGGCTGCAGACAAGGCAGCCTCTGTGCTGTTTGAGGCCTGAGTAGTGAACAATTAAGAGCCAACCGTGTCAGGGATAAGCCCTGTGGCAAGCAAGGCTTTGTAGGCAGCTGCCTCCTGTTCTGCTGAGTTTAGCAGCCTCCTGACCAGTCCCAAGGCAGGCGCTTCTGGCTGATGGAGCTTTTCAATATCCCGAGAGCTAAACACATCTTGGCATTTCTGGGGCTCTCCCTGCCCTCCACGCCTGGCTTAACAGAATGGCAGAGTTGGAAGGGCTCCCGAGGGTCATCTAGACCAACCCCGAGCAATGCAGGAATCTCAACACAGAATAGCGTAGGGGGGAAATGCTACATAAATGCTGGGCAAGTAGACGCTATCAGCCAAACATGTCATAGGAAGATAATATTGCATATTTTATACCAAGGGGGAACCGCCCAAGACTGGGTGGCACCAGGAGACCCAGCCTACATTCTCCTGGAGCCTACATCTTTCTGACAACATTAGTTACCAAAATCTGTAGAATGAAATTATTGGATATGCCCTGGGCACCATGCCCAGCATAATCTCAGTTCTTGTACATGCTCACATAACCTGGTTGCTGCAGACAACTTTCTTGGGGAGCAGAGCTTTTGATATCTCCTGGCAAAGTGACTGGCAAATGCCAGCCAGTGCCAGCTGTAATGATTAACAAGATTTAGCTCTCTTCTGGCACCAGACCTACATCCACAAACCCTCCGGCCACTCTCACTATCATGAGAGATGGATAACAGTCAGGATTAATCTTCTTTTTGTGTGATGTGAACGGAACGGGGGTGGGGGTGCTTTTACTTGTGTTTCCTGGTAAAGCACAGGATCAACTGTCAAGGAAGGAGCAACCAAATAAAGAGCGCAATACAGCTCCGGTCCAAGAAAAATGTTCAAGATGTAAATGTAACAAAGTGACTTCTTATGTAAACTATGTAACCAGTTTTGTGTTCCTGTGAAACTTCACTTTAGTGTGTGTCTGCCATTTCCTTCTAGCGCTGTTGCAACATTCCCATTTGGTAATCTTACACAGAGAAATCACACAAGCAGATAAGGAAACATGACTTTATTCAGCAAACACAAGGTCTCATATAATAAAGGCATATGCCCGAGGTGACAGTATGCAAATATGCAGGGAGGTGGCAAACAGGAATATGCCCGGACATGTCATGAAATCCCGAACCGGCAGCGCCACCGGCAATTCCACTCCTGTCAAAAGGCTAACAGAAAAACACAGCCATCAACTCTCCAAAGTCCCACCTAAAAGCATAAGCATAATTCCACAACAATTTGCACACTTGATTAACAAAGCACAGTCTTCCTGCCAGATACTTACCAAAGCTTAGCACCTATACTTACCTGTTATAGCACCCGATAAGACATCTCATGGAGGATTATGGGAAGGGAATTACTGAGGTGAACCTATTGTTTTAATGGTATAAAAGTATCAATTCTCTTTTGTTTGGGGTCTTGCCTGCCTGACTGTTGGACTGGGTATAGCAGATTTTCTTAATAAAGATCAGGCGTCTCTGCCGTTTTGCTTCAATGTTACTTTGGTTGTCATCCGTTTCTTCCTCTCCGACCGTAGGAACCACCCAGTGACCTAGCTCTTTGTGTCCCCCAAGGACACAAAAAATTAAGATTCTGTCTTTTTCATGTGGAAGGAAATGCAGGACATGAAAACACCCATGCCAGAGAACCAACTGGGATTCAAACGTTGCTGGGTCCAACAGCTATTTTGAAAGCAGGTGCCTTGCAGGGAAAAGTTTCCCTTCTGACTGTGCATTACTTCGAGCTTCAAAATTGCCTTTGTTTGCTTGTTTGTGGTATTTATATCCCTTTTTTTTCTCTAAGGAGCTCAAGGTGGTTCTTCCCATCCGCACAAGAACCCTGTGAGATAGTGGACAGTCCAAAGTTACCCAAATGAGCTTCCTCACAGAGCAGGGATTTGAACCCTGGTCTCCCAGGTCCTAGTGCAGCACCCTAACCACTACACCGCACTGTCTCTCTTTCACATTGTAGTTGGCAAGGACTGGGTTTGTTTGTACCATCTATTTGCCCGCTCCTCAGCAAGCTGGCAAACTCAACACCCTGAGTTCCCCAGCCTTCATATTTTCTTTCCCAGAAAGAGATCTCAATGAACAAGCCTAGCAGGCAAACCTTCTTCACTTTGCTTTCCTGTTACTATGGATAACTGTGGTGAGTAAACCCAGTCCTCGTGTTCTCGCCTTCTTCGTGCTAAAGTTGCAGGAGCTCGGGGTGAGGATTCCGTTTTGTCATCATGGATAATGGAAAATGGTAAATCTCCTGCCGCCGCTCTGTCACTCAACACTCGCTCCTTACAGACTGTGCTTCTCCAGGATCTGTCAGGGAGAGGGCAGCTTTGTCTGTGTTATCCAACTCTGAACAGGAATCGATTGGGAGCAGGCAGGGCCCCACAGCTGAAGAGGGCACTGTATGTGGGCCGTGGCACTGACCCCCAACTGGCACATTCACTCAGGGGAGTGTTTCTCCCCCTCCCTGCCCCCATATCTTTATTTCCCTCTTCTCCTCTAAATTGACTTTGAGTTAGATGAAGCTGAAGCAACCCTAGGAAAGGCCAGGTCATTGATTGAAAGGAAAAGCCTTGACAGATGGCGGAGAGATTGCCACAGCAGTGGCAGCAGCAGCCAGCTCGGGGGAATCGAATTTGCTTCCTGGGCCGGCTGCGAGTCTGCGTCTCTCCGATTATTTTGTGTGGTTTTTCATCTCTGCTGTCTGTATCTCTTTCTCAATCTGGGCTCCTCCATGCCACCAAAATGCTTAGCTCACTCCATTGTCTGAGAGACTAATTTGCACTGTAAATCCGATGCTTATCTTACATGACAGCTTACTATGGGGGTTTATTGCAGTTCTTGGAGACCAGCTGAGCAGAGACAGTGAGGGAGTGTTTGCTGCAGTGAAGGAAGCACTCCTAGCCTAACACACTTTCCAGCCAATCGGAGAACAGTGCTTCTTCCCCCTTTCTGCTTTCTTTCTGGAGTAGCCATGGCTCTTTCCTCTGAAAATTCTCATGCCATTAAAAAAAAAAAACCTATTAAATTACTTCTATGCTTTGTGAACAAAGAGGAGGATGGTGGCCATGTCAGAAACAGAGAATTTCCTCTTTCTCTGCATGCCCTTACAAGAGGATGGGGAACCTGTGGCTCTCCAGCTGTTGCTGAACTACAACTCCCGTCAACCCAGGACACTGACCATGCAAGCTGAGGCTGATGGGACCTGGAATCCAGCAGCATCTAGAAGGCCCCTGCCATACAGAGAACCAGTGTTATTGCCTCTGTGTGAATGTTTTTAATTTTTGTTTTCCAATCCAAAATCCTTTAGATGTAGATATGAGCCAACCCGGCCCACCCATGAGGCAAGGTGAGGCAACCGCCTTGGATGGCAGGATCCACAGGGGCTGTAGTTCTCTGGGTAGAGCTTTATCCCCTCCCCAGCCTCGTTGCTCCTTATCTCCTGGTGGAAAGGGAGGCGCCATTTTGTGGTCTGCCTCAGGTGCTAAAATGTCTTGGACAGGCACTTAAGCTGTTAAGAACAATAATGACTGCCATTGTTTTCCCTTTACTGCTTTTGAGCAGAGCCAGGCTAACTACAAAGCATTCTGAAGCTTGGTTTGGCCACGGTGATTTTGGAGGTGGTGCCATTTTTCCTGATTCCAACCCCCAGCTCGGTTGCAGGCCTGATCCTCCCCAAAGTGATAAAGGATGCCACTGGGGGGACTCACATGACTGAATGCTCCTTTGAAAGAAAAATAACTCCTTTGTACAAAATATATATAACTAAATATCAGGGAGAAGGGTTTGTCCACTTTTCACTAACTACCAGAGATGGTAGTGTTCATCTGTGGTAGCAAAAATAACCACAAGTCTCATAGCGCCTCAAAGACTAATCAACTTCATTGTAGCATAAGCTTTCATGAACTGGAGTTTGGTGAAGCGGACTTTAGTCCATGAAAGCTTAAGCCATAATAAATAGGTTGGCCCTTAGGGTGTGATAAGTTTCTTTGTTGAGTTTTTAAACAATAATACTTGCCCACCATTGTGTGAGGCCCCCACATCTGCATTCTGAAGTGATGCAGCCCAGGAAACAGATTTTCCCATAGTGACAAGTAAGCTGTACACACAGAAGTGCATGTTGACTTTCCACATCAGTGCTGGTGCAAAAATAACTTGGGCCTGCAACTGTGGGAAGTTAGGCACTAGTACCAACCTCTCCCTATAAACTGGCAATGTAGATGGCCTGAAGTGATTGGTGAAATGGCTGACCGATTGTGTGGAACATTTCAGGACTGCAGTAGCTATAACTAACAGCCAGCTACTGCCAAGTCCAAGGGCTAATTTGTGTTGACTGAGCAGGAAATGCTATATTAGTATATTGCTCAAGCCTTGGAACTTGGAGGCTGCCTACAGCTGCCAGACTAGGGCAGCAGGAAGAGACATCAATAACCCAGGCAGTTTTAAATCCAAAAGACAAGACTGAGGCTAGATTCACACAACCATTTCCCGCTCAATCATTCAATGGTGAGACATGCATTGACCTGAATCCTAGAAAGCACTTTGCATGTATTCAACCTGCGGACCGCTTTGTATTTGGAAAACTAAACTCTCAAAAAGGTGCTTAGATGTCTTGATGTAGAGATGAAGCTCATTTTATGTTGGACAAAACTTGAGCCTTGTGACTTCACCTTGCTCCATGTTCTTCTAGTAGCTGTGGGTGCCAGTCTGCTAAAGGGGTATATATGGATGGCTTGAGAACCACTACACCTCCCAGCCATCTTCACAAGGCCATGGCTTCGAGAGTCCTGTTTTTAATGTACAATACTGTACAATCTACCACAAAGTCACCTGCAAGTAACAAAGTGGTGGTCTCTTCCCAAAGGCTCACATCCTGGGTGCCTGCTAAGACAAACAAATTTTGTTTACTTATTTATTTATAAATAAGGTGGCATGCATGCTTCCCCCCTCCTCATTTTATCCTCACAAGAATCCTCGGAGGTAGACCAGGCTGCGAAATGGCCCAAAGTCACCTGGTGAGCTTAATGGCTGGGTGGGGATTTGAACCCAAGTCCTAGCCTTACACTCTAACCACTGCACCACACTTGCAGATACAAGCAAGGATGAGAGTGTGAGGTGGGCAGGTTTTGCCCAGAAGCTGTTGCTCTGACATCTTCAGGCACCCTGTGAAGCATCCCAAGATCCTGCGATTCCATTATCTATTCAGTGCCTGCTTTTTGGTGTTTTGCAAGCCCTTTGCTCACGAGCTGAGGAAATCCACTGCCAGAATCAATATTAAATTCAATCACTGCTGAAAATAAAAAAGGGGGTGGAGAGACACCAAAAGGTGGTGTGTTGTTGTTGTTGTTTTTGAGCTGAACTGTCAGTTTTTCCTGGCATATTAATTATGTTCGGAAGAACAAACATCCTGGATTCCTTTCAGCTAAGCCAGCAACTTGTTGAGAGAGAAGAATCCTCTTAAAGGAATGGTGACTAACCAGCACATTGCAGCAGCAGGCTTCCTCTACAAGCACAGCCTGGAGCTTGTTGACGTCTGGAGTTCAGAGAGAAGGAAGAGTAGCCAAGCAAGCGCCAACCACATACAGGGAGCTGTTCTCTGCAGACACTCCTGGCCAGGGTCAGTGTGGTGGGTGAGATGCTGACAGCATCTGATTGGACACCCACGGCCTATTCATACCCCCCCCCCCACCTCCCTGGATATGGCTGGGAACAGGATGCTTTCCACTGAGCTGTTTTTATCAGACTCTGCTTTTGTCTGTGACAGGGAATTCCGGCCGTGTGTGATCTGTGGACTGTAAAAGGTGCTTAAGGATGTCTCTGTTCAGCTCCCGAGAGGCTCGCTCTTCAGGACTCTTAACAGGGAAACTGTGGTTCTCCTTGCCAAGGAGCTGACTAGTTCTGACAGGGCCTCTGGCCTGGGCTGTGTGGAGAGGCACCATTATGTCACATCACTATGCAGGCTTTCAGCAGGGCACCATTCATCACTGCGGCTTCCTTAGTGCCCAGGACACAGGAAGCACGTCCCACTAGAAGCCCCACATAAACACATACACACACGGCTGAATTTAAACCGGGCAGTGGTAATCAGCATTCTCCATGGAGTGGGCGTGAGGGCAAAAAACCTCTGTAATTCTCCAGAGGAGAGCAGTGCATGATTATTTCTTTGAGGAGAAAAAGGTCCCAATCTGTATGGAAGCTGCAGCACCTCATCCCAGATCACTGTGGTTATTCAGCAGAGAGTGTGCAAAAGCCTGCTCAAGTGCTCATATTCATATTGGTTTGTTGTTGTTCTTTTTACTATGTGTTTTGTTGTTTTTACATTGTAATTTTATGTTGTGCACTGCCCTGAGAACTGCGGATAAAGGGGGGTGTACAAATTTTAATAATAATAATAATAATAATAATAATAATAATAATATTCCTTCCAATGTAACAGAGTAATGCCTGGTACTAAAATTGGTTGCCAGATTAATGCAGGGATGGAAAACCTGCTTCCCTCCAGGCACTATTGGACTCCAGCTCCCATCAGCCCCAGCCAGTGTAGGCAGAGGTTGGGAAATATGGGAGCTGTAGTCCAGCAAGATCTGAAGAATCACAGGTTCCCCACTTCTCATGTGTCCTCCTGACTCAGGAGAGAGAGCCATCCCAAATGCACCTGAGCACACTGGGGATTTATTGGAATGACTTATTCCCCATCCTTATGAGAGTGTAATCTTACAAAAATGGTGATACCCAGGATGCAGCTTTTGTACTGCGACCTCAGATCCATGACTGGCCATTTTAAAACAGAGAAAATGCATAAAAGAAGGCATTCAAGCTGAAGGGGAAGAACCTCCTAGGGACACCTGGTGGGAGCACGTCACCTTTCCAAGTAGGAGGTCCTGCTGCAGAGATGGCACACCTGTCCTTCTGCATCATTTACCCCACATGCTGTTCACCTGGCTTCCTCTTCTGCCTGCAAAACTGAAATGCTGCTCTCAGTAGCAGGTGGGAGAGGAGGGCGAGCGAAGGAACCAGGAGCACAGAGGGGTATTTAAGGCAGCAGCTGCATATCCAATACTGCACAGCTTTGAGATAAATGGCCACAATCTCTGCTTAAAAACCAAGCAGCCCTCCCTTCTACTATGGGGTGAGGAACCTCTATATAGCTGTTGGAACTCTCTCCTCAGACCACACACCCTCTTTCCTTGGGCTACTTCCCCTCACCAGCCTTGCTGCACATTGAGTGTTTTTCTCTTTCTGGAATGTGTCACTGAACTTTGGTGGTGTCTCTTGCTCAGTGGGTTGGAGAAGTGTGTGAATATGCTAGAAATGTATCTACTGTACCAAGGCAAAAATTACATTTGTTCCTCTGCCCACTTTTGTTTCTGGTGCTTCACAACCCTGGTTTGTGACCCCCCCCCCAGAAGGTTGACCTTGGGCTGAAAAAATGTCCCCACTTCTGTTCCTCTCAGAAAGATTTGACTGCTGACGTGCCTCATGCAAAGTGGTTGGGCCATTCCATCCTTTTGAGTGCTTCCATACAGTATATTTTTTCTCAGGTAGCTCTTTATCAACTTTGGGTTGACGTTTTGGTATTGTTAGGATAACCTACAGTTATCCAGAGTTACTGCCACCTAGGTAGATAGATGCAAGCTTCTTCAACACACATGAAAATGGAATACCTGAGGCTGACGCGGAAGTCTATACACATTTTTCATTTAAAACAGGGAGACATCCCTATCTCGCTATTGCCTAGTCTTGGCTAATGTATCCAAATAGCATCGTGCCAAGCAGATATGTATATTAGCAGGTAAGGTCTTTTAAATAACTCGAGGCAAAAGAAAGAAAGAGAGAGAGAGAGAGAGAGAGAGAGAGAGAGAGAGAGAGAGAGAGAAGGGTTTACTCAGAGAAAGCAGAATAGAATATGAAATCAGACATTTAAGAAAATAAAAAAGACCACAAAAGCGGTCAAAATACTGATTTATCTGGAGTTGGAAAGGGCTTTGTCAGTGGAAGGTATTTAGCATTACAATAGTTCCCAAAAAAAGAGAGTGTCACTGGTATATTTCAGGTAAGCATAATTACATACTCAGGGAGCAAAACAAACCTCTTTCACACAATATCTGGCAAGCTAGATTCCATGCAGGTAGTTCCCAAACTAAGCCACTGTTTACAAGTTAAAATTACATCCTTCCTTATGGGAGAAAAACTGCTTGTTTCTGTATTGACCTCATGAGTTGTCTAATTTTAAACTAGTCAAAATAATTTCCATTTTATATTATCCAGAACTGGGTTTGTCTGGGTTAGACAAACCCTGAACCCAGGTTTAGGCATCATACTAGGACAAGCTTGAGCTTAGCTCACAGCAGCATGGAAGCTGGAGACCTGGAGTAGTAGCAAAGAGGCCATGTTCTCTTTGGGAACCAACACATTTCCTCATTGGTGCTAAGCCATGGCTTCCCTTAGTGTTGTGTCTGACCTGGGCCACTGTAAGCAGGCTGTAGTCAAGGAATGTCACACCCAATCTACAGCACAGTGGATATCATATATGCACTGCAAATTACCAAATCACATAGCAGTGTAATCCACACAGTAGGCAGTGCCAAGGGCTGTATTCAGCTAAGCAGGTATGCTAGCAGCAGCCAGTGTAATGAGTCCTAGTAGCACAGTGGGACCTCCCCCAGTCCCAGATGAAACCCTGTGGAGGCCCCATGGCAGTCGAAATCTCGGGTGGGGGAGCTTGCAAATTATCTCCTAATACTTTTTGTATTATTTTACCAACCAACAATTTTAATAAACCAATTTCAAGATCAAATCAATATTATGTCGATCCATTGTTGTGGGGCCCCTAAAAGAGCCCATAGGCCGATGGCTACTCTGCCTATTTGGTAATCCAGCATTGACTTCCCCCCTTCTCCTCCTACACTTCCCCATGTGAACAGGGTCTTCTCAGCAGTGGCTCTACAGCTATGGAATGTGAATTCATATGAAGTCAGGCAGGCTCCTTTTCTTGATAGTATAGTTCCATACATGGTTTTAAGACTCACATTTTTACCGTGACATAATGTTAGACTGCTCTGGGTTTAGTATGACTATGCTATGTTAGGCATTTTGTTTGTTTTGTGCTGGTTTGGGTAATACGATATATGTTTAGATCGGCATTATATGGCTTTATTGTTATTTTCAGTTCTATTGTGATTTACTCAGCATGATAAATTGTGACAAAGCAGCCTCTAGAAACCTTTCAAATACATTAATTAAAATCCTTTCAAGCAAGGTTTGAAAGTACCTCACGGTTCTTCCTCCCAGTATCTGTCACGATGAAGGGAGCTCTTTTTAGTACAGGGATTGGACAAGCTCCCCATTTAGTTTTAGTGTGTCCCATCATGAATTTCTCTTGGCTGGTCAGAACATCATCTAAGTATGCTACTGATGTATGCTGAAGGAGTGAGGCCAAGTACTGAGACACGTTGACCTTTTCACCGTCTGGCAGTGAAACATCCTACGATGCTGAAATCGCTCAGAGCAACCAGGAGAGAAGCATCTAACTCATTTCTCTTTTTCTTTTGTCTCTGTATATTTCAGACCTTAGGAAAGACTGCCCACAGCCACAGTCTGGCATGATCTGGAGAGTGACGGGAGGCCTGTACAGCATCACCCGAGGAGCCGTGGGGGCAACGCTGGGGGGAGTGGCTTGGGTTGGTAGCAAAGGCTTTGAACTCACCAAAACAGCAGTGACCAGCGTCCCTACAGCCAGCGTTGGATTAGTCAAGGGCAGTGTCTCAGCAATGACCAGTGGCGTGGGAGCTGTTGGCAGTGCAGTGGCCAGCAAAGTCCCTTTCACCACAAAGAAGAAGGACAAGGCCGACTAGACCCTTCCTTTTGACAGATCACTTAGTCCCTGACCTTCCTCACTGCAATACCATTTTGTTTTGGATCACAAACACAGACCTCCTAGCCATGGCTGAAGTTCAATTTTTTAGCTTGGAGCTCACAGTCACAACTAACCACACTCATGCACTATCCCATTTAGGATAAGGTTACCAGATTTTTTTCAATGAATCCGGGGACACTTTTCAACTTCAATGGATTTTTTATGGGGACTGATTTGTAAATCCGGGGACTGTCCCCGGGAAATGGGGAAATCCGGTAACCTTAACGTAGGAGAACTTTGTTCACCCCATGAGAGGCTATGTAGGAGCTTCAGTTGTGAGCATTGTGCTCCATCTGTTTGGCCACACTAGACAGAAAACTCAAGCATAGAGCTGTTTCCTGGTAGGAGACACAGGTATGATCCTGGTAGGGTTGACCAGTGGTCACCTGCAGTTTCTTCTTTCCTTAAAGCCATCAGTGAGATGTGGGGTTGGGGAAGTGCTGATGGGCAGAGGGGTCCACATCCTTGCCTGAGAGAGACATGAGGCAGCAAGAAAGGGGGTGACTATCAGTGTAGTACAGTGCATGACTGCAAACTAACCATGTGGCTCACTGAAGACAGCATCCCCATGCCCGGGCATCTGGACAGTCAGCAGGTGTCTGAACCTGTGCAGGATTGACAGAGCCAGCTCTTGCTACCTCCTTGCAACTCCCTCAGCAGCCACTAGTGGGAATCTCCTGCCACAATGCTTACTAGACACATCAACAACTTTCAGTGGTAAAATAATTTCCAGGTTGCCAATCTGGTCACCCTAGTCCTATTTTTTGTATTTAATGGTTTGTAGTTCACTAGAGGTCTTTTTTAAAAAAACAAAATAAATAAGGAAGGGCTGTATGGGACCTGTCCACTCAAATGTAACCTGTATGAAGCAGAGATGCTGTGAATAAGGGCATCTAACCATGCCACAGGTGCAACAGAGGAAAGAATATATATGTTTATGAGGCACCAAGGCAACCAAGTTATTGAGTGGCCTTGAATAAATATAAATCGTACTGCTGATGATGGTGATAACAACATAAATTTTCTCCTCATCTCTCTCACACAAGCCCACTTCTATCCACAGGTACACCTAGTTAGAATGAAAAAGGTTCCTTGTTTTAGAATTACTTCTGCCTTTCCTGGCATTGTAGGATTTTAACTATGTGCAATAGAGAGAAATAATGTTTATAAGCGTGTTTTATGATCATATACAGTAAGCATTGGATCAGTTTTCTAATAATTAAAGCCATGAAAACGGAGGTGTGACCCTGCCCATAAATAATATGCACATTATTCCTGACAAATTCAGCAATTTGTAATTGAGGTTGTTCAAATTTTGTTTTGGTTCATTGACCAGGTAGGGATACCATCAACATGAAATGTTTTAGGCAATGCTCGCTTATACCCTTAGAAAGTGTAAACCATGCTCATGTTTTAAACCCATTCTTTCCCCCACTTCTACTTTGCCAGTTTGGCCAGTGACCAAACTTTGCTCCTGCAGTCCTTAAGCTGTTTGTGCAGAAGTCAATCCATGTGACTTCAATGGGACTTACCTCCAGTTATGTGTCCTTGAGACTGGTGCCCAAGATGCTCTGTCTCCCTTCAGTCCTTTTCTGTTTATGGTTCTTTCATGAAAGGGATGTTGATCTTTGGATACTTAAAATGGAGCAGACTTAAGTAGATTCAGAAGATATGTTTTATTCATATCCTGGATGCTGGGATCATTCTGGTTTCCACCTCTTGCAGATTCTTTGAAGCTTTGCTTGACTACGATATCTTCACAGGCACCATTAGTGTGACCAGTATCTAAAGCTTGCTTTATTCCACATCATGGCAGCATGTAGTTCCCCTTGGAGGAAATTTCTTGTCTCTTTCAACCTTTCTGTTTTATTTTGTTATACCTGCCTTTTTGGTTGTAGTATCGCAATACCATCTGACACCAGAATGCCTACCTGTGTTTAACTGAGTAGTCTTCTGCAATTTGCAGAGCCCAAGATGGCTGGTATCTGTTCATTGTTCTCCCTTGAAAACAGCCTGTGATACTATAAGCCATGAGGGTTTTTCTGGTTCTGCGCCTGACTATACAGAATTGTATGCCCATTGTGACTGAACTGCCCCAAGTTGAATTCTCTGGATCCTAAAGAGCAGGCAGGGCACCTTTTTATAGCTAGCTTCCCCAGCCACTTTTGGCCAGGCAGCATGAACACCTTGATATGTTTTTATTCTGGTCCCTTGCCCCTAGGATGAAGAACCCTTGTAGGAAGCAAAGTATCCTATCTCACTGCTACAGTAGTTTACTAGCAGTGCTCCATGGTTCACTGGAATAAAACAAGCACTGGTTTCATTATACCATGCTAAGGTGTCACAGCCAAGAAAGAAAGAAAGAGCTTAGGCAATCCCCTGCCTTGGGTCAAATTTACAGTAGCTGCAGCTCATTCCAAGTCATAGGATACTTGTGAGAGTGAGTAGGACATCTTCAATTTCTTTCTTTGGCTGTGCCTCTTTTTTAACTAAATGGAATCAAAGCCTCTATTAATTCAGAATAGGCTCTGGCAGCAGCTTAGCTGATAGGCCTGACATGCTCAGAGGAACTCTTCCCACAATTCTGATCCTTAATGTGCTACAACAGCAGCAAATTATGACTGAAAGGCACTTTTTGCATCTTGTGTGAAAATGGTCTTAAGTAGGCAAGTCCTAAAATGTAGCAAGGTGAAGCATACTTTTTCAGCATGTCATGTGTCATAATTTTAGGGGCTAGATGAAAGCAGGAACTGATGTCTGCTCCAGGAAGTCTTTTCAAAATTGGAGTGTTGAGATTCATCTTGGACCAGCACTGGTCTTAAGAATCTGGGGTTCCATCAAGGGTTCTTCATTTCTGCTGTCAAATAAATCCCCTCCATTCTTTTAAGAATTTCCACCTTGAAAAACATCACCCGGCTGAAACTGATGTTGCCTCTTCAGTTCTACCACCCACAGCACCCTTTAGATCGAGGAAGCATGAACAACAGGGAGGCAAGTGACTGTCGGTTCTTCATTACTAAAACATAAGCAGTTTATTTCTAGGTTTTGATAGACACTGCTCCACCCCACCCACTTTGTTTGGAGCATGGGTTTGTTTTGTTGTGTAGTTCAGTGAATATTCATTTCTATCTTTGGAAGATAATAAATTTTTAAGATATAACCCCCTTGTTTGGTGTTTGATCCTTGTTTTCAACTAAAGGAAATAAGAAGGAACAGTGTGGGTGGAGAGCCTCGCTGTGGGGTTTGCTGTGTTGTAAAGGGGTAGCCTTCTTATGATTAAACACAGACGTTGTGCAGTTCAGCTTGAGATGCTGGAAGTCAGCAGGAGAGAACAGTGGCGTAGCGTGGGTTGTCAGCACCCGGGGCAAGGCAAGTAATTTGCGCCCCCTTGTGTGAGAGAGAGTGAGTGAGCCAGGTAGGGGCAGAGACCTGCGAGTGTGAGTGCGCCCCCCCCCAGATATTGCGCCCGGTGCGGCCGGCCCCCCCTGCACCCCCACGCTACGCCACTGGGAGAGAATTAAAGTGGGGGAAGCCACAAACAGGTGGTGCACTGTTACAGAAATGGAGGGGGGGATTCTTGATTTTCACCCAGCACTTATTTTTAAAGGACTACATGAGCATTCTCACACTTGTAAGCTATAGTGAAGGAGCACTCAAGTGCTAAAGAGTTCTAAAGAAAATTGTGTTCATAAAATGGAGGTATACAAGAAGTTGGGGTATAGCATGGCACTCACCACTAATGAGATCATAATTCAGGAGCGTTTATCTGGTAGGTGTCCATGATATTTGCTGCAGGTAATTTCACATACAGATAGGTAGATAGGTAGATAGGTAGATGATAGATAGATAGATAGATGATAGATAGATAGATAGATAGATAGATAGATAGATAGATAGATAGATAAGTGATAGATAGATAGATAGATGATATAAATTTTTACACACACGAGAGAGAGAGAGAGAGAGAGAGAGAGGTGTTGTTTTATATATAAAACGTGTGTGTGTGTGTGTGTGTGTGTGTGTGTGTGTGTGTGTGTAAAACCACGAAAAATGTATGTTTATGATTATGTTCCTCTGTTGCAGTTTGCAGAGAAAGCTGTGATAGAGGCTAACAAAGTAAACAAACAAACAAGAAAACAAATAAATGGGTTGTGGTGTGGTGAAATGCCTATTTTTTCAAACTTACCCCCTATCTTTTACAGTGCTATTTGCAGTTGTTTACAGCCCCTGTTTCTTTGCCACTGCTGCCCCAGGGCAATATCTCCCTGCTTTCTTCCTTGAATAATATTAACTAATCAGGTGATATATACAGAACATGATGACATCACAGTGTTACATAGCAATTCAGAATTGTCTATTTGATGATATCGCTGAATACAAACAAAGCCCATTAAGAGGGCCGACCATGCTTTCCAGTTAACTAGTACCCTTTCTCTGCATAAGTGAACACTTTCATCTCATTTCGGAAAAGTTGCTGAAATATGTGAATATTGCACCCCCTCTTTTGTATCAACTCTCCTTGGATTTGATCATTGTCTCCCTACTGCTCCTTATCTCAAGAGTACTTCACAAATAAGCTGATGTCCCCCAGGTTACTGATTTTCAAACACCATATTGCTATATTTTCCATATGGCTACTGTCCCCCAGCTAGGCAGCCAACTTTTATTCTCTTTCCCACAACGATGATCCTTCTTAGAAAAAAAAACCCCAAATTATTTGAAAACCACAGCGTCCTGGGAGTAGAATAAGCTATGCCAGAACTGAGAGCAAATCTGCTTGATGGGACAGACAATTTTTGTTTCTGTTGTGCAAAATCTGGCTCCTTTGGGGGGGGGGCAAGAGCACAGCACTGTTAAGACAATAAGGAGCATTCTTAAAGCTTCAATGCAGCTAGAAATGAATTGCAGGAAATAAGTTACTATGGGATACTTAGCATTTCTCTGGCCCTGCATAAAGCAGGCCAGTCCAGCCAATAAAGGTTTTGTAAGAGCCCTATTACCAAGTAACTAGGCTACAGGAAGATGCGTGCTAAAGGATTAATTTGCTTGAGTAAACAATAATGGGCCGATCAAGTAATTTATTTACTTCAGAAGAGAATATTCTCAAGGGCCATCAGTAGCCAAGGCCTGCATAGGAAGGGCTGGGTTGCAACACAATGCACACTTACCTGGGGAGTAAGCCCGTTTGAACATTCTTCCAAGCAAACAGGCATAGGATTCTGCTATTGACGTGTTTTATTAATACAGAGTTTGGCCTCTGAAGCTGAACAGGTGGTGTCCAGCTTTGTTGAGGAATTTGCAACCCTTGCTGTCCTAGAAACCCTTTTCTTTCCTCCTACAAATCAGGTTGGTACCAAAATGAGAGATGACTAATAGTGATGTTTGGAATGCCGGTCACTGTGAGAGGCTGAAGAGCTGTGCCTGCATGCAGGAAGTCTCAGGTTCCACCCCTGGCATCTCCAGGGCTAGAGAAGATCCCTGTCTGAAATCCCAAAGAGCTGCTGGCAGCCACTGTAGACAATAGTGAGCTAGAATGGTCTCACATTGTATAAGGCAGCTTCCTGTTTCCTAGGCTGTAGAAAAGCTAGGAGTGAAAGAATGGGTCAGTTTTGGTTCTCTCATTTTTCCAATCTTAGAATTGGTTCTCTACATTTCTGCAGCAATGTAAAAAAATGCTAATTTTAAGAGGGGGGTTTTTTTAAGTGCACATTTATACTAACAAACACTATTGTGGGTGCAGTTTTAACTATTGTGCACTTTTCTGCAAGCATTTCCCCCTATTTTTGTATGTTACTTTCAATGATATATTCCTTTTTATGCATGCTTGCCCCACATGTATGCATTTTTGTAAACACTGGTTGGAGAACTGCACCGCAAAATTCAGAGAGGTGTGCATTTCAACATATGGCTGTGGTTTGGTTTTCATAGAAAGCGTGAATTTAATAGATTCAGCTTTAAATGCAGATTTTACCCCCTCCCTCACCTATTTCCCACCCCACCTTACCTGCACTAGGACGGAGAAGCTTTTTCAATTCATAAGCCACACTGACAATCTTCTGGGAGCCATCATGTGCCAGTGGTGGGTGGGGCCAGACCCCAAAGTGGGTGGCGCCATGGCTAGGACACTGACCTTTGCATAGCAGGCTACATTCCAGCTGCACAAAAGCCAGAGGTGCCTACATGCACACATACCTCCCAATCCAGGCAAGCAAGAGAGACCATCACAGATCAGAGATACAGTCCAGCTAGGCAGAAGCACTCAAAGAGCATGCAGAGCAGGGTCAATGGGATATGTGGCCTGGGAAGCAGAGTTGTGGCCTTGGAAGAGGGTGTGGCCTAGGGAAGAGTCCCAAGGACCAGATGGAGAGGCCTGGAGGTCTGTATTCAGTCCTTTAGATCCTCTCCCTCATCAGTATGGATGATTTGTACAAGTCCTGGTATGAAACTTATCCTCAGTGCTGTTTGTCTTTGTACCATGAGTGTTTTATGTGGAATGGGCACAGCTGAGCATTGTCTGCAGCTGCCACATGGACTTCTAGGAAGTTGTACAAACAACACTCAGCTGCACTAATCAAACACATTCAGGCAATTAACAAACACTGTGCTGAAGTGCCTGAAAGGATGGAGGGTAGGCAACTTCCTTTCTCTTCATTCTCCTGAGAGGTTTCCAGCTCCAGCTCTCTCTTGACAGCGGAGATGATTTATAATGCTCCACTCATTTCTCTACAAGCCCAGAGGAGAGGCCACCAAACTCATTTTTCCAGTGACCTTTCACAGCCATCCCCACTTAAAATGGGTTTTCATCTTTCAGGCTAGGGGGGCACCTTGTGAAACCACCCCAGCGGGATGGGTATGCAATGTGGCAATTGATGTCCCTGCCCTTTCAAAGGCCACTGAAGAAAAATTAATGGAACTGCATAGTCTCCCTTCCCTACGTTTGGCAGCCGATACCAGCGCCTAATGACTTTCTTCCCACAGATACATGGCGCACTGACTCAGTATTGGAATTCTGTTGGGAGATTTATCACAACTCCAAGTGGAAATAACTCCTCAAGATAGAGGCTGAGAGCCTATGGAAGTCTACTGTGCTTTTATGAGCAGTTTGGAAACTGCCCGCCTGCTCCGTCCAACCCATGAGACTTTCATTATATCTAGTTGCACTGAACTCCCAGGTGTCTTCTTGGACTGCAGCTCAAAGCCAGTCTCTTAACATTCCTTTCACCATGCAGATTGATGATTCTGTAGTTAGTTTTCCTCCTGCCAGCTGCACAGTGGAGCAACATTAGCCATGCAGTTGGATACCATGGAGTGGGGTTCCCCCAATCCTACTCCAGTAGCTGCCGTTGGCATGAGTTGTGGGTGGAGAAGTGCCTTGGTGAGTGTTCTTCTGCCCCCACCCAAGATATAGTGAGGCAGGGCAGCGGCAAACTTGCAAGAAGAATGCCAATCCTTTTTGCAAAGCTAAAATCTAGACTGGTTCTAACGCGGAACTCTTCTAGCCTGCTCTAAACTCTTACACTGAGTAACAACCTCCTGGCTGCATCCAAAAAGACTTTTCTATTGTAGCCCATCAGAAGTAAACAGCAGGCCCAAACAAGGTGAATAATGCCATAGATGCCAGCAAGATCACAGTACAATGAAACAAGGGCCGATATTTCAAGCACAAGATCTATGCCAGATACTACAAGGTGAGGTTAAAAACCTCCAAGGCAAGTTGACCCGGCAGAAAATTTAAGTTTTTTTAAAAAAAGTTTGTTTGTTTGTTTGGGGGGGGCAAAGGCAAACATCTGAGTTAATCTACAGTCCATATTGTTTGGTTTTAGGCATAGCTAATTTGTCATTTTCTTTTCAACTGGCATCAGAGATTGCTGACCACCAAGTAACTCTTGTTCATAAAAAGTTGTTTTAGATCGTTTTTGTGTGATTTCTGCATCAATTTTGTCTGCATCCATTTTAAAATAAAGCAAATATGACTACTGAGAAGGGTGTCAGGCAAGCAAATAGCCACTAGTACTGTTGGGGAAGAAATGCTGTAAACATAAGGCTCCATAAATATAAGGCTTGTTGGTGTTGGGCAGGCAGCTGGTATGGAGCTTCTTACATGAGTGCATGTGCTTCTCACCTTCTTATCTCTTCCACTTTGGGAACAGGAAATGGCTCTGCAGTTAACACAAAAGTAGTAGTAAAGACTGACATTTATTTGTGCCAAGGGCTTTTCAGTTTACAAAATTAGGGCTGTCACTCAAAAAAATAAATTGTAGTGAATTAGTTATATACATTTTAATTGATTGATTGATTGATTGATTGATCAATTAAATCTGCATATGAATAAACCCTCCAAAGAAAAGGCATTCTTCTTTGTTTTTAGATGACGCACTCATGTGTGTGATAAAGGAGAAATACTTCTGCAGAGACATCTACTACCCAGGGATCTGAAAGTACTTACATACAAAAATAATCAACATTAACAAAAAAAACCCAAAAATCTGCTGCCCAGTTAATCAGGCACTCCTTTTTAATTAATCAAAAGATGTCTAATCTTTGTGAAGCTTTATACAAAAGATGCATTCATGTTTGCTTGCATGGTAGGTAACACGGTGGTCTTGGTGTGCAATGTCCCAAACTAAAATCTTGGTCACAGCGGCAGAAATGAGGAGACACAGAAACATTCCAAGAACGTAGTTTCATCGTCATGGAGAAATATTACGCCTCAGTCTCAGGACTCTAAGACAGCAACCTTTGGAATGCAGATCAGAAGACCATAAAATGCAGAAGGTTATAAGGAACACATTTTCTTTTTGACAGAAAACCAATGGTCCTGGTCCTCTGGGATTAATAATAAAAATAAATAGTTAAAACCTTAAACATTTGCATGCTTCCAATTCCTACCTGGAAACCACCCCTCCCCCAAATCTTCTGGTCCACTGAATATTGTAATTCCACTTACTGTCCCCATCAGAACCAATATTTATCACACACAATGTAGCATGTACAACCCTTACCCTTAACCCCAGTTAACTGCTCTTCAGATGCCCACTTCCAACAATCCAACAACCACAGGTTTGATTCAGTAGCCAAGATCATGCCAACACGTATAAAACTTCAGCTCAAGCCTAAATGAGTTGGCTCAAAGTCCAGCAAGAGCGAATCTGCACGTGGTAAGAGGAGTCTGCATGAGGACTACCTACCTCACAGGAGGCGGGAGGCGAGGGACAGGAAGGCTACGGTGGGAACACAACTCCCTTCCCTACACACATGCATGCACACACCCCAGCATGGGTGCCATACTGTTCTTCCTGCTGCTAAAAAGGCATCTCCTTTGTCTTCTCCTGCTCAATACAATTGTACCTTGGATCTCGAATGCCTTGGCTCCTGAACAAATCGGCTCATGAACAATCAAAACCTGGAAGTGAGTGTTCTGGTTTTCGAATGATTTTTGGAAGCTGAACGTCCGGCGCGGCTTCTGTGGCTTCGATTTTGAAAGTCAAATGGACTTCCGGAACAGATTCCATTCGACTTCCAAGGTATGACTATATCCATAAGAAGGGGAATTAGCTCAATTTAGTCAGAAACAAGCCCAGAATATACCCAGATTTTCAGCTTTCCTTTCAGCTGCTAGAATCCCATGGGGTTAACTTGGCCACTTTTATTTTGAAAGAAAATTGGGGGACCAGTTGGGAGGTGCATGAGCAGGAAGGAGCTGATCTCTGTTGCTTTCTTTAAAGTTTTGCAGATAGTTGGATGTGCTCTGTTGCTTTTTGGGAAAAAAGTTTTGAAGAGAACAGCAACTTCAGCTAACGTGGTGTGCCAACAGAAGCCAGAACAAGGGCTCTTGCTAACACAACAGAGCTTTGCTGCTCCTCCTTAAATCCCGTCCCCTGTGTCTTCCAAAAACAAGATCTGGAGAACCTTCAGAATAGCAAGCTGAGGCAGGAGAGTGGGAATCATTCTGTCTGGCAAGAAGAAGTAAATGCTTGTGCTGCCGGAATGATCAGATGGGTGCAATGTTGAATTCCTTCCTGCAGATTGCCTGGTTAGTTAGAGGATGGGATGGAAGAGAAGGGAAGGAGACCCTTGTTCTTTTCTTTCTAGTAAGAAAGGGGGGGGGAACGTGAGCCTTTTGCCTCCCCCTCCCCACTTACCAGGTAGTGGGAGGGAACAAATGGGTCCTTTTTCTTTTCTTTTAATAAAGTGAAGAAAGGGACTTGTTCACTTCCTCCCTCTCTCAGGTGGCAGGAAGGAAGAGGCCAGGGAAGAGACCACATCATGGTGAGGCAGGGAGAGAGGGTGAGCAAGGGAGACCCCCTGGAAACCATCTTGCTCAGGTTCCCCCGCCCCCCACCTTCCAGCCTGACACTGTCTCTGATGCCATGGTTCCCTCTTCCTTCTGCCCCACCCCCAGCCCACACAGTCTACTTGTGTAACTGACCTTTAAAAGAAGAACATAGTGCGATTCTGTATCTTTTAATTCCCAGGGATTCCCACAAAGAATCCCGGAGGTTTTATTTTGGTAAGAGCGGTAAGAAATCTCTAGACAGTCCTAGCCCTGCCCACAGACTCCTGGAGTTCGCTGTGGGAAAGGATGTGACTGTGAAGTCAATTAACATCCACAGCGTAGATAAACCCACACAGTTTTATATTATTTCAAAACTGTTTAATGCCATAGCTTCCTGCAAAGACTACTAGCGATGATATTGGGAGGGAGCTGGAAATACTTTATTAACCCTCATAGAACACCAGCTCACAGGGTTCCTTTGCGGAGATCTAGAACTGTTAGGCAGGCTAGACTAGGCCTTGAAGTTCTAGAATTGCTGCAGGCTCTGATGCAGATGTGAACCTACCAGAGCAAAAGGGCAAATAGGGGGGAAATAATAGTATGAGGCTGCCTTATGCTGCATTTCTCCCTCTGTTCCTGCACTGCCGTATCTGGCTGTAAGCAGCTCTCTCAGATTTCAAGCAGAGGTCTTTGC
This sequence comes from Podarcis liolepis, assembly GCF_965112155.1. Taxonomy (NCBI): domain Eukaryota; kingdom Metazoa; phylum Chordata; class Lepidosauria; order Squamata; family Lacertidae; genus Podarcis; species Podarcis liolepis. The sequence goes on along the minus strand of NC_139554.1, from coordinate 51,778,057 downwards.
CAGTCCTGCTGCCTCAAATCGTTTTAACTGGATATGGCGGGGATTGAACCTGGGACATTATGCATGCAGACGTGCGCTCTTCTCCTTGGAATCACAAGTTCTTCCCTAATGTGCTTGGTGGTTCTAGATGAAACCAAAAACCACCAGCTTAGTTGGGGAGGTGGAGGGGGTTCTTGAGCTGGCTTAGAATACTCTTATAATTCTACGCCAGCGTGGTGTAGTGGTTAAGAGCAGTAGTCTCGTAATCTGGTGAACTGGGTTCGCATCTCCACTCCTCCACATGCAGCTGCTGGGTGACCTTGGGCTAGTCACACTTCTTTGAAGTCTCTCAGCCCCACTCACCTCACAGAGTGTTTGTTGTGGGGGAGGAAGGGAAAGGAGAATGTTAGCCGCTTTGAGACTCCTTCGGGTAGTGATAAAGCGGGATATCAAATCCAAACTCTTCTTCTTCTTCAAGGTAACTAGTTCCAATTTACTACACATTAAAAAGGCAGGAGGTTAAAATGCATACGGATCATAGAACTGCCATTATTTCTGCACCTCATCACTTAACAATCAGATAATCAGCCTGTCTGCCTATGATGTACTCTGCTATCCATCTTTGGATCTTTAAAGGTCTAATAGTCGCACACATCCTTCCCCTTCCACCCCCACCATTACATTTGTCTTGAAGAGAGTTAAATGGTCTGACAATTCATTGAGCCTGGCCTGGTGAATTTGTCCCTCCAGGAACAATTGATTTTATTGTATTATTTATTTGCAGAAAACACAGAGATAAAGCATTAAGGTATTGTTGTTGATGTTCAGCAAACCACTTCCTTCCTTTCTATTTTTTTGGCACAAATAAATGTCATAGGTGTTACTCAACAAACCATGGATCAGCGACCAGCCTGATAACATGACTCAGACATATCAAAACAAGATTTAAAACAAGGAGACTTTTCCACATTCAGCTAACAGTAAAACCTGCTCATAATCAGGAGGAGTTAGGTGGGAGATGACAACACTATTCATAAATTAGACATATATATATATATATTTATATATATATAGTTATAGTTATCTCTTACATTGTAAAAGTAAACAGTGCAAAAGTATAATTCCTCAGGTGCCCTTCGGTGTGGAAAGCCTGAGGGTTACTTTTTTCCCTTTTATACATTGTTACGTGTGTGTGATTTGTAAACATTGCTACCCATCCGCAGTTTGTGTTTTTAGCTCTTGTTCTTAAGAGACCCAATACTCATAATCCATACTATGGTCTGAGAGCGGGGGCACCTTCTTCATGTTAACTCTTTTGGAGACTTCCATTCAAAGAATTAGTGCAAATTTCAGAGAGTAGGAGGGGAAGAAGGAAAATAAGGCAATAGTTAGAAATGGCTCGTATCAGCATTAAAACACGAGTCCCTAATGTCTGCATTACCAGAAGGGCAGAAAGTCCCTCTCCTCCACCAGGCTGATGGAGAGGTTCTTCAATTCCTCCTCGGAGGACACCAGTTTGTAGCCCAGTTGTACCAGCACTTGCTGGCACGCGTTCTGCGTGAACGCCACAATTTCGAACGAGAGCCGGAACCGCCACTTCTCTGCAGTCGCCGCCGAGTTCCGGACGGTCCCGTACTTGTGTTTCGCCGCGGACCGATCTCCCCTAGTGTTGTTCTGTATCCATCGTTCCACGTTGCTGTCCATGGGAATGCCAAGGAATTCATACATCTCCTCGGTCTTTTTTAAGGGATTCCTGGCCAGGTCTTCATACCTCACCAGCATGTATTTTCCCTTGAGCCAAGGCGGCCGGTTCAGCCCGGTGGAAACAGAGTTCAAAAAGTCCTCGCAGACGGTGGTGAGCTGGGTCACGTCCAAGTTGTAGGGCTTCCTGCCTGTGCCATCCCAGATCCGCCAAAGTCTGTAAGTGTCTCGGAATGTCTCACTCCTGGAAGCCAGGATGCCCCTGGGGTCCCTCACCAATTGTATGATTTTCAAATTGAGCCTGGGGTCCTCCACCAAGGCTCGGAGGTCATTGACCTCTGGCACCCGCACTGTTTTGATAGCAACATGCCCATGATCCTTACATGATTCGGTGGCCAGGGTCAGGTTCAAAGTGCCACACTTCTTCACACAGTCGCCTTCTTCCAGAGGTATGTCGGCGGATGCCGCCAGTGTCTCACAAACTGGTGGGGAGCACAGAGCTTTGCTAGCCCCCCTCCGGAAGAGCCTGTCCGTCGTGTGGTTCACGGGCTGGGGCTTGATGTAATTTTCCAGGAAGTAAAGGTCACAGTCGTAGAGGCTTCTCAGCAAATCTCGGCCAGCACCCAGCATGATCCGCCGGTCCGTGGAGCCCTTCGTCTGCGTCAGCTTCGGGATCAAGGTGTACTGGACGTGGTAAAGGGGCTCAAACAAATAGAAGACATCAAAGTGCTGGTTGAAGAGCTGCCCGACGAAAGAGGATCCGCTTCTGGTGGTGGCCAAGATCAGAACATGTGTCTTCTTGGAGGTGTTGTAAGCGATGGTGGGGTTTTCATCACACAGCCGGTCGGCCGATTCAATCTCCTGGTTCAGGCTACAGTTCATTGGGTTGGGAGGCACAGGGCAGCTGTGGAAGGACTTGGTCGTGAAGGTGCGGATGGCTGTGTACTGGATAGCAATGGAGGCCAAAGCAAGTAGGAGGACAGCCTTCCAGGAACATTGCATGGCTGGTCACCTTCATGGAGATTCTTCACAGGTCGCTTTAGTATCTGCAACACAAGAGAGTCAGCCGGGTTGAATACGAGACCCCCACAGATAAATTCATGTGCCCGTGAAATCTGAATTTGTGGGTGGACAACATGGTACCCTGCAACCTCTTAAGAATAAATTAAGCAAGGATGTCAAAACCTGCAAATTATGAACTTAATCTATTTCTAGTCAGTTCTAACAGCCAAGTCTGGGGCTTTGTGGAATTGCATTTGTTTAGCTTTGCTTTTACCTATGCTTAGGATAGGTGAGGAAAGGGGGGGTACTTCATGATGAGCAAAGTAAGTGCCTCATTGCCAGAAGCCAGTTAGACCTAAAAGACCCAAGTTCAAATCACTAGGTTACCCATAAAGTAAATCACTAATAAAGTAAACCGGGAGACCCCAGGGTCAGTTCAGCATCTCTTAGATTGACCTACCTCAGACAGCTAAGGGAAGGGTAAAGTGTGCCAGCCTCATCACCCCAGTATCAACAATTCTGAGCTTCTTTGAAGGTTAAACAGAAACACAACACACACACACACACACACGCACAGAGAAAAAGAAAGTGCATAGGACTATGGAGAGGGAGAGGGAAATTATGCAGGTATACCGACATCTTACCTTGTGATAACTGAAAAATCCATTCTGTTCTCATTTGCTTCCAGAGTTTTTAACTGATTCCATACACAACTCTCCAGGGTTAATTCCCACTTTATACTTCAAGGGTTTGAAACAATGTAGGCTTCTTCATTTTCCATAGTGACTGGAGCTTGGCTGCCCTTCCTCAATATGGCAATTTGAAATGTAAGATGTGCACGCACAAGCCCACCAGGTATTTCAAAAGGTGTCTATGCTATAGAACCGAAACAAGGAGAGGGGAGGCTATGGAGTAAATGAGGTTGCTGAGTGCAAGTAAGAGGAGCCACAGGGGCCGATTCAACAGGAGCCCTAGGGGCACATGAGGTCATGAAACTGAACACACGGAAGCATTTCCCAGCGAATCATACACAAAACTGGGAATGCGCAGAATCCTTCTGGTGCTTGTGAAAGGAAGCTTTGAATCTGTCGTAAATTTCCACTCCCTGTTAACAAGTAGGATCCTTCAGCAACAGGGGTGAGGATGCCAGCAGTGGGAGGAGCAACAGTTGTGACATGTGTCTTTGTACAATTGACTACATGCCAGCCACACAAAAGCCAGAGGTTTCCAAACACACACACACACACACACACACACACACACACACAGAGAGAGAGAGAGAGAGAGGGAGAGAGAGAGAGAGAGAGAGAGAGAGAGAGAGAGAGAGAGAGAGAGCTCCATCTAAGCAAGAGGCAACATCACAGTTCAAGGACACATTCCAGCCAGCTAAAAGCACATGAGAAGGGGAGGGTGGTGATGTAGCCTCGGGTGGGTCAAATTCAGCTTGTGGGATGGAGGTTCTCCACCACTACACTAGCAATGTCTCCAAGGGGAAGAGCTTCTTCTCAACTCCTAATCCAAGGGCAAAGCATGGAGGGAAGCCACATGGTTCTCACAAGTGAAACAAACGGAAAAGGACATAAAGGGGGAATATTTGGTGTATAAATGCATCAAGAGGTACACAAACATTGAACAAAGACTAACAGGAACATATCCCACTATCAGTCTAACACTGATAATTTTGGACATCCAAAGGCAATATTCTAGAAGCCACTGCTTCATGATCCTGCTAGCACTTGTCAGGTTGTCTGTCAGCCTGCCTGCCTGTTTTACCACAGAACCCCCAGGAATAGCAATTTAGAGTAGGTTCAGATTTTCCTTTCTCTGACATTTCTGGGGTGGAGAAGTCTTTAGTTCTGGGATGTATGCAAGCAGTTTATCTTAAGGGATTATACCCTCTCATTTGCTAGAAACAAACCTTTGGGTGACGTGTCAACCAAAGGCTGCATCAGAAGAGGCAGGTGTGCAGATGATATGATACATAATGAATGTGCACACAGATTTCCCAGTCACAGCCACACATACATGGACTCAGTCCAACAGCAAGCTGTAACCTCTCAAGGTATTGGCGGTATGTGGTGTGGAATTATCCAAGGTCTAATTACCAAAACAAATGCAATTTCTTAGCCATCTAACCAACACAGAAAGAGAAACAATGAAGCCCAAAGAAGCTTATTTATGAAATATGAGAAAGATTCTAGCCCTATTCAGATGTTATCAGCACTAAAATTAAGTTAAACAACTTGTGTAGCACTTCTAGAACATGAAAGTCTGGAGGGACTTCTAACCAAGTTTGTTCTGATCCTGTTCAGCTGAATTATTTTATTTATTATTAATTATATTATTATTTTACAAACCATTCATCCATCTGGGATAATCAACCATTATTGATGCTGCCATTATCACTCCAGGATGGAAAAAAACCCTCTTCAATCAATAATTTCTCACACTCAAGTGATTTGAGTCACTTCAAGATTAAATGAATTGAATGATGCCGTTCTTTTGGACCCTATTAATAGACCTCTAAGTGCCTCTGGGATACCTTGAATTGGAGTCTATCAACATGATCTCTAAGGACCCTAATTCTTGGGAAAGCAGCAACCCTGCCTTTTGGGTAATGAAGCAACTTCCTCCCTGGAGGCCATTTTCTGAACCTGTCGGAGGTTACTTTGCTGCAAGGCACGAGCAGCTGCTGAGGTGAGGAACTGACTGGCGGAAATGACTGGCAGAATCCGAGACCAGGGAGAAGACTCAGTGGAAGAAGATTGGGGAAAATTTAAAACCTATTTGCAGAAATATTGTAAAATTTCTGAATGTTGATGACATTGAAATGAAATGCTGGGGTTCTAGCAATAAGCTAAAATTTAAGATTAAACCAACAACAGATGAATTAATGGGCTATGAATTTGCTGAACCAACTTTTAAAAGGGATACAAGAACGGGGGGCGCGAGGAAGTCAGGAAAATATGTGAATTTAAGATATAAAACTAAGAAAGAGGGAATTTTTGTGTTTTTCTTATATGTGCTTTTTCTTTTCATTATTAGTTTTTAATGTATGTATTTTTGTATTTTTGTGCTTAATGTTTGTATAGTTGTATTTTGTAGTATGTATTTGGTGTTTCTATATTTTTCTTGTCTTTGTCCCTGTATTTTTTCTTGCATACCTTGCATTTGTTAAAACTTAATAAAAAACTTTTGTAAAAAAACGAGGAACTGACACAGAGATGGTCTCCTGACATGGTGTTGCTGCCACTTAACAGGATGGAATTGAGCGGTAAGCTTGGGTGCACCAATGGAGTTCATCTGGCACTCACATTGATGCACCTGCACTGACCCAGATTCATGGCTCCCCTGCACACACACACACCCCAGAAAATGGCAGTTATGCTGCAGTTGGGAGGTCAGTTTTGGGAGCTCAGCTCTGTGGCACTGCCTTGCTTGTTGCTTCTCGTGCAAGGCACTAAAAAAGTGATCATTTTGGACCCAGGGAGTCAGACTACTTGCTAAACAGGCAGGTCCAGTCTGGGAGTTGCCAGGAAGCCCTTGTTTGTTGTGACTTTCTTCTCAGAAGACACAAAGAGGAGGCTCTTCCCAGAACTGAATACTGTTCTACCCTGTTGGAACTGTTCTACCCTGGAGCCACCATTTACACACACACACACACACACACACACATATATATATATATATATATATATATATATATATATATATATATGCTAGCATTATAGAAACACTCTTATCCATATAAGCCTTGTATGTCTTAATAATTCAGGCCCCTACACATCCCATCTTGCTACCTTCCTCTTCATTTCCTCTACAGTGCGGAGTAATTTATCAGCAATAACAGACTCTTCCTCATAATTACAGGGAGCTATGGAGAAGGCCGGGGGAGTCACTCAGCTACAGCCAGCAGCTCGTGCTGCTCCCCTGTGGCTCTGCAAACCATGCTTTCTTTCATAAACTATGATTTCAGCTTCTTATGACGGACTCCGTCCAGACTGCTGCTTTCCTGAGGCATGCAGAATATTGTTTTTTCCTCTTTGCTGGTAGAGCAGGTAAACTGAAGCTAGCTGGAATGCAACTGAACCTATTCCTCCCTCTCATGATTATCTGTGAACTCAGCTAATGCACCAGCAGGAGGTCTCTCTTTTTTGTGTGGCCAGACACACAGGCAAAAGGAAGGGGCAGCTAAACATTTATGCTGTTTTTCGTTTCATCACCTGCAGGGCAAGATTGAAGCCACAGTACTTCAAAGGTATGCTTCACCCACCTCACTTCTATATTCCAAGCCAGCACCATATTCCATTTATTATCATGACTCATTTCAAGTCCACCCTCTAGAGAAGAGGGTCAGTGCTTCACTGCATGGCCTGGCATGGTCAAGGGGCCACCCCATTCAAAGTGCCCCATCTCATCTCTTTAGAACTAATCTGTTTTAAGTTACAATTTGCTGCAGGGCATTTTTTTAAAATATATATATATATTGTACTCTGGAGCCTAGGGCTTGCCGATCAGGAAAAATTGGCGGTTCAAATCCCTGTGACAGGGTGAGCTCCCGTTGCTCAGTCCCTGCTCCTGTCCATCTAGCAGTTCGAAAACAGATCAAAGTGCAAGTAGATAAATAGGTACCACTCTGGTGGGAAGGTAAACGGCATTTCCGTGCACTGCTCTGGTTTGCCAGAAGCGGCTTAGTCATGCTGGCCACATGACCCAGAAGTGTACGCCGGCTCCTTCGGCCAATAAAGCGAGATGAGTGCCACAACCCCAGAGTCATCCGTGACTGGACTTAACGGTCAGGGGTCCCTTACCTTTTAAAGACATCCAAATGCAAAATCCACATACCTTGGGCTGGTTGTGAATGGCACCACTGTTTTCTCTCTGCTAAATACCTGGAAGCTGCAGCTGAGAAAAGAGCTGTCTTTACTTCTATGTATTTTACCCAAAAAAGTAACGATTCATGCAAGCTACCTGTACCTTTTACTTGGGTATATGTGCTTAAGTACAAAAAAAGAGCATAACAAGATGCAGTTGAAAATGGGGTGGGGAATCTGTTCTCTGATTTCTGCAGGCATAGAGTCAGACCCTGCATCCTACTAGTATCAATGACATGGTCATGAAGGAGGTGAAGAGGAATGATGTTCCAATACTACTCATATTGGAACACTGTAAGTGAACCTATTTCTTTGAGGATCAACCTCTAACATGGAGAAAAATAAATCTTATGAAAGGTAGAATAGCATTGCCTGGCTTTTATCTCTTTCAGAGTTGTGAATTACAGTTGTCCAAAGTAAGGCTGCCCTAGGATCAGTCTTCATTACCTCAGTGAGTCCAATGTAGTAAAACTTTTCTATAATGTAGATCATCATTTGTGTTTTAGGACTTGAGCAGAAATATCATTTTAAGTTTACAACTGCAGAGGTACTCAAGATGTTTAATTAAATGGTTCTGTCCTGAATATATTATTTTTCTGATTTGATTCTTCTCACCCTAGCTCAAGAGCTCAAGGTTACAATGGTTTTTACCTTAACCTCCCAACTACCTTGTGGCCTATATTAAAACAAGCATATATAACTTGAGATGCACCACCCAACACACCTGTCTGGGCATACAAGAAGGTTGTCAGACATATGACAGGCCATCTTCTGTGTTTGTACTGGTGGACCACATGCCATGCAGGCCTCTTGCAAAATAGTAATGCCCCCTCCCCAACATCTGTGAGAGGAGAAGGAATGGAAATGGGGAAAATCTGTGTGCAAGGGGAAATTGTGAAAAAGAAGGGGGGAGGGGAAATGGGGTGCAAAGGAGGTTGCAAAAAAGAAGGGAGATGTGGGAATGATGATGGTGGTGGTGGTGATGGTGAAGATAAACCAAGGCCTGAAGAATGAGAGAGTATGGTGGCTTCACAGATGGGCTGAAGGTGGAAAGGGTACTTAGTAGTTGCAATGCTTGGGAGGTAAGAAGATGCAGAAGGTTACCATGGTGGTGGCTTGTGTGTAAGTGGGGTTGCACAAATGGAGGGGAAGACATGGACATGGGGGTAAAGATGAAAACAGGGATGCAATGATGGACTGTACAACAGAAGAGAGAAGTGGCTTCAGAAATGGGGTGGGAAGGTGAACAACAATCTGAGTAGTTCCATGGGGTGGGAAGGGGAAATTCTAGAAGGTTAATCTGGGGAGAATGGCATGTGAGCAAAGCAAGCAGAAGTGCAACCCCTAGGCTGGTTTGTTTTTAAATGTATGGATGCAATAAACACATTTTCAAACAGAAGTGTTATGCACCTACACCTGCCAGGAAGATCGGCTGCATAACTCCATCAACTGTGATTGGAGGTAAACAGATTTGCCACTGCATAATGCACAAAGCAGCCCTAAGAGAAAACACTGAGCAACTAGTGATGTGAGGGGCATCTGTGCCCCACTTCCCAAGCAAAGGATGTTGCAGTGAGAAATGTCTGTTTACACAGCAGCAGCTAAAGCTCACAGGACTGGACTGTGGAACACGAAATGCTGACAGCAAATCCCAGATTAATTTACCCAAATATTTTCAAACTGCCCTGCTGCAAGCAGGTCCCAGAGAATGTTGTCCTTGGCCAATTGTTTTCCACTTTTGCTCTCGCTCTTTGTGCAGAAGCCTCCCTCTACCTGCTCCCCAAAAGCTCATGTTCTGCCTTTGATCCACAGTAGCTGCTCTGAGCATTGCTTGATTTAAACATCCAAACATTTTGCTTTATTGCTGTAATTCATGCATGCACAAATTTCATGTCTCCTCAACAGGCTCCCCTTCACCCCTTGCTGCCCATTAACGCTCAACACCACCCACTCCTGATGGGAGAGCAAGAACAGCAGCTGACAGACAACACAGCAAGGGGATTTCTGGAGTTGACAACATCTCTGCACACAGTGCAAGCTTCAGGAAGCTGGATTGGCTAAGGGTGTGTTAGTATGCAGGGCCTGTTCAACCTCAAAGCTCCTGTGGCTTTAGCATATTAAAATTCCTGACGGGGCTAGAAAAGCACAAAGTTCCTGGTGATTTCTCCCCAGAGAGGACGCTGCTGTTGGCAGACTGTGGCATTCCTGGGGAGGGGTTGTGGGGGCAAGGCAGGGAAGGGAAAAGAGGCTGTCAGTCTCATCTGTGCCAGTTATATAAGGGCAGGGCAGGGCTGCTTTTGTGGGCCTAGAGGCTAGCCTCAACCACCAGTGTTTTTATTTATCAGGATTTAATCCCAGCTCCAATAAGTCTGTTAGAGCATCGGACATTTTTCTCCTAGAGGAATGTATAAATAAGATGTTGCAAGACAAGAAGCAGATGTTCCTGCTACAAAGCAGGATGGCAAGTTTAACCCAGAACAACCCAACCTTGGCTGGCCAACTACTGGGCAAATCTGGGCACCAAAGGCTAAGCTTCATATCAGCAGAAGCTATACCTCAAAGCTATGTGTGCAACCAGTCGCCTTATAACTCCCAAACCTAAAATTAAGAGTGCACAGATCACACAAACAGCCTCTGCCCTGAATATCTACATTTCTGTAGAGGTTAAACTGGAACAACAGACTAAGTAAAAAGGCAATGTTTCAATTTTTTTATAATCCGGTTTCCTTATTTCAATCATATTTCATTCCCATATCTAAGTGCCTCTTTAAAACAACCTGGTTTAAATGGGTATATGAATGCAAGGCAAGCATATTCAAGTCTGTACTTACGATTGTTTAAAAATGATCTCATTATCCTCCGACAGACCATAAAGACTGCTTTTTAATGAGAACACACAAAACAGCAGTTAACTTTTTATGCTTAAGATCAAGCATTCTAAATATAATGCAACGGGTCATGTATTTGTTATTGTTCAATTTATGTTTAAGCTAGTTATCAAATAGCATGGATATTTACATTTCATGTCAGGTAGACACTGTTCTGCAATGCTTTGTGCACTTATCTTCAAGTAAATGTTGCTGCTTAGTGTCCTTGCATGTGGGAAAGCAGAGCCTTATTTCACAATTGCTCCCCAAAACAGATATAAATTCTGTAGTGCAAGAGGCATGCAGGCTGAATCACCATAATTTTTTGATTATGCTCCTGGGTAGTAGAAAGGCTCTATTTGGTTACAAACACTTGCTGTATTTGGATGCTATAATTATCTGTATACAAGCATGTTCAGGAAATATGAATTAGAAAGTTGGGGATTTGACAAATATGAATAGACCTCTTAATCTGAGATATGCCCAGGAGGCAGAAATGCTGGGAATGCTTCTGCAACTGCTCACTAAAAATCTTTCATCGCTGTTAAAAGTTATGCCACCAAATTAGCATCAACATTTCACACGTCTTTCCTTCACAAATCTTAACCCCCTGAAAGAGTCGACCTCTAGGGCCCATTTCATTTCACCACCCACTTTTGCACCCAACTAGATACATAATAAGCTGTTTTATACCAGGTCAGACTTGTGCATCTTAACCACTGTTGTCAAATCAGACTGGCAGCAGCTTTCCAGGGTACAGACCTCTGCTTTCACCTGCAACTCAATATCCCTTTAACTGGAGATGCCAGAGATTGAACCTGAAACCTCTTCATACAAAGCCACAGTTCTACCACTAAACTATAGCCCACTCAGGTCATGCATCCATGGCAGGGACCAGAGGAGTAATGATCTCTAGGAGGAGCACAGACAGAAGAAACGCCATTCTGCATCAGCACAACCGGATGCCTTCATCTGCCCCAACTGTAACAAAACATGTCTCTCTTGTATCTCTACAGCCACAGCATGCGCTGTAACCTTCCATCAGTTTGACTTCGCCAGCAGTCAAACTCCTCAGTTCACTGAATTATCTATTTAAGATACTGAAACTCACCTTTCCTATATAGTTCAATGTGGCTTACACCATATATTATACAACGGTGAAGAAACAAACCAGCAATAAAACAGTTTAATGTAGAAGTGAAGCACAATAAAAGGCTGAATAATTAAAAGCAAAACAAGACCAGAAGCCTTATATATACTGTATTTTTCGCTCTATAAGACGTACCAGACCACAAGACGCACCTAGTTTTTGGAGGAGGAAAACAAGAAAAAAAATATTCTGAATCTCAGAAGCCAGAACAGCAAGAGGGATCGCTGCGCAGTGAAAGCTGCAATCCCTCTTGCTGTTCTGGCTTTTGGGATAGCTGCGTAGCCTGCATTCGCTCCATAAGACACACACACATTTCCCCTTACTTTTTAGGAGGAAAAAAGTAAGTCTTATAGAGCAAAAAATACAGTAATTATGACTAGCCCAAAAAGTTTTGACGCCCAAGAGGTCATGATTGGGCCCCCACCATTCCACATGCAGAAGCTGACTGGACTGGTAGTTGATTCTCTCTTCAGCACGGGCGATAGGACAGCAACCCTCCACCGACGGGGTCCAACAACCAAGATGGGTCTCCCATTTGTCCCAAACATGGTTTGGAATCGACAGGAAGTTCTCCATGTATTTCCCCAATAAGTAAGCAGGCTGATATGGGAGAAGGTGGTCCATCAGATACCCTTGTCCCAAACCATGTAAGGCTTTGTCCATCAGAACTCTTCAGTTATCCTGCATTGCTGCCTGTCTCATACTACTTCTGTGTGGTGCTAAAGCAGGAAGAAAGTGCAACTGCTATTTATCAATGTCTTCTTTCTCTCTGTTCCCCTAGAAGTCAGCAGTCCCACATTGGGAGAAAACCCTGAAAAGAATCAACATTCACTTATAGCATTCACATACTTTTCTAGGCAGACATGGATGGATAACAGCTCCTGGTTAATTCTGAGATGACAGCTCCTGATTAATTCTGAGATGCATGGTATTGTACTCTACTCAGAAACCCTCTTTTACAGCTGGATCTCAAGTCCCAGCCCCACAGCATATTTAGCCTAGCACTTCTTAGTTAAATAATATTGATCCAGGAGGTTTCTGGTGTATGCAAGAGATGGAAGGAGATAAACTAGCTTTAGTTCTCTTGCTCTTTGCCATGTTGGGGGGGGGGTGTAAAATAGAACAATAAAACAATCAATATGTCACCTCTCCTAAGTACAGTACAGTGGCTTCCAGTCAACCCCAGCTTTCCATGTGTATATTTGCTAAAGCACTGTCTCATGCCCTCTGGTGGCTATCTTCTGACTAGCCATCATCAAAAAGGTTTGGAACTTTCCATCCTATGTTGATATAGGCATGAATCTAACAGGAAGGGGAGAGAAGGTCAGTTTGCTGTTGAAGCAGAGTCCAATATCAAATTTGTTCTTTAAATCCCTCTTACCCTCTAACCTCACTACAAAATCTCCAGCCCAATTTTATTTCATGTTTGATTTCCCACTGTCTGCAACACATTATTTGATGGACTTCATTTCTAGATCACAACACCATTTCTATTGTTTCAAACCTAGTTATGAACTTACTGGTGAGAGAACAAACATTTGTTCAAATAAAAACAGAAATTCCACAATACAAGTTATATTAAATGGTGCTAACAGCGAAAAGCAAACCATGGATGATAAAGATCCACCTGATTACATGTTAGAAGAGGGACTGTGGCAATACAAGGACCTTCTCTCTCAGAAACCTGCATTTATTTTTCACTGACATTGAAGCACTGGAGGATTCTCATAAACTTTATAATAGTATTCTTGACAGCTATGGGAGGTTTCCATCCTACATCAATGAAAATCGTGTTATACCTTCAAAGGAAATTAATGCATTGTCATGTTTGCAATTAAGTTTTTATAAGACTGCACCACCATTGCAAATAGTTTTTTTGCTCAGTGATAATGTGTATCTGCCCAGATGGGTAGCTCGGAAACCGTAGGAAATCATAGAAAGCTATTTATGAACGAGGAGAGATTTTAAATCTCTTAAATGTTTGGCGAGAAGAACGCCACACTGATTTGAGTAAGATGCACTTAGAAAGAAGTCACCAAAGGAAACCTGTGCAGGGCAAGACTTGCATTTGTGACTATCTGACCCTAGTTCCTAGAGTCTCTTACACTGTCAAAGCTGTAAAGTTTGCAACGCTGCAGTGCAGCAATGCCAATGATATGTTAGCATAGCCATAACCTCACTCAGCTTTGGGTGAAAACTAACATAACTGGAGTTTAAAAGGGGGGGGAGCCATAGGGAGGAGGCAATCAGAAGCACTGTGATGAGGGAAGGGTAAGTCTATTGCCCAAATATCTGTTGGCTCCGAGTACACTCCTTTGCTCCACCTCTGCCAGTGAGGCTTGCAGAGCACAAAGCTCTACAAAGTCAGCAGGATTATTGTGAAAGGGGGCTCTGGCCACTCCCACACACTTTTTGGGGAGTCCCTTGACAGATGGGGGTTCTATCTCCTGATGCACAATATGCAATCTGAATGACCTGTGAAGGAGACTTGTCATCCCCCTGCCCTGCACCACCCTCTTTAGCATGTGTGTGTGTGTGTGTGTGTGTGTGTGTGTGTGTGTGTCTGCCTGCTTGTGTACCTGAGTCTGTGGTGTGACCACACCACTTTCTGATGACATCTACCACTGGCATGTGGCTCTTCGGAGGGGATGCAGTGGGGCAATGCAGCCCTTAGGCTGAAAAAGATTAGCTACCCCTGCTGTTAACAGTAGGAAAGTGAGCTAAGGATCACTTCAGTTCAGCTGTGGCAGATGCTCATCTCCATCCATGTAAGGACAAGGCCAGCCATGACCTCAAATAACGCCACTTGATTCCTAGGAAAATACAAGCTGATCCACATACAAAGCTCTGTGTTAATGGAGTTGCAAAGGACCTTGAATGAAATCTAGTCCAACCCACTGCTCAATGCAAGATCTGCAACACAGGATGCAGCTACAAGCCTCCGAGTCTGGTAGCTATCCAGCCTCTGCTTAAATACCTCCAGGGAAGGATGCCCTCCTTCTTCTTCAGCAATCACTCGTAGTCGAGTGTCTTCCATGAACACAGTCCATGAACAGTGAGTCCGTAAGTGACTGTGGAAGCCAATTCTGGATCCACAAGTCCTTCCATGGTGTGGACATTGGTTTCCCTACCACCTACCATATCAGTGTGTTCCACTGGCAAATAGTTCTTGCCTTTTGGTAGTTTCTTCTAATGCTTGATACTTGAAATTATTCTCATACCTAAATTTGATTCTCTGCAATTTCCACCTGTTAGTATTAGTCCTGCTTTCTGAAGCAACCAGGAACATGCCTGCTCCACCTTCTGCATAAGACTAGATATTTGAAAGCTGCTATTATTCTCCCACTATACTTCACTTCTCCAGGCTAAACATGCCCAGTGCTTTCACCCATTCCTAGTAGGGCTTGGGCTTCCATCCTGTTCACCTCTTCTGGGCACACTTGTGTGTTGATGCCCTTCTTAAAATATGGTACCCAGAACTGGGTACAGTACTTCAGAGACAGTCTTATACAACCTACAGTAAAACTATTACTTCTTATAAACTAGACACACTGTTTCTTTTATTGAACATTGCATTAACATTTTTTTGCAGCTGCATCACACTGATGGCTCATGATCAGCTTGTGATTGACTAAGTTACTTAAGTATTTTTCACATGCACTGCTGCAGGGTCAGATCTCTTCAATCCTGAATGTGTACCTTGGATTATTTTTGTACCTAAATGCTGGACTTTACATTTATCTCTGTTGTGTTTCATCTTGTTGGTTTCAGGCCAGTGTTCCAGCCTGTCAAGATCATTTTGAATCCTGGTGTTGACTCTTCTATGGTATTTTCTATCCCCCCAGCTTTGTGTCTTCTGCAGATTTGATGAACACCCCTTCTATAGCCTCATCCAAGTCATTTATAAAATGACTGAACAACACAGAGCTTTAGACAGAGTCTTGTGGTACTCCACTTGAGAGCCCCCTCCGGGCTGATACAGAGCCATTAATAAGCACTCGCTGTGTATGGCTGCTCAACTTGCTGTGGATCCACCTAACAGAAATATCACATTAAACAGAATCAAATGTACATCTGAAGCCCAGCCAAGGAGCAATAATCAGCTGCAGCCAAATGAAATGTTCACTTGCACTTTTTCATAGGGATAAATATGTCCTATGCCCTCACAATTGCATGTTTTTCAGTTACAGACACAAAGGAGGCTTGGAGAGCCCTCAACTGCCAGATTCCTGCACTGAATGTTTAAAGAAAGTGTTTAAGTATGTTGTTTCACTCAGGGATGGGCTGTGCCAAGTCCTTTTGCCTCTCTGTGCCAACAGCGCTGTTACTTTAGCCTCAGACACTAGAGCCTGCCATTGGACTTCACAAACTCTGCTAATGGTGGGGGGGGGGGGGTGTCACAGCTATTTCCTGGGAGAGATGGTTGTCAGAGCAGCCTAAAGAAATATATTCATCCCTCCTTACTTTCTACCTAATTATTATTAGACTTATCAACGTACATTTAAAATTGCTCTCCCTATTTCTCCTGGGCTTGCTGCACATGTTATCAAGTTGGTGTGATTGCCACCAGACTCCGTAGGCATTTCTCCATATAGCCAGTTACCGGCTATACTGTGCACCAACATAATCTGTCCAAATTTTAACCATGCCAAAGCAACACCTCATTTCCACAGCACAGCTAAAGTTAGACCAAGAAATGCAAGACTTCCAATAATGTGAGGCATGCATCATTTTAGATTTTCAGAACACATCTTTCTCATCTTTGAAAGCTGGTGCCTGAAACGATAGAATCCAGTAGACTGAGTAATTAATCCAGTGCACCCAAGATTTCCCTGACCATGGAGAAATCGTACACCATGTTGTTACCTTCTTCATCTCCACTTTGCTGCTTTCTTGCTTGGAGGGAAGCATAATAATAAAGTCCATGTGTAGATCGCTACATGCCATGTATGCGCACTATAAGCCACACCTGCCCAGAGTAGGTATGGGCAACAAAATAAAAGCATATGCAGTTTTATTTATATGCTTCCCATATAGCCATGACTAGCTTACAAAGTGCAAGAGCAAAACAGCTCCATCACTGCCACCTTCAGAGAGTTGGGCTCTGTCCGTCTCAAACTGAGCAGAATGGGAAGGAAAAACACCACAAGCCGACTCATTGATTGGTGTGGGTGACTCAGCTCCGGGTAGGTGGGGTGCTCTTGCCCTATGAATCAGACACTGCCCTTACATCAAATCTTCACTTAATGTCATGGCGCTTACAGGGGCACAAAAATTTCAGAACCCAAGACATGTGAAAACACCGTATCGCTGACAGGTTTGTTTGCTTCTGTTAATTTGTGTGCCAACCCCTCCTTCCACATCCCCCTCAAGCTCCAGCAATGATGACTACTTTGTCTCTCACTAATGTCACACTTCTCATTAGCTCATATTTCTCGTTAATTTTTTTGCCTTAAAGCTTGCTCTCTGAGCAGATTTATATGGTTTTCCCCCACCCTTTCCTCCAACACTGGTTGCTTGCCTTGCTGAGGAAAAGCACTTCAACCCACCAGGCATTTTGAACACTGGCTTGGGGGCAGATAGAAAAAATACAAACAGGTATAATGATTAGCACATGATTTTTCACTGAAGCTTCGTGCTGACTTCTTCGTTGTTTCAGATTTTATTTTTCATAGTGAGCGTACAAACCCTCCCTTGGGAATCCCTTCTCTTCCCTCAACACACACACTATTCCCAACAGACGCTGAAGCACCTGATGTTGGCTGGGCACTTAGTTTCACTATTCCCCTCCCCTTTCCAGCATCATAGATACAACCGTACACATTGGTACCTTCTTTGAATCGTTGCCTAGCTGACAGCAATCCTGAGAAAGAGAATGGGAGGATTTCATAGCAACAAGTGAGGTACAGAAATGGCACGATTAGGCTGCATATCTGCCAACTGTGCAGCTTGTCTATCTCTCTCTCACATGCACACACAGCCATATCAGTCTCTGAACCACGAGGCAGGGTTTCACAAAACACAACCTGCTGCACTTGCTGTTGTGGATAAAGTATGAGCCCTCCTTACCCAACTTGATGAAATCCTACATCTCTTTGGCCAGTATGATTCTGGCAGCAGCCCAACTCCTAGCAGCATCTATACTGTATTTTCCACTACCCCTAAAACAGATTATAATGAACAAGTCTGTTTCCATGGAAACAATACAGTGACTCAGGACTTTGGGCCTCGCTCTAAACATGATTGTCAATAGCAGAAGCTCTGGGAGACTTCAGATGCTGAAGGAAAGAGAGCATAAAAGCTCCTGACAAGCTGACACACATGCCCCACACAAATGTTATGTACACAGAGAGGGACACAAGGGTACACATGGCTCAAGCCCACTCCAGAGTCATGATTCAAATTCCTCCGCCTGACAGGTCAAGAGCTACTGCAGCATTTGGGAGTCATAACTGCAGCGTGTTTACCAGAAGGTACACACCAGGCTAACAGGCAAGGCACATTCAGCCAAGCCTCCAATCATTTTATACACTTGAATGTACACATCACCTGAATGTACGCCTCACCACATCCAAGGCTTAAGTCTGCATCTGAAGCACATACAGTACACAACTCACCACAACCTCCCCTTCAGTAAGTAACACTCCTGTTTATACCAAATGTCTAATTACAGGAACATTTCTCGGTACAGTACATGCCTTTCAGGCAAATAAAAATACAGTGTATTTCCAAATTCCTTCCAGTTGTGCATTTAATCCAGAGCTTTGGTAAAAGGGATTTTTTTAAATTTAAAAAAGGATAAACTTAAATTTACTTCTAGTCTGCACAAAGTCTTATTCCAGAAGCACACCAAGCACCTTTCAACAAGGGAGGAATAATTTATTAACTCCAGCAACTTCTGCTGTGAAGCCCATTGCTTTTTTTTTTTTTTTACAGGGTTGAGCATTGTTATTATAACTTTATTGGCCACTCAAGTTTGGTGGTGTAGGGCAGGTAGCCACATTTCCTTTACTAT
Source organism: Podarcis liolepis (assembly GCF_965112155.1). NCBI lineage: Eukaryota > Metazoa > Chordata > Lepidosauria > Squamata > Lacertidae > Podarcis > Podarcis liolepis. The sequence goes on along the minus strand of NC_139554.1, from coordinate 51,759,469 downwards.
CTCATTCAGCTTCTCAACAATCTGTGTGAGACAAGTCAGTTTCATGCCCATTTAGCCAATGGGGAACTGGATCTGAAAGATAAAAGACTTATGAGGCTACCCCAATAATCCCAGTGATGAAGCAAGACTTAAATCCTAACTCAGGGCCTTTGACATCCAGTATTTTATCCGCTGCACTGCTGGACCATGCCTTTGCCTCTTAACTTTGATTGCCTACAAAGCTGAGGAACTGGCAGGCTTTAATCTGAGATAAGGGTCTCCCCAGGAAACATGGAGCACAGTAAAACAGCACATGTGACACCAGCCACACCCACACATCTGTGGTAAGCATGAAAGTGCTAGAACCATGAGAGAAGGGCCAATCAATACAGCCTTTCCCACCTGACATGTAGGACCAATTTCCACACTGCCACAAATGCTTGTGTGCGCACACACATCTGCAAGAGAAAGAACAGAATCACAAAAGCCAAATAATTTGAATAGATTTAAACGTGGATTGTGATCATGAAGTGGAATATTAATCCATTTGCCTAGGAAACTGTTTATGAAGAAAACGTTCCCGGCCTTGTTAGCATATTTTTAAAGCAATAGTATTCTCACTCTGCCGAGACACAAAGGAATCTAGAATAGTATGAGCCTCTTCTGTACATGTCCCCTTGCTATCTTGATAGGCCATTGCCCTAGGCAGACTAGAGGAACCAACACCAGTGCTTTATTTCAACGAAGGCTCACTTTTCAACAACTCTGAATCTATTCCAGAAGCTGCTGTCAGGTCCTGAGTAGAGCAGCAGAGGCAAGGGGGTGAAAACTGATTAGTTTCTCTGTCCCACTCATTAGCCATATGCAACCCATACATGCAATCCTCGTTATACCACGGGTCAACTATAAGCTGCATCTTTGCAGATGGAAAACTGTTAAATGGGGGGAAATGAACCAGATGAGATCAATATCTGAAACTCCCATTGTCCTAGGCACATTTTGTGACAGGGAATTTCATTAGTGTGAGCAGTTTCTGAGCTCTGGGCACAGTACTGCACCTAAGATTTCAGATTAAAACTGCAGAATGGAAGGAAAGGAGGACCTTTTTCTGCCTCCCCACTTCCAGCTACTCTCTTAAGACTGGATAAGAGACCCTCTTAAGAATATTAGGGGGGTGGGCAGAGGAAAAACTAGACCATGTGAAAAATAAACATAATATTTTTAGCTGCAGTTCATTCATTTTCAGCTTTGTATTCTTGTTATAAAAAAGTGCGCCTGGACATTTCGTTGTTGCGCCCATAACCTAGGTTTAAGGTGCTGTTTAGCTCCTAGCTTTCAGATCTCAGTTTCTAACACTGGATGAGATCACTGTGTTGACATCTGCACAGGGTCAGGAGAGGGGACCAGATCATTTCGTGTCACACTATTATCAAAAACATTTCACCCCAATCCTTTTTTTTTTTTTTTTTCCTTTTGGGGGCAGAACTGTAACATGGGTAAGTGCAGAACCTATGGGTGGAATTCAACATCTTACTATCACAACAGTTCCACCAGCATTTCAGCTTGCCAGACATAACAAACTCACCTCTCCTCCTTCCATGTGCTGTTCTGAGTTTCTCCCAACCTCTAGAGCCAATGGAGGGGGAGTCCCATTGAGCTAGCGGGACATGTGGCACTGGCCCCCTCTAGTGTAACTGTTTAGCTGAATCCAGTCCTATGTCTTCCATATGAAGGTATAGTTAGGACTGTTCTTCTCTGCATTTCCATAAGAATTGGTAATGAAAATTGCCTCCAAAATATACACATTGTGCCTTCCTCTCATCACTCAGTTGCCGTATCACTCTCCCACATGTCGAGGCTCAAGAGGCTAGATTTTCAGGGTCAAACTACTTGATTCCCATATATGTAGCAGCAAAGCCCCAGTTTCACATTAGTTATCACTGGAACAGAGGCATCCTGGAAATCAGCAGGGCCTCCTGGCAGTTCTCTCTGTCTTACCAGGCAGCTAGGATAGACATGAAGTTGCTGGTTTGCAAATACACACACACACACAAAAAAAAATCCTGCCAGAAGTGAGCAAACTGTGGCTTTGCTGCCTACATTAACTGTCTGGCTGAATGATAACTTTGTTTCCTGAAATGAAATGTTGCTGCCTTGCAGGCAGGGTAGATAGCAAAGCTTGATGGCAAGAGTTAGATTCCAAACACATTTTTATTCTTTGCATATCTGAGAAACCATAGGGGCAGGACAGTGCTTGCTGGGATTGTTGGCTGAGAGTGCTGTTGCCAGACCAATAAATAAACAAATAAATAAAAATTGGGGGGTCGAACTAAGAAATCCTGTGTTTAAACAGCCCAGAACACTCATCTCTGCGCGCCACATCATGCTACGTGGCAAAATCTGTGTGCACATCAGTCAACCAAATTCCCCTAGCTAAATTCATCTCAAGAAGTAAGTACAGTTTTTCAAACAGAGTAAACAGTTTCATGGAATTAGGAGCCTTTTCACTGAGATCAAGGTTGCCCCTTGAGATATACTGCCCTGAGAACAATTGCTTTTATATACTAGTTGAAGGCAAGAGGGAGGGGTGTGTGGTGGGAAAGCATGACATTATACATAGGTAGAACTCCAACAAAATTTAAAAGCTTGACTCCAACCCTGACAGGAATTGTTCATGTTCTTCCCCACCCCACACCAACGCCCAGCACAAGTCAATTCTGCACTAAAAGGTTCAAATCCCGCCAGAGGCAACTTAAACCCTCACATTCCTGAAGTAAGCAGTGTACAGATCAACTCTCCTGAATAAAACTTAAAGTTTGAAGGTCACCTGTGCTCACTCTGGCCCACTGTTAAAAACATTTCCTTTGTGTTTTTTACAGTGCATTCCTTCAATCCCTTTATTATGCCCAACCTCTGTCCTTGAAGAAATTGTGTTTCTATCTTGCTTGTGGGAAACTTTGCTACCAAGGTGTATGTATCACCTCGTTTCACTGTGCGAATTATGGTTCTGTAGCCATAATAATAACAACAGCAATAACAGACTAATGATTTTGGAGAACATAATGTACATGCAATTAAATAGCATGTTCCTCTTCCTTAAAATTGGACAAAGGATTAGTTTTTATTAGTTTTTATTTTAGTTAGCACAAGTTTCTCAACCCAAGTAAAAGAGGTACTGGATTAATAGTGGAAGGAATTATTTAGAGGATGACAAAAATCCCTTAGGAGGAATTCAGGAAAGAGGAATCGGCCTGCGGCGGTAGGGAGGAGATAGGGAAAGATATGCCAGAGAAAAGGTAAAGGTAAAGGACCCCTGACAGTTAAGTCCAGTTGCAGATGACTCTGGGGTTGCACTGCTCATCTCCCTTTACAGGCTGAGGGAGCCGGCGTTTGCCTACAGACAGTTTTTCCAGGTCATGTGGCCAGCATAACTATGCCACTTCTGGCGCAATGGAACACCGAAACCAGAGCAGCTCACGGAATCACTCTTTACCTTCCCACCGGAGCAGTACCTATTTATCTACTTGCACTTTTTGGCGTGCTTTTGAATTGCTAGGTTGGCAGGAGCTGGGACCGAGCAACAGGAGCTCACCCCGTCGCGGGAATTCGAACCGCCAACCTTCTGATCGGCAAGCCCAAGAGGTTCAGTGGTTTAGACTACAGTGCCAGGTAAGGGAATTAGTAGGAATATATTTGATGGTACATTTGTCCCTTCGTACAAAGTGTACTGAGCAAACAAGTGAATTTGGAACAGCTGAGATTAGGGAAAGTAAATAAATTTCTTGGTTTGGAACCAAATGGGTAGGTGGCTTCATTTGAAGGCCATGACCATCCTTGACCTCCTAGTCTAAAAGCAAACACAGAGAAGCAGAGAGAAAATGGCCACAGGTGCACATCTTTAGATTGCGTGTAGGATATGATGGCAATGCAGATTTGAGAAGTGTGAAGAACAGCAGAGATACTTTGCAGCCTTTTTGCCAGATGTGCCTCAGAGCCACATCATACTATTGTTCACCCGATAAAAAGGTGTCCCTGAATTAAATCTCTGGCATTTCCCAATAAGCATTTTTCAAAATATCATAAAGGAAAAAGTAACAGCAGAGAAGTTTTATTTAAGGAACCAAAATAGGCATTCTTGGGAAACATACCCAAGACCCATGTTTTCCAACATATTGCAGAATTCAGGGGCAGACTTGCTGGGGAGAATCAGAAAGTGGGAACCACCTCCCTAAACTCCTCCTGCACTCAGCTCTTCCCTGAAATTGCTCCCTGGCCATTCTGCACACATATACACACCAGCTGGCTTCCAAAACTAGAAGCGACCTAAGCCAGGGAAATACTTAAGGAGGGAATCAGTAGGTGGAAAAAGCATCACATAGCAACAGAGGAAGCTGCTGTATAACAAGTCACACCATTGGTCTGTTTTGCACAGTATTGTCTACACTGACTGGCAGCAGCTCTCCAGGCAGGGTTGGCTCCCAGCCCTAAGTGGGGAAGCCAGAGATTGAACCTGAGACCTGCTGAATGCAAAGCAGATGCTCCACCACTGAGCTATGAGTCCTCCCTCTTAGTACATGCTGCAAATGGCTGCAGACCCTACTTTTCATTGTAAGGGTGAACATGGCTGGGAACTTTATGTTACCCCTTGTAATGCCTTGCATTAGACTGAACTTTTGGCATAAGAGGCTCTATTTCTTCTGTGCAATACTAGTAGAAACCCACTCCCAGTCCTTTGGACTGGGTAGACCATACATCTAAAATTAAAGTGCAACTATTAAACCTTGTTCTTAAGGTCTGTGTTTGCCCTCTACGGGGAATAAGCCTAATTTTCATTCATACCTAACTCCAATCCTAAAGAATGCAAATACTTTACTATCAAAACCATCAGCCTGTCTTAATCCTCTCTTCCTCATCCTCAGTCTGCTTTGCACAGTATCCCCTGATTTCCTTCTCAGTGCCACACTCCCCTGTACCACTAGTGTGGATGCATTCTTTGAAGCATACCTGGTAAATCCTGCTTTAAAAGGTGCCCCGGTTATTTTAAATAGCCATAAACAGCCTGCTTTGGACAATAACATTTCTTCTAGTGCAGAAAACAGCTGGTTGCTTCAACAGCCTGAGTTTCAATTGCAAAATTCACCATTTCTGCCTGGGACTGCTAAAAAAAAAAGGTCCCATTCATAGTTGGACTACTGCAGGGCATTGTAGAAAAGTCTACTTTTGAAAATTCAGTGCATGACTACAAAACTGCTTGACCGAAACTTTGCAATGGGAGCACATCTGACTAGTGCTTCACTATCTTAACTAGCTCACAGTCCATTTCTGTACCCAATTCAAGATGTTGCTTTCGACCTTTAAGACCCATCGGGACTTGGGATCAGGGTACCCGAAGAACTACTGCTCTTCACACATACCTACGCAACCCTTGAGAACTTCAGAGGACCTTCTTCAAGTGTCTCCATCCAGTAAGGTGTGGTGAGTGACTATAAGGAAATCTACCTTTCCAGGGAAGGCTTCCTGGCTTTGAAATGCCCTCCCACATAGCACTTACCTTTGAGTCACTCCAGCACCAGCCTCTTTATCTGTTTTAGATTTATATATGTGACTATTTTTATGCTGTGTTTATACTTCTATTATTTTTGAATTTCAAATGGTTTTATTTCTTCTTGTGAGCCATGCTGGACACACAGGGCAGCCTATAAACACTGTAAATCAGGCTTAGGTTGCCAAACGTTGTTGGATTACAACTCCCATCAACCCTGATCATCAGCTAAGCTGGCTGAGGATCACAGTTCTCAACCAACAACATCTGGGATCCAAAAGTTGAGGAACTCTGTGCCAATAAATAGCCTAGACTGGGATGTTGACAAAAGCTCCTTCCTTGTTCCCCTTCTCTCTCACACACCCAGATATCTTGGTATTTAAATTGATGAATCAAAGCTTTGAGGGAAATAAGAACTCTGGAATTTTGGTGCCCATACTACAGAGTTGCAGAAACAGAAAGAATGGATAATACTGACTTGACACTGTTATGTTCTAGATTATGAACTAGTCCTGACCTCACCAACCTTGCAACCTCCAGATGTTTTGGACTGGCTGGACAGGATGGGAATTGTAGTGCAAACATCTGGAGGGTTTGTCAACCCTGGTTCTCCCCCATCCCCCAAATTCTTATTTCAACAATATTTCCTTAAAACTATTCTGTGAAGGCTAAAATGTAATACAGGTGTCTCAATAAACCTGTTTCATATTTTAGTCTTTGCGGAATGATTCTGCACACCTAAATTCAAAGGTGTGAGTGAGACGTCCAATCCACACATAATGGATGTGGGGAAAGCCTTGCTGCAGGGAGGGCTACTTTAGTAAAAGAAGCATAGATTGGATGGTGGGGGCTCCAGAGGAAATATTCAGCTTGCAAAGAAAAAATCTGTATGTGAGGTGGAACTGTTCTCAGGACAAAGTCTGAAGGCTTGCTGAGTGTTCCTCTACTTTTCTTAAGCCTGTTCAGGATGAGACCTATGTTGTCCTTGTTGTTAACATGAGGGAGCATGATTTCACATGTTTTATACAGTGAGTGCTCACGACTTTCACACAATCAGATTACATTCAGTCCTCATAATCAATTAGAATGGCCCCACCAGCTGGAGAAAGCTTGGCCTCTTCCAAACAATAGGTTGCTATTTGAGTGCTGGAAAAACAGAATATCCCTGAAACAGATGCACTTTCGTAAGGGAAGATGTCAAGAGTCCAACACAACAGAAGCAACAACTTTGCTTTTATTGTTGTGCTACAGACTGATCATCTGGAAAGGCATTTCGGTCTCATTTATCTCCTTGTTCTAGACCACTTTAGGAAATAAGAGTGCTCCCATTTCAGCTAAACATTTCATTTCCTCCCCACAAATCATTGCCCCAAAGAGGCCAAATGAGAGTCAAACAAGAAGGAAGTGGCATCTTGTCGCTGCATTCTTTCCTCAGTGGTCATTTCTAACTAAAGGACCGATGAAAGGCATGTTTTGCTGCCTCCAAAATTAAATAAGGCAAGCTACTAGTGCCATGCTGAAAATACAAGTCAGGGAAATCCTAACCCACCAGGGAATGAACTGTAGATAGAGAAATTAGAAAGGCTGGTCTAAGCACTGAGTTTGGGGACTCCAGCTGCCAGCTTAATTACATCGGAAAACAAAGCGATAACAAGAGAAAGCATTACAAAGCCTGCAAAAAGCAACATATCCTAAAACCTCTGCTCCAGCCCAGGCTCCAAGTTCCAGATAAGAATGAAAATCGCTACCCCTTGGCAGGCTGGAGGAGGAATCCCAAAATAGAACATTAAGTTGTAGATGCCCTTACCTGACCCATCCCATGCATTTCTCCAGCGCCGTGCTGCTCTGGCACCCCATATCACAAGCAAGGCCAACCTAGTCCCCCAAACTTGCATTTGGAATCAGAGTCATCCCTTGGCACTAGCTTAACAAAACTGGAAATCATGCTGGGGTTTCCTGACGCCTCTTCTTCCAAAGAGCCAGCTGCCTGTACCTGGATGAGAGACTCCTAGTTCTAAGCCAGCCCGGCGATTCCCACGTGTCTCTGCAGTCACATACAGAAAGTCTTCTCCCGCCACCGCTCCATCCCCTTTACCTGTGGACGAGCCCTCTCGACCTCCTGCACCACCACAAACTGAACACAACACACCTTTGCTCTTCGCGTTAGCTGATCCACAATAGCCTCTACCTACATTCAAAGCAAGGTGGTCGCCGTTGTTGCAAAAAGGGTGGGCGGGCGAGCCAATCCTTTACTTTAACAACCCTTGCCGGATCGCCTTGTACAATAAGGTAGTTTTTCAAGAGTTGCAGGGGAAACTAACCTGGGCTAAAATCGCGGAGCGAACACGCACCGTAGACAAACGCGATTTGACGGCGGCATAAGCTTCCGTGGGCTGTAAGGCACGGAGTGGGTTGGGTGCTAGTCCACGAAAGCTTACGCCACGTTTGTTTTTTTAAAAGAAAGGGCGAATAAATAAATCTGTTCCGTCTTTAAGGCGCTGCCTGCATAGCCTGCATTATTAGGCTGCCTCCAGAGAGGAAAAGTGCATTTCCATTTGCCTCCTCGGTGCCCAGGAATAACCGACCCAGAGCATCACGTCTCTCGCCCACCCCGCTCGCGCTGCATCCTCTCGCTTAATAATAGAGAGAATTGGGGGAGCGAGGGAGCGAGATTGAAGCCTTCCTGCCGCTTGCGTTGGCCAGAGAAGCGGCGTCCTGGGTGCCCCCTCCCGCCCCGGGCAAGAGGGACTTGCCAGGAGCCCCCGTCACGTCCTGCCTTCCCCTTGCAGCCAGCTACCTTCGGAAACGAGGAGCCGCTCTGGGCACGGCGGCGGGCGTCCGCCTCATCTCAAGGGCTTCCAGCCAGAGTCGCCGGCCGCATCTCCCCTCGGTCCGCAGCTCAGGCTCGCTCGGCAGCGGCGGCGCGCGGCCACGGCGGGAGGACCATCATCCGGTGTGTCTCTCCTCGGGGCTGAGCTCTGGCTCTCGCCAGCCCACCGCCCCCCCTTCCCCTCCGCTCGCACGACGACGCACGCGCGACCGCCAAAGGAGGAGACCCACGCGCAGCTCGGGCGGGCGGGCGGCGGGGCTGCTCCGACCCTCCCCGCGCGCCTTCTCTTTCTCGCTGCGGCGGCGCCCGCTTCCTTCCCTCAGACGCTTCGGCGCGGGCTGCGAGGTGGGCGCGGGCGGGCGAAGGGGGAAGAAAAGTCCCGCGCTTTCGTCCGCAGCCGAGCCGCCGAAGTATCCTTTCGGCAGTTGCTGCTGCTTTCCAGACCAGTCTCTCTCAAACCGGTGCGGACCTATTGGCCGACCGCCTTCCCTGGAGAGCGAGGAGGGGTTTTGTTTTTTGTGTTTTTTTATACCGGCGGAGGTTGAGCTCCCTTCCAACCGCACAGCCAGCAGCAAGGAAACGGTGCAGGCGGCGGCAGCAGCAGCATCAGGGAGCTCCCCTTGCCGAGCCAAATCTGCAGCAGAAGCAGCTGCCGGCCCCTCCCGCCGCGGCCCATCTCCGGGGTCAGAGCGCAGCCCGCGCTCTGCTCTGCCTAACTGAGGAAAGCGCGGGCGAGGCGGCGGGCGCGCGTGGGGGAGGGTGGGGGAACCCCCCGCCGGGCCTCTCCTCCGCAGCGCGCTTCCTTTCGAGCGAAGGGAATTCGGCGCGAGCAGCCGCGCGCGCCACGCCGATTCCGCCTGAGGCGATTCGGCGGTGGCATCGGACCCCGGCGTGAGCTTGCTGCTGCCGGCGGTGTTGGTGCTCTCGCCGTGCTCTTTGTCCAACCAGCGGACAACTTTCCAGCTTCCAGATGGCTAGCCTGAGCTTCTCACTCGCTCTCTTAAAGGCGCCGGCGCCGCGCTAAAAGATGTCGGGGGTTGTGAGGCGGGAGAATCTCTGGAACGGCCGCTGTCCGGAGCGCGCGCAACTTCAGCAGTCGCGGCTGACCGCTTCGGGGCGCTGTGGGGCTCGCTGAGGAGAAGACCGCGAGCTTCTCTCAGTTAGGGATGCCTCCCAAGTCAGGCATCACCCGTATGCCAGGCGTACATTTCAGCTCCCTAAAATACTTATGAAAGCTTCTCCAAGGATATCAGGGCTGAGGTTTATAGTACCAGCTTGGTTCAATTGAATGAAGTTTTTTATTATTATTTATACTTTATAGGTACCTTATAAACAAATCAATGAAACATAACATTGAGCTATAAAAATCTCAGCATAACAACCCAAATACATCATCAGTATCATGCCAATCACAGGAGCTTTTTGAAAACACCCCCCCCAGCTCAGCTAAAACCACCAGATGAGGAGATTTTAAAATGGGGGGGGGGGGTCAGGCTGAAGTTAAAAAGACAACAACATGAACACCATGTGTGCTTCTTTTGGGAAAGTATTCTGTTGGGGGGTGCACCACCAAAATGCCCTCTCTGTCGTGACCACCCTCCAAAGTTTGGTCAGAGGTGGCACTCAGATAGGGGCTGAAGTACATACAGGTAGGAAGTACATACAGAAGAAAGTCTTCCCTCAGGTATGGACATCCCAAGCCATGTATACTTTATAGGTCATAACCAGGAATTTGAAGTGGGTCCAGAAACTAATTGGAAACCAACGAAGGTGAAAATAGACTGGATCTATTGAATAGGTACCAATAGGTCTAAATTATTTCCCAACCAGAATTCACTAATTTTCACTAATTCTCTCAAAGTGGCCTCGTGGCCCCAGAGTTTGCATTATTTGAAACTGGCAGACCCAACCTTTCTCACCATTTGAAGGGAATTTACTGAGCATGTGAGAATGCATCTTTTCATGTTCTTGGTTCAACCCTACAAGAGTACACGGTACACCTAGGGAGCAGGTCCCTTTCTCCCTGGAATATCCTCATGGTGACTGTGTGAAGCCCACCATGTTGACTGTTGCGCTCGGGGCCTCACACCTGAAACAGTGAAAAAGAAAGCATGTTTGCAGATTGTATATCTCATAAAGGGACATTCATATATCTTATTTAACTTTCCTCAAAGTGCCATGTGATGCATATTTTCTCAGCGGAACCATTGAACTTAATAGGACTTACCTGCAAATAAATGTGAATAGGATGTAAGCCTCATTCATACATTCCACTTTAGAAGTTCAGGTTAAGCTGACATGGTGTTGCTAGATTAATACTGTAAAAGACATGTTGATTGCTATTGCTGTCAGGTTAGGAAATACCAGGTCCCTAAGTCTTCCCTGTGTATTAAAATTCTATCTGGTTAAATTCACAAAAATGTGGCTTGTGACTTTTATAGCTGTGAATGAAAATTGCACCAAAGGCGCAGTTCCATAGGTGGTACAATGGAACAATAGCCCACCCAGAAAACTGTCTTCCCCACCTTTTGTTCCTGTCTTGCTGGCAGAGTGCAATGCCTTACTATTCAAGCTGTTTGCTTTGGCTGCTGGCTGGAGCTCAGGACTTTGGCAGCATGTATTAAATGGTTTTATGAGCAAGCAGTTCACCCCCTTTGCCAATGCGTGCATGTATACTTTCATACATTCTGCCTTAGTTCCAGCCAATCACTATGGCTTGCTTCAGCTTTCTCTGAGATGCAGGCAGAATGCACTAATAAGGAGAATCTCAGCAAAGGGACCAGAACACTTTGACATAAACATCTTGCCTGAACCTAACTGTAGGATGGGAGAGAAAGACACATGGATAAGTTTGAGGCAACCAGGAAGAGGAAGAGGGATACCACACCACCTTCAAGATAACCTACTGTACTGTCAATGTAATAGTATCCCTAACAGATTCTAGGAACTATTCCTATTGAAGCTGGTGTTCAAGAGTCCGCCTTCTTACTCTACTACCTGCCTTCTAGGCTGGAATGCTTTGAAACTGGCAATTTGGGATCTCCAAAGGTTCCCAATGCAATTTTTCTTCTCTAACCAAGTAGTAATCATTCCAGGTTGAATATGTGCTAAAATAAATATGATATTGCATATAGGTAGATTTCCACTGCCCTTTCTATGCTTATTTAAATGATTTTCATTTACCTGTTTTACCTGTTTTCATTCAATTGCTGCCTTCTTAGAGACAGGCCATAGCTCAGTGGCAGAGCATGCAGACAGTCCCAGGTTCAACCCTGACAACTCCAGGTAGCGCTGGGAATGTCACCTGCCTGAAACCCTAGAGAGCTGTTTCTAGTCGATGTAGATAATATGCGCTAGAATGCTAGATGAAACAATGGTCTGTCGTGGTCTAAGTCAACTTCCTGTGTTTCTTTTACTGATTTAGGGCACACTTGCCCCTCTGCCTCTTGGTAGTGCATTGATTGGCTCACTTATTTGGCTCAGTGGTTGGCCATCTGAATTGTTTTTTCTGACCCATTTCTCAATGCCCTTCTGATACAACTTAGTGTTTGTGCCTGGTTGACACCTTTCCTCTGCCAGAGCTCCTGTGCAATAACTGCTGCAGAAACTAAAGGAAGTGATGTTTTCCATCACTATCCCTATCCCTAGCTCAGGAAAATGTATTCTGTTGGCAGCTCTTAAGTGCAGATCATTTACAAACAATATCTGCTTCTACGTGATCGCTCGGGAAGGCTTCTTGTTATTGTTCTCTGTTCAGAAAATGGCAGGTGCATTTTAGCTGCACCTAGGAACTGCAGGTGAGGGCCACAAGATGCATTACATGGAAGGTCCTTCACTGCATCTTCTGCCTTTCTACCTCTTTTCCTTCTAAGGGGTGCACTGGAGCCACGGCACAGGGGAAGCAGTGATCCCTGTATACTTTCCCCTACATTGCTCTTGGGGCTTTCCATGAGATGGGATGAAAGGGTTAACCTCTTTTCTCCTACATTATAGTCCCAAACCAATTTTTGGGCATCCTGTGTGCATTTCTTTTCTTTCAGGAAAATAAAAATACATTGGGAGATCCAATTACAGTTCTTCCTCATAATGTTTAGTTTGTCCCTAAATAAAAACATTAATAGAATCTTAATTAGAATTTTAAATTAAGCCTGCAATCTTAAACATACTTAGCTGGACATAAATCTTGCTGGAATCAGTATTACTTGCTTCTAAGTATATACAGTTAATTATCGGCACATTAATGTGAAACATAACAGTGCTTCTGTTTGGAAAGGATTAGTATGGGAGACAGAACTTTCCCCCACAGACTCTGCTTCACCACTTCCTGGCCTCTCACTAAGTTTTTTCCTGGTCTTGCAACACTATCACATGCGGCCAACTACCGAGCAGTTTCCTATTGATATCCCACAACCCTTGCTTCCAATTACTGGAAATTTTCGCTGGGGCTAGTTTGACACAGCACACCAGCAACATGTCACCTTCTTCAAAAAGATCACAATTGTCCTTGCTTAGTTATAGGTCAGTTGCAATATGGCAATAGCCTGGATTGGCTGTGGTCATCACTGAGCCCCTATTTGACTAGCACTCAAATATGTCAGATTGCTGTTGAGTCAGTTTGACCCAGTAGTAGCACTGTAAGAAACTACCTTCAGGAGGGAAAATGCACCCTGGGGTTGTATAGGTTCCTAATGTTTTTGCCATGGAACCCCAAAACCCGGAGAAACATGGGAGCATAGATCTCTCATGGGTACGAAAGCTAGCATCTGGGTGGTGCTGAAAAATCAAAGCAAGCAGTTCCAAGGAAGAGGAGAGGATGGGGCTGCTGTAGGCTGCCAATCACAAATTTGTATGATGAACTGCTAGGGACTAGATGGAAATATGGAACAGAAGGACATCATTCCTCCACTCCAGTGACTTCCCTAATGCCAATTTGCTGAGGGTTTTTGTTGTTGTTGTTGCCTGAAAAAGCCTTACTCAAATTCCTGTTTTGTCATCGTTTTGCACTGATTGGGTGTGCTAGAAATAATACTGCCTGCCATAAGCACACTGGATCTGTGATGTGATGTGCTTAGAAACTTCCCTGCAGCTACAGGAAGGAAAGTCTTCCATGTGTAATTTATACTGAAGCAGTAATTAAAAACTATACTGGAGGAAACCACCTTAGACAAGGATCTAAGCCGAATAAGAGAGTCAAGGCTTTAAATCAAAGTTCTGTTATGTGAAGTCTTCAAACAGTTGGGGGCAGGAGTATTTGGTGAATTTCAAGGTGACCCAAGTCAGTTATCTAAAAATAGGAAAGATCTTTCCTGCATCTCCAAACATTTGTGTGTTTCCCCCTCTGTCCAAATGTATTTGAATACGGGTCTTATGTCTTCTGCTGTATTCTACACCCACTTCTGGCAGTTAACAGTAAGAGCCCATTTATAATTCTGGATACCGTAATGGCAACATTCATTTTTATGGGTCCCATCTTGCTTAGTGTGTGTTTAATGTGAAGTCCAAAGGGTTATAAAGAATTACAGTAATTATTATTTAACACTGCGTTTAGAAATACTCTCGCCTCTCCCAGAGGAATGTGCTGCTTAATAGTCAGATTTGACTGTGATCAGGCAGGATCACGTATGACCAGGCATAGGTAGCACCCCACAACATGACCAGGATGCTGTGACCCGGGCTTAAAACCTCAAATTACAAATCACTGCCAACCAATTTGGGTTTGGTTGAGTTTGAACCCTGGAGTCTTGTCTCAAATGTTCCTGAGTCTCTAACCAAACAATGCACACAAAAATGTGTTAGTGAAAAGTCTACACAAAATTGCAGATATTCATGAGAATAATGTATGAAAATGCATTCTGTTAGGGGATAGTCATTTTCAAAAATGCAAATACTATATAAGCTTCCATACAAAAATATGTATATTAGGAGAAATGTGCATGAAAATGCTTACTAGATGTTAATACAATGTAAGGTTGGTGATTATTTCCCCTCAAACCGTGCCTTGGGAAGGTTAAATGCGAGGCATCTAAGACAAGCTCCTCCAACTCAAGGTCAGTATTTGAGAGGCATCTGGGGGCATCCAAGGACTGGACTGTGATACATGCATCCTGAGAAGTCTAGGAAAAGAAGAAAATATTGCTTATGGTTCTAACAAGTACTAACATATAATTCAGGTTCTAAAAAATCAGTGAAAATAGCTTTCTAAAATCACGACACACACCCAGAAAATCATAAAACTTCAGGCTAAGGCGCAAACTCAGCATGTACCACTGAGCACCTGGGAATATTCTTCTAATACATGCTTCTTATCCTGATGGAGAAATCACTTATCAAACATGCCTTTGGCCTGAGGGTAAAAATTGTTTATTCTGGGACTCAGCTAACCTTGGTTAGTTCAACCTTTGGAAGAAAAAAAAGTAATAGGCTAGGTTTATTTTCTCACTGGCATTTTGCAGAAGCTGATCAGGAACATAGATTCTTTACAAATGTAGAGAGTTGTATCACTTCAACAGAAGAAGCAGTGGTATACTTTGAGTGACTCCCGTGACTTTACCCATATCGATTGATCCATTCATCTTATTTGTACGACGCCTTTCCAAAGTTAAGACCATGCTCAAGGTGGCTTAAAAAAAGTTACATGACTACAAACATAACAAAAGTAGTCATAAACAATAAATCAAACATAAAAAAAACATAACCAAATTGAACAATTTCTACATAAATCGTAAGATACAAAATAAAGATACAAAAAAATTAACAGCAGCAACTCCAGCCCAGCAAAACAATACCCCAGCCCAACCCCAGCAACCTCAGCTTTTGTAGCTGGAGTCAGTCCGGGCCCTGCCCTCCAAGGCCAGGTGCGAAAAGGCCTGCAAGCGAGAGCAGGTCTTCCAGGACTCACCACCAAGATGATATCATGAGGTCTATGATTAGGCTGTATCGGTTCCTTTAAAAATCAGAGCGTTCCTTTGCACATATGCATTGATAATAGACCTGACAGTTTTGGGGCTTAGAGTGCCTGTTCCAGGACACATTCACAGAGCACAAGCACATGAGATACCGTCTTGCACTCCACCGCTAGTGATACAGGAGAGGGATTTATAGGGTGACATATTTTTTGACAGCATTGAATTTGTCTGTCCAAAATGTTCTGCCAGCTAAGAACATAATAAGAGCCTTCCTGGATCAGACCAAATGCCTATTATTCAAACATTTTGTTTCCCATAGCAGCCAACTAGACACCTGTTGTTCTCCAGCGACTGGCATTCAGAGGCCTCTCATCCTCTCTGTAGCCATCATGTCTATTAGCCATTACTAGCTTTATCATCTAGGGATTTATCTAATGTCATTAAAATTGGTGGCCATCCCCTATTCTATGCTAGTGAATTCCACAACTATGTGCTGTTACTCTTATCAATACAGAATCTTCTACAGTTCAGCTACATTGAATGACCGATCAAATTGTGTCTCTGTTCACTTTCTCCGCTTGATGCATGTTTTTTAGGTCTATATCATGTTCCTCCTTACTCACCTTTTCCTCTAAACTAAAAAGCCCCAATCTTCACCCCCAAAACTTTTGAGGGGTTTTTTTTTTTGGTAAACATGCCAGGCTCTTTGTGTGGTGTCCCCCACATTCACCAATACCCAACATGATAAATGAGGGAGATATTTAATATAACCCTTCCCCTGTCCACCAGTTCTCTGGTTATGTATCCTCTCCCCCTAGGTGCCCCAACCCTATATTTCTCCCTACCCAGCTCTGGGAGTAGTAAGCCTGACTGGGGTGGGGTAGAGTATAGGAGAAGGATCAGTCAGCAATGGAAGGATGAATCAGCCACATCCGCCACTAGGGATGAGGGATAAATTTGATTCAGTTCACATTTAAAGTGAACCTACCAAATCTGCACTTTTTAAAGCATTATTTGAACTAAACCTTTTGAAATTCGCACTTCTTCCAATTTTGCAATACAAGCAATGTGTAGAAAATGCACGTAGTAGGGTAAAGTGTGCACTAAAATACATATATTAGTGAAAATAACATACAAATAGGTATTGTATTACAGGAAATTATCTACAAAACCATGTATATTTGTCAAAACAGCACACAAAAATGTGTTTGGGGGGATTTTCTCAGATTGCTGTGGAAATGTGGAAATTTAAGATTAGGAAGCAGAGAAACAGAGAGAACTGGAATTGAAGGACTTACTCATCCCTATCACCCACCCACCAATTCTCCTCTGCCAGAGTCCTTGCCCTGCCCATACTATCAAGCTTGCCAGGGTAGTACATTGCTCTTACCAGCTGTGAATCCAATTCTTGTCTATGGCTTCTTGCCTGTATGGACTTTTCCATTCTTACAGTCCATGGCAACCTCCCGTTGCAAACTGGGTTTTCTCAGGCTGCCTGTTGCTGTAATTTTGAGATCCCTCATGGGAGCCGCCAAAGAGAAGCAGGCTCGGCAGTACTGGCGGGAGAGAAAGGAGCTCTTTATTGCGATATAAACTCGCCCAAAAATCTGGGGCCATTCCAAGCCAAGCAGCAAGACGGCACAGCCAGCATTTGTTTGGGGGTAGGAGGGAATCGGGAACAGGCAGTATGGCATACAAATGAATGCCACAGAAGGCAGCTGGCTCTTGAGCTAAGTGTGTCACTATTGCTTTTGACACTAGAGACTAGCAGCAGAAACAAACAAGCAGGCTCAAAGAACTCTAGAAGCAGAAGGTGCTGTTTACCATTCAGCAAAAGCTAAAAGTTCGGTGGACATGCTGTCTCTCCTCTCCCTTTGTATGCTCCTAAGAAGCGACATGGTTTCTGGAAAACAAAACATAGGCATGCTTTTATAAGGAGTCCTTGCAGAAGCCAGACTGGATTATTTTCCTCTAAGCCACCCCTTGGAATCTCATCTCCTTCTGAACTGCCCTTAATCTGAAAATATGTTTTATTTATTTATAGATATAAATAGCTCCATCTCACCTGAACAAACATCCATCTCAACTCTTTTTTCCACAAAGTTGCTGGCACTAGGAGAGTTGCTAGAGAGTCCCTCTGGTACCAGGACAGAATGTTCATCCTGGACTTAAAGAGACCCAGGTTCAAATATGCTGCTGTGAGACTGACTTCATGGAGCAACACACCAAGGGTCAGTTCAAATGCTACAAAATGTGCAAATGGTCTGCTTGGCTGAGGAACCAGCTCACGTGGCAAGACCAAGCAACTTTGCAAGCTGGCAACACTGGAGTCCATAATGTACACAAAAGAATAAAGAGAAGACCTCCATTGCTCTCCAAAACTTGTATATCAAAACATCTGATGGACTACACGTCTCTCCATTGATGGCCATTATATTCTTTCAATATCCAAGATGAACAGCAAATAGTTTGCAGCAAATGTGCTCTGCACTGTGGGTTGTATCCAATGTCAGACCTACTCAGAATAACCTCACTAAAATTAATGAACATGACCACAGAAAGAAACATCTTCTTCCAATAGACTATAATTCTACCTTGAAAAATGTTTTGGGGAATGCTCTATTTTAAAATAATAACATTTCTGGAATTTTGAAACTTGGAAGGAAAGCTTATAAATTTGCTCACAAAATTGTTCACAAAATTGATGTAATAGGGCAATGGATAGGTATCAAAGCTAAACCTAAGATCTATGAAATCTCTGCTTAGCCCTAGATTCACTGAGTATACAACCTGCAACCTCAGTTTCCCATATGAAAGCAGAGATTAACTACCGTATGTACCCTTCAAAGACAAATGTGATAAACTTCTGTATAGAAATTTTTTTAAGCATAACAGAAGAGTTTTACCATAAATTGCAGGTTACTTTTGAATAGTGTTAGTAATATTCATTTGATTTTTCTTCTCCATTATTTCAAACACACGTGCAGCCTTTCCTATCGCCACCCCCCACTGAGCTTTGTTCCTTCTAAAAAAACTTCCTTCTTCTTTATTGTTATTTATTCAGTTTTGGTTCTGGGAAGGAATAAAGAGTGTTAATACTACTGGCAACATAGTCGAAGCCTGTGTTTATTTGTAATAAAAATAAAATTCAAATATGATTTCTTTAGCAAATAGGAAATGGAATATTAATCTGAATTTTCATGCTTTCCACAAGAATAAAGTCAACCAGCTTGGCTTCTGAAAGGAAAACAAAAATAACTCAAAATGTAAATTTAAATATATATATATAATCATGGGAGATGGGTAGGAAACTTGACTGATTGAAGTTAGCAGTTCTGCATCACTTCCTCTGCAAACGCTAGGTAGCTTATGTTGATAAGGAAAGGCAATAAGGCAGTGAACAAGGTGGGTGCTGAATGTATGTGATTAGCTAGCCACCTTGGTTGTGACCCTACCTTAAAACTAGTCATGGAAATTGCTCACAGCTATACCATTCTAAGTATGACATATCAAAAAGGCTGTTGCCAAACACAGGGCTGTAGCTAGGGGGTGGCGAGGTGGGCCCTCACTAGGGGCACAGACGAGGGGATGCACAAAATCGGTTTTAAAATATGTCCATAAATATATCTATAAATAAAAATATCAACTATTTCCTCATAAGAAAAGGTTTTAAATAGAGGGTGAATTGAATGGGGATGGTTGGAGGAGAGGCGGAAAGAAGAGCTAATTTGTTCATGGCTAGGAGGTGCAATCTGGACAGTTTTGCCAGGGGCGCAAGGTCACCTAGCCACTGCTGTGTGCTTCTATAGTGCAGGGAAATAACAGTATGTGATCTTTTGTATGTATGGGGGGGGGGTATTCTTCCTGATAACAATGCAACCGCATTGTCTGTATCCAAAGATGAATTTTCACTAGGAACCTAACAAAGTTATAGGTACAGCCTTTCAGGCTTGCCCATATTTCAAATCCTC
Source organism: Podarcis liolepis (assembly GCF_965112155.1). Lineage (NCBI taxonomy): Eukaryota > Metazoa > Chordata > Lepidosauria > Squamata > Lacertidae > Podarcis > Podarcis liolepis. The sequence continues at coordinate 51,740,242 of NC_139554.1, read as the reverse complement.
TCTGTGCGTAAATTCTGCAACCATTCAGTGCCGAAGTCAGGCAGACACAGGAACACAGGAAGCTGCCTTATATGGAGTCAGACCATCATGGTCTGGCTAGCTTAGCATTGTCTATCAGCATCTCCCAGTAGGACTGGGAATGCTTCCAGTTTGAAACCCTGGAGAGCCCCTGCCAGTCAGTGCAGGGAGTGCTGAGCTGGATGCAACAATGGTCTGACTCGGTGTAAGGTAGCTTCCTTTGTTGAGATCCCCTCCAGATACTTCCTGTTTATCAAGACAACTGCCTTCTCTCTTCCTTGCCTTGATAACTCATCCCTTGCCCATTATTGTAATTTGAAATTAAACTGAAACGCTTTTTCATTGGCTGTAAGCGCTGCTTCATGCAGTGTAGTAATTCAGGTGATGCTAGTGTGGAGATTTGCCAGATGCTATCGGACAGAGGCACTTGCTTTGGTTCGGTGCCTGGGAATAATCGTTCATTTTTTCAAATTGAAGAAGTAACTTTTTTGAGCTATTTTAGCTTGTTGTCTTGCCCTGGAGTTGTAACTTCATCTTTAGTTATTTTAGCACTTTAGTCGTAGTAATTTGATATTTTAGTGTTTCTTTTCATTTGGTGCAGTCTGCTCATTTTTTCTCCCTGGATAAGTCTTTTCATTCATTCAGTATTGCCCATTTTGACCCCCAGAAGCTTCTACCCAGTCATTTCTGGGTACCCATATTTCTTTAAGTGTTTCGATCATCTGCTTGGAAATATTTCCTGTGTTAACCATAAAAGGGGGGTGTCAACATTGGCTCAGCTCCTCTTTGAGGAAAACTTCCTACTTTGTGATTTGGACTATGATTCAGACACCTGAGCATATTTTGGAACTGTTGTCCTGAAGACAGGCAAATGGTTCAGTAGAGAGGCAGCTCAGCAGAACCTAGCACAACCCACCTGCGAATCACAGGACATCTTTACATCTTTGTATTCTGGGAGGGAAATAGAACCCCTGTGACCCATGTGTGTGTGGGGGGGGTAAATAATAAAAGATTCAGATAGGTGCCTGGATTCAAAACATGGGGCTAAACTCACACTCCAGCAAAATAGAGCCCCAAAGCAGAGTTTAAACTCACAAAAGTCAAGGTATAGTATAGCATTAGGAATATAGGTTGTTAGACCCTTTTGTTTCATTTAGTCTGCTTGCAAACAGCACTCCCCTCTTTTCTACCCCTCTTGCAATGAACAGACCGCAAACTGCTAAGTAAGTTAAAAATGTTTTACTTACATATTCAAAGGTCAGATTTGCATTTATCCAAGCAGCAGCAAGGAGAACATGGGCAGAATACTCTTGGGTAGAAAATACAGAAAGATAGCTTCAAATACATTCTCCAAGCTTGGAGCAAAGCTTGGACACATCCTTCCTCCTTGGTTACATGGCACAGAGAGGGGTGGGGGACAGGAAGATAAAGCCTCACTACTTCCCTTATCAGAGAGAGAGGGCATGACCTAGCTGAGTCTAGGAATCTAACTATGTGGTCTTAACCCCTTCATGCTCTAACTAGCACTCACGCCTAGTTATGTTTGACTGCAATTTCCCACGATTATGGTATCAGATGGCTGACAGTGGGAAACACATCCTAAATGCCCAACATCCAACTGGGTATTAATTGATCAGCTGGTTCTTGCATGCTATGTCTCCTGAGAGATAAGTATGAGACGTACTGTATATTGGCTCAGGTAGATAGAATCATAGAATCATAGAATCATAGAGTTGGAATAGACCACAAGGGCCATCGAGTCCAACCCCCTGCCAAGCAGGAAACACCATCAGAGCACTCCTGACATATGGTTGTCAAGCCTCTGCTTAAAGACCTCCAAAGTAGGAGACTCCACCACACTCCTTGGCAGCAAATTCCACTGTCGAACAGCTCTTACTGTCAGGAAGTTCTTCCTAATGTTTAGGTGGAATCTTCTTTCTTGCAGCAGAAAACAACCTTTCTCCCTCCTCTATATGACATCCTTTTATATATTTGAACATGGCTATCATATCACCCCTTAACCTCCTCTTCTCCAGGCTAAACATGCCCAGCTCCCTTAGCCGTTCCTCATAAGGCATCGTTTCCAGGCCTTTGACCATTTTGGTTGCCCTCCTCTGGACACGTTCCAGTTTGTCAGTGTCCTTCTTGAATTGTGGTGCCCAGAACTGGACACAGTACTCCAGGTGAGGTCTGACCAGAGCAGAATACAGTGGCACTATTACTTCCCTTGATCTAGATGCTATACTCCTATTGATGCAGCCCAGAATTGCATTGGCTTTTTTAGCTGCCACGTCACACTGTTGGCGCATGTCAAGTTTGTGGTCAACCAAGACTCCTAGATCCTTTTCACATGTACTGCTCTCAAGCCAGGTGTCACCCATCTTGTATTTGTGCCTCTCATTTATTTTGCCCAAGTGCAATACTTTACATTTCTCCCTGTTAAAGTTCATCTTGTTTGTTTTTGCCCAGTTCTCTAATCTGTCAAGGTCGTTTTGAAGTGTGATCCTGTCCTTTGGGGTGTTAGCCACCCCTCCCAGTTTGGTGTCATCTGCAAATTTGATCAGGATGCCCTTGAGTCCATCATCCAAGTCATTGATAAAGATGTTGAATAAGACTGGGCCCAAGACAGAACCCTGTGGCATCCCACTAGTCACTCTTCTCCAGGATGAAGAGGAACCATTGATGAGCACCCTTTGGGTTCGGTCAGTCAGCCAGTTACAAATCCACTGAGTGGTAGCATAGTCAAGACCGCATTTTACCAGCTTCTTTACAAGAATATCATGGGACACCTTGTCGAATGCCTTGCTGAAATCAAGGTAGGCTACATCCACTGCGTTCCCTTCATCTACCAGGCTTGTAATTCTGTCAAAAAACGAGATCAGGTTAGTATGACATGACTTATTTTTCAGAAATCCATGCTGACTATTGGTGATCACAGCATTCCTTTCTAGGTGCTCACAGACTGTTTGCTTAATGATCTGCTCCAGAATCCTCCCTGGTATTGATGTCAGACTGACTGGGCGATAATTATTTGGGCCCTCTCTTTTCCCCTTTTTGAAAATAGGGACAACATTTGCCCTCCTCCAGTCTGCCGGGACTTCGCCTGTTCTCTAGGATTCCTCAAAGATGACTGCCAGTGGTTCTGAGATCACATCTGCCAGTTCTTTTAATACTCTTGGATGCAGTTCATCTGGCCCTGGAGACTTGAATACATCTAAACTAGCCAAGTATTCTTGTACTATCTCCTTAGTTATTCTGGGCTGTGTTTCCTCTGCTGAATCATTTGCTCCAAATTCTTCAGGTCGGGCATTGTTTTCTTTATCGGAGAAGACTGAGGCAAAGAAGGCATTGAGGAGTTCAGCCCTTTCTATGTCCCCTGTTTGCATTTCACCATCTTCTCGTCTGAGTGACCCCACTGTTTCTTTGTTCTTCCTTTTGCTACAGACATACCCATAAAAACCTTTTTTGTTGCTTTTAACCTCTCTAGCAAGCCTGAGTTCATTCTGTGCTTTAGCTTTTCTGACTTTGTGTCTACATGTGCTGGCTATTTGTTTGAATTCCTCTTTGGTGGTTTCCCCCCTTTTCCATTTTTTGTACAAATCTTTTTTTAATCTTAACTCAGTTAAAAGTTCTTTAGATAGCCACCCTGGCTTCTTTAGGCACCTTCCATGTTTCTGTCTCAATGGTATTGCCTGAAGTTGTGCTTTTACTATCTCCCTCTTAACAAACTCCCAGCCATCATGAACTCCCTTTCCTTTTAGTATTACTGTCCATGGGATCTCACCCAGCACTTCCCTAAGTTTTATGAAGTCGGCTTTCATAAAGTCAAGAAATTGAGTCCTAGTATGCTTGGCTACTCCTTTCCGCTGTATAGTAAACTTCAGAAGAGCATGATCACTCGCGCCTAATGATCCTTCCACTTCTACCCCACTAACTAGGTCATCAACATTGGTTAGGACCAGATCTAAAATGGCTGTTCCTCTTGTTGCTTCTCCCACTTTCTGGACAATGAAGTTGTTTGCAAGGCCAGTGAGGTATCTGTTTGACCTTATGCTCTTGGCTGAGTTTGACATCCAACAAATATCCGGGTAATTGAAGTCCCCCATTACTACTATCTCCCTTCCTTTTGCATGCTTGGCCATCTGTTCCAGGAAGGCATCATCTATGTCCTCCATTTGGCTTGGGGATCTATAGTAAACTCCCACAATGAGGTCTCTGTTATTCTTCTCTCCCTTAATTTTGACCCAAATGCTCTCACTTTGGCTTTGAGGTTCTAAATCTTGGATCTCTTCACAGGTATACACATCCCTGACATATAACACCACTCCTCCTCCTTTCTTGTCTGGTCTGTTTCTCTGAAATAGATTGTATCCCTCCATTATTACATTCCAATCATGGGACTTATCCCACCAGGTTTCAGTGATGCCTATTATGTCATATTTAGTTTGCTGTACCAAGAGCTCAAGCTCATCTTGTTTATTTCCCATGCTTTGTGCATTAGTGTACAGACATTGAAGTCCATTAATCATTCCCCCGTGTCTCTTATTTAAGGATTTTTTCCTCCCACCACTAGTTCTGCGTGCTGTTTGCTCCATTGGTAGATCAGTTGGTATATACAGGGATGGGAGCCAAATGAGCGTTTCCCAGGCGGAATATTAATGAAAGATCAGGGTAATTGCTGGACTTAACCCTATTGGATTTTTGCTTGCTCTGTCACCAACATGCCCCATTGTTTAAATATAGGTTTCCCCTATCTGAAAGTTAGTGGCCTTTCAGCAAAACAAATTGGGGCAAAATTCAAGCTTCAGTGCTGTCCGCCCCGCCCCCGCCCCGGTAGATTTTGCTCCCTTCCTGTTCTATTTTAAGATGCATATTTTTAAAATAAAAATACCACACAAATAAAAACTCGCCCCCTCAGAACATTTGCTGGCAAAGCATGGCTTCAGGCTTGCTGCCTCTGCCCCAGCAAGGCAAATCAGTCTCTTGCCATCAGCCTAGAGGTTGCAGAGTGTCAGGGATGCATCCTTTGAACCACAGCCAGTGCTTTTTCCAGGGGGTACTTAAGGGTATGCAGTACTGGCACCTCATTTGTTGTTGTTGTTAAAAAGTGTGGTACTTACTGTAACGACTTCATGATGAGTAACGCCACCTATTTTTCTAGGGGGGGAAGCAGTGACTGCAGCAACTGCAATGTCGAGTCCCATATCAATGTTGCCCTCTGTCAAGTTTTCTTTAGGAAACAATGAGGCCATTCAGGGCATCCTGGAGCTGACACAACGCCACTCTTTTGGTCTGTCTGCCTAGGCTGCCAGTGGCCATGTGTGCAAGACCAGACAGCATAAGGTAAACAGGTTGTGGGACCAGCACCAGGGAATTCCAAGTAAGGAGTCAGCAAGATCAACAGCAGAAGTATTAGTAACTAAAGCCAGATCTGTGTTGTGGACACAGGCCTGCCCACCCACACCCGTCCATGAGATTCTGGCGGGGATTGCCTGCATTAACTACTGAAGCAACCTAAACTGTTTTAGCATGCCATGATGAAACGGGGATGTATGGTAAACTCGTGTTGATAACAGCCTTGTTTCATCCCTGTGATTTGCTTCGAGGGTGAACTCATGTGAGCGGAAGGCTTGTAGTCAGAACTCAGCACTGAGAAAGCAGGGGGCTGATTCAGGATAAATATACGAGCACTTTGAGGTGATATATAAACATTTGGCTAAATCAATAACCCTGTGAGGTTCAGTCTGCTCTAAAAGATTGTTCTAAATGTCTCAAATACAAGCACCTCTAAGAGTTGCTAGCATTTTTGTGTATAAAATGACATAACCACTGCAAGTTCAAGGTGGCCATAACTTCTTTGGCTACAAATATGTTCATTGTACTCCTCAGAGCCCCAGCTTTCTGTGGATTCTTACTGATTCATCCGAAACCCATGTAAAAGTTTTGCTAGAATTACATGTATATATTTACCTTATTTACATGGCACAGTAAACTATAGTAAATGGTTTGCTGTGAACATGCCAGTCTAGGCCACTTGGTTCCTTCCTGCTACCACACAAGAGAAACGAATTACAATTTCTGGCTTAGCATTGTGTCCAAACCAGGGGTCATGGTTTATTTCCTTTCAGACAAACACGATGATCTGCAGTAGAGGTTTGTTCTTGACTAGTGATTGTGGTTTGTGCACCCTGTTTAAGAGGAGCAAACTGGCTCGCCTGATAGTGAAAACAAAGGTTCAGACTCTCTCTGTGTTTGTATTCCTCTTTAGCCTCCATACACACTGCCCAGGCTTGCGCCCCAGGGAGGTCATTCTGGTGCTGCTAATGCAGCAAAAACAATGCAAGAGGCAGCAGTTTAAGTTACAATTCTTTGCAGCTACAGCAGGCACTGGGATTCTCCAGCGGGTTGACTTCACCCCTGGAGGGAGTCTCTCAAGGTCTGTCTCTCAAGACAGACTAATGTCAACAATGTCTGAATCAAGAGAGGAGGAAAAGCAACACTTAATGACTGGTACATCAGGAACAAGGTATTTATATATTTCCCAGCTTTGAACCAGCTCAAGGCATCTAACAATGATACAAATAAAATATGGAAACATAACACTTTTTTAAAAAACACACACACATACATAAGTAAGCCAGGTAAACATCAATAAAAACAAGTTGCAACGTATTAAAAAGTCATCTTAGAGGCCAAAGTTCTGGCTAATATCTTTGCCAGTTGGTGGAAGGTCATCAGAGACTGTAATAGCTGGTCCTCCCAAGGAACCATTTGGAGAAAAGTAGGAGGGGAGGGGTTTGTCTCTCTACTCTAAAGATGTCATAAGCTCTATCAAAGACGGTCCCATGACACATGTGCAGCCACATCACATTTGCAACAGCAGTGGAGAGGACATGTTAGCTTGGGGGAGAATTTCTTGTTGCAGAGTGACACAGAGTGTTCAGATTGATAGAAGATGAAATGTGATCTCATTTACAGCAACCAACGTGTTACCCACAACGCAGGGGCCTGGCTCCCCTGAACCCAACCGAGCATAAAGTGTTATGTATATTGTGCAAAAGGACAGGCAATCATACAGCCAAGTCGTTCTGATGTCCCTTCCCACAGCAGTGCCTGCATTAGGAGGCAAAAAGCAAAACAAAACAAAAAACACCAGCCTCCTAAAGATACTTTCTATCCCCACATTCTCCCCTCTCACCTCTTGCCTTCCCTCTTTCGTCTGCTGAGAAGTGATCTGCACATTCTCCACCACCTCAAGGCACAACAGAGGAGACTGCTCCCAGCTGTGCCACATCAGCTTTGAAAAAGCCTAGCAGGATCCTAGCATGAACAGGAAGACACAGTGTTGTAGCTGCAGGGCTTCCCTAAGGCCTGAAAGGGTCACAAACAAAGCAGAAGGGCATTTTTGAATCCAACTTCCTTTCTCCCTTGGTAAAGGCAGTCGCTGCCTTGCTGCTTCCAGAGAAACCAAGATGCAATACAAGGATACTTTTTGTGGACCAATACTTTGCTGGAGTTGGACAGAGTGCAAGTATAAGCATACGTCATCCCTGCATTTTGGACTCATGTGAAATAGTGTTCACTGGTCAAATGCATGATCCTATATGTTCTATGTGCTGAAGGTTTCATGAGCTTGCCATTCATTACCCATCCTAAGGGTTTAAGGCTTATCCTGGCAAACATGGGTTAACCGTACCTCAATTGCAATTTCCCTTCTTGTGCAATCCCAATTCAAATCTCTCTCCCTGTTATATAAGGTCCCCAGGTGAGAGGTTGCACATCAAAGGAAGGCTGTTCTCAGCGTTTGGTCAACATCACTTCCTTATGATCAAAGGAAGGAGTATGAAATTGACATGAACCCTTTTTATTTGAAAAGGGCAGATGAATTGGAGAAGGAGGGGCCACAAGGTGGCTGTGAAATGGTGGGTGCATGACATCTTTCAATTAAGATGTCATGGGAACTATCCAGTAGCTACCTGTAACACTACTACAAAATCCAGCCCACACAGCACTCAACATATTGTTCAACTATTGCAGGTTGGGAGAGAGATCAGGTTGTCTCAGCAACATTTGTGGCTGGGAAATGCACAACAGGAGCGCCACCTTGAGGAGAAAGGTCAGGATCACCCACAAAACTGAGTACAGGTAACTCACAACTTATGTGAGGGCTACACTCTGGGCTAGCATGCCTATAAGCCAAATTGTGTAAAGCCAGAACACTTTAAAAAAAATAAAAAACTAGAAAACTGGGGAGGAGGGGAATCACAACACTAACTGGTGAGGGATGAATGTAGCTTCCAATGTACCTCTTAGTCTTCCTCCTTCTCTCCCTTGCTGGATGCTGCTACAGATATGACCAAGGGGATTGACCAGAAGAAGTGCTTGGCTGTGGTTCAGACCCAGAGGTGGGTTGCTTGGGCACATCTGCTGCTGGTGGTGCTTTCTTAGTGAGGAACATGGTGATTGGCAGCTACTGCTGTTGTCTCTTGAGCTCATCAAACATTTCCTTGTATGGTCTCAGAGTGCCTAGAGCCCCACAGAGGATCTTGAAGCTGCATTCCACGGAAGGATCAAACTCTGCAATCAGATCTTTATAACTTGGAAGAGTTGAGACAATTCCTGCAGCTTGCTAGCTCATGCTCCCCACCCCCATCCAGTGGCGTAGCTAGCCACTCAGGTGCCACGAGCCACCCATGGGGGTGGGGCGAGACTCTCTGACACTTGGAGCCTCTCCACCGCCTCCTCCTCATCTGTAGGGTGGCTGAGGGAGAGGTAGTAGGCAGACGCAAGTCCCACACTGCTGTTCCAGGCAGTGCGGAACCTGCAGGCACCTAAGCCACCACGTCACTCCTATAAAGTTTCGTGAGCCCAATTTTTTATTTTAAACTCATTTTGTCACCTCCCTCAGTGATAATACCCAGGGCGGACCACACACCCCACACCCCCTTCCTCCAGCACTGCCCTCATCCTTGCACTCTGAACTTAATATGACCAGTTTCCCCACCTCTTAAACAACCAATACCCATTGGCCCTCAATTAGCTTTTGCAGTTTTTCCTGGATGACACCAACAAACCCATCACCACCACTTGCTTGGCCATCTGCATAATGTCCTCCACCTCCATGGCAGTGCTCAAAAATTCCTGCATATGTTAACTAAGCATAAGTTGCGAGTTACCTGTAACAGCAGCTCTCCTTTCAGAAAATAAGTTTGATTCCCTTGCAAACAGTTCAATTACTGCCACAAAGCATCAGTATTTGCAACCAATTTTCCCCCATAACTTTCCTTTTTATTCTGTCTTTCAAAGGTGTGGTTTTTTTGGGGGGGGGGGTGTCAGGAAGAATATAAAGTTGTTGCACTCCTACAGGAATAAAAATATGGTCCAATACAGAATGCTGAATTTGAATATTTGTTACCACTTCTCCCCTGCCATATCATCAAGAGGAGGGCTGGTTTTACATCTGGTTCTATTCTCAATAGAAATTATATATTTCCCACTGATTCTAACTTGCTGCTGTTCAGAATGTATATACTGCCCTGCAATGTATGCATTGCAAACATCACCTTGCAGGGTATACATTACCGATTCTTACTGAAATCAATAGCAAAGACAGCGCTGCTTTTAAAGGAAGAAGGTTTCAGTTTAGCCCAAATTACACGCGATGGAGACAGACACCCATTATCACTCTGGGTGGTCTGGGCATTTATTCTGATACTCCTGTAAAATTTACCCTGACCACCATTTCTCTGTTGGTGCAATCCTCTTCTGATTTGTGCTGAAAATCATGCTTCCGGAGCACATATGTGATGAGGAAGAAGGCACACAGGAGGTCCTTCCCTATGATAGTTTTATGTCACGAAGGGGTTGTTCAGATCTGATTTTTCTGTAGGCACATTTACTAGCTGTACAGAGCAGAGAATTAAAGTAGATACACACACACCTGGAAGCGCTTCAGTTTGGAGTTTCCTAAAAGCACTTTCGTAGACATCATTTTGCAAGTGTCCACACCTGCACACTATGTAGGCAGTGTGAATGGTTGTTAAATCATTGTTGTCTGCACACATTAGTTTCCTTGCTCCCTCCCCTTTCAAGCCCTGCTGCACTCCTTTAAAAAAAAAATATCCTACAAGTTTATTGATATATCAGATGTTTGGAAGGGCAGGCTGCATGCACAGTTAAATTGCTGCACTCAGCATATGCCCCCAGGCTTTCTTCCCTCATACCATGCAGGCAACCTCATGCCTAAATATTTTTTTCCCTTTTGGCAGGGCATTCTGCGTGTGCTCAGAGGCTGCCTGTTCTGGCACCACACAAGGCGAATAACAGACTTCAGTGCGTTTTATTGCAAAGCACCCATGGTACAGTATGCTCAGAGCCTCCCTACCAGGCAGGTACAAGAAACACGACACAGTTTGAGATACTGAATGAGGAGTGCAAAAAAGGCACTTCAGGATTCTGACATGTCTGCTCCCTGTTACACCAACTGATTCAACATTGTGGCTTCTTAAAGGGCAACATGCAGCTATGTTTTTTAAAGGGCAATGCAGAAAATGGATGCACCTCAAATCTATCAAATTGCCACCCTAATCAGTTAAATAATATGGTTTGGGGTGGAAAAAATTATAGTGATCACAACATGAAGTTGATCAAAGCTTCAGGATGTTGATAAACTAATAATAAATGGTGAAAGCCAGCCCCTTTTCAACTGTGTTCAAAGTACAAAGGAGGGGAAAAATGATGGTGGCTATTTATGCCTGTCCTTTTCATACATACATACATAGATACATACATACATAATTTTATTTGTTTGTTGCCTTTCCACCGTTCAAACCATGCTCAAGGCAGCTTACAACATGAAAAAATACAATAAATAAAACATTAAAAGTACACAAGCAAACTGAACAATTTCCACATATATCACATGAAGATCTAAAATAAAGGTACAAAAAACAAATAGCAACAATCCTGGCCCCACAACAGCTCCAGAGTCTGTTCAGCAGTCTTAGCTTTGAGCACAAATACTTCTGCCCCTCTTTTTAAAGAGCAAAACATTGGTGGAAATATGTTTTTTTTTTTAGAAAACCTTAATTATTTTCAAAGTAGTTCCTCCCATATACCAAATGGCTTAGGTATCTCTCAGGTGACTCTTTATGGAACTGTGCGGGGTGGGGTGTGTGGGTGTGGGTGTATAGCGGCTACACAAATGCTGTCCAACAATGGCATAAGACCCTCATGGCAGGGGTGCCAACTTGAACAAAGTATTGGGGGCAGGTAAGCCCCACTCCACATAGTCTGTCACAACATGCAGCACACACGTCATTTGTTTGGCAATACCCATCAATTTGGGGGGGCGCCCCCTCAAATATTTTATTGAGGGGGCGAAGGGACCTTGGCCCCAAGGAGTTGGCTCTGCAGAAGGCAGTGCAGAAGGCGGCTTATGTCTGTGTGTACACACCCACAATTTGCCATGCAAGTGCCACATGCTGAAATCCTTCTGCACGGCGCTGTCTTCTAAGGGTCCTGCCTTCTTTCTGCATCCATCCACCTTGATCAGAAAGAAGAGCACAAAGTGCTATTTCTGTACAGCTGAATTGGTTCTACAACCAGAAGGGATGAATACATCCAGCCCTCACTCCAGATTTCTATGCCAAGCTTGACCTCTCCTTGCTGCCTTTTGTTTTCCATAAAAGGCCTCACCCTCCCCTCTGCCCCCAGGAGCTTTCATCTTCTATTCCAAGCCGTGTCGGACTCAGCACCCTGTTTTCTTTTCCTTTGCTGGAGAAGGGAGGGGTGGCCTTTTCGCTTGCTCTTTGGTTGTGCCCGTTTTAGAACTCCATCGATTTCCCACCTTACGTGACTTTTACAAATGCTGATGCTTGCTATTAAAAATTGATGTTGCCTTTTGCCGATGCAGGATCTCATCACTTAGTTTTCTTTCAAAGACACCCATCGCACTAATAGTTATACAAGCTCCTAGGTGAAGTGTCTACTCTGCAGTCTGAACAGATTGCCTTCTATGATGGGAAATGCATTCTGCGAGAAGCAGCAGCAGCAGAAAAAGAAGAAATTAACAGAACCCATCAACCAGAGATGCATGACAAAATCTTCCTAGATTTCTGCTGCAGGCCACTTCACACATTATCCAAGCCTGCATCTGCCACCAAGTGTCAACTCCATTGTGGGGGGGGGGGGCAGGTGGGTTATGGCCAGACCCAGTCTTGTGAGTGCAGCTATAAAATGCAAAAGTGAACTGGGAGAACTGAGAACTAGAAGGAAGGCTTGCACCATCTTTGCCTCCCCAGCACCTCCTGCATCTGTCACCAAGGCTGTGGCTGTGAGAGGCAGCAGCAGCAGCAGCAGCCACCCAGTGAGGAAATTCTGGCCTGTGTGGGGCTAATTTCTAGCTGCTTCAACAGAAAGTTCTAAGCCAGGAGAATAAGCTACAGAATGGCATTTGTTGGAAGATGGGGGGCTGGGTGAGGATGGGGCTTATATACACATTTGCCCTGTTGCAGTGACTGTTATATTATTGTCTATTTTATTGTGTTTTAAATATACTGTAAGACACCTTGAGAGTTTCAGTTAGTGGGCAGGGTATGCATGCACCTAAATAAATGAGCAAATCATAAAACTGTAGAGCTGGAAGGGGCCACAAGTGTCATCTAGTCCAACCCCCTGCAAAGCAGGAATCTTTCACCCAACATGAGGCTTGAACCCATGACCATGAGATTAAGGGGTCTTGTGCTCTACCAAATGAGCTATCTGCATGATTTAGTCCTATGAAGTATGATGGGTTGAGCAGTAATGACCAGCTCAAGGCTATCCGATGAGTTTCATGGGCAATCAAGGATTTTAACCCAGGCCTCCACGTCTGGGCTCTGACCAGTTACAGATAGGTAGCCATGTTGGTCTGCCATAGTCAAAATAAAAAAATTCCTTCTAGTAGCACCTTAAAGACCAACTAAGTTAGTTCTTGGTATGAGCTTTCGTGTGCATGCACACTTCTTCAGATACACTGAAACAGAAGTTGCCAGATCCTTCTATATAGTGAGAAGGTGGGGAGGGGTATTACTCAGAAGGGTGGTGGGAATGGGTGATTGGCAGATAGCTGAGATGAGCCTGTTGATGACTCTTAACGACTGCAATAGGTCTTACAGGAAAAGGCAAGGGGTGAGAAGGTGAAAAATGGCTTAGTCATGTATCCAATGTCTCTGTTCAGACCAGGTCTCTCCATGGTTTTAAGTTTGGTAATGAGTTGCAATTCAGCAGCTTCTCTTTCCAGCCTATTTCTGAAATTCCTTTGTAGTAAAACAGCTACTTTGAGATCTTGTATAGAATGTCCTGGGAGATTGAAGTGTTCTCCTACTGGTTTCTCTGTTTTGTGATTCTTGATGTCTGATTTATGTCCGTTTATTCTTTGGCGTAAGGTTTGGCCTGTTTGTCCAATATAGAGAGCTGAAGGACACTGTTGGCATTTGATGGCATACACCATGGGCTCTGACCATTATACCACACTGGGGTGCTCCCTATTGACCATGCAATATGTGGACCTGAAGTCCATAGTCATCTCTTCCTGTCCTGTTAACACCTCAAGCCTGTTCCTTCTCACAGGTGTTCATACTGCCTGGTTTCCTTATAGCTGGTCAGCCCATCAATTCATTTAGGTAAGGATTGTCTCCTACACCAAGGATGGGGGCCTGCGGCCATCAAGAGGTTGTTGGATTTCAGCTGTTGAATTCCAGCCAGCATGGTCAACTGACTGGCAGCTGGTTCCCAGGGTGTCAGAAAGGGGTCTTACCCAGCACTACCAAGAGATGTTCGGGATTGGACCCAGGACCTTCTGCACTCACAATACATGTCCTACCTCTAAGCCACAGTCTCTCCCTAGTTTGACTCAGTGTTTCAGCCTATTGCACATTGCCCAATATTGAGGGAAGGGTAAAGAGCTAAAGAACTCCTTTTTAGCAGCTTTAGGAAGATCCAACAGAGATATCAAATAAACATTTCAAAAATAAGGGATGTCCCAGAGCACAATGGTGTCTAAAACAGGGGACATCCATTATGGCCTGAACTGTAATGTGGCAAGTGATGGACATCTATTGTGTCCCAAAGAGCTGTGGTGTGAAGTAAGAGACATCTGTTGTATTCTAAGGAGCTAAAATATGCAGAAATAAGAGGCAATCTTGGACTTCTGGCAGCCCTAGACAGAATCACTGACGGAGCTGAAGGCACTCTTTAAACTCGGAAATCTGATATGGCAGATAAAAGGGTGGAATTCAGCATCACGCTAAGGTGATCTTTCCACCAGTGGAAGCATCAGGCAGAACAATCTCCCAACTGTGGCATCTCTCAACTCTCCCTCAAGCAGATTTGGGGAGGGGGACATGTGGCACATGAGATGTGTGTGCGCTCTTGCTATTCAAATGTGGCAGGAAGTTGGAAATTCTACTAAATTTTCACATGTTTTCAGGAACACACTAAAGGACTTCTTTAGATTCTGGTTCTTCATATTAGAAGTAGAGAGGTAAAGGATGGTTAAGTCCAGTTAAAGGCAACTATGGGGTTGCAGTGCTCATCTCGCTTTCAGGCCGAGGGAGCTGGTGTTTGTCCACGGACAGCTTTCTGGGTCATGTGACCAGCATGACTAAACCACTTCTGGCACAACAGAACACCGTGACAGAAGCCAGAGTGCAGAGAAACACCATTTACCTTCCTGCTGCAGCGGTAACTATTTATTTACTTCCACTGGTATGCTTTCAAACTGCTAGGTTGGCAGAAGCTGGGACAGAGCAACGGGAGCTCACCCCATCACGCAGATTCAAACCACCTACCTTCTGATCAGCAAGCCCAAGAGGCTCAGTGGTTTAGACCATAGTGCCACATCCCAAAAAGCCAAATCCCAAAGAGGACAGTCAGAGGGCTTGGTGTGGAAGAGGGAATTTCAGCAGTCGTAGCCGGACAGATGCAACAGCATCATATTCCAGAACATGTGCCCCGGGAGCAGCGATTGCATTCATAAAAAAATGCTAGGAGAGCGATGCATCACAAGCAAAAGGGGCTTCAGTGTAGATGGGGCCCAGGCTATCTGAAACACTGCATTCTCTCCAGCCTGCTGGCATCTTAAGAGGGAGAGAGATGTGTGGCATGCATCTTCTTCCTACACTTTTATCAGTTCAGCAAGTTTAAACTGATAAGGACTTGGCTCAGTTGAGCTGCCCTGGGAATTTGTTTGAAGGATAAGATACCCAATACACACACATGGAGAGAGAGAGAGAGAGAGAGAGAGAGAGAGAGAGAGAGAGAGAACAATCTCTGAAATAAAATTCCATAAATACATCCCTTCCCTATAGGACTGCTTTCTATCCATTCTCAATGGATAGAAGCTAAAGCTCTGGAAGCTAAAGCTCTGGCCTCAACCCATGCAGAAGGAGGAAGCTTCCTCTGCTGCTCACGTCTGAAACAACTAGAGCTGAAGTGGGGGGCATTTTCAGCCTGAGGCCCACATTTATTCCATGGGCTATGTTGGGTGGAGCAACGGATGTACATTTTACCTCTGTATGGTAGTCCAGTTTCTTCACACCCACACCCCTCTATCCTCTGCCCAGGCAAGCAAAGTCATCTTCACAGAATCATAGAATTGTAGATCTGGAAGGGACCATGAGGGCCATCCAGACCAACACTTGGCAATGCAGGAATCTTTCACCCAACATGGGGCTGAGACCCACAAACCTGAGATTAAAAGTCTCATGCTCTGCCGACCGAGCTATCCTGAGCACGGAGTTTAAGGATGCATTCCAGCCAGGCATAAGCACCCTAGGAGGGTGTGGCGTAGGTCTGGTGAGGAAGCGTGGCCTGACGTGGTTGGGGAGCTGGTGTGGATTGAGGAGAATGTCAAGGGCCACACAGAGGGGCCTGGGGGCTGCATTTGGGCCCCCAGGACAGAGGTTCCCCACCCCTGTGCTAGAGGCGACTCTTCACTTATACAGGGCTTCAGTTCTGGGGTCCGGCATGCACAAGTGAAATTGCGTAAAGTTGGGAGCACCCTCTAAACACCCTTTAAAGGTCCTCTCTGCCACTCTCTTTCCAATCCAGACCAAAAGTACCTGTAATGGAATTAGGGGTTGCTCGTGCGTAAGTTGCCGCCACTCCTGGCGAGGTTACCTGGTTAAACCCTTTCTGACTGAACAGCCTCCAGCATCGTGACTGTCTCAGTCGCTGGCAGAATCCGTCAGTGGGCGTTTCTTAAACTTCTTCCAGCACAAAAGTTCCTTGATGCCTAGTCTCTGCCTAGACTCCCTGCACGGAAGCCTTCTGCACAGGGAGGGTGTGGGCAGCGGAGGACCCGTACTCTCTCCACTGGTCTCTGGTGAGGAGTCTTGGAGCCTCCTCTCCGATTCCCCCATCTGCCCCCCCCTTCTCTACTGGTGTTACGCTGATTTCCTTCCCCAGTGGACGGGCTGCTTCTCTCCCTACTGGGACCCTCTCCGCCATCCCTCTGGAGCCTTCCCTCCGCCTCTAGCTCCGATGGCAGTTCCCTGACAGTACCGTATCCCAAAATATCCACAACTGGAATTGAAGCTGTGAGGCGGGGAGGCTGAGCAGCAAAAACAAAGCCCAGCTGTGGCTTCCCGCACCCTCATTGACATCCTCTTCAGGCTTCGGGGGGGGGGTCTCCTCACAAGCCACGAGGACTCTCCGACACTCTCCTGCCCTTTCTGGGTTTGAAACAAATTATTTCTTTATTTCTCAGTGCTGTGCATATACGCACGATCGTGCATAAGTGGGAAGGATGCCTGTACCAAATCCAGAACAAGATCCAATGGGGCTCAGAACCCAGCCAGATGGGCGGGGTACAAATAATAAATTATTATTATTATTATTATTCTGTATAAACAGGAAAAGACATATCAGTTTCTGGTGGTGCCAGTCAATGCAGGGCATACTCCTGGTTACAAAGCACAAGAAGATAAAAGGATGAAATCCAGCCTCTCACACAATCTGTGCCACGCTGGAAAATAGCAGGGAAGCTGCCGCACTCTGTGATTCAAAGTTGCTCAACACCTGCCTACATTAGCTCTGCCCAGCTTTGAGCAGGGCCAGCCGACTGCCACTTCCACCCATGGGTGCTAAACAGACCTCAAAATTAAGAGATTCCCTGGAATGACTGGCACCGAGTGATAAATGGATGGTGGTGTATGGCAGACAAAGATCTATCCAGATTAGGTGAGTAGATGGAGAGGAAACCACCTGGGAGCAGAGCTGGCCCTACCATTAGGCAGAGGAAGGCGGTTGCCTTTCGGCAGCAATTGAAGGGCATTGCATCGGAGTGTCTATAATTTATTGTTAACATTTTTTTTTTACTGTCAAGGGAGGGGGTTGCCATTTGGATTTGTTTGCCTGGAGCACCAGATGTCTTAGGTGGTCTTGTCTGAAAGACAAAGAACCTGAGACTCTCGCAGCCTCTAAAAAAGGAAAGCCTTTTGTTCAGGTTCCCCATTCAACATTGCATCTGTAGGTTTCTTTGTAATGCAGTAACTCCCTGTGACTGACACTGGTTAATGTCACACGGGACAACATACAGCACAGCAGGTCTTACCGGTAGCCCTTGAAGTGTCTCAATCCGGCAAGGGACCCAGTGTGGGAGGAAGCTCCCCATCCTATGTGGACTGTGATCCATGGGCATAGGCGCCGACTCCATGGGGCCTGAGGGGGCCCGAGCCCCCTCAAAAATTCGTTTGGGGGGGCTCCGCCCCCCCAATAATCTCGGGCGCCCCTCCAGCAGAGCGCCACCGCCGCCCCTCCCCCAGCCCAAAATGCACAGGGTCGGGCTGCATGCCTCCTGCCCTCCCTCCCGAGCAAAAGCTCCACCCAATTTCCTTCGGAGCTGATTAATAGGCGCAGCATGCTCTCCCCTATTCACTCACGAGGAGGCGGCGCCACTTTATCTGCATATTCATGAGCTTATTTATTATTCATGAGCTTTCCCGGGGCCCCCCCCCAATATTTTTTATAAATCCGCGCCCCTGTCCATGGGACTGTGCTTGGATGAGATGAAAGAGAAGTAATTCCCCCAAGCATTCCCCCCCCCCGCAAGCATTGGCAGAAATTTCCCTAGGCATAGAGAATATCCTAAAATGTGTTGGGAACCAATTCACTTGTGCAGCTGCGCTGTGTGGATATGCCCCTACTTCTCAAACCAAAGGGCAGGTAGTGGGGGACTTTGCTAGAGGTGCCTCTGCTAGAGGTGCCTCTGCTTGAATGAAGAAATTAGGTGAGGCAATAAAAATGGGGCCCAGGAAGCTTAAGCTAAAAGCTGGGCAGTGGAGTAAAAAGTCTCAATTCTCTTTGCTGGGGGGGCTCTCTGCTTTATTCCTCCCTCGCCTGTTGCTGTCTCACACTCCAGACTGGTGTTTTATTGCAAGCTTGACACAGGGGCTATGTACAAACCATGCATTTAAAGCACATTTAACATGGCTTCCCTCAAAGGTCCCTGGGAAATGTAGTTTACTTTTCACATAAACAGAAGCATAGTGTCCCAACTAAGGGAAGTAACAGTACCTCTCTATTCTGCCTTGTTCCAACCACACCTGGAAAACTGTGCCCCAATTTAACAAGGATACTGACATGATGGAACATGTGCAGAGGTGGGTGACCAAGAGGATAAAGGGTCGGGGAACCAAGCCTTATGAAGAACGGTTGAGGGAGTTGGGTATGTTTAGCCTGGTAAAGAGGAGACGGAGAGGAGATAGGATAGCCACCTTCCCCTATCTAAAGGGATATACACCGTATACCAAGGGAAGGAGGAGAGGCATTGCAGGGTGACCCATCACACATTGGTGATGGGCTTCTTTTGACTTTGGAGTCACCAGTTGTGAAGAGCTGAATGATAAAGAATTACAGTTTTACAGTGGTACCTCGGGTTAAGTACTTAATTCGTTCTGGAGGTCCGTACTTAACCTGAAACTGTTCTTAACTTGAAGCACCACTTTAGCTAATGGGGCCTCCTGCTGCTGCAGCACCGCTGGAGCACGATTTCTGTTCTTATCCTGAAGCAAAGTTCTTAACCTGAAGCACTATTTCTGGTTCCAGTTACAGATAGGTAGCCGTGTTGGTCTGCCATAGTCAAAATAAAAAAAATTCCTTCCAGTAGCACCTTAAGGCACTATTTCTGGGTTAGTGGAGTCTGTAACCTGAAGCATATGTAACCCGAGGTACCACTGTACTAATAACTCTAGGGAATAGAGTATGTGCTAACGTGTGTAAAACAACCATTACATTGTTACTCTCCAATCCATTCACACAGAGCTGCCAGAGTGTTATTCATTCATTCCACTTGAAGCTCACCTTTCCTCCAAACTGCAGTGGTGTCCAAACTTTTTTCAAAGAGGGCCAGATTTGATGAAGTGAAGGACTGTGGGGGCCGACCAAAGTTGTTGACCTTTTTAGTATTGAAGTTGTTGAGCTTTTTTAATAATTTAATAATTTTACCCCACAGTTGTTGAGCTTTCTTTAGGGTTGGAGTTGTTGAGGTTTTTTAAGGATTTTAGCCCAGGAAATTAACTGCCACAGGGGCCGGATTAAACCAACCGGCCGGATCGCGCCCCTGAAACAGATTTTGGACATGCCTGCTCCAAAGAGATCAAGGTAACACACATATTTCTCCCTCCATTCCCCCAAACATTATCCTCAAGACAACCGAGTGAGGTAGGAGAGAGGGAGGGAGAGCAATGATTGCCTTCACGGCTGAGCAGAGATTTGAACCCTGTTCTCTCAGGTCCTAGTCCACCACTCTGACAGTTAACCATGACACCACACTAGCTAAAGCAAAGCAAACTCACAGACTGGTCTCACATGTGCTCATGCCCCTCTGTGGAAATAGCCATTCTGTCCCTTCCTTTGAAGGGGAAAGTAGCAATTCTCACAATAGTATTTCAGAATCTCTATTGATGTGGCCACTAGAAAGCTTTGGGGATGTCCAGCATCTCATCTCTTCTTTCTTTCTGGACCACTCACATTACCCTTCCTCCCAGGCTCCCACACCATCTGAAACTCTCTGACTTGCAATAGTAACCCAGCTGCCTTGCCATCATCGACAGAGGGGCGTCCGTGTGCCTTTGCAGTGGGGATGCATCCAAACATTCGCACACACCATCTGCTCTGGTGAGATACAGGCTGCCTTTATCCCACCCCTCCCAAGCACCTTCTGTCTGTTCCCTTTGCCTCTGCCTCTCTCCCAGCACTGCTGCCTGCTTGAGCAATCTTCAGAGAAGAGTGAACAAGCTTGTCACATTAAAAACTTAATGCAAGACTAATTTGTCAGCCGCAAACAAGTGGCAAACCTTGAGTGCGTTTTCTGCCCATTTTACTCTGTTCACCGGGCAGAGGAGGAGCATTTCCTTCCCAGTGTAATGGGATCTGATTCGTTGGCATGGTGATGGGAACATAGCAGTGCTGGGTGTGCAAGAGAGACCTCTCTTGGGGAGCCCGCAAGATCGAAATTGAGGGGGTGGCTCTGGAAGGGCTGGAAGGGTGGGGGAGGAGGAATTAAAATGAAACCAGCCTGGCAGCTGTTGCAGCTGTTTCTGGCTTTGAAATTTTGCGCTAAGAGGGTGTGAGACAAGCCAGGATCAGGACCATGAACAACTGGCTTCAGGCCTGAAGGAGCATTTCAGCCTTCACGTGTAATTAGACCGCAACAACGAAAAGGAAAATCTGACTTGGCTGCAAAAAGACAACGCAGAAAATGGGGGGGTGCTATACTTTCCCCTTCAAGACAGAAGAAAGGCCTTGGAAATTCTATAATTCATATTGCAAAACTCCCCCAAAATAAATGAATGGACAGGAAAGACAGAGAAGGCCCTGCTGGAAGTGGGATTTTGCTATATAGCAGCCCTGTTTAGGGAAGTTTTTAATGTTTAATGCTGTATTGTGTTTTTAATACAGTGGTACCTCGGGTTAAGTACTTAATTCGTTCCGGAGATCTGTTCTTAACCTGAAACTGTTCTTAACCTGAAGACCACTTTAGCTAATGGGGCCTCCTGCTGCTGCTGCGCCACCGGAGCACGATTTCTGTTCTCACCCTGAAGCAAAGTTCTTAACCCAAGGTACTATTTCTGGGTTAGCAGAGTCTGTAACCTGAAGCGTATGTAACCCGAGGTTCCACTGTATTCTATTGGGAGCCACCCAGAGTGGCTGGGGAAACCCAACCAGATGGGCAGGGTATAAATAATAATGATAATAATAAATTTTATTTGTATCCCGCCCTCCCCAGCCGAAGCCAGGCTCAGGGCAGCTAACAACAATAAAACAGTACAAAAGTACAGCATAAACAACACTCTAAAATCATTCATTATAAAATTAATTAATTCAAGCCACTGGCAACCATTGGGCCAGAGCTCCGCGAAAATTGCCGAGGGAGGGAGTCAGGCTGTGCCCTGGCCAAAGGCCTGGTGGAACAGCTCTGTCTTGCAGGCCGTGCGGAAAGATGTCAAGTCCCGCAGGGCCCTGGTCTCTTGTGATAGAGTGTTCCACCAGATCGGAGCCACAGCCGAAAAAGCCCTGGCTCCAGTTGAGGCCAGCCTAACTTCTCTGTGGCCTGGGACCTTCAATATGTTGTTGTTGTTGTTGTTGTTGTTGTTGTTGTTGTTGTTGTTGTTGTTGTTGTTGTTGTTATATGCTAAAGAAGCACAGCATCCAATGAAATGGAAATATTTGAATGTACAGACTCTCTATGGGCAAATAACAGGCAGAAACAGGACATGGGAAAATATGTCATGGACCATCAGACTAAGCTGATGACTGCGATGAGCTGCTGCTGTGCTGTCACGAGGGATACTTGTGTGTGATCTTTTCCTACTTAAGCAGGTCTGTTCTGTGGATAGGACTGTAAGCAGCCTGCCTTTGAAATGTGAAACATCTGCCTTATACGCAGAAGGTTCAAGGCCTGACATTTCCTGGGAGAGCCTGAGGTGTCCCCTGTCTGAACCATGAGGAACAGTAGTCACTCACTGTAGACAAGACTGGCATACCAGTCACTTGATTCAGCACGCCTAATGCTTGGGCTGGCCTGCCCACACCTACTTTAGATGAACTCCATTCTGAAAACCTTTGTGTTCTGGTGTACCCGGTTGTGCACACCAGCATGACCTTAAACCCTTTCTTCCTATCACATAATTCAAGGAAAGCAGCGCTGAGAAGCTTCTGGGCCTCATTTTCAGGGAGTTATAATGCTGGAAGTAAAACAGGCTTGTATAAAGACATAAAGCAGAAAGTTCTGTCAAGGCAGAAGTCCAGGGCAAAAAAGCAGGAAGGCCCCAGGTATAGCAAAGCCAACATACAATATTTTGAAGTGAGCAACATAATACACATTCCCATCTAAGGAGCCCACCCCTCACCCCTACCCCCATAAGACCATTACCTAACTGCACAACACTGACACATATACACATGGCAGTGGGCACTTACAACTACTGAAGTGAACCCTATAGTCTTGGGTGTGGGAAATGCACACCCAAATCCACATGAGGTACAGCTTGATCTGCCTTGATTGAATAAGAGCTTCTCAAACTTTTGTTGCCTAAAGTGGAGGAGGAGTATTGCTGCAATACAGACAGCAGAATGGAAGTACCACTTGACTGAAGTGCTGCCTCAGTGCTATTATAAATGCCATTATCATGGCAAGCCATGAGGTGTGACTATCAGCTTCCCTCGCAGTTGTGGAGTGCTGGGCTCTTTATGTTGAATAGAGAAAGAGAGAATGCAGTTGCCATTTCATTTCCATTTTTTTTTTAAAAAGGTAGGAATATAGGGAAAAGAACACATCCCAACCTTTTCCTGGGGCTCTGCCTGGTCTAAATATAAGTTTGAAGCCAGCATAACAAAAGCAACGCAGCTAGAATTTTACAAGGAAAGGACCTCTAATATGGAACTATATTTTGGTTGAGTGTTCAAAACTTGAGCATGGAACTAAACAAGCATCGTTGTGGGTGGTTTTCAGAATGATGTATTAGGGAATTTTCTGCTGTGGAGGTGGAGCAGGAGATATATCCATTGCATGGATTAGTTTGGTGTCTTATATTTAATACAACAGCTGTTATTAGAAATTGCTTAAGCAACATCTAAAATAACGAGAGATAGAAATATAGAACTGTAGAGTCGCAAGGGACCCTGAGGGTCATCTAGTCCAACCCCCTGAAATGCAGGAATCCTGTCCACAGCCATCCCTGGGTGGGCTTGAATCACCAACCTTCTCGTTAGAGTTGGAACAAGCATGCTTAAATAGAGCATTGCTGCAGCCCAAAACCACAACTTTCATGTTAACCATGCACAACCCTTGCAAATTCTCACTGTGCCTGCCTTCCTAATGAATATGGGACATTTTGACCTGTGTGCACAGGCCATAGATGCAAAGTCGCACCAATGATGCTTAAAGCCCTTGCGAAACATGGATCTCTTCCTACAGCTAATTTATGGGCGTTAGGCTTAGCATTAAAGCACTGAATCAGAAGAACCGGAAGCCCCTTTACAGCGAGGTGATAAGGGTTGCAATCATGGGTGTTATTTGCAAAACACAAGTCAATTTGTTTGTTTTTTATAAAATATTTATTAAAGTTTCAGAAAAAGGAGTTACATAAAAGCAAGAAATACAAAAGTACAAGACAAAAATAAAAATACAAGAAAAATACAGAATAAAAAAGAAAATAAATACACTTACAGAAAAAAAGAAAAAAAGAAGAAAAATCAACCTTTCCATATCTTACATTCATATCCTTGTTTCCCTGACCTCCTCGTACCTCCCTTTTTTGTGTTCCAATTCAATTAATTACCGTAATTCAGCAGTTTCTTTCCCTCCTTATTATCCTGATCTTTGATCTTAATATATTATAACATTAAATTTTTACCTACCGGTATTTAGAAATCAAATTTTCCCATATTCTAAACACAAGTCAGTTTAAAGCTGGTTTGCACCCACTCGACATTGTGAGAAATTTCCTACCAGCAAGAGGTGTTCAACAGGGGAACTGCTTGTTTTGGGGAGGGGGTGAAAAGGGGGCAAACTCTTATTTGTTTGAGCACAGGCTGGATGACCATCTGTTAGGGATGCAGATGCTGTCAAGTTGCATCTTGAATTGCACTGAGCAGAAGATTGGACTAGTTGGCCTTTAAGTCTCCTACCTGTGTGATTCCATGCGTTTTCATTTATTGGCCAATGCAAGAATCAAATCAGTGCTAGCATTTGTAAATAAGTCATCACATAGAGCACTTTCGTATCACCTTTGCAGTTTTCAGCTGAAGTAGCTCACATGCGTCTCTCACAGTCATATAGATCTGACTGCCTGGTTGTCACTTGATTGTTTTTATATATTTGAATACCTGATGACAACCAACCAGCCATGCAGTTCTATATATTTCTAGTCAGAAGTCCCACTGAGTCCAATGACACTCCGAAGTAAGTGAATACCCACTTACCTGGAGTAGGCTCTACTGAACTCAGCTAGGGCTGCCATACGTCTGGGTTTCCCCGCATATGTCCAGGAATCGGACTGTCAAAATGGCGTCTGGGCGGATTGTTGTCAACAACTTTGTCCAGATTTTCATGGCAATCCTAAACTCAACGAAAGTTTCATCTGAGAAGATATGTATTGGCACAGCGTTGTACATGTCTGAAATGATTCCACTGAAAAGCATTGAAATCTCACATCATATCAATCTGTGGTGCTCTATCAGCAAAGGCCCATTTACCCCCCACAACTCATTGTTTGACGTTGCCCTCATCAAGTGACATGCATGTACATGTGAACCAGCCTCATAATCAAGGGAATTAGTTAACCAAGTTCCGAATAACAGCATTATGTATTTATTTATTTATTTATTTTGCATAATCTTTTCTCATTGTTAATACTCTGCCATTATTTATGCATAAATAAAATGCATGAATAAGGTTCATCATTGCTCATTATATTTTCTTTTGCTTTTGCAATTTAGCCAGCAACAGTGCCATCAATGTGCATTTTCTTTTTATCCTATGATGTGCTTATACCATCACAGACATTTTGCCATTTATTTAACTAGACAATTGTAGGGGACATATGAGTTGGTGTTATTTGCCCCCCTCCTCATTAGTTTATGTACGCAGAGTCCCAGAACATCAGGCCCCCCAAAGTATTGTCATGGGCAAACTGGGGAATTCTTTCTGAAGTGACATAGCCCAGGAGGGACGTTGCTGCCATTTTTGTTCTGCTCCTTTAATAATACAAAAATGTTTGTTTACATCCAACCCTGTGGCTAGGAAAAATGTGGGAGATGGCTGCTCTGGGATTATTATAGCCGAACAGAACCAATTCAGAAGAAAACGTAACTGTTTCATGAATGGAATATAATGTAAACAAACATCCACGCATGCTGAAAAATATAACATTAGCCATGGACTTGGGAAGTGTCAGTTCAATTTCCAGTTTGTAATCATTAACTTCTCACCTGCCGTAAAATGGGAATGCTGGCAATTAGCAGGGCCCACGAAATTATTGAATTGAAAGATTTGTATCCCACCTTTCTGCCAAGTGTATACAGTGGTACCTTGGGTTACAGACGCTTCAGGTTACAGACTCCACTAACCCAGAAATAGTACCTCAGGTTAAGAACTTTGCTTCAGGATGAGAACAGAAATCGTGCAGCGGCAGCGCAGTGTCAGTGGGAGGCCCCATTAGCTAAAGTAGTACCTCAGGTTAAGAAAAGTTTCAGGTTAAGAATGTTCTGGACCTCCAGAACGAATTAAGTTTTTAACCTGAGGTACCACTGTAATAGTAAACAGCTAACACAAAACAAAGTGCTGAGGGTTGTTAGAAAAACTATTCCCCTCACAGAGCTACAATTCCCAGACTTCTGAGAACTATAACAAACTACAGTTCCCAGAATTCTTCTTTGAGGCAGGGGGAACCATGGCTGCTTAAAGCAGTGTTTTAAATGTTTAAAATGTATAGTGCAGAAGGGGCCTAAAGCAGAAGAACTTCTACTGCAGGAGTCAGCAAACGTTTTCAGCAGGGGGCCAGTCCACTGCCCCTCAGACCTTGGGGGGGGGGGCGGACTATATTTTGAAAAAAAATAATGAATTCCTATGCCCCACAAATAACCCAGAGATGCATTTTAAATAAAAGGACACATTCTACTCATGTAAAAACACACTGATTCCCAGACCATCCGCAGGCTGGATTTAGAAGGCGATTGGGCCGGATCCGGGCCCCAGGCCTTAGTTTGCCTACCCATGTTCTACTGTCACTATTCATCATATACCTAGCACCGACAATGTTCCAAGCACTTCACAGAACATTTAAAAGACAAATATATTTTTCTCCCGTATCCATTCTTAAAGAAATCAGCCCTGAGTGCTCACTGGAAGGGCAGATCGTGAAGCTGAGGCTCCAATACTTTGGCCACCTCATGAGAAGAGAAGACTCCCTAGAAAAGACCCTGATGTTGGGAAAGATGGAGGGCACAAGGAGAAGGGGACGACAGAGGATGAGATGGTTGGATGGTGTTCTTGAAGCTACCAGCCTGAGTTTGATCAAACTGCGGGAGGCAGTGGAAGACAGAAGTGCCTGGCATGCTCTGGTCCATGGGGTCACGAAGAGTCGGACACGACTAAACGACTAAACAACAAAAAAATTTCTCCCACTTGCCTCAAATCTTTGTGGTTTCTCTGTGGGCCTTCACATCTCGGCATGGAGATAAAAGTGACAGGGAAAGCTTTATTTGCTTAATTTCAGCTTGTCAGCTGACTGTTGAAGGCAATATCTGCTTGCCAGGCTGCGTTCAAAAGCAACAGGGCAGAACCTGTCAAAAAAAACAGCAACATGGCCTCAGACCTATCTTTATTTTTTTAAAAAAAATCCTGTCTTGAGTTGGTTTTGTACTGTTCAAAAACTATTTTCACTGGTTTTAGGTTATGACCGCAAATCAGGTTGAGGCATCTACTGTAAAAGTTGTATAATCAATCAATCAATCAATCAAATAAATAAATTATTTTTTAAAAATGATTGACCTTCTCACATAAATTTTCATCCCATTCCAGTCAGAGGGCAGGCATGGGTCCACACCTGGTGCATACATTCCTATGCTAGCTTGCTGCCCTCAAGTACAGTGGAAGACACAGTCCTTTCACCAGCAATGGAGTAAAATTCAACTACCGGTCCAATTGGCTTCTATATGTGCTTTGAGGGTGGGCGCTATCTTGTCCTTCGCCTCAGGCAGCAAAATGTCTTGAGCTGGCCCTACATGAAGGACTCAGTGCATTAGCACCCCAGAAGGGCTTGTTTCTCCCATATTCACAGCGTTGGAGTCAAACAGAAATCTAGCTTAGCTCTCACTCTCTGGCTCCTGCCTGCTTCTAGTTCAGCTCTCTCTCACAGACACTGGATATTGTCGTTCTCACAACCAGAGCAACTTCTGTACTTAGGGCCATTAACTCGCCAAAGAACATGCTTGGCTAGTTCAATGATGGAATCCCCCGTGGATTTTAACCTTTGCTGGATCCAGGACCCTCAGAATTAGAAGAGACTCAGGCATCATACAGACTGACCCCACAAGCTCACATCTATATGTATATCACCAAATCAGGAACTTACGTTTTCCTTATTTTTATTACCATCACCTGCTTGGAAGCTGACATCTTGTCCTTAGAGCCCCTTGGAACGTGCTATAGCATCTGTTTCCCTACTAATCTCTGCACCGCAGGCCTGAAGCTCTGATGCAGGATTCACAAGGGACTAATGCTGTGTAACTGAATAGTGTAGTGTTTTATTTCGCCCCCAGGCCTAGTTCTCACTCAGGTTGTAAACTTGTATCTGGGCTGCATCACTTCAGGCTACAGGTGGGAGCTTACATAATTAAATGCTCCCCCTTGCTCCCCCAAAACAAAACAAAAAAATCCACACCTAGAAAACAGGAAGTGGGGCAGGAGAGATTTCTTCTTCCTGACATACTGGATTTCTGCACAGAAGAAATGGTTTTGTACGTAGGATCGATCAGTCAGTTCAGTCCACCTGTAGACTGAGACCATTCAACTCCCATGAAAGCAGGCAGGCAACTCTCAAGGATCAGCCTGGTTAAGCTTCAAGAAGAGGCAGGTTCTTAGAATTTTATTGCAGGGGGAGGGATCTTACATTTAAATATGAGGAGGTTCAAATTTGTCTTTCTTTAAATAAAAACATTATGGCTAATGGGAGCAGATCATCCACTCTTGCTATTACCATTCAATAACAGAGCATCGTTATCTGAGGTCAGTGCTTTTTTTCTGGGGGAATGCAGGGGTACGCATACCCCTAAACATTTTGTGAATCTAAGTTTGGCCTCATTGAGGGGCAGTATTTCAATATGAGTAGGAAAATGAGAGTACCCAAAAAAAATTTTTAGAAAAAAAAGCACTGTCTGAGGTCATTTGTGCTCCACCATGAAATCCAATAATGCAGACTTACCTGAAAATAAGGTTGTTGCCATCTCCACCTACACATTGCAAAGAAATGTGCCCCATACAAAACCCATGACTACCTCTACTAGCAAAGAAAAATAGCATAATTACACTACACAGTAAAACTGGTTCCCTAGCCATTCCCTTTTGGGGGACTTGCAGAAGTGTTTTCTAGCATAATTCATCAAACTACAATTCCCACAATTCTTGAAAGGAAACCAAGGCAATCTGAGTGATCTGAAATCAGTGCCTTTCCCCCCTGGAGGTACTCAAGGGTATGCAGTGCCGGCACCTCCCCCCACCAAATGTTAAAAGGCTGGCACTAACTGTAACAACTTCATGGTGAGTATTGGCACCTTTAGTTCTAAAAAATAAATGCACTGTCTGAAATCATTAGTTTGCAGTGCTCACAGTGTCTAGGGGACAGGAATAATTGATTGCTTTAATGTTGCTTTATTGCACGTTTCAATTATGGATGTTTTAATGTTTTAATGTGATGGTTTCATTGTGTATTTTAACTATGGTGCATTTTTAATTATGATCTACAGTGGTGCCTCGCAAGACGAAATTAATTCGTTCCGCGAGTTTTGTCGTCCTGCGATTTTTTTCATCTTGCGAAGCACAGTGTCGGGAAAGTTTTGGAAAAGCTTCAAAAATCACCAAAGTCTTTAAAAACCTCAAAAAAGGCTACCACACCACGTTCTATGAGTTGCTCCTCGAAGTCAAGTCGCAACTGTATTAACGGTGTTAAGAAAAAGGAAACAAACTTGCAAGACGTTTCCGTCTTGCGAAGCAAGCCCATAGGGAAAATCGTCTTGCGAAGCAGCTCAAAAAACAAAAAACCCTTTCGTCTAGCGAGTTTTTTGTCTTGCGAGGCATTCGTCTTGCGAGGTACCACTGTATTTGAATTATGCGTGGTTGGTTTTCACATTTTGTAGACCGCTGAGATGCCTATTTTAGCATTAAGTTGTACATAAATTTGATCATGGTCACAATGGCAACATTCACCTAGTCATAATGCTAAGGAACATTATGGCAAGATCATAATCTGTTTTGAGATAGGTGCCGTAGTGCTAGAGGTGGGATGCAAATGAGAGCAGGCCACAGAATAGGAAGCCGGAATGCAAAGGAGAACAGGAACTGGTACGGACTGTGTAAGTGACTTGCATTTCCTGGAACAGATTGTGCAAAACTAGCATAGCGGGGGTTGCACAACCAGGAAGTTTCAACTAGTCAGATGCAAGAGCTACTTGAAAACAATGGGTATGCTTTCTCCAACAGACGAAGCACTCTCTGCCTGTTCTGCTGCCCTTAGCAAACCCTCTTACTTTGCCGCCCCCAACACACACACACACACACACACACACACACACACACACACACACACACACTATTCCCCTCTCCCAGTCACGTCAGGTCCCCTGAGATGGTGCAGCTTGTTCTCTTTCAAGTTCAGCCACAGGCTCTAAAGCAGGTTGTTGCACTTCCAGGGTAAAGCAAAGCTCTCTTGCTTCAAATCGATCCTTGCTCTTGACAGAGCTTTTGAAGATATCTCTGTCCTTTGAGGAGGACATGCTGCTGCCTCTATGGGTGCTTGAGTTGCAATCAATTGCTGAGTGCCACGCACTTCGAGGTCAGAGGCATTAGACTGAGCAGTCTCGCCTGCAGGCAGGGTCCTCGCCTCCTGAAAGCAGGAGCGGAAAGCACTCCCTGGCGTTTGCATCTTCTGGCTGCTAATCAGAACATGGCGGCATAGCAAAACCACAGATTTTACAGAGTCCTCCCTGTAGTGAAAGAATAGATGTCCAAGAGGGTTCATCTGTAGTGTCTTACAACATAAATACAAGCATTTTAACCCTTTTGGGCCCAGTCTAGAGCAGGGGCACCACACTTACAATGGTGTAGTAAAGTGGGAATGCTGCAGAGTGAGGCCCCATGATTTCTTTTCTCAGCAGGAGTGGTGGCATCATGTGCTGGAGAGGTATTTGCCCATGTTGCCCTCGTGCAGGGGATGGGGGTGGTTGAATGACAGGTCTGACCTGGCACGTGAACCCTTTATCAGGGAGGAGAGGCTCAAGCAGTGACTGGCTCAGGGCCATCACACCTAGTGAACCTCATGGCCAATCAGAAATGCGAACCTAGGTCTCCCCAGCCAAAATCAAACCACTGCACCATCCCTTGCCAGTTCACTATTTTAGGACTGTCAACTGATCCTAATAAATTGGGAGTTTTGCTGCATGATACATGTATATATGCATCAAGGCAGCTGGCATGGGTATGGAGTCTCCTTTGTAGACCCTGCATTTCAAAATGGACCACTACACCACTAGCCATGCCTGCATTTGCACTGGAAGCAAAGCTTCCATTTCTATCACTGGAAGCTTTTCTTCCAATGTAGCCCCCAACCCCACATCAACCCCTGCCAGTCTGGATCAGTATGGAAAGGAGCGTCCCCTCCTGCCCATTCCACCATGGTCCCAATCTGATCACCCCACACCCATTACTTGCTTCTTTAAAAACCATTAGCATCTCCAAGTACATAGGCAAACAGGAACCAAAGTAGACTTGGAAGGGACCTTGTGAACATCGGCTTTGAATCTAGCCCTGAGATTGGCTAGTGTGATAATACTGGGTGATTGTATGAGCAGGTCAGCACTGCAGTGAGTAACCGTAGCCCTTCCATGGGCCATCAGTTGCAAGGATTTATTAAGGAAGGATCAGGACATCCGCTGAAGAATGCCCTGCAGAAGCCAATTACATTATTGCACAATGGAATTAAAGTGAAAGCAAGAGCAGTGATCCACATTAAAGGAAGCCATTTGATACGGTCCCACGGCCAAGGCTGAGTTACAGGGTCAAGATGACTAGGCAGGAAGCACAGTGCAGGTGATTGATGATAACAACCCTCTACTATTCTATATGGCTTCTTGTAGAGGCTAAAACCTGTGTGCATGCCCTAGAGCAGGGATGTCCATCTGGTCAGTCGCGATCTACCGGTCGATCGTGGGGCATTCCTGGTTGATCCTGGTTGTTGATGTGATCCTGATAGGTCCCCTCCCCCCCTCAAAAAAAAAAGCTCAACAACTTTGCTGAAGCCTCTCCAGAAGTAGTTCCACAACTGTGGGTCTCCCTCTCCAAAAAAAGTTCAACAACTTTGGTCAATCCAATGAGTTGCCAGTGTTTTTATAGTGGGATCTGTGTCTCTTGGGAGTTGAACATCCCTGCCCTAGAGTGGCAAAGGGCACCCCTGGTCTCTGTTGGGGAGCCAGACACTTCAGCATTCCCACTTCATAGAATCATCTGGCTGGCTTCTCTTGGAAACTGGATGCTGGGCTAGATGGACCTTTTTACATCAGCGGTGGGGAAGCTGTGGACCTCCAGAAGATGTTGGACCCCAGCACCGACCAGCCACAGCCGGCAGAGCCAACAGATATGTGTGGTGGGAGCTGCATTGCTACCACTGATTTTTGTTCTGTATGTACAAGCAGAAGAAGAATGTGGGCTGTCATTGCACATGCACACTACCCACAATTCATATGGACCTCCATAGCAACTATGATACATAGCAACATAGCATTTTGATGATGCCTTTGGTGTGGCAAGTTGGATCAGCCTGGGCATGATGGGGAGTCATTTCAGGGTCCACTCCCAAGATCGCACCTTCCTCTGGAGGTCCTCCAAAACCAGAACATCAACCATTATATTTGTGCAAGCATTTGGCTTTGAGCAAGGAATGCCTTTCGATGGTGGTGGTTGTTTTCAGCGCTGTTACCCACTAAGGATACAGCAGATTGGGACTCTGCAACAAATCGTCATGTCATGAAATCTAAAGCTGAGAGTAGGTTTGTAAATATATAATTGGCAAGCTGAGATCTAAAAATGACTTTCCAGTTATTTCAATAATATCACTGTGACAGTGTGCTAGAATTTTAAAAAAAGTGTGGAGATGGAAAGGAGGGGATGGGAAGAGGGTCCCCCCCCCTCCTAGAAACACACAGTGAATGAATATGCAAAGAAGACATACGGAAAGGGTCTTCCTCTCACAAACTCTCCATTTCATGCGAAGGATCTGTAAAGAAAGTCCTATTTATATATCTATTTGAATTTAAGAAGATTGATCACAGGCTTGCTCTGGAGCCCTGCTGCAGCCTGTTAAGTCTCTCTCCTCCACGCAATGGAACATTATAAATCAGAAACTCCTTTGGTGTTTTCCAAGGAATGCAGGGAGAGAGGCAGTTTTGCCTGCTGCTGTCTTCAGGGCACCTGCTGTTTGTATCATTTCTAACTAGCTTCCTGAGCGGAGTGAGTGGGCGGTTCTTGTTCCTGCAATAATCCATGTTTCCCAACAGGAGAGAGACAAGTGCAGAGCCTGTCTTAAAAGCCGCATGGAGGATAAACAAACAGCCCCCTGCCTCTCCCTTCTTGCTGGGAACAGGGCCGCCTGCGCCACGCAGCCTGCAGTACAGCAGCAACACAGAGGAAAGCGAGGTGCAGAGACCTGGTGAGCCCAAACGATGCTCCTGTTGGCAACACACACCAGAAGCATATTGAGTTGGCAAGGTGACATCTTCCCTCTCCCCTTCCCGCTGCACCCTGCCACCACACAGCCCATCCTCCCAAGCCTTGGCGCAAAGATGCAGAAGCTTATGAGAAGAAGGCAACATGCCACACTCACTTAGGCTCTCTGCCTCCGTTGTGGCTAGATGGCCACTTGTGGAATGCAATCCGGCGTGTATTTCTGCAAATGGGGAGCCTGTGTCACCACCAAGGCAGCAGGCTTTGGTTCACACACTGTGTTAAGTTGTGGGTGAACATATCAGACGACACAGCGATTCTCCAAACAGCTCTTGTTTATTCACAGGTCAGAACAGAACTGAACTGAAGGGTTCAGCCAGCCTGCTTATATAGCGCTCCAGTACAATGTAACTGTAACAACTTCCTGTAACTATCCAATCACTGAACGTCACTTTCGATCCCTTATTTGCATAACTATCTACAGTATCCCCCTGCTGGCCCAGGGTGAGAACTTCAGTACATAACACACTGAAAGCCAGGTTGAGACTTGGCAGCAGGGCTATGAGGCGGCAGCAGGGAATCATCCTGTCTCTGGCTGCTGCCAGCCTCCATGTCTGAAGGTTTGAACAGGGCCCATCTATGTATAAGTTGCACACGGGCAGTTTACATGTTAAGAACATAACATAAGGACAGAAACGGAGCCTGTTGGATGATGTCAGTGGACCATTTAGTCCAGCATCTTGTCCTAACAGTGGCCATCCAGGTGCCTGTGGGAAACCCACAAGCAGGACCCACAGCGCAGAGCACTCTCCTTCCGGAAGTTTCCAGAAACTGGTATTCGGAAGCATGCTTCCTCCAACCATGGAGGCAGCGCTTAGCCATCATGGCTGGTAGCCTGATCCTCCATGAATATGTTTAATCCTCTTTTAAAGCTATCCATACAGAGTGCCAGCAAATTTGATGAAAGCAAGAAGGTCCTCAGTCTCACCTCTCTGAGGGGATAGGCAGGGCAGGTGCTGAGGCCCAGTCAGCTTCACTACCTTTTATGGGGGGGAGGTAGCCTCCATAAAGGCTGTTTTCAGAGTCAGACCTTCAGAAGAATGCATAGGGGTTGGGAGAAGTGACAGTGGGCATGTTTCAGATTCACCACATGCATGCTTGCACTCATTGAATGCCTGAATGGGGTTAAAAATACAACGCAGATTTGGAGGCAACAGAAAGGAAGGAAGTGTATCGGGGAAATCTGCTGGTAAGATGAAGCAGACAGGTGCTGTGTAAAGAAGGGGGTGGCAGAACATATGTGGGGTTGGGATCTGAGTGCCTTTGGAGCAGGAAGTCTGATTATCCCCACCCCCTGCCTTCCCTCAGCAGCTTCTGCTCCCAAAGGCCTGTCAAGGCTGAGATGTTGCTTTCATCCTGCCATGTCAGCCCATTAACCTTGCCTCAGGCCGGAGGCATGCTGTGTAGCAGGCGCTCTCTAGGGCTCAGCACCAAGGGCGCCCTGTCCTCCACCGCTCTCCCTGCAAAGGCAGGAGAACTGCCGGGATTTCTTTTTCCGCCAGGAAAGGTCACAAAGGTCAGTCCCGGGAGGATGTGTTCTTTTGCTGAATCTTCATTTCGCCCACAGTACCTGTGGGGTGGTAAATCTCTTTGTCACTGTATGCATTACTTTTGTGACATATACAGTGGAACCTCGGGTTACGTACCATCCTTCTTACGAACGCTTCAGGTAACGAGCTCCGATAACCCGGAAGTAGGTCTCCTGGTAGCGAACTTTGCCCCGGGATGCCGGAAAGGGGAGGCCCCGTTAGCGAAAGTACGCCTCAGGTTAAGAACGGTTTCAGGTTAAGAACAGACCACCAGAACGAATTAAGTTCATAACCGGAGGTACCTCTGTATGTGTGGGCGGGCACACATGTACATTTTACATATGCTCATAAAACCATGCATGCTGTACATGTATGTTTCTGGCCCCAGGTTGATCCCAGCAATAATTTATACAGGGTGGCAAACTGCTGCAGAAGTAAACACACTGTGATGGCCTGGGATTCCGAGTCTGAGAGTGAACTGGAGGAATCCCAGCCAGCACAGGAGTCCCCGCCTCCAGGGCCGGCTGAACTGGGGCAAGGCCTAGATGCTGAGGAGCCTGCACCTGTGCCAGATCCTCAGGGGCAGGCACCAGGTGAAACCATTCTGGCCCCAGAGGTGCTGGAGGACTCAGTGGCTACAGGTGAGCCTCCCCCGGGGCCCAGTAACCCTTCGGCCTCTCCTGAACTGCAGAGGCTTAGGGCAGAGAGGCGAAGGGAACTGGTTTCTCCCAGGAGGAGTGCTCGCCTTAAGGCCAGGAGAGGCGGGGCTCCTGGGGGCCGGGACCGCCCCCGGCCTTAGAAGAAGATAAAGGCCAGGCAGCCCGGGCCCAGGTTGTGGGAGCAACGTCGTTGTGGAGTACCTGCTTTTACCCAGACCTAGATCTGCACTCCCAGTGTGCCTGTTCCACGCCCGGCTTCCTGCTTCTACTCTCCGGTGTTCCTGTTCCTCGCCCGGCTGCCCGCTGCTGACCCACCTGTGTTCCTGTTCCCCGCCTGGCTTCCTGCTGCTGCCCTACCAGCGTTCCTGTTTCCCCGCCCGGCTCCCTGTTTCGGACCTCGCGTCTCATCTAGTGATCGTCTACCCTGCTAGAGACTCTGGACTGAACTTCGGCTACGGTATTCGTACCTTTCCCCCCCTGGGACCAGCACACACACTGGATCCAGTAGAACAGTGTTCCTGATGCAACATAATGCCATGAGACATATAGGGCGGACTCAAGCCAGTGAGGTGCAATAGTTAGAGTGCTGGACTAGGATATGAAACAGAGTTCAAATCCCCACTTGATCATGAAGGCCCCTGGGTGACATTAGGCCAGGCACAGTCTCTCAGCTTAACTTACCTCACAGTGTTGTGAGGGCTATAGAGAAGGGGAGAACCATGCACCCTACCTTGGGCTCCTCAGGCAAAAGGTACAATATAACTGTGAAACATAAATAATGACTAGAAAGAACTTGGCTCAAGTGAGCCCTTCCCCAACGGCTCTTCCATGGGCCTGACATGGGCCCTTGGAACAAGCTACCGTATTTTTCGCTCGATAACACGCACCTGACCATAACACGCATGTAGTTTTTAGAGGAGGAAAACAAGAAAAAATATTCTAAACGAAACAGTGGATGTATGATTTTTGTGGTTCATGCTGTGGCCACAGACATGTGATCTGACGGTGAGTTTGGGGTAGCCCAATGCAAAAATCCTGAGGATCCATGTGGATCCATGTTTGTAAACCATGTTTTTGCACCACTGCAGCCCCAGGTAACAGTGGGTGTGTGATTTTTTTGGTGCAAACTGTAGCCATGGACATGCTATGTGATCTGATGGGGAATTTGGGGTGACCCAGTGCAAAAATCCTGAGGATCCATGTGGATCTGTGCTTTGTAACCACGTTTTAAGTGGGGAGGGAAGGAAAAGGACTCAAGGGAGTCAATTTATTTTATTGCATTAGCCGTGTGGCCATAGCATGATATACATTAAAATAACAACATAAAATAGGGGTGGGGAGGTAAAGGTAGATATCGTCCTGGGCGATTACTTAAACAAAGGAAAAAAGAAAAAAGAAAAAACTGCTGAGGCTGGAGGAGGACCGTTAAAGGGTCCTTCAGCTCCTCAGATATGTCCTAGCTCGATTGTCCTTGTACAATAAGGCTACTTGGAACTTCGTTCGGTTGTGCGGCGTATCGACTGCAGCTGTGGTGTTAAAGAAGAAGTTGGTGCCGCTTTCCTCTTCATTACACTAAGCAGGAAGTTTGCTGTCATCTCGGTAATCCAACAATCAGAATCTTGCAGAAAGAGGGACACTATCCAAGGCTGGATTGGAAGATGAAGCTTATTCACGAGGGGAGTTAAAAACCGAGATCTTTCATCTGTCCAGTTGGGACAGAAGAGCATTACATGTTCCATAGTCTCCAGGGCCGTGTCATTACAAGAGCATGTTCTATTTGCAATGGGAACTCTGGAATAACGACCCGACAGAACTGCTGTAGGAAAACAGTTGAGACGGGCGCAGGTAAAGGCCCTACGCTTAGCCTCCGAAGAAATTGTGAAGCAGTATAGAGGGATCCCTTCAGGGGGTGGAATAGCTAGAGATAGGCCTGAACATGGTCCTCTTGCATAGGAAGCTGTGTTAGAAAAGTCAAGTTGCTGTAGTTTCTTTTTGATTAGAGGTAGGGCCGCCGGGCTGATACACTCTGAGTTAAGGACAGTTTTACAGTTCAAATTGAGAAGAGAGCGGAGTTTGAGGTTAATTGTAGTTTTCCAAGGGGAATTATGAATATCTCTTAGGATCAGATTGGAAAAACGACCTCTAATTCGAGC
Source organism: Podarcis liolepis (assembly GCF_965112155.1). Lineage (NCBI taxonomy): Eukaryota > Metazoa > Chordata > Lepidosauria > Squamata > Lacertidae > Podarcis > Podarcis liolepis. Next base: position 51,702,846 of record NC_139554.1, on the reverse strand, counting down.
ATCCGATGTTAGTAGGTGGAAGCTGTAGGAAATGGCTCGGCTCCATGCTCGTTTAACAATTGAGGACTGGGCGAACTCGAGTCATAGGGCTGCACCTGAGACACATCTCGGGACGCCGGAAAGAGATCTCAGAAACATATGAAGTGGGCGATCCAAGTTACCTGATATTGCTGTAGTCCATACTTCGCATCCATATAATAATTTAGGGACAACTTTGGCATTAAATATTTGAATTGCTGTTGGAAGGTGTTTGCCGCCCTTCTGGTGGTAAAATCGGACAATGGCGTTAGAGGTCGTGGTTGCAGCAAGAAAGGCAGATTGAAGATGGGTGGACCAGGAGAGATTGTAAGTGAATATTATGCCTAGATATTTAAAGGCTTTTACCTTTTCTAAGTAGCCACCTGTGATCTTAAGCGGCTCCAGTTTGAGTTTGCGGGAACGAGTGAAGTGGAGGACTTTCGATTTTTTATAATTAATATTAAGAGCTTCCGCCTTACAATAGGCGGTAAATGCGTTAACTGCGTTTGCTAGGTCCGCAGCTGTTCTGGATAAGATGACGGCATCATCAGCATAGAAAAGGGAAGCAACGGGGTGGCCTGCTAAGTGAGGAGGGTATTTAGATGCTAGCTTCAAAGTGGAAATTGCATCGTGAAGATAGAGATTAAACAATAAAGGGGCCAAGAGACAACCTTGTCGGACGCCCTTGGCTGTTGGAAATGGAGTAGTGAGGGAGCCATTTGGACCACTTCGGACGCGAGCTGTGGTGTTTGAATAAAGGGACTCAAGGGACAAGGAGCACACATGGAGCAGGCTCTGCTTCTCTCCCTCCCCCCCCCCCCCTTAGCGAGCTGCAAAACTTTGCTGGAGGGACAGAGAGCCTGCTTGCTTTAAAGGAGCCTACCGGACAGGAGCCGCTTACACTCGTGTAAGCGGCTCCTGTCCGGTAGGCTCCTTTAAAGCAAGCAGGTTCTGCTTCTCTCCCTCCTTAGCAAGCTGCAAAACTTTGCTGGAGGGACAGAGAGCCTGCTTGCTTTAAAGGAGCCTACCGGACAGGAGCCGCTTACACTCGTGTAAGCGGCTCCTCTCCCCTCTCGCTTTGCTTCTTTAAAGAAGCAGGCACTCTGTCCCTCTCTCCTCCCCATTCAGCGGCTCTTCTCCCGCTGGAAACCACAAAGGAGGGAAGCAGTCACTCCGTAACACGCACAGACATTTCCCCTTACTTTCTAGGAGGAAAAAAACGCGTGTTATGGAGCGAAAACTACGGTACATTTCACCGGGAATGCATTGCTTGCATTTTTGTTTTGTTTGTTTTTAAAAACAACACCTATGGAGAAGAGAGGTGTGTGAAATTGTAGTCAAACATGCAAGAGTGCTAATTAGGGCATGAAGGGGTTAAGAAGGCAGAGTTTTGTTCCTAGACTCATCTAGGTCATGCCCCCTTTTCTGCCATGAGGGAGGAAGTGAATCTGCTTTTCTTCCTTTCACTCACTCTCTTCTAGCCATGTAACCAACCAGGATGTTCAGACCGCATGCTTGTAACTATATTTTGTATTTTGCTCCCAAGAGTATTCTACCTGTGTTCCCCTTGCTGCTGCATGGAATAATGCACAAGCCAGACCTTTGGATTTAGTAGGTAAAGCATGTTAAACTTACTTAAGCGTGTGTGGTCTGTTCATTGCGAGAGAGCGGGGGGCAGGGTCAAGCATTTTCAAGCAAACTAAATGAGATATGGAAAGGGTTTGATGACCTATATTCCATTCTATACTGCTGCATAATTCTGAGAGTGTTTTTAGTTCTGCTAGCTAGGGGCTCTCTCCTGCTGGAGAGCGTGCAGAGCTCCGTGTTTAGAATCTAGGTGCCCAGCCGATTCTTTTGTTAATTACCCACACATCTATTTTCTACCTCCACAAGAGGGTAATTAGCACAAGGACAGCTGGGAAGGAGGGTGAAGTTCCCTTCTCCTGCTGTTCTCCTGACAAAATCCACCACCTACTTTACTCAACCAAAACAGCTGTTTGGAGGAAAGATGTTCTTGGTGCACCTTCCTTCCTTACTGTACACAGCATATAGAAGTCTGAACAAGCAAGGAAGTAAGAACATAAGAAGAGCTTTGCTGTCTCAGGCCAAGCAGGTGCCGGTGGGAAACCCACAAACAGGGCCAGAACACAACAAGTTCCTGTAGTTTCCAGCAACTGGTAATGAGAAGCACACTGTCACCAACAGTAGAACATAGCCATCAGAGTTAGAAACCACAAATTCGTCCAACGTTCGTTTAATCAAGGTGGTGGTCCTCACTGCCTCTTGGGCAGCAAATGGAAAGTGATTTTCCATTGGGGGGCCATAGCACAAGGGGGGGAGTTTCCCCATTCTTGCACACTGCAAACCTGATCTTGATTAAGCCCCTACTCCCATGCATGCTTATATATAAAAAGACACTTCCAACGTGTTCGTACATTTAGGCTGCAGTCTTGTACACAATTACCTGGGGGAAAACTCCATTGAACTCAATAGAGCTTCTGAGTTGATGTGCCTAGGATTGTGCGGTCATCATAACTCATAATTCACCCTTAATTCACCCTGATTCATCCTTTGACTTTTCACTGTCCTTCCTTTGTTGCCCTTTCACTATTGTAACCTCCTTCGGGCAGGGATCTCCATATTTCTCTTTTTCTCATTGCTTTTTGTGATCTGTAAAATACTTTGCACTGTGTAAACTATAAGTTCTCCACTGGAACCCAGCTCTGTACTATGTACTAAACAAAGTGCCACATTCCAGCAATTCTGCTCAATTCTTCCATCCCCACCTACGCAGGCTCTACGCTGGGATGAAAGCAACCTGCCCACTGTCCCAGCATGCTGGCTTTTGATTTATTAGCTGGCCAGAGCCTGGTAAATTTAAACAGGGCCTTCCTTTGCTGGGTGGGGGTCAGCCATCCAGACGCTGTTGGTTTATTTTGCAGGCGATGATTTTACGCCTGCCACACACTCCTTAATTAACAGCTCAGAGGATGTGGGGTGAGGGAGAGATGTAATGAGCGTTCCCTTTGCATATCAAAAGGCAGCATCATTAGCATCCCAGCACTTGCTGGATCTGCTGGGATGGAAGAGGGTCACATGCAGAAAAACCTGTGGCTCAGATTGACAGCCCAGGCTCAAGCAGATGAAATACCAGAGCCGGATGGAAAGATGGGGCTTGATGTTGTGGGGGAGGGCAAGGAAGCACACCAGAGTGTTTGTAGTTGTGGCAGACCCACAGAAAGCTAGATGTAGCAGTACAGGGTCCATGATATCTTTTATTCGACCACCAGGCTGCTTGAAGCTGCAGGACTCCTCTGCTATTTATCAGGTGCAGGTGTTTATCAGGCACAGGAAGCTACAGTTATGCCAGGCTGCTATGTGGGACTAGTTGACAAAATGCATCTCACTAGTCCTTAAACAGCTTCAATTACTCTTAGGCATTTATGGGCACATTCAAAGTGCGGGCGCTTACCTGTAAAGCCCTATCCAGCCTGGTTTCTGAGTAACTGAAAGATCTCCTTTTCTCCCACAAACTGGCCTGCATGCTAAGGTCAGTTTCAGAGGCCCTCCACTGCCCCTTTCTGGCCGTCACTGTCCTTGGTCTCATGTGCCCACCTTGCCATTTAATTTGATTGGCTCTGGGGGCCCTTGCGGTGCTGCTGACAGGTGTCATCATTCCATCATATGTAGTGTTAAAGATGACATGGACTAAAATTGTACGATTGTCCACAGTCAATTGGATTAGACAGCAGGGAGGGCAAGTGAGGTGGAGGACAGTAAGGGCAGGGGGTGGCGGGAAAGGAGGAAGAAAATGGAATGGAGAAGAACAGTACAGAAATAACAGGAGCATGTTTACAGTAAAGGGCAACAATTGCCCCAAACTGGAAAACCTTTGGGGCAGAGAAAGGATCACAAAAAGGAAGCAAAGTAGTCACAGTTCAGCCTGGTTTTAAATTATTATTTAAAAGCACCCTGCAGCTTGGTGACCCTGTCCTTGTCCATGCTTACAGCGGCCCTGCCTGGCAAAAGATGGACGCAATGAGCAGAGTAGAGACTGGTCTGCAGCTGCATTTGACAAATTCTCCCCATGATGGCTTTGCTGAGCACTGTTGCCACTGGCCCTCCTTGCTGGTGTGAATGTCAGCACATGAAAAGGTTCAGTCGGTGTGTTTCCTCTTAATATTTAAGCCCCCCTCCCCACCCTGGAGTTATCAGATTCGGACCAGGCTAATAGTGGTAATGTGTCTACCTTTGCAACAGATCACAGATTGGATGGCCACTGTCTCCCACAAGAGGCTCAAAGCTGAGCAGTGACAGTGCAGATTTTTCTTGTGCTACTGATACCATATGCTCTTGTAGAGTGTTTGCACCCAGAGGGCTTTGGAAATGCTCTTGCCTGCCCAGAGAGATAAAGTGTCCCTTTGGTTCCATCTCCTTGTAAAGGAGCACTGAAAATGCGGGCAATAGGTCCCTCACACACAAGGATATATTTTTTTACTGTTTTTAATTAAACATACAGCTTTCAAAAACAAGATCTGCCCAGGCAGAGTTCTTGGCTGTTCATACCACAAGGTTGGCATACTCACAGTCCTCTGGCTATGGCCTAAGCATTCAAAAGCTGCCAACAGGTGTGCCCGCTTCGGATGGAATCAGACCTCAGCTATAGGACCCAGCCAAGTCCTTCATGGGTTAAGGTTCATGGTGTGACTTTGCAGCTGATGTCTTTGTGCTGGGAAAGCTGGTATTACTATCTCGTATTATTTCCTTGCTCTCTTCCCTGGGTTATGGTGGAATAGTATTCCCAGGTCTGTTGGCCAACAGAAAATAAAGGTAGGAAGCTTTGTGCCCTCTCCCCTGAAAAGCCAGTCCTATTGAGCATCTTAGGATGTCACAACTGTGCCTCTAAATCCAATCTGAGAGTTTATGAATCCATCCCAAAGAATGAAAGGAAATTGCAGGCCCAGAAATCCAACAACAAAGTGACATTTCCCAAGATAAAATGCCCCTTGCTTCCTCATTCTGCCATCCCTTCTTCCTCCCCCCCCCATTACCACCTCCCCTTCCATTTCCTCCTTCTTGCCACCTGCCTGGAATTAGGCCAAGGTGCCAGGTTGCTGGCCTGTGCCCTAGATCTACAGCACTGGTCCAACTAGTTGGTTGGGATGCACTACTGGGTTGTGGCCTGATCTAAGATGGGTCACAACTTGGTGGACTTGTAAAAAAAGTAAAAGAGTATTGGGAAATGTTCCTTAATGAATTGGAAAAAATGTTTAAAACTATTTACCCCCCCCCCCAAAAAAAAAAACCCAGAGTCCTTTCTGTTGGGGATAATTCAGACTGAAATTCCCAAGTGTCAAAAAAGGTTATTTATGTATGCTATTACTGTGGCCCATGTTCAGTTAGCCCAAAAATGGAAAATGAGCGAGGTCCCAACCAAAGAAGAATGGCAACTTAAGTTGACAGAATATGCACAACTCGCAGACTTAACAAATAGAATAAGAGAACAAGAAGATCATACGTTTAAAGATGATTGGAAAACGTTTATTGAATATATGGGAAATAATTCTATACAGATGAAAACCCTGGCAGCATTAAGATAAATTCTACAGTGTAAATAAGTTTTGATGGATACAATAATGGAATACTGAATGGTATAGTTTTTGTAAAATATGCAGGGATTTATGATATGTAAAATCAACCATGGAAAGAGAAGAAGAGAAGAAGGGAAGTCAGTGATATCTTAAGGATGTAAAATGAGTATTTTAAATTGTGAAACAGAATATAGATATATTCTGTTACAACAACAGCACCATCACACAAATACATTGCAGAAGAAGCAATGGGTCCCCAAATGGATTTCTAGCTTAAAAGTGGGTCCTGGATCTGCAAAAGACTACTGTCCTACAGTATACAGCAAGTAGTGTCTGTCTCTTTCAGGGATGTCTTCCTGACAGGTCCTGGACTTTTTCAGAAACAGAGGGCTAATCCACACTTACCTTTTGACTCACACTTTCTATGTGACAAGGACACATAGCAATGCCCTGCCTAAGTAACCATTTTAAATAGTTACCACTCACCAGCTCACCAGCTTGAATATTGTTGATCGGGTTCTTCTATTATTATTTTTAATGTCAGAATATTTTAATTGCATCTCCTTGGGGAAATGCATCTCCATCTAATCCAGCTCTTAATTAACCCAGCACACCCCAAAGAGGGTCTATAACCACTTGTAAATTAAATATGAAAAGAATTATTTATCTAGGAACAGCCGCCTAATGACTTAGGCTCTGCCACTTATCTTTGCTAATGATGATGGATCAGGAAGAAAAAATGTGCAGGAGGAGGACTGCGTGTCTCCTTCTCTTGGCTGTCTCTCGGCAGGGGTTACCATGCTGCCAGGATGTCAACAGGACTTTTGCGTAAAATGCAATGCAAAGAGACAATTAAGGGACAGAGGAACACTGGCCATGTGCCTGAAAGAGGCAGATCTGGAATACGCCAGCACCACTAATAGCTTGGGACATTCAAGAGGGGTCAAAAGTCACAAACTCTGAATTCCAGCAGCCTGAATAATTGTAGAACAGAGTGGCAGAATCCTGAGGTGATACGGTGGACTATTGAAGACTGTAGGTAAGTGGAATAACACTTTTGAATGTTGCTATCTATGGAAACTTCCCTGGCTTATTTTTAAAAAACAAGCCCTAGCCCATCAGGAAGAGAGGTTCTACTCCAGCATACTTCCTATAGTGCTAAGTTTCCAAATGTGTTTTTAGCTAGGGAAGTGTTCCTAAATGTAACATCACACCTGCTGTGTTTGTTCTAACATCTCAGGACTGTTCTCACTTATTTTGTTGCACACACAGGCCAAATCTTAACTCAAACCCTATCCTTTCCCCTCCTCAGTAACCCATGAATCCTCTATGAGGTATCTTAACCCTCACTGCTGCCCAAAGTAGATGATTTATTGTAGGTTATTCCGGGGGGGGGCAGGGGCAAGCAGAACAAAAAGACAGGCTGTCACAAAAGCTTTGGGTAAACAGCCTGGATTTCTGAAGCATCCTGCTCTGTAAGTAAGACAATGTTTTGATTCCAAAACAAGCCCTGCAGAACTTCACAGCATCTCTATATTGAGCCTTGCTCTGTTGCCTAGAAAATGATACGTAATTCCAGTTTTTCAACCATTTCTTGTTTCAGAGTGTTGATCTGAATAGCCTTCCAATTGCTGCTTCTGTTGGCCTTTGTACACCCAGATGGTCCAGATGTATATTTTGGAAAGGTTTGCCATTTGCTGTCCTGCAGGCCCCACTCTGATCCACATTTCAAAGTGCTCTTATTGGTCTCACCTCGTGCACAACTCTTTGTTCCTCAGCTGAATTTATACACTAAAAGAAGACGACGACAGATAAAGGGAAGATATTAGTTGTTGAGGGAAACATAGCAACCCAGCAGGAATACAATATTCCCAGTGTAATAACCTATGCCTTATCTCATGTTGAGAGAGATAAACCCCAGGACTAGGTCAAGCTCAGAGTCACTGGTTTGTGTGAAAGCAGAGTCTGCTCACTATAATAGGAAATCATTTTGTGTCTGATAGGAGCCAGGGAGAAATGCCAGGTGCCTTTCAATCTTCCTTTCCCCAGGGCTCAGTGAAGGAGGTTGGGGACAGAGGCGGAGTGTGTATTCCTTTCAGCCTCTCCGAGCCAAGATGAAATGGAATCCGATCACAAATAAAACAGGCTGCCCGACCATCTCCGGCCTAGATCTCTCGTTACCATCCAATGAAAGGCCTAATGAAGTGCATCTACGTGGCCGTGTCTCCACACAGAAGCCATACAGGTGAAGACCATTAATTACCAGTCACCACATCACCCACACCTGGTGGAGGGTGTCCAGGTCAGCACAACACATTTAGGTTGGCGGCTGGTGCTGACCTGATGAGCACGGGCTAAGTCACATGGTAAGTAGCTCACTCATTGCTGCCACCAGGGGTAATTGCCCTAGGATGGGTCAAATGGGTTCCTCTTCCCAACTCCTGCTGACTCAATTTAGATGTGTCATTTCCTTCTCCCTCTCTCTTTCTTTCCCCTCTAACATGGGAATAATGACCCTGACCCAGCTCCAAATAGAGTTACAAGGCTTGATTCATTAACGCTAATAACGTTCCTTCAGGCACTTGATTCAGAGACGTTGGAGAAGATGAATGCTTCACTGTAAGTGCTTTCTTTATGGAGATGTATAAAGTTACATGACTTCAAGCAGTTTTTTAAAAACAAAAAAGCATCAATACCAGCTAGTAACATCCCAGGGTTGGTGGAAACTGTCAGACTCAGCATGGGAGGGAGGGATACTTTTTGGCTGGCACCATCTGGCAGATGAAAACAACAATGACAAAGACAGAGCACAACAGCAGATAAGTGGGATGTGATTTTTCAGGTAAGGTCTGTTCAACCTGGCACTTCTCCACACCAAGACAAAAGTGCAGTGGGTCCTTATTCAAGAGATGTTGTTTGCAAATGATGCAGCCTTGAGAGTGCACTCTGAGGAAGCTCTGCAGAGACTCATCAACCATTTTGCCCAAGCCTGCACAGAGTTTGGCCTTACCATCATCTTGACAAAGAACAACATCCAGAGTCAGGACATCACCAGCACTCCACACCTCAGCATTGAGGTGACCACACGCTTGATGTGGTGGTTGGTTTTGTCTACCTGGGTTCCACCATAATCAGCAACCTCTCCATCAACGCTGAGCTAGACAAGCATATTGGCAGCTATGGCAATGGCCCACCTCTCTGAAAGGGTATGAGAGAATTTGATGCTAACTTCCAATATCAAAGATGAAGGTCTAACAGTTTTGCCTGTTGAGCAAGCTGGTTTATGGAAGTGAGTTGTGGACAGGAGTGATCCTCTGTGCCTTCCACATGTGCTGCGTCAGGAAGATTTTGGCCATCACATGGCAGGACAGAATTTCAATCAAAGAAGTGCTCTCCCAAACCCACATTCCCAGTATGTTATCACTATTGTCTTAGTGATGTCTCTGCTGGCTTGGTCATGACCACAGAATGGAAGATGACAGAATTCCCAAGGACATGCTGGTATTCGTCTCTACAGCCACAGCAGGAGCTGTAACCTTACAACAATTTGACTTCACCTCCAAAGGAGCACTCCTCCATTGTCTCCCGAGACAGGTTGGTGCGAACCAACCAGCCAACATTCTCCTAACCAAAGATAGGACACTGACACTTTTATTAGCAGCTCTAGTCTGGGCCATAGCTCCTGACTGAGGCTATCATGACAACTCATTGGTGTTCCTCAGTCCAAGTTCACAACAATCCAGAGCCATTTCCAGTTATAGCAACTTTTCCCCTTTTCCCGCTAAGATGAGTGCAAGTTGCTCAGCAGCCACAGGGCTTGTTGAGAAGTGTGTGTGAACTCCCTATACCAACAGCTGGTCAACCTCATTGTCCCTGGGGCCAGTTCAGACAATCCAATTTGCATTTAGAGAATGTGGGTTGAGTTGACTGAAAATATTCAAAAGGCTCTGCTTGTGGTGAAATGATTGTGCAGCTGAGTCAGTCTGAGCTCTCAACTCAACCCACAATGACTGTATAATAGGATAATATGGGCTGTTTTACAGAGTGGATTGGCAGGTAGTTTGAAAACATGGATTGAGTTGCAGGCTGCCATCAAACATAGACTTTACGTCATGCTGAATTCCACAAACATTGCACAGGCTCACTGAACCATACTCTTGACGTACCAATCTGGCCATGTTGACTGGCCTCAATTAGTTCCTTTGATGGCCGCTGAAAGAAAGAAAGAGAAGAACAAATTGATGTTGTCAGTTTTCAGCTAAGGCTCAATCACTGTTCAGCTTGAATGCACCAAAGCCAGAAAGTACCAATGTTGAGGTCACCCAAGTTGTGCCTGTTTAAGATCCACCTCCACTTCCACCCATATTGGAGGAGTCTGTATGGCAGGAGTAGCCAATGTGGCTCTCTCCAGATGCTGATGCTCTGCAGTGCCTATCATCCTGGACCATTGGTTATGCTAGTTAGGGCTGATGGGAGTTGTAGTCCAACATCTAAAGGACACTACATTGGCTGTCCCTGCTATAAGGCAATGAGAGGAGTGAATGTGTTCAAGTCCCATGCATAAATGTGCATGATTATTCATTGCCAGAATGTTATTTTGGCTCTAAGTCTGTGCAACAGAGCTCATCTGTATCTACAAAACAGAAACTCATAATGCCGATTTAAAACACACAATGACACAAACATAAGTTATTAAGAATCCCTGTTCATCAGGCTGTAGGACTTAATGAGCATATTCCTAGCTTCTCCGTAGGCCTTACTGTCGCCCCTGTCACGGGGGCTGAGTGGATGACTAGAAGAGATAACAATCAATTTTTAATATTGCATATTTAAGCAGGCTTAGGCTCCAATCCATCACATCCTCTGGCTTTCCCCAAAATTAATCTTCAATAGCTTATTGAGAACTTCAGAAAATTAATATTGCAGCATTTTGCCTCAGGGTTGGCAGGGTGGGGGTGGGGGGGAATGTATGATTTCTTCTTTTCAGATAGGTACGTGTGCAAGAAACAGAGGGAGACTTTCAGTTGAAAATGCCTCTCTGGAAAGCTACGACAGTTTCCTGATTCCAAATGGAATCTTTAAAAAGCCATCAGCCACAAGTGTTGGAGCCAAAACATCTGTCAGTGCCGCATTGCGTGGTCTTCTCCTGGCAGGCACTGCTACCGAAACGGGTGAGATTGCTCATATCAGCAGGTGGGTAAAAGAGCCACATAGCAGATGTCATCCCTTGGTCTACCCAGACACTAATGGGCAGTATAATAGCCAAATGGCAATGGAGGCATTGCGATCACTAATGAGGCCTGGGCATAACTCATTCCAGCCGGCCCATCCATGAGATGGGTCACAAATGGAATCCCAGAGACTGGCCTTTTGGAGAGAGAGAAAAGTTTAGCAAACAGAACAGCTCTGACTTTGTGACTTTGTGAGCTCTTCCAGACAACCTGTTTATTGAGCATTTGTCCTGATTTGTTAATGTTACTCAGCTTATTGCAAGGGACATCTGTGTGTGCATGGTGAAGGTGATCACCCCAGAAGGTATGGAATGGAAGCAAATTTGGATCACAGAAACCTTGGCTCCTGATTTAAGCAGGCCTGAGCGTCAGCTTTGAGATTGGCAATGTCTCTGTCAGTGCCTGGGCTGGGTCAGAATGTGCTTGTTGAAATGCGGAGAGCATCCCTCACACACACACGCCTCTGGCTACTTCTACCTACCAGCCAGGAGAGGTCCACCCATGTGTTTCTTTTATTTAGCAATGGAGCACACTCATTTAAAATGGAGCCCACACTAAGAGGCAGGTGTTGGGTATGAACAGCTAAGGTTATTGCCTTGGCTGGTCCACCAGGTTCCATCTTACGCATTTTGGCCTCACAGAGTCAGCCTCTGGGGGGGGGGTTCTGCTCTTTCTCTCTCAGATGCTGAATTTGAACTCTTAAAAGGTGATCCTTCCTGTCTCCCTGCTGCCTCCGTCTGCCTCTCTTCTCTGTCTCTCGCTTCCTGACACGCTCAGCTCATGGGAGCATGAAGCACGTGCTCGCCATTAGATTTTAACACGTTTGTAACAAGCTCCGGGTATGTTAGCTGCTCCAGTTTATTTTTGAGGCAGCTTGTCTCCAAGGCACACGAGAGATGACAGCCCTGCTTGGTGGAAGAAGTGCAGCCTGTCGGGTTGTGTGCTGAGGCAGAGCCTCACGTCTCTTCCAATCTCACTGTGGGGCGCAACAGGACTTGGGAACAAGAGCAGCTCTATGAGCTGTCCGGAGGGAAGCCCTGAGATTCCCTTTGGTGTCCCATTTGGCAGCGCTGCGGAGGGCAGGTCACTGGTGGCAGCTGCCCACTTTTGCCCTTAGACTCGCATTTGGAGGGGGGAGCTTGGAGGTGAGAGCAGGGCAGCTGGAGAAAGAACAACTGGCTTCCTGAGGGCTTGAGAGTATCTGGGAAAGAGAGAAAACAACAGCACTGTGAATGGCCATATGTAGATTTCCTACAGGTCACAAAGAAATCTCTGGTCCTTGAAGAAAATGACAGCTAACCTGTTCTCAGAGCTGAGCCCTCAAGCCCCACCATGGTTGAATGCAGTTAAGCTCTCCAAACTGCCTTATCTATGTTGGGATGTGAATAGATGCTAGGAGAGGATATTTGTTAGATGTTATCCTTCCTTCCTCACGTTTGTGAGTTCAGCAGAGTGCCATCCCTTTGCAACTTAAAAGGGAATCTTAGTTAGGCTAGTTTTAGCCTTTTAGTTTAAACAATCCAAGCTGCTTTAAGGCAGACTGGATTTTCCTGCTATAACAGTTAAACAAACCGTCTTGTAAAAAGTAAAGATAGCATTTACTTGTTGAATTGTGACACATACAGCAGCTTTGTTCAGGCAGGCTTAAAATGGTAATTCAGTTATTAATTCATTAATATATATGCTAATTAAAAATTATTAACTTACACATACTGAGGTAGATTTGTCTTTTAAAAATAAAAAACATGGAAGGCAAACAACATGACTTGCCAGGTGGCAACACTAGAAGCTGCTGGCAATTTGCATCCGGAGATTCATATGATTCGTTACTGTTGTATTTGTATCAAAATATTCTCATTTGTAAAACTGTCTTCAGGTGTCAAAAAATATCTTACATTTTGAGAAATAACGAGCTTTTTCTCACTCACCTCCTTCTTTCTATTTCTCTAGCTTTTCCAAACTCGTCTGTGAAACCATAAACAAAAAGGTATTAAAATAATGAAAGTTAGGTTGGAAGTTCTCAGGAGTCACATACACCAGCCAACTGAACTCTCAACTGGGAGGTTTGTCATTAGGCCTAATTATATTTCCCAGCTCCTTTGGTTTTCCTGGTTCCCTGGTGACCTCCCTGGTTGTTGAGTTGGGCACCCCTGGTTCCCCCCTCCGGGGGGGGGAGGCGGTGTTGGCGGCATGGGGACCAGCCAGGCAGCGCTGTTGGTGCTGGTGGTCCTCAGGAGCTCTGTGCAGCCATGGCGATCGCCATCTTGCCTCACAGAAAGTCCCTCTTCTGGATAATCTTCTGAGGGGTTTTGTTTTGTTTTATCCCCCAGGACCTGGACCATACCAGAAGTGGTGAGACTTGTCTTCCCATAGAACTCCTGAATGTAAGTACTGCACAGGAAGACACCTCTGACAATAGGATGCTGGATAAACAAGAGCAAGGATGTGAGAGATTGGGTTTACTGAACAAATATTTGGGGGCAAGGTTGTTTCAGACAGTCTCATGGGCTTCCTCATTAAATAGACTCCACAGTGAAGATCAAGGGGTCAGGGAGCTTGTAGCTGCAACAGAAATTGGATTGTGTGGAGCCAAATTGAAGAAGATAATCTTCTGCCTAGAGGCTGTCACCCTGGGCCAGGTCAATGTGCTTGTTAAAATCCAGCTGCCATCAGAGGACATCCCTCACTACAATCCTGGTAGCTAGGATGTTCTTGCCTACAGACAGAAAGGGGAATGTGCAAGAGATGGAGGATGAATGAAGCTGAAATGATGGTGTTGAAATCAATAAGGTGCAGTGATTATCCCTTATAGTGCCATGCCAGGAAGATCTCAGTTGTCCTAATAGGTATTCACTCTGACACAGCCCAGCCCTTTCCCCAGACCAGCAAATTGGCCACAATCTTCTCCTCTTGAGTTGGTGAATAAAATGTGTTCCTCCCTAACATAACCATTCACCCATGTGTCTTCTTGCTGCTAGGCACCTAGTTTCGAGGCAGAGAGAAATGGGTTGGATGCTGCCACCTCTTCAGAGAGCTGTAAAATAAAATGCTCTTCTGGACATTTGCTGGTGATGAGTTTTATAGGAGTTCTGTGAGCTCATGTTTAAATCTGCAGTCTTAGGTCACCTCCAGACTATGAGTATTTTGTAGGAGAGACTTAAGCACATGCTGGCCATTTAGGTGTGCAAAACTAAAATGGATTAAGGTAATCTGTTGCCTTGGCACAACAAAAACACTTTTCTCTCTTTTTTTGAAACTGGACTTTTTGCTGTTAGGAAAGTGGCAGGAAAATGCTATGAAAAAAGTGTGGGTAGAACAAACGATTAACAGGAATGCATATAACCATTACATAACCAAATCTAGATGAATTCAGGGTGGATGCCCATGGCTGTGCCATCAGAATGCATGCTCAGTAAGGACTGGACATAGCCTAACCTCTACGTGGGTTTTGTGCAAGGAAATATGAATGACTGCTCAATGAAAAGGTCACCTGGAGGAGCCCTTATTTTATCTTGTTGTTATATTTTAATTGTTTTGATGCTTTTATTGTACAAATGCTTTTTTTAAAATGAAGGGCTGGATAGAAATGCATTTAATAAATAAATAAAATGTGGTTTCTCCCAGACACTTCATTGACTTCTTCTCCGCATAGGCCTACTTCATTCACCACAGTCTTCTGAGAGAGAGAAAATCTGCTCAGCGAATTTAGGAAGATTATCCCATCAATATTTTCATCATAATTGTTGAGGGGAGGGGGACAAAGAGCAAAAGGAGCCAGGAGACATTCTAAATGGGGCAGAGTCTTAATCCCAAATGGGACTGCCGTCACCTTTCTCTTGGCACCATTAGAGTGATGAGCTCCCCAGTGTGACTTATCAATCCTTCCGTGTTAATAGACTCCTCGTCAGTTCAGCACCTCTGTGAACTTCCTCCTGCTCATTGCCTTCCCTGCCGTGCCAACAAGTGCAATAAACCCAATGTAATAGCATCTCGGGCCATACACTTTATATCACACCTAATCAAATCATTCGCTTGGTTTCCCCACTCTGTCTTTCATTCCCGTTTGCTGACAGAAAATGTGTGAAACTGTTTCACACAGTAGCTTCTGTGACCCCAGCTTAGCACTGTGCAGCCTTGGGATCCAGCTGGATTCTAACCTAAGATTCTCCTTCTCGAAACGACACCCTAGAACAAGACACAACTTGGTGTGAGACATCATAAATCTTATTTTCTCAGCGCACGCACCCCGAGGCCCGTCTGTGTCACAAGGATGCAGGCAAAGGCGATGAATGTGTGTTTCATTTTGAAAGAACAGATTTGGCAAAACTCTGGACTGGAAGCAATGGGAGCTCCCCCCCAAACCCCTGCTAAGCCTAACTGCATCAAAAAGAGAGGAGCGGTTTTCATCAGGAAGGTGGGGTGGGGGCAGAGTAGACTTCCCAGTGAAAATTGTACCCAGAAGTAAATGTTTAAAACATCCCTTGCTGCTAGCTACCCCATTCATGTTACATGAATAGTTTGACCACAAATATGTGCATTGTTAACTATTACTATTTTTAACATGGTTTATCATTTGCCTTTCCACCAGAAAAAAAAATTCAATGTAACGTATAAAAATATGCAACTAAATACAATAAGGACAGGGTAGCTCCAATGTTACATCAAGGGAAGTAAATAGAATGCATTGAAGAAGCTCTGTGGGATATTTCCTAAGGGGGGCTTGATTAGATTGGCAGGATGTGGTGTAAATATTGGTACCAGAACTGGAGATTCAGCCTTACCTTTCAGTTGGAATGGCACTGGACTGATGATAAAGAGGTGATGAAAGCCATGTGAGACCAGAGTGTACACACACACACCCTCCCGAGACCATAATCAGATCTTTATTACAATGAATTCCTATTGAATTCACGAGAGCTCAACACTTCAGCAAAGAGCTGTCATCTGCCAAGTGTCCAATTTGTTCTCGTGGCTGTAGAATCTCTCATCCTAATGAAATGATTAGTATTTGCCATTTCATCCTGTAACAGGTAAAGCCTTTCATTCACTTTGGGGCTCAGCCACACTTCTGCTTGTCGCACGGGTCCGAGTGGTCTTTCCCCTGGAAAATCTACTCTTTGGCGCTAAATCGGAATGAATAGCAGTCCATAGAAAACCCTATTGCCGTTAGTTCTGATTCAGTGCTAAGCTGCAGGTTTTCCTAGGCAGAATCGGCAGGGCAAACAAAAGTGTGGATGAGCCCTTGGATTGGTTTATTGGTACAGACCATTGACCTCGTGGCTATCCATTCACTGGAGAGGTAGAGTCCATATAGCTGCTGGATCTCAGTAGCCAACCATGTATTGAAGGTCTGTTGCGAAAATGAATAAGAATACTCCTTCATGGCTTCAGAGGTTCTCAAAGAGTATTACCACCACAATGAAAACAGATCAGGCTGATGAGAAAATAACAGAATAAGGGTGCTTCACTAGTTTCTTCACTTAGTGGGATGAGATCTCAAATCATGCAGAATAAGTTTTTGAAACTATTCTGTTTAATGGTACTGTTGTTCCCCACATCTACCCTGTCATTTTGCTGTGGTGTGGAGCTATTAGTGATTTGCAATAAAGGAGAAAGAGGTCACGGTTGGGCTTCCTCCCCTTCCCTCTCTCTTCTGAGGACTGCCCCCTCTCGGTTTACTTGCCTTGTAGCTCATCCTTTGTAGCCTCACAGTACTCTTGCGTTGGCATCCATCTGTCTCAGGAGGTAGTGGAGGAGTGTGGCTTTGTGGGTGAAGTCAAATTGTTGGAAGGCACCTGCTATGGCTGTAGAGAGCAATACGGGAGAGACATGTTTTGTTGCAGCTGAGGCAGATGAAGGAGTCCGGTTCTGTGGCTGCACATGCACCATGACATTTCTTCTCTCCTACTCTTGTGCAGGGATGAATGAATCGGTCAGTTCCAATTTCTCTTATTTTTCCAGTCTTAAATTCAGATCTCCACATTTCTGCATCAGTTTGCAATATTGTGAAAGTTTAACAGTCTTCTAATTGTGTTTCAGTTCGTGTGTTGTTTCAGAAAGTGCAGATTAGGAGGTTTCGTATTAAAATGTTAACCAAAATAATTTTCTCCCTCATCCTTGCTCTTTTGAAAGAGATGAAGCTGGAAGCCCAGAGCAAAACTTTACAGCTGGGCTTTACAGCTCAGAAGGCATTTGGACCTGGGCTTCCCATGCCCAAGTACACATTCTAAGTCCAAAGCACGCTGGCCCTCAGTTTTGCTGCGATGGGTTTTGAGCAATCACTCTGATGCAATTTTCAAAAGACAGAATAAAAGCAAGTGAAGGCACATGCAGGAGTGAGAGTAGGGATGGGGTAGGGGGTGGGTAGCATAATTGTTTCACACTTGATATAGCTTTATTCCTGCTTCAAATATTTATAAGAACCCTTCATCTAGTATTTATAACATCCTGATTATTCTGATCATAAATTACTGACAAACCTAACAGGGTGGCCTTCCCACTGAGTTGAAGTGATGATGTTTGTGGGCTGCTGGAATCTTCCTTCAGATCTAAATAAGGAGGAGATGTTGCATGCAGTCCTTGACCCATTAATAGACCTGGAATGAATGGGCCACAAAGGGAAGAACTCATCTCACTTATTTCTTCTTCATGTATTAGCAGCAGAAGCAGCAGTGTTAATTTGATTTCCTACCCACCCTTCACCATAATATTTCAGGGCTGCTTAAAATGAATTACAGTCACAAGAACAGGGTGGGTCCTAACAATATATACATCTCAGGGGTCAAAGGCCAGGATAAAGAGGTCGACCTATAGAGCGTCTCAGCCTTGATTCCCTCTTCTACTGTATTTGTAACTTAGCTACCAGGATGCCTTTCAATGTCTTCTAGGGCCACTTCTTCACATGTACTCGTAGAGACGAAGAAGAAGAAGAAGAAGAAGAAGAAGAAGAAGAAGAAGAAGAAGAAGAAGAAGAAGAAGAGGAGGAGGAGGAGGAGGAGGAGGAGTAGTAGTTTGGATTTGATATCCCGCCTTTCACTCCCTTTAAGGAGTCTCAAAGCGGCTAACAATCTCCTTTCCCTTCCTCCCCCACAACAAACACTCTGTGAGGTGAGTGGGGCTGAGAGACTTCAGAGAAGTGTGACTAGCCCAGCAGCTGCATGTGGAGGAGCAGGGACTCGAACCCAGTTCACCAGATTATGAGTCTACGGCTCTTAACCACTACACCACACTGGCTCTCACCATTCACCAACTGAATCTCTGCAAAACATTTGTAGAAGCCACAGAAAGCTGGTGCAGCATACACCCAACCTGCACATTATGTGCTGTTTCACACATGATGAAAAAGCCAATTTGGGTTTGGCAAGTGTGCACTCAAGAGGGGGTTTCAGCCCTTCACAACTTCTTGGTGAGCGTACCCATATAATACTTTGAGTAAAGGTGAGTAAGAAGTGACAAGAAGTGCATGAAGTTTATAAAAGTATGCCTGGTACAGAGAAAGTGAACAGAGAAAAGCTTTTCTCCCTTTCTCATAATCCTAGAACTCCTAGACCTCCCCCCCCCCCAATGAAACAGAAAGTTGGAAGATTCAGGACAGTTTAAAAAATTACTTCTTTACACAATGCATAATTAAACTATGGAACTCCCTCCCACAGAAGGCAATGATAGCCACCAACTTGGGTGCCTTTGAAAGAGGATTAGACAATGTCACGGTCCAGTCTACTGGCAATCAAAGTCCTGGCTGCGGACATCGGGGCCAGGGGCAAGATGGCAGGGTGGGAGCAGGAACGAGAGTCCAGAAGCCAGGGGTCCGAGGATCAGGAAGCAGGGAGTCACAAAGTCAAGGGTCCGAGGGTCGAGAAGCAAGGAGTCAAGAAGCCGAGGTCCGAGGATCAGGAAGCAAGAAGCCAAACGCAGCAAGGCAGGAAACGTGTTGCTGTGGCAAAGAGCCAAAGGGAAATGCTGGCCTTATATCCCTTCCCGGCTCCTGCCACCAGGTGCTGTGAGTTACCAATCGGCCTCACCTGTGCGGCCGCACCTTGCCTCTTCAGAACAAACTTAGGAAGGCCCCAGTCCTGCGAAGCCCTACTGGTCACAGGGCCTGGCTCCTGCACGCATTCCTGACAGACAAATTCATGGAGGAGAGGGCCACAATGGCTATGCTCTGCCTCCACAGTTGGAAGCAACAATGCTTCTGAATGCCAGTTGCTGGAAACCACAGGAGGGGAGAGTGTCCTTGTGCTCAAATCCTGCTTGCTGGTTTCCCACAGGCATCTGACTAGCCACTGTGAGAGCAGGATGCTGGACTAGACGAGCCACTGGCCGCCTCCTCCAGCAATGCTTCTTACGTTCTTACCCATGTTTGCAAACTCATGTGTGACACGCACACATCACACCTTGAGCTGTACATCTAGGTGAATCCCTATAATACAATGCGTGGTGTTTTCACATGTACTCATCGAGTGCCCCTGTATCACTGGTTTTTCTTTTCCGATATTGCTATCCCCATATGCACTTACTTATCTCCCCCTCATTCTTTCCCACTTCATGGCCCAATGAAGTAGGGTTTCGTCAACAAAGGCTCACAGAAATGCGTAATGAGGTGCTACAGGTGTCATTGCCTCTTTCCCCCTTCATCCGACAGCTTGTACATCGTTCCAGGTGGAGCCACAGCACCACCTGCTGGAGTGGGAGACTGAACTATACAACTGGAAGCTCTCTCTTCCAGAGCCCTCTGTTCTCCAAACAAAGCTTTTTGATTGGCTAGACGTTGTCAAGGAACGGGTTACTTCCACCAAATGAATCTTCTCACTAGTGACGTTTCCCCTCAAGACCACCAATCCTCTTTCCATCAGCTTTGCCATCTATGAACATAAGAAGAACCCTACTAGATTGGATCAAAGGCCCATCCAGTCTGATATCCTGTTTTCACAGTGGCCAACCAAATACCTATGGGAAGCCTGCAGCAGGAGCTGAATGCGACAGCACTCTCTGCACTTGAGGTTCCCAGTACCTGGTATTCAGAGGCATACTACATCCAACCGTGGACACAGAACATAGTCATTGTGGCTAGTCACCGTTGACCACGTTATCCTCCATGACTGTCCAATCCACTTCAAAAGCCAAAGCTGGTGGCTATCACTACAAAGCTGTGGGAGAAAATTCCATAGTGCATCCACACTGTCAGAAGTACAGTGGTACCTCGGGTTACAAACGCTTCAGGTTACAGACGCTTCAGGTTACAGACTCCGCTAACCCAGAAATAGTACCTCAGGTTAAGAACTTTGCTTCAAGATGAGAACCGAAATTGCACGATGGCAACAGGTGGCCCCATTAGCTAAAATGTTACCTCAGGTTAAGTACGGACCGCCAGAATAAATTAAATTCTTAACCCGAGGTACCACTGAACTTCCTTTTGCCTGTCCTGAATCTCCCAACATTCAGCACCACTGGAAAGCCCAAGGGTCTAGTATTAAGAGAGAGACTTCTTCCTATCCGCTTTTCTCCACACCGCGAATAATTTTATATGCTTCTGTCATGGTCCCCCATTATTCACATTTTCCCCCCAACTTAAAACATCTATTTGGCTCCCTGCACAGAAATGTTGTAAACTGGTTCTGATTCTGGAATGCTAGTTGAAAACATTCTTTCAAGCAAACCATGTTCTAGATTGGGGTGGGGAACCAGTTCCCATCCAAATGTTGCTACTGCAACTCCCACCATGCCTTGCCATTGGCCATGATGGCTGGGACTAACAAAGTCAAACAACCCTGTGGAGGGCTAAGGTTCCCCACCCCAGTTCTGGAGGCCTTTTTGAGAGATGAAACAGCTGTGAGTGGGTTCTTTGAAGAACAGGAACCGGCTAGAGTCACACAACCATAGAATTTAACCTTTTTTTACCTAGAATGTTTAGTTAATTTTAACCTGTTTTGGTATCTTAACTTTTGTATCCCCCCCCCCCAGTCTTATTGCTTTATCTTTTTGTAAATCACTCTAAGGTGTTGTGGGTTTTTGTTTTTGTTTTACAATCAAGCAATGTTTACATTTTTATGAAATAAATAAATAATAGACACCACCATGAAATCATAAAAGAGTTACCATAAGGGTCATTCAGTCGCTCTCCCCTACAATGGAAGGATTCCATATACTTAAGCCCGCAGATAAGGCTTATAAAAACATTGCCTCCTCTAGAGATAAGCTGAGGAAGAGAGGAGACTGCTTACTAAAACAGGGTCAATTGCAAAATGGCCTAAATACGGTTTGGAAACTCAAATGATCGATGGCAGTGATTCTTCTAATGGTTTCTTTCATAATAAGGGCAAAGAGCTGAACCTGTGAACTTGGAAAAAAAAAAGGACACTGCCTCTTTATTTAAAAGAAGAAGGAACACCAGAGAACAGCAGGAGAGGAAAATACAATTAGCAAAGTTGTCAGAAGGCAACCTTTTCCCTTACTTACTGAATATGGAAGCAAGGAAGGAGAAACTGCTGCCACCACTTCCCTCCTGTCTTTTTGTCACCAAGCGGGACCCAGGTTTAAAGTGCCATCAAATTTTATTCATAATATGATTTTACATATATTTATATATGCTCTCTGAATATTGTCCCTGGGCAGTGATGTAATGAAGAGGGAACGTAAGAGACAGCAACTCTAGGACTTTTTCCATTGTAGGAATGAGGATGTCATCTGCCAGAACACCCAAGTAATTGACTACTTCCCCTTGCTCTTGCAAGTGAAGGAGGTGATAACAAGGCTTTCAAGTTTTGTTATGGTTTGTGGACATGTTAGCATAAAGGAAGTCAGAGAAAGTGGCCAGTTTACCATTCTGTGACAGCCTTCTGGGTTTATATAATAGACACCCTTATATAATAGAACAACACAGCTACCTGCATTTAAAAAAAAATCATTTAGTGTGTGGATATTGCAGGGAGTCATTATGATGTACTGCACAACTGGCCTTGGGGAAGACTTCTTCCCCAAAATGCTTTCGACATTTTGTATTACAGTATATGAATATATCAACTTGGCGGGGGGGGGGAGCTACCAGTCTGGGGGTAGTCTTATTTCTTATTTCTTATTTCTCAGGACTCCAGCTATGCCACATGGTGGAGGGGAGAGTGGTGATAAGACCCTGGAGGGGAAGAAGAAAATGGACAGGCAAAGGCACGCAAATTCCAATTCAGTCACAGATTTAAAAGAGGGTGGGGAGAGACACAATTTCCAGGTTGCCATCTGGCACTCCTAACAGATAAAAGCAGAAGAAATATGTTCGTATAGGAAAGGAGATCCCAGCTGGGAGCGAAATCTCCAAAAAGAAAAACTGAGTGTGCTTTTTAAGTCTCATACAAACATATTTTTTTCCTGGATGTACCGAGACAAAGAATAGCTCAGGTTTACCTTACTAAATTATCATGCATGCTGCAGCTGCTTTTGGATCTCCGATATAATTATTGCATATCCTTGTTCCAGTCATTGTTAGCTGAAGTGTGAAAACAGAGGGCAATCGCACTTAATCCTCAGTATGGGTATAAGGCTGTATACATGTTACCGTTTACTCTGGCTTCCACGCACTGCCACAATTGATGTTTGAAGCTGTGCGCGCACGTTAGTCACAATCTATATCTACACTGTCTGAGGCATTTCCCCCCAAACCAGCTTCCATCCAATTGAAAACTTAAGCCACATTCGCTTCACAGGTAAGCTGAGGTGTGTACATTTGAGACAGCCACTGCACATGTGCAGATGACAGCACATGCGGGGTTGACAGCTTCATGGATAGGAATTCAGAAAGGGGTGCAGGCATCGGGAATTCAAACATGTAATGCATATTGGGTGAAGACATCCCCTTCCCAGCAATGGATTTAGGGCAGTGCAAGCAGTTCCCTCACTCAGGGTGCTGAGCCAAGGGGGTGCAAAATATTAACAATTATGTGGGATGTAATCCACTGGGAGCAGTCAAGTACAACATTACCTGTTTTGCTAGAGTGGTCATGCAGGGGATGTTGGTCCAGTCAGTTGAACTTCCTGTTACACCTGGCTGGAGCATCCCTCCTTGCATGTGACTAGCAGGTGGGTGTGACCTTTCCAGACCTGGTAAAAGGCCAAGTCACGCCGCCACCTCCCTCTCTTCTATTGTCTTTTTTCGTCCTGCAAACTTCTTGATTCACTTGGACTGGACTGCTGGCTGGCAACCAGCAGTCCCCCAGGTTATCTCTCATATGGGGTAAACTTGTTTGTACATGGTTGTAACTTTAAGCCTAAAGCCTACCTTCAGGGATCACACTGTGCTCTACCTGATCGTGAGTAAAACTACTTTTTGTTACTTATGCATAAGACTGTGGTGTCTTTGTTCTTTTAGGAGGGATCAAAGGGGTCTTGCCAGGAATAATAGAACATATCTCAATCTGGGCAAGCCAGGTTGAATTGTTTATTGTCTTAAGGGGCTCACATGAGTCTGCAACCAGTTTTCTGCTGCGTAAAGGGGGAATGCACTCTAAGTGAAGAAACTTGCTAGTGCAAGTTAGGAAGGATATAAATAATCAATATATCCTCTCCTGTCACCCTCAACATTCCCACAAATAATAATACCCAGAGAAATGCAGTCAATATGCAAGAGTCAATTGTACATGAAGACCCTTGAGAATGATCCTCTATTTATTTTATTTTTATTTTTATAAAATTTTGTACTCAAAGGAGTAAAATGGATAGGCATAACAGACTTGGTGCATGGAATGCGTCGTCAACAAACAGAGAGCACAACTGTACAATTTGTGCTTGCCTTGGTTTGATCCCCCAGCTCATTAAAATAGCTCCAGTTCTGCTGCTGCTGACAGCAGGAGCCGAGTAGGATCATTGGCAGGATGTTTTGTAAATGGACTGCAAAGACTGGTTACAGAACTCTTCCCATTTTGTTCTCCCCAGGCCTTTCGGTACCTGGACTAGATGCTGGTCCAAGCATTGAGAAAACAGGTTTAAAAAATAAATCTGAGGCACCCTGTGGCTTCTCTTTACTCTGCCTAACAAATCAGTGATAAGAGCAAGAGTAACTAATAGAGCAGGGACGGTAAACCTTAGGTCTACAGGTGGGGGGGGGTGTAGAGCTACGCAGCCCCCCAAGCCACTGTATCTGGCTGTTGAAACTCTCCCTGGGTCACACTGTGTCTGCTTTTCACTTTTCCTTTTTTTAGCAGGCTGGAACGTATCCCTGAAGTCTGATCATGCCTCTTGTTTGGCTGGAAGGAGGATATAGGGTGAGAGGTTTAAAGACTGTTTCAAGGCAAATCTACAAAAATGTAGTATAAACACTGACAACTGGGAAACACTGGCCTGCGAGCGCTCCAGTTGGAGAACAGCCTTTACCTAAGGTGTCATGGGCTTTGAAGACACTCAAACTCAGGATGCAAGGGAGAAATGTGCTAAGAGGAAGGCACGCCTGGCAAATCCACACCGTGATCAACTCCTGCCCAGAAACCAGTCTCTCCACTGTGGAAGCACTTGTGGATCCAGAATTGGCCTCTAGAGTCACCTACGGACTCATTGTTAAAACCGTGTTTATGGAAGACAATCTTACTCGACTACGAGTGATTGCCAAAGAAGAAGAAGGAAATTAGCCTTCAAAAGGCAAAATTTACATGTGTTGCTCCACCCATTTTTGCTTCTGGCTCTACCCATCACTGGCCTAGAATGTTGCCTAGAACCAATTGCAGCTCTAGAGCTGAAAAAGGTTGCCCAGTTCTGTGTTACCTGAACTGAGTCCTTTGACATTATTGGGAGAGGGGGGAGCGCTGTCATAATTCCAGCAGGGAACCAGTGATGTATCATAATGGCCTTTTGGAGGGTGGGGGAGGCACATGGACTGAAAGCAGCTCTGCTAAAGAACAGGCTGCATGAGTCCCAGTCCTTTTCTTCCACACCTGAAATGCATCCTCTTCATTTCTCCCTCACATTAGATACACAAGCCCCATGTCTGGAGACACTTGAATAATTCCATCTCTGTGAATTCTCATACAAAAATGAACTGATCCGCACCTCCCAGACTAATGTGTTAAACAGAACATCCATGTTGCACTTTTCCTAATGTGGCACAGTTCTCAGCTAAAACAAAACTGTATCAAATGCATTTTTAAATGAGTATTTGAGATAATGTTTAAATGTGACTTTTTGTATGGATTAAAAAACTCAGATTAATGCAGAATTAGGACAGAACAGATTTATGAACGAACACAGGTGAAAGTGACATGGACCCAAATAGACTGACCCCTCCACCGCTACCCACAACAGGCATTCCAAGCCTGTTTCTTGACAACAAAAACACTTCTGGACCACCTCTGACTCGGTCTGGCCAAGCTCTACAACAGATTTTTTGTACTAGCCTGAAGAATGTCATGATTGCAGCACTGGTCATCTGCTGGGGCAGGAGCCTCAGACCCTACCATTCTCCTTCTGACTCAGGGAAAATTCACACAAATTGCTGAGAGACAAAGTCACCAAAAGCTGATGCCAAAACCTTGCCATAGTTTCCTTAACTCACTAACATTTCAAACGCCTTCTGGCATCTTGACCAGAGAGAGCAGTCCACTGTCTCGGACAGAAGAGAGACTAATTAACTCAGAAATGCTGAATACAACTCTTTTTTTGTCTTAGCAAAGCCAATTTTAGGCCCAGAGGTTTCCAGAGAAGGAAGTCCATCAGGTGAGCTGAGAGCTGGAGGCTATCTAGCAACCTTCGAAAATGTGGACACTGCTGGTGGATTTGAGCCAGACACTAATTAATAGAGTCTTCCTCTATGATCAAGCCTGGAGGCAGAAGACTCAGAATAGCTTTCCAAGCCTCTTCTTTTACTGCCTTCCTTTCAGCACCAGACAGTAACAAAATCCTGTTGGCAGAATCCCTCCACCTCACCCCTGCAAATCTTGAACTTCATATTTTCTTTCGAAATCCAGCTGGCCTCAAGCCTAAAAGGACATCAGGAGACATGGAGCAAGCACAGGTCATTACTTCCTCCTCCTTTCTTTTTCTAAAATAAAATGCTGGACATTGGAAGATAATCTGGATAGACAGTGTTGGTCAGAGGCAGAAATAATGAGAGAGAGGAAGAGGGTGTTGCATTAGATCGCACGACTGAATTAGTAAAGGGACCCCTGACCATTAGGTCCAGTCGTGGCCAACTCTGGGGTTGCGGTGCTCATCTTGCTTTTTTGGCCGAGGGAGCCGGCATACAGCTTCCGGGTCATGTGGCCAGCATGACTAAGCCGCTTCTGGCGAACCAGAGCAGTGCACAGAAACGCCATTTCCCTTCCCACTGGAGCGGTACCTATTTATCTACTTGCAATTTGATGTGCTTTCGAATTGCTAGGTTGGCAGGCACAGGGACCAAGCAATGGGAGCTCACCCCATCGCGGGGATTCGAACCGCTGACCTTCTGATCAACAAGTCCTAGGCTCTGTGGTTTAACCCACAGCGCCACGCACATCCCTACCACTGGATTAGTTTCCTTCTAATCTTCATTCTGCTCTGCTGGTAGGAAGCCAACATTTTTGCTCCTGTTGTTTTCATGATGCCAGGCTTGCTGGGTCCTTTGCCACATGATCAGGCTCTCCTGGTAGCCTGTAGATCAGGGGAAGAGATCATTTTTCAGCCTGTGAAGAAGAAGAAGAAGAAGAAGAAGAAGAAGAAGAAGAAGAAGAAGAAGAAGAGGAGGAGGAGGAGGAGTAGTAGTAGTAGTAGTAGTAGTAGTAGTTTGGATTTGATATCCCGCCTTTCACTCCCCTTCAGGAGTCTCAAAGCGGCTAACAATCTCCTTTCCCTTCCTCCCCCACAACAAACACTCTGTGAGGTGAGTGGGGCTGAGAGACTTCAAAGTGTGACTGGCCCAAGGTCACCCAGCAGCTGCATGTGGAGGAGCGGAGACGCGAACTCGGTTCCCCAGATTACGAGACTACCGCTCTTAACCACTACACCACACTGGCTCTCACACTGTGGGCTACATTCTCTCATGAACAACATTCCGGGGGCCACATGCCAGAGGTGTGCAGGACCAGAGAGAGGAGGTGGGTGGGGCAAGATGCAAAAATGAGTGGAGCCATTGACGTGGCTTTTGCCTTTGTACAATAGGCTACATACCAGCCGCACAAAAGACAGAAGGTTCTGCACCACCACCCCAAAGCTTAATCTGAGCCAGATCACACTTGGGTGCAAATATAGACTTATTTTGAGTGCCAAGGTGTTAACTGCATCCCCCACCACTGAGCCACCATCATAGCCAATGCTAGCACAACTGGGATTAGAAAGGAGGAGTCCCATTCAAGCAGAGTTGGGATCCTTATATTAGTTCAGCAAAAGGGCAGGCTCAGAAAGTCCTGTGAATAGTCACCTTGTTGAAGCTAAGCAGGTCTTGACCTGGTCAGTACTTGGATGGGAGGCTTCCTGGAAACTCCCTGTAAGGTATCTTGAATTCTGTGATGGAAGAAAGACAAGATATAAATTTGCTAAATAAATACATTTAGCAAACCAAATTTTGAACCACAAGTTTTTCTTTTTATCTCTTCAATGAAAGATATTTGATGGGACATGCTGCTAAATATTTATAGAAGTGGCTTCCTCACTTGGTTTCTTCACAATATGAATTCCCTGGTTACTTAATGTTTCAAAAATGGACCTGTTTTCCAGCCTCATACATTGGGAGGTATGAAAGGTGCTGGTAGCTGGAGAGCAGTTTGCCCGCCATGCGCCAGCTAGACCTGCTCGCAGCAGGGCTCAACAACCTTTCCCTGAGGCTTTTCTGGTTAATTTGTTCTCTCCTTTAAGCCCCTTCCCAGGCCCAAGGAGGCAGCGAAGTAACAAATGGACCAGCCAAAAGCAATTTCAGCTTTTTAAAAGGAACAACTGGCTCGTAACAGCAGCAGGAAATTGTGCAATTAGCACAACAGGGCAATGTCAACAAGCTCTTAACGCCTGTTGTTATGGCAACGCTGGGGGTGTCAGAATGGGGGAAATCAAGAGACAGTAAATTTGTATGTGTGAAAGGAAACAATATCAGCAAAATAGACCATTTTGGATTCCAGTTTTTTATAAAACTGCCCAAAGATGCACCACTTTATAGTGCTGTGCGCAGACTCAGCATGACCTTAGGCAGACTTGCCTACAACACAAAGTTACTGAAATGAGCAAATATTAAAAGACAGCTTTGTCACCCAGAGCTATGCCATCTGCAGCCAATATGGGACCACAGAGGCCAAGGCAGCAGTGATCCAGGGTACCAAGGAGGACATGGAGCTCATCACATGTCGGCCATTCCCTTGAGTAGAGCGGGCAGCTCTGGGTTTGCATCTCAAGAGGTGTTACTATCCTTGAACTATCACCCCCCCTCCTTGTTCAGCCCGGGCACTGAGGTCCTCCTCCGAGGGCCTTCTGGGGGTTCCCTCACTATGAGAAGTGAAGCTACAGGGAACCAGGCAGAGGGCCTTCTTAGTAGTGGCGCCTGCCCTGTGGAACGCCCTCCCATCAGATGTCAAGGAAATAAACAACTACCTGGCTTTTAGAAAACATCTGAAGGCAGCCCTGTTTAGAAAAGTTTTTAATGTTTAATATTTTATCGCTTTTTTATGAAAAATAATATTATTTTGGGAGCCACGCAGAGTGGCTGGGGAAACCCAACCAGACGGGCATGGTATAAATAAATTGTTCTTCTTGTTGTTGTTGTTAAACTGCACAGAGGGAACCTTTGCAAGCAGGGTCAACTGCTGGTGACATATGGGGCCTTTCATGAATTTTACAATAGTAGGGTGGACCCTCTTTGAGGGGCACTGCAACTTGCATACTTTCCTTCTTTTAGCTTCCTTGCCTCTAGATCCATGTTGTTCCTATTTTGGGGGAGCGGTGGTTTGTTCCTCACCCTTGAACTATGTTTCATTGGACTAAATATTTTACCAGTACTGTACTGTGGGGTTGGGCAGCAGCTGCCGTTGCATAGAAACTGCTCTGCCACCTTTAAATTCCTGTCAGATGTACTTTTTACCCCACCTTTTATTTCCCAGTCTGCACACATAAGAGGGATAGCTGAGATCCTGGGGGGATATTTCAGCTCCATGAGAATGAGAAGAACTTAGGGAGCTCAAGGCCAGGGCTGCGAATTACTGTTTGAGGCTCAGTGGCTCCACAATTTGTTTGCCTCTCTCATATGAGTACTTAACAATAATGAGAATGTGTTCCTATCTGAAAAGGAGAAAATGGTTATCGAGTAAAGTAGCTAGGTGTCATGGACTGGCTGGATGCAGAGGGGTAGGGGGAGGCACCAGCTAGGGAAACCCCAGAGGAAGAAGGCTCAGAACCAGGGGATTGGCAGTGGGATGGCGATGAGTGGTCATAGGGAGAAGGAGCACACTGGGAGGAGCAGAAGAGGCAACAAAGTTTAGTGAACAGGAAGAGGCTGTGGCAGAGAGCAGTGCAGACTCAGAGGGTGGAGAGGAGGGGGGGTTTAAGAGGCTGCATATAGGCAGGCTGTGGAAGAAGACAGGGAATCTCCTCCTCCTGCCACAACCTGCTCTTCTCCCCCTTGTTCTCCCAGAACACACAAAGAAATGAAGAGGGGGCGGGCAATGAGCAGCAAGAAGGTGAAGCCTTAGGCTACTGGGGAGGGAACTAGGAGAGGAGCCTTAGGGAGCTGAGGGAAGGTGGGGACCTTCAGTCCTTGCAGCTGCTTCCTTGGAGCAAGCCCTCATTAAAAGAGATGCTGAGACCACTAGGCATAAGCTGTGGCTTGTTTCTTTATATAAAGGGTTAACTTCATTGGCCTAAGTGATTTATTGTTTTATTGCTGACCTACACATGACTCCAGCCCTGACACTGAGTGGCAACCAAGAAAGAGGACATAGATGTGCATAACAGATCATAAGACAGGGCTGTGGATACTTTGGCCCTCTTGATATTGCTAAATTGTTTTTGTTGTTTAGTCGTTTAGTCATGTCCGACTCTTCGTGACCCCATGGACCATTGCTAAATTACAACTCCCATTAACCCAAACAATGGCCATGCTGGATGTGGCTGCTGGGATTTGAAGTCCAACAACAACTGGAAGGCCAAAGCTTCATCAATTCTGGCATAACAAACGCAATCATTGACTGAGACCAGTGAAGAGGTAAAGGCCAATGATGTGGTATTCCTGAGTGGAACTGAGGTTTCAGTGGTGGTTGTGGGGACTATTATTCTGACTTGATGCATCCCACCACAACCTACCTCACAAAGTTCAAAAACAACAACATGACACTTGATCCATCACCAGGGCTGTTATTTGAAATGCCAGTGACCTCATCTAGCCCAGGCTCAAGGATGAGGAAATTATTGCTGCCTATTTTCTGGCACAGCCATCTAATTTTTTATTTATTAAAAAAAAGAAAAGATGACCAGATGTTTGGGCTCAAGGCTAGTCATCCCAGGAACAGCTTGAGAAGGCGGCATTTCTTTCCTCCAGGCTCCTCAGTAATTGGCATCCACACATCAGCAGGTAACAAGGAGCTTTGATCAGCTGAGTTCACAATACAACAAACCTGCAAGAAACATCTGGAGGCCTGTGATATGGCCTCCTCCCAGCCCAGCTGCCTGACTCATTATGGGAGAACAGTGTGAACTTGCATGCATGGCAGACAGAGCCCCAAGCTAACATCCTGCCTGAGACCATGAATATTCTCTAGGGAAAGAATACTTTCAGTCCTTGAAAGGGTTGTTGGAGATTAAATGAATGTGGTTTAAGGCTGCAAACCTAAAACTTGGAAATAAGCACAGTGAAACTTACTTCCAAGTAACTGTGTCTATAATTAAGACGCCAGTCTTTCTCCACTTTTCTTCATGTATTTGTCCAACTACTCCAAGCTATTCCTTTCCTTTCCTTTCCTCTTATTCATATTATTTACTTTTAAATTAATATTCCCACCATGTGCAAACTGAATATTTGAAATCTCACATTGTACTATCAGAGGACATTCACAATGGGTTAGAGTCTCAGTCAGGGACTGCCAAACATTTGGGGCCAATGGGCACGTTTTGAGAAAATGCTATGAGCCAGAGTCACAACATAGCTGCCACGGGATAAGTGGCATAACACAAAATGGCTGCCACATGTAAAAGAAAAGAAAAGAAAAGAAAAGAGAAAAGGAGATAGGACCACAAAATGTCTCAGGCATGCCCCCCCCCCCATCACTCACACCATCACACTCAGAGCTCTTTGCACCTCTCACCTGTTCAGAATGGAACAGAGGGTGGATGTCCATCCTGACATCCAATGAAATGAGGGCATGTTCAGTGCAGCAGAAGTTGAGCCAGTGCAAGCAGGAAGCCTGCTGGGCACTGTGGATTTTTAAGTGGGCACTTCCTGAAACCTGAATAAAATATGGGGAGGCGAGGTAAGCCCCATCCCACATAATCAATCACATAATGCGGTGCCCACCAACCCTTCATGCAGCCCCAGGCACTAGCAACCCATGCTATGCCACTGAGATAAATGAATCAATAGCACAAACCAGTATTCCATACTAAAACAAGCACAATATTTGCACTTGCTGTGGCAAGAATAGCCATTTCCCAGAAACTGCATTTAGCCATTTGAGAGCAGGAAACAGGGACTGAACTGTAACAGAAATGCTCACTGAGGTGTCATAATCTGGGTGGGTTAGTGACAACCATATAATCCTCCAGGGAAAACCGCTGTGCTTGGGAAAGACTCTGGTTGCTCTGCAGCAATGCAGCTTCCTTAACACCTTCTTTGATTTCTGCAGGGCAAACCTTAGCTGACAGCAGTGTTCATGAGTCTCCCATGCATTTTGGACTGTAGATATCCCTGGAGGATAACTCAGCTTTCAAACAGCCAAAAGAGATGAAAATCACCCTTCTGAGATGGATAAGCAGAGCCACCTTTCTTTCTTTTGTATGAGGCTATCAAAATATAAGTGCAAATCTGCAAAGATGAAACCTCTCTCTTCATTTCTGGAGCTCCTGGGTAAACGGGATGAACTTTTGCCTGGCTCTCAAATTCATAAAAGGGGGGTGGGGGGAGAGAGAAGGGGAGAAGAGAAAGATAAATATCAGGGGAAAATAGATAAGGGAATAAACTAGCTTCCATCTCTTCCAAGCGGTTAGCCCACTCAGAGCTGGAGGAGGTGATCAAAAGATGCCTGTCTGCCAAAGAGACTAGCACTGGCTCTCAAAAGCACAGCTAGCAGATACAAACGGTAGCACAAAGGACAAGGCTGTGGAGATGCTGGTGGAGATGGAAGATAAAGCAACCCACTAGGTGCCTTTTCAGATGCACTCACTCTGATGTAGGAAGTATGGGACTCTGTCAGTAGAAACAGGAAGGGGCATGTTAACAGTTATAGCCAGATGGGACTAACAGGCCACTTTGGCTTTGTCTAGCTATCAACAGGAGCAGGGAAGATGTGTGGCCTTCTGGCCAAGCTAAAAATGGTTGTGACGTGAACATATGTCGGTTCTCCCAGTTCATGGTCAATGTAAAAGGACCGAATGCAGGCAGATCCATTGGAGGTAAACACAGCTCTGCCAGCCAGTCTATCTCAGCATCCTGTGACCCATCGCCAGGCAGCAGCCTTCACAATGCTGTTAATTTGCCGCAGTCCTTTTGCTGCTGTGATCCTGGAGGCTTGGGAAACCTTTGCAAGTCTCCTTCTAACAACCCACCTTCCCAATGCTGCCTGCCAGGTGGGCACCCAGATATGGAGAAGTGGTGAAGAACATGGACCAATAATGATGTAGATAAAACTTATTTACACCCATGTAACCATACACAGGTGACACTGTGGTCTAAACCACAGAGCCTAGGGATTCCCGATCAGAAGGTCAGCGGTTCGAATCCCCGCGACGGGGTGAGCTCCCGTTGCTCGGTCCCAGCTCCTGCCAACCTAGCAGTTCAAAAGCACGCCAAAAAGTGCAAGTAGATAAATAGGTTCCACTCTGGCAGGAAGGTAAACGGTGTTTCCATGTGCTGCTCTGGTTTCGGTGTTCCGTTGCACCAGAAGCGGCTTAGGCATGCTGGCCACATGACCCGGAAAAACTATCTGCAGACAAAAACTGGCTCCCTCAGCCTGTAAAGCGAGATGAGTGCCGCAACCCCAGAGTCGTCTGCGACTGGACTTAAATGTCAGGGGTCCTTTACCTTTTTTTTTTTTAACCATACGATAGTTCAAACACTTGAAGTAAACTACCCAGCAATAAATTCTTAAAATACTAGAAGCTTGCATATAGGAAATGTGGTTTGCGTGGAGAAATATGTACTATCAGACATATGCGTGCATGAGCACACACTGCTTTTTCCATTAAATGAGCATTCCAAGCAGTTTGGAGAAGATAATTGCAGTACATTCTCTATCTAGGTAAGGTTGCCAGACACTCAAAAACCCTCATCTCCTTGCTCTGTTCTAATGTGAGATTCCACTTAATAGCAGGCAAAGGCAGGGCTGTGAGTGGCAGGTGGGTCCTTAAAGTCTTCTTGAACAATGAGCTAATGAGAAGAACCGTGTACAAGCTTCTCCTCTCACTTGCCATCATTGGGTGCATATTCATCCCACTGCCCATGGATGCCAGCAGCTCCTGTAATGGCAAAATGTGCTATCACCTGCCTCATTAAAGGGCTGCTGTTCTCCAGAGTGCCTGAGCATTTTGCTTAGCTCACTTTCACTCTTTCAGAGTTATTTCTTCCCTGCAGAGTAATTCACTTTTGTCCAGGCACCTGGAGCCCGCTGTGAGAAGCTACGTTGTCATGGAGCTTCTATCAGCACGTAGATGGCTCACCATGATGAGAAGTACCTTCATAATTATAAGGTAAGATGAGCTCTGCTGGATCCGTCCCACGGCTTATCTAGCCCAGCATCCTGTTCTTACAGTGGCCAACAAGATGTCTATGGGAAGTCCATAACAGGACCTGAGTGCAACAGTACGGTCCTCACTTGTCATTATCTGCAACTGGTACTCAAGGGCATATTACCTCTAAAATTCTGTAGCACTTCATTTTGTCAGTCCTGAATCTCTTAACTTTCTGCTTCATTGGATGACCCCTGGCTAGAATTAGGATGAGAAAAGAAGAAAAACATCAATCCTCGTTCTCCATAACATGCATAATTTTGTATACCTCTATCATGTCCCTCCTTACTCACTTGTTTTTTCTAAACTAAAAAGCTCCAAGAATTGTAAACATTCCTCATAAGGGAATTACTCCAGACACCTGGGTCATTTTGTTTGTCGTCTTCTGCATTTTCCCAGCTCTAAAATATCATTTTCACAGTGTTATGAACAGAACTATAAGCAGCATTCCAAGTATGGTTGCACAATAGATTTGTAGAATTGATTATGGTATTTGCTATTTTATTTCCAGTCCCTTTCCTAATTCAGGCAGGTAGCCGTGTTGGTCTGACGCAGTCAAAATATTCCCTTTCCTAATAATCCTTAACATGAAATGTGCCTTTTTCACAGCTGCTGGACCTTGGGTTAACATCTTAAGTGAGCTACCCAATATGACCTCAAGATCTCATTCCTGGTCTGCCATTGCCAATTCAGACAACAACAACAACAACAACAACAACAACAACAACAACAACAACAACAATAATGTGAAGTTTTGGTTGGTTGGTTGGTTGGTTGGTTTGTTTGTTTGTTTGTTTGTTTTGCTCCAATGGACATCACATTACATGAGCTTCCATTTGCTATTTCAATGCCCATTCACCCAGTTTGGATAGATCCTTTTGAACATCTCACAATTCCTTTTGTTTTACCAATTTTGTGTCATCAGCAAATTTTGTCACCTCACTGTCCGCCCGTAACTCATTTGTGAACAAGTTAAAAAGCACTGATCCCAATACAGATCCTTGAGCAATTCAACTTCTTACATCCCTTCATTGTGAGAACTGTCCACCTATCCCTATCCCCGTGTCTTGTCCTTTACCCAGTTACTGGTCTATAAGTGGACCTGTCTTCTTATTTTGTGACTGCTGAGCTTCTCAGGTGAATACGGTAAGTTCTTGGCTGAAGAACTTTGTCCAAGTGCATAATGTCTACTAGTTCACCACTATCCACATGCTTGTTGACACTCTCTAAAAGGTTATTGAGACAAGACTTAACCTTGAAGAAGCCATGTCAATTCTTCTT
The DNA here is from genome assembly GCF_965112155.1 of Podarcis liolepis. Lineage (NCBI taxonomy): Eukaryota > Metazoa > Chordata > Lepidosauria > Squamata > Lacertidae > Podarcis > Podarcis liolepis. The sequence continues at coordinate 51,667,862 of NC_139554.1, read as the reverse complement.
CAGTAAGATTTGTTATTCCATGTGCTTGACTATTTTATCTGCAGCTGCTTTCTGCTAGTGTTCCCAGAACAAGCATTAATAGTCAACTGGCCTCTAATTTCCCAGCTCTCCCCTGGATCCCTATTTTAAAATGGTGTTACATTAGCCACTTTCCAGACCAATCGTAGGACATCCCATCAGATGTCAAGGAGATAACTAAACAACCTTTAGAAGACATCTGAAGGCAGGGACGTTTTTAATGTTTAATGCTTTGCTATGTTTTTATATATGCTGAAAGCAGCCTGGAGTGGCTGGGGAAACCTGGGCAATAATAAATGATATTATATAATTTATTTATAAAACAAATAATAAAAAAATATTTATAAATCAAATGAAATAATAATAATTGCATCTTTTGTGAGAAGACATCAACTTCACATTTCAGTTCTTTAAGAAGAACAAAAACTTCAGAGAAGGAGTGTGTCCTCACAAGGTTTATTTAGCAGATCAGATGCCTTTAGTTGGTATATCTGGCCCAAAAAAATGTCATGTGCTGGGGACTTTACCAAATACCAGTCCAGTTCCCCAGCCAGCAGATGGCTAGGAGAATAGCACTGTAGGGGGGAATGCAGGTATTCTGTTGTGCCTAAAATTGCTTGTGCTCTTGGCATGAGATCTCTTCCCCTCAAAACCTGTGATATTAGCTGCTACCTCAGATTGGTTTTCTTTATAAGTTACCTCAGTGATTACTTGGCCAGGCTAGACAAATCTGTGCCTCACCATGAGTGTTACCTTTCTCATCAGTGACTTATTCAATGACTGCCAGCGAAAGCTAACATCCCCGACCACTTGACAGGGCTTCTTGCACCATGGAGAGTGCTGCAGTCTAAAGCAAGCCAGCACAACAACAGCACATCCCCAGCACGTGGGCGCATTGCTGTGCCAGCTGCTTGGCGCATCAGTGTTGCTAAATGAGAAGACATTTAAACATGTTGATTAATGCCCTGACTCTGGATAAGTAATTAGAATTAATGTGGGATATCAAATCAGGAAATCAGGCATTATTAGGGGGAATTAGCGATTTATTTTCATTTTACGCCTGATTCATCCCAGCTCCAAATAGCGACAAGAATTTGGCAAGGTACAAAGATTTTCTATGGGAGATAAGAGGGAGAGAGATAAAAACAGAAAACTTGAGGGAAAGCAACATAATAAGACGAAGACCCCATCTTGAAACTTACGGGATGCAACAGTGAAATCCTATGCATGTTTCTTCAAAAGAAACTCCTGCTGAGTTCAATCGGACTGAGCCTCTGTTAAGTGCGTAAATGATTGCAACCTAAGTCTGTTGCAAATGCCTTACCTGGGGGAAATTACAGGATATGGATGTGGAGATGCTTCAGAACATAGCAAAGGTGTTTGGGTCCCGTTGTGGTTGGGAGCTGTAAGCTGTGAGTCCCTCACTTCAAATCTTGTCTCAGGCTTAAACATATTACGTGGTTTTTTGGAGGCCATAATATGGGGCAGGACAATGGAGGCCTGTGGAAAAGACACAAGGAAAATGCTTTGCATCATTATTGTAAAATTGGCACTCACACAGTTTTCATACAAAGTATCATAGAACTGTAGCGTTAGAAGGGACCCCGAGGATCATCTTGTCCAACCCCCCTGCAATGCAAGAATGACAACTAAAGAATCCCTGACAGATGACCATCCAGCCTGTTTAAAAACATCCAGTGCAGGAGAGCACCACCTTCAGAGGGAGTCCATTCCACTGTCAAACAGCAATGCGCTCTACGTGGGGCTACCTTTGAAGGTGACCCAGAAACTACAACTAATCCAGAATGCGGCAGCTAGACTGGTGACTGGGAGTGGCCGGCGATACCATATAACGCCGGTCCTGAAAGACCTACATTGGCTCCCAGTTCATTTCCGAGCACAATTCAAAGTGTTGGTGCTGACCTTTAAAGCCCTAAACAGCCTTGGCCCAGTATACCTGAAGGAGCATCTCCACCCCCATCATTCAGCTCAGACACTGAGGTCCAGCGCCGAGGGCCTTCTGGTGGTTCTCTCATTGCGAGAAGTGAGGTTACAGGGAACCAGGCAAAGGGTCTTCTCGGTAGTGGCACCTGCTCTGTGGAACGGCCTACTATCAGATGTCAAGGAAATAAACAACTATCTGACTTTTAGAAGGCAGCCCTGTATAGGGAAGTTTTTTATGTTTGATGTATTTATCGTGTTTTTAATACTCTATTGGGAGCAGCCCAGAGTGACTGTGGAAACCCAATCAGATGGGCGGGGTATAAAAAAGTTGTTGTTGTTGTTGTTGTCGTCGTCGTCATCATTGTCGTCAGAAAGTTCTTCCCAATATTTACTTGTAATCTCCTTTCATGTTATGTGAATCCATTGGTTTTGGTCTTACCCTCTGGAACAGCAGAAAACAAGCTTGCTTCATATTCAGATATTTGAAGATGGCTGTCCTATCACTGCTCAGTCTTCTCTTCTCCAGGCTAAACATATCCAGCCCCCTCAACTGTTCCTCTTAAGGCTTGGTTTCCAGACCCTTGATCATACATGATGTCCTACATCTTTTCCTACATATTGTGATGTTCTTCAGATCTGAGGGATCAAAGCCAGCAACTCAAATACCCATTAATTGCAGCAAAGGATCTGAAGTAACACTCCTATAGCATCTCAACCTGGGAGGAGGCTCTGCTGATTCTAATGGGACTGACTTCTGAGTTGGCTAGACATGCACAGCATTGAGATGTGAGCCCCTCTTCAAAATAAAAAGATAATCAATCATCAGAATGCCTCCCAGAAGCACAGACTATGCCAAACAAGGTAATATCTGCTTGTTTGTAAGCAATTTATTGGGAGAACAGATAATTTGTAGAGGTCTCCCATCCCTCACATCCTTAGGCTGATTGGCAGCAGTGCCTCTAAAACTCTAAAGAGGAGAAACCTAAGGGACATGTCGGGTCCTGAGAAAAGAATTATGGGTAAGGAAAAACCATAGCCCAGCTGTCTCACTTGTAGGTGCACCCTGTAGGAATAGCATCAGATAGGAGGGCACAGCCTTCCTGGTTAAGGAAAGAGAGTGCATAACTGGCCCCTTCAGAGGAACAAGTGTGGTATGAGCCCTCCCTGTTGGAAGTGGCTCTTCAATCACGCACACACACAAAGTGGTCATTCGCTGCAGCTCATTGATCATGTCTGAGAATGAATCTTAATTGTTCAGCTCCAGCTCAATAAATCATAGGTGCAATTAAAAGTTTCGTTTACACTGACTAATTGCTCCTAAGCCTGGAAATGTGTTACGGGTTTAATCTGTTCTGTGCTGGCATGAAGTGTACGTGCTGGATCCCTAAAATAGGATATGCACACACACAAAAAAGGAAACAGGACTACAGTGGTGTTCTTACCTTATATTATCATGTTGTCTAGTAGTATATTTTGTGCATTCTGTTGAACAAATTTATGCAGGTGAAAGTTTAAGATGTGGAAAGGCAAGGACAGAAATCATTTGCAGGGTGGAGATGGGACAGAAAAACTTGGTATGAAAGCTAGAAGAGGGCTTTGAAATATTATTATTTATTATTATAAAATTATAATTCCAGTATTTATATACTACTTTTCAAAAGGGGAGTTTGAAACAGCAACAACAACCTAGATAATACTTTTTTTGTAATAATGCATGTTGTAAATCAACATACCAGAACAGCCAAGAGCTTAATTAATTCTATACAATTAATGAGTTTTATACAGAAAGAAAGAAAGAAAGAAAGAAAGAAAGAAAGAAAGAAAGAAAGAAAGAAAGAAAGAAAGAAAGAGGAAAGCAACAAGTGGGAGCTGCCAGAAAACATTGCATGTGGAGGGCTCCTGTTCAGCCACACCTTCTTCTAGGATATTTCCCTGTTGGCTCTCAGGCACCCAAGTTCACGCATACATACACACACACACACACACACACACACACACACACACACACTGCACATGGGCAGGGGAAGAGAGTGATAGTAAGTGGCTTCTCTTCTCTTATCCCTGGTTCCAATTCTTATTTGTATTCACTGCTACTTAAAATTTTTTAAAAATAAATCAGTAGAAGAGGGTAAAGTCACAGTTGACTGAATGAGTAATGTCCAGCCCGACATTGCTCGGAAACTTTGGAGATGATGGAATGGTTGGTCTGAAATAATTAGGCCAAGGAGCTTCATTAGCCCATCTCTTTGCTGAGTGTATTCCGTGCCCCAGCTCCTTACTTCCCTCTTCTGAGCCCAGCTGGCTTCTGGTTACAGACATTGCGTCTCATTAACATGCAGTGTTCCTCTGTATACTTTGGAGGAGAGTGCTGCCGTACCATTTCTGATCACCTCACGAACACAGACTTTGGGCCAGTCTCTACAGTCACAACAGTCAATGGCAGAGCTTTTCCTGAACTGTGTCACTTTAGAGTGTGTGTTACATCACACGCCCAAAAAAATTGCCATAAGGGAAAGGGCCATCCTTGCATGAAGGGAAGTTCAGGCTAGGCTTCTCCATGACATGCCTTTTTTCTGTGCACAGGGTAGGCTCCCCCCCCCCCCCGGATTTCAACTATGTAACCTTGCACCTACAATCCAAAGTAGTGCTATCTGGGGAGAACTTTCCTGCATGCGTCTGCTCTTTGTGTAAACCAGCCCCATGAGTCTGGTCTGGAAGTTTCCCTGGGGAGGCCTCTCCCCTTTCGCAGACTAACCTTATGGTTGGGCTCCATCCTGGCTGCTCCTTGGGAGTGCATGGTGTTGTTCCTCGTTCTCCTGAGGCCAATTACCAAGTTCCTGTGGGAGAGAGAAGCTTGGGAAAAGGCGTTCGCATTTTTTTATTCTTGTGGGCGAACTTTGCTCAAAGAGTGCTGAGAATGCCCGGTGTTTGTGCAGGCAGGGGCATCGCAAGGGGGGTGCCATTCACCCCGGGTGTCATGCCTAGGGGGTGACAAAATCCCTCTGGGTGGATCGGCGTGGCGGTGCTCGCACCCCCTGCGGGCGGATTTTCATGATTGGCGCAATCGTCGTTGTGAAAATCCACCCGCTGGCCGCGCAAATATGCCCGGCAATCAGCCTGGCACCCCCCTGGCGGGTGGCGTTCGCACCCCCGGCGGGCATCCTGGTGGGTGGTTTTATGTGATTTGCAGTCAGATTTTTGCGATTGGCGGGCAGTGCTGGCCTGCCGGGGGTGCGAGCGCCGCCTGCCAATTGCGAAAACCTGCCCACCGGTCTGATTTGCGTGATCTGTGGGCATATCTGTTTCACGGCCAACCCTTCCTAATAATAGGTCAACAACTTTGGGATACCTTCCCTTAAAAAAAGATCAACAACTCTGGGCAACGTTCCCAAAAATTGCAACGTGAGGGAGGTGACAAAAAAAATTCGCACCGGATACCACCTGACCTTGCTACACCTCTGTGTGCAGGATGCGCCCCACAGTCCAAAGTGGCATTCACCATGCTGCCCTGAGCTCCCTCTCCTGAATGCATGAGTTGCTCATGTGGCAGCATGCTACATGGAGAGAGGAAGCATGTAAAGCGAGGTTGGTAGATGCATAGTTTCTAGCGCTCTGACTAGTTGGTGTTTACGCTGCATCCGGAGAATGCCATTGGGCTGCTGTGGGTGTGGCTGGAAGGCAAGTTTCTGGCATGGGGCCCATTCCATTGACATCTATGGAGCTTTGCAAGTTGCATCACCCCTTTTGGCTGGTGTAATGACTGCCCACTTATTGGGGTGGGGTTTTGAATTGAGTGGGACTTGGATGTGGCATAGCCCAAGCCTCCCCATGTCTCACCCCTTTCTTGCCCCCAGCACACTCCTCTTTGCTGGGTTGATGTTGGTCAAATCTCTGAGCTGCATGCCAGCTGACGTGGAGGTTTAGACCAGAAGGATGGGACTGCTGGCATAGAGAATTTAAGGTGGCATTGGCCCTGCTCAGCAGAGGGAGTGGGTCCAGATGCACCCATCTTAACTTTTTCCAGCCCAATCCAAGGTAGTGCTGTCTGGGGAGAACTTTCCTGCTTGTGTCTGCTCTTTGTGTAAACTGGCCTTTTGTAAGTGATTCACAAATTTGGTTGCCCAATGTGCTTCTGGTGGAGAGCAAGGCCTCTACAGTAAGGGTTGTATCCAAGTAAATCATAAGCAGGCACACCCATAGAAATCAATGAACTTAAGTTAAGTCCACTGGTTTCAATGGGTCTGCTCTTGAGTATGACTCACAAAGTTATCCAAACTATAGGAAAGGGGTGTAAATTACACCCGGTGGAGAAATGTATATCAGGGTTTTGTATTACACCATGAGTTGGTTACAACCCATTGTACTTTGCCCCACTCCATCTGGGCAGAAGATGGAGAGGCCAGCAAGGACCCTGATTGCATTCCTCTCCTGAATGCATGTTTGCAGATGAAGCTGGAAGAATCCAATGCTGCCAATGATTCAGACATATCAAAGGATACAGAGCCACTGCTGATTAGCAGCATTAGGCACCAATGAGAGTAACAACAGAGCAGAAGGGATCTGCCACAAGGATAATTGTCAAGTCCCGCCAGTATTTTTGGTCTCCAAACCCAGCGAAAATAGATTCATTTCCTAACCCAGCCCCTGCAACCCAAGCTCTGCTGGACAGCTCTCTGCTGGTCCAGGCCACCTGTCCAAGTCTGCTGCTCTTGTTGTCAAGATACTTAGCTGAACATCTTTCCAACTTGTCTTGGCCTCCTGCCAGCATTTGCTCCTGTACTCCCACGCTGCTCAGATTTGCCCAAAATGATCAGATTTATAACAGATCTCATCCTCCTCTTCAACACCTCCAGCACGAAAGGAGACTCTAACCTCCCTATCTGCCCACACACACAGTTTGGAAGATATTAAGATCTCTGGCCTGTTACTATAAAGATCACCCATATCTTGTCATCCAAGGTAATCCTCCTCCACTTGCCCCTTCAGTTTGGAAGATATTTGACTAAGGCAATCTCTTAGATAGTTGAAAGCTTCTCTGTAATGTGTTTCCCTTTCTACCTTATTTTTTCTAGCCTCTCCATCTGTTTTGGCCATGTGTTCCAGTAATAGTAGGTTGAATGGGCGGTATTCAATACTAATCCCACTCAAAGGAGACCCACTGATGTTAATGGAGATGGCTAAGTTACGTTCTTTAATTTCAGTGAGTCTGTTCTGAGTAGGACTTAGCTGGATGCAACCTATAATAATTATTATTTTTAAAAATAACACATAAGCCCCAGGGAATATAGACAACATTTACACAGGCCTGAACTCATAATATTAATCCACACTTAACTTCAGAATTTTACACTACAAATTAACTGCATAACTATTTTGATATCTACACACAAACAAAAATGACTATCCCTATATCACGGGATCCTAACACTACTCACAATTAAAAAGTCCTTTTAGGTTGTTTTTCATCTTCTGTAACATCACTGCCCCTTCCAGTAAACACTTAACATAAATAGTTTGGTTACTGAAAAAATGAAAAAATACATTTTTTTAAAAAAAGGAAGCCCACCTGTAACCAATTAATTTGTGCTGTAAGACTGAAGTAATAGATTTTTTTGCTGCCTCCTCTTATGAAGATCCGATAGGAATTGAACATGAGAGTTGAGTGTATAATTTGACTGCGTCCCCGCCCTGCCCCCAACATTTGTTGTATTATTATTTTTAAATGAGAGAGGTGGGAAGCAGCAGCACCAAATACAAAAGAACAAAAAAAAAAACCCCACACACAAAAGAGATAAGCCTCAAATGTAGGGGAAATCGGAAATGTAGAGAACTTTAGTACAATGGTCAGTCGCATAAAGCATTCCCATAATTCAAACCACCAGACGGAAAGAGAGACGTGGTCCACGCTGTTAATGCAATTTTTCCAAATTACACCAACAGGAGGCTCATCTAGCCCAACCCCCTTGCAATGCAGGAATCTAAGCTAAAAGCATCCATGACAGATGATCATCCAACTTCTGCTTAAAAACCTCCAATGAAGGAGAGTCCATCACCTTCCAAATTTGATTATTGTATTGCTTATTGCTTATTTTTTTAAAACCATCATCGTACAGTTTTATCAATACTTCAGACGTGTATTTGAAACAGAGTATCCAAGTCAAATTATGAATTCATGAGCCACTTTTTAGATTCCTCTTGTATTCTTGTACCCTTTTTAAAAGTCAGAGCTGCCAAATGCCCCTTACTTTAAATGAATATTCTCTAATTCAGATCATAGCCATCCCATTTCAAAACCGTCCACAGAAGAGGGACTACAACTATCAGCCTACCTTTTATTTTCAAACTTTTGATTTAACGACTGCAGCAGCAGCTCATCCAGGCTTTCACACTGTCTAAAGCACCTGCAAAAAGCCTTTCCAGAGCAAAATTACAGTGATAAATTGCACATTATTAGCCATTAATATGATTTATTTCACTAGGGATAATACTCCGTGTCTCTTGTTCTAAAAGGCAGAGTCTTTCCTTTTAAAAAATGAAGCTCTCCAGGTAACTGATGAAAACTGAAGGCTTCCTGAATGCTCAGGGGATCTTCTGGTGGAGAAAGCGGGTGACCCTGTTGAGGCCCTGGTTTCATGATGGAATAGCGAGATGAAACGAGCGGTTGACACAATCACTCCCAAGAGTCCTCTCTGGTATCTTTTGGGAGAGGAGGATGGGGAGAAAATCGGAATAAGTGGATTCTGCCTCCAGTGACCCTCTCCTTGGCTCCACCTCCTAGCAGCTGCCCTGCCCACCGCCCAGGTCCAGCTCTTACCAGCCACCACTGACAGTCAGTGGTAGTAGACTGGTGGCAGGTCCCCCGGCCCATATACATGCATACTACAGGCAAGGCAGAGAGGCACTGTGGGTGGGGCTCTGTTGCTCTCCCAGCTTCTCAGCACAGCCGGTCGCTGTCACAACTCCCAGGCTAGCTGCCAGTGAAACCAGAGACACAGAGAGCTTCTGCTATTTCTTTTATTTAAACACAGAGATACCATGGATTTGCTCCCCTCAGTCTCCAGACGTTGCCCAGAGTGCCCGCTCCACTGACCTTGTGGCACTTCCTAGCTTCCAAGCCCCTCCTTACTGCCTACAGTGGCTGGGAATGGAATCTTTCTGTCTCTGTTTGGCCTTCTGCCCTGAGATACGAAGGGATCACCTGGTCCTTGGAGAAGGAGGGGGTTCTACCAGGCTTTCAAGTGACATAGTATCCATGTTGTACTGTTTCTCCCAGTGTGGTGTAGTGGTTAAGAGCGGTAGTCTCGTAATCTGGGGCTGCTGGGTGACCTTGGGCCAGTCACACTTCTCTGAAGTCTCTCAGCCCCACTCACCTCACAGAGTGTTTGTTGTGGGGGAGGAAGGGAAAGGAGAATGTTAGCCGCTTTGAGACTCCTTAAAAGGAGTGAAAGGTGGGATATCAAATCCAAACTCTGCTTCTTCTTCTGAGTCCTGTCTCTGTTCAGAACTAGAGCATCTGCTAGCTTGCTCCTGTTCCTCATTTTCCGTTATTTCCCAACACTTTTCTGCTTCTTCTGGGGTGTGTCTTGTTCGCCACCACCATGAATCTGGGTCTGTAGAATCTTCATCTTCCTCCTGCCCAGACGCCTCTTCAGGTGGAGGTCTCCACCTCTGCTCCTCATCTGCCCAGTCCGTGACAAGGAGGGACAAGGCGTGAGGAGCTCAGTGTCCCTCAGCACATGGTAACTGCATACCCTCCAACATTCCTCAGATAAAAATAGGGACATTTCTGACTCCCCCCCCCAAACTGACACTCCTCAATGCTTCATTTCCCCCGCCCCTTGCAGATAATTTTATTTTATTTCATTTTTTGGTAGATTTACAAAAAGAAAAGCACACGCCAATAAATAAATTAGAGAAAGGGACAAGATTAGAGGCAGAGGCACAAAGCATTTTATAATTTAAAAAATCAAGAGTAATTGAGCTCCACACCACTTTGCCTTTCTTCCCGCCCAGGGCAGCCCTGCCCTCTGCCTGCACCTCATAGCCAGCGCCTTACACTTGGCTGGGCCTTGGTAGCAGCAGCCTCTCCTCCTCCTCACCCGCTCGCCACTGGCTGCCATGAGCTGCCCAAGGGAGGCGGCCAGCAGTGCAGGCCATGGAGAGGCAGCTGAATGCTCCCTAGAAGCCACCACTGCTGCCGCCGCCGCTTGGGATATACGCCAGCTCATCCTCCACCCTGAGCTTGGCGCTGGAGATGCTGGCAAGAGAAATGGGGGCCTTCAGGGATCAAATCAGATGCCAGGGTGCCTTTCGTAATTCTGAGACTGTCTGTGGAAAATTGGGACACTTGGAGGGTATGCGACAGGGACATCACATTGGCTCTGCCGCATTACGCTGAGCTCCCTGTGCCTCACCCTCCTCCCTCTCCGTAAGCAACCTGCCTGACTGGCTGCCACTGCTTCAGGGAATTCCTCCCACCGTGATGAAAAGTCTTCGGCTGGCTAGGTAGAAAAGGACTTGCCCTTCCTTCCTCTAGGCTCAGTTACAGATAGGTAGCCGTGTTGGTCTGCTATAGTCAAAATAAAAAAGTTCCTTCCAGTAGCACCTTAAAGACCAACTAAGTTAGTTCTTGGTATGAGCTTTCGTGTCTGAAGAAGTGTGCATGCACACGAAAGCTCATACCAAGAACTAACTTAGTTGGTCTTTAAGGTGCTACTGGAAGGAACTTTTTTATTTCCTCTAGGCTGTGGCCTATGTGCCAGTGTTATGTCTGCCAAGGGGTGCTGTGTTTCCATGTACAGTGGTACCTTGGGTTACAAATGCTTCGGGTTACAGACTCCGCTAACCCAGAAGTAGTACCTCGGGTTAAGAACTTTACCTCAGGATGAGAACAGAAATCATGTGCCAGCAGCCCGGCAGCAGCGGGAGGCCCCATTAGCTAAAGTGGTACCTCAGGTTAAGAACGGTTTCGGGTTAAGAACGGACCTCCGGAACAAATTAAGTTTGTAACCCGAGGTACCACTGTAATACTTTTTGAACCTCTTGAACCCGAACACGATGGTCAGGTTTTCACTCAATGTGCTGCCGTTTTCCTCACTGCCAGGTTCCCAGCTGAATGGCGGTGATAAATTCAGCAGCCGAAACTTTTACCTGCACGGAAAGGCAGTGATGGGAGGAAGCAGCTGCTTATTGTGCAGCTGCTTATCATGGACTCACAGTTGTGAGCAGTGTGGCCAGACGCCAGGGTTTCAGGACAGAAGGCCAGGGTGCCAACAGCAGGGGAAGCCAGAGCCAACGAGAGGCAGAGCCCAGGGAATTCTCCTTTGGCCCCACCCACAACTTGGACTGCTGGTTGTAAATAAAAGGCGCTGGCAGAGGCAAAATAGAAGAAGGCTCCTTTACCTTTGAAGGTTGCGTAGAAGAAGAATGGCAACTTAAGCTGACAGAATATGTGCAGCTTGCAGGCTTAACATACAGAATAAGAGAACAAGAAGAACATACATTTAGAGAAGATTGGAAAGCGTTTATTGAATATATGGGGGGAAATTGTGTACACTTGGAAACGCTGGCAGCATTAAGATAAATTCAACAGTGTAAATAAGTTTTGATGGATGTAATAATGGAATACTGAACAGTTTAGTTTTTGTAAAATATGCAGGGATTTATGATATGCAGAATGAACCAAGGAAAGAGAAGAAGGGAAGTCACTGATATTTTAAGGATGTTTAAATGAGTATTTAAAATTGTAAAACAGAAAATATAATAAAAATTATATATATAAAAGATAAAGGTTGTGTAGAAGAGTAACTTTAATTCCCTCTTCTACATACTGAAAAGGATGTATTGAAGAGATGCCTGCTCTATTTTGCATGTAGCCACCTGTTGGGGTTCACTAATCGGGCCCAAGCTGCCTTCGTCACTGAAAAGCCAATAAATGCCATAGACAGAGGAGATTCCCATAATCACTCGTTTATTCAGCGGAGTAAAACAGAGCAGGTGAGCCACACTCACCAGTGTGATGGTGCAGCCGTGCCAAAGAGCCTTTGTTCATACATTATATAGGCACCCCCCTTCCCCCTTTTGAGGTTCCTTGCCCTGATCAAAACAGGACATCCTGCCTGGAGACCTTGAAGGGGAGAGCTGGCTAGCAGAGGGAGGTTTTCCTGAAAATCGCCTAGCAACATTATCTGGTCTTCACATATTTGTGGCTCACCCTCCTAAATTCTAAAGCAGGTAGGTTTTTACAGAAGCAAAAAGGCATCAGTTAGGCTAACCAAAAAACAGGACAAGAACAGGTCTCTGTTGCTTTTCCTGAGACTCCACACACCCTAGTGATTGATTGATTGATTGATTGATTGATTGATTGATTGAATGAATTTGCTGATGGGACTCTTTTGTTGAATCCCACCCTAGAACTTTACAAAATCAGGGTGTTTCCAATTTCAACCACATACCTGCAAATTCAGGTTGGGGGGTGGTTACTATAAGCATGATTAGGGTGGCAGTACCCCAAGCCTTCTCTAGAATCCTGACTCGCCCAAGAGGAAGGAGGGGGGTGATGGCACTGTGGGCAACGCAATGTAGCAAATGATAGCATGGTGTCAGGTCTATGGCAGGCTTACTTAAGCATGAAATCCAAATAGAATATTTATGAGCTGATTTAAATACTAAGGAGCCCCTAGCTAGAGCAAGAGCCGAGAAGTTGCTATTTCACTCCCAGTAAAACACCATGGAAACCTCGGAAAAAAAGAAAACGACACAAGCTTTGTTGATAGCAAATATCATCTCCGTCCGTGTGGATGCAAAACAGCCTATTCTGGGGTCTCTTGGGTGTTTGTTGTTCCTTCCATGGATGGCCAGATGCAAAAGAGGACAAGCCTCTTATTATGCTAACAGCTGAATGCAAGTAGGATAGTGTTTGTATCTGCAGATATAGCTTTTTGTGCAAGAGGCAGAAAAGAGGCACCTACTGAAATTGCCTCCTCTACACAACTCTCTCAAATCTGGGAGCCCTGCCGTCCTCTCTGTCTGATCCTCCTTTTACTAGGAGCAATCCTGAAAGACTTCAGCGTTCGAAACAGTCAAAGGGTCATCTGACCAGTGAAGGCTGCAATTCCTACATACCCTTCCCTGGGAGCAAGCTTCATTAAGCTCAGTGGTACTTATGGCCCCTCAGGACATCCCATTTATTTATTTAATGGAATTTGCATGCAGCTTAACTGTAAATAAAGGCTCTAAGTGGTTTTTAAAGAATATAACATATATGTTAAAGTTGCCTGGAAAAATAAAGTTTAGGAGTTTTTTAAAAATGAGAATATAAATAAAATGAACAGTTAAAACTGCACTGCAAGCTAAAATTCCCAATTAAACTTTACAGTAGGGTTGTCTGAACAAGAATGTTTTTAGCAGGTGCCAGAAGGAGTACAACAAAAGTGGTCCTTTTTCTTGTGTGTTCATGATGTTAGTGGAGCAATTATGTACAAACACACACCCTGCCATTCTGTACTGTTCGTGCCTGCAAAAGTTTCAGGCTTTCATTTCCAATCAATAAATGAAATCTTGTCACTGTTTGTACCCCAAAGTCCCAATTTATTTTCTGACCCACTTTCACTGCACCATTGTGCAAGAAGCAAGTGCCTCTCCAGGTAGCAGTAATGTGATAACATTGGATAAGTTTTGCAGAATCACTAGTAAAGCAAAATGATGTGAGGATAGTCCAGACTAAGTCCATTACTAATGCACTCTTATTGTGTCCGTCACATTTTGCAGAACATACCCAAAAAACAACAACAGTTTGGAGGGGCCCATACTTGTTATTATAGAATCCTGCTGCACGTCAGTTTATTTATATCCCAATTTAGCAGAAATGAAAGTAATGCTGATATTTCCTTTAAACAATTGTTATACTTCAGAGTCAGCAAGCTACTTGATAGATTCACTGCTGTTGCAAATGCATGGCTTGGCAACATTCCTCTTACACCCAGACCTCAGTCAAACCTTATTTTGTAAGCAACTTTGTATATTTTCACCCCTCTTCTATGAATGACAAATTCCTTATTTTTGGACCAGAGGTTTGAATTTGAATTCTGCCATATATATATATATATATTAGATTACAATACAGCATAGCATAACTTTAAATCCATTTTGTATATTGCAGTGTTTAGAGTTGCAGCACCTTTGGTTGTACTGGAATGCCCAGGAGCATTCTACAGAATCTTAGCAGGCATTTTAATTATATTATTGATTGTGGTTTCATATTGCACATTCTGGTATTTCCATGATTCCCAACCCCACCCTGCATCGTATATTGCAAAGATTTACAGGGATGATGCTTTTGTGAAAGAGAGAGAGAGAGAGAGAGAGAGAGAGAGAGAGAGAGAGAGAGAGAGAGATCTATGAAGAATCATTGATGCGATGCTGGGGTTAATGGCTGCCACCTGTGCATATTATCCCATTGGTGGCTTGAAGTAGTATGAAATGAGGTGCCATCTTAAAGATCTTATTTGCAGATCCTTATTGTTGTTTGCATCATGGCCTTGGCTTGTAATGCTTGTAGTTCTCTGTATTCTTCTACTACTTTATCCATGGTTATAGCAGTATTACTTTCATTTTTGCTAAATTGTGTTCCTGTGATTTTGTCTTTTTATTACCTACAGGGCAGGGGGCTCGTTTGCTGCAATTTATTTATATCTCACAATTTTCCCAGCCTGGAACTCAAGGAATCGGAATCGGGCTTTCTCTTATCCAGGTCAGAGATGGATCATGCATTGTCAGACTAAGGCCCTGGGGTAGTGAGCTCCTGTGATCACTCTCCTGCTTTTTATTAATCTAATGTAAACTCAATATAGCAAATTCAATCTTAGAGTCAGAGAATGCAGAGAAGAAGAAGAAAAGTGCATTAAAATTCAATCTACTGCATGTTTCGTCAGAAGTCAGTCATTCCCACTGTATTCAAAAGCAAATACTCCCAAGTGAGAGCATTTAAGACTGCAACCTTCCTCTCAATTTGTTCATCCTGTTCGCTTGAAGAACCCAACCCAGGATGTGCCTTTCTTCATTTTTAAGTCTTGCTTGATCTAGGACACCCACCTTGCAGGATAATTCCACAACTTCTGTCCTAGGGAGCTCCCTTCCCCCACTCCCCTGCAGCTTCTTACTCTTAAAACAATCACATTCCTCTTAGTTAGCATTCCTGGAGCCTTCTTAATAACCCCTTCAGTCCCTTATTGAGTTTATTCAGATATTCATCCTCACATTTACTGTCCTTAAACAATTGCTTAGGTAAACATGTTCTCACAATTAAATGACCTTGGGGCACTCTCCTTATTGTTAATTTCCCCCAGGCAATCTACCTAGATGCACAATGTTCAGAATGCATTTTGTTATTTGGGCCAATGTATCCCTGGAGTGCTGGATCATAACATGCACACCATGTAAACATCTGAGCCAGTCGCCCACATCCACACAGAGAGCAACAGCAGCAGCCGCTAGATGATAGATTTGTCACACAGTTTGCCCTGGTGGGCAAGGTTTTTATTGAAGAAAAAAACTGGTACACATATGAGCCAGGCTGGAATAAGGGGATGGGGTTGAGTCCTCTGTCCCTGTCATGATTCCCAATCTGGTACCCCCCCCCCCCATGTATGCTATTAGAAATCAGAGGACTGGTGTCTATGAACTGCAGACAAAGCCCCCACCCCATGCCACAATCTGGATATGATGTGGAGCTGCCATATGCCATGTCTAAGTTTGATCCAGGCATTGAAATTAAGTTCCAGGCTCAGGTTCAAATTCTGATGATGACTATGATGGTGAGGGTTTTTTTGGGGGGGTGTTTGCAGTCTGATTGATGCTCTGCATCCCTTCCCGTTCTTGGAGTCCTGTGCCCATTGAGGGTTAGAATCTAATAGAGGAGGTTGATGAACTGGTCGGACAAGTGTTTTTGTGAGACAGTGACCTTAGCTGGCCACTTAAGTGTCCTCATCAGCATCCCAAAAGAATGAACCAGGCTGCAAGAGCTACAACTAAGTGATGGTGCCCTCCAAGCTAGCGGGTGAGTCTTTCCTTCAGCCCGCTCACCTAGCTGAGCTGGAAGCAGACTGGAAGCTGGGCACACAGAAACATGCCTGATCTTCTCTGAATCCAAAGCTGTGACAAATTGATAAGCAAGATCTGTTGGAGTGTTAATGCTGCGAGCCCCTCCATCTTATGCTCAGGTTGTATATATGTGTAAACAAAACCATATATCCTAAAGGTACTCTGGTCTTTGCTGACTTTCATTCCAAGGAAGCCAAACCTTGGTAAGCGCCCGGAACCCCTGGATTCTCTCATCACTTGGAGATTGGGGTGTTGTGTAACATTACTGTAGTTGTTGTTGTGCTATTGACACCTGCATATTACCATTCCTCCACTCTGCTTAGATGATAGCTCAGAGGTAGAGCACATGCCTTGCAAAAGGTCTCCAGTTCAACCCACAGCATCTCCAGGTAAGAGATGCTCTCTGAGAAGCTACTGTGAGTCAGCAGAGACAATTCTGTGCTAAATAGACCACAGTGTGACTCAGCAGAAGACAGCTCCCTGCATTCCTGTATAGGTTTCATTCCTTTTGTGAGATTCTAGATTTTATTACAGTATTCATTAACAGATGCTTTACCAATTACACACTATTACCAGCTTGGCTGCAGTTTTTAAAAAAGTAATGGCTATTTGTTTGTTGTGTTTACTTGGTATAGTGTCTTTAAATAATCCTGAAAATAATAAGCAATGGATTTTCCAGGGCTTCTATTAAGAAGTGCTGCCCAATTCCTTAGAGAGCCGTCTAAAGCGAAAGTTACCTTTTCTTCGCACGGCATCAAAGATAGATCGTAATAGGGCAATGTCTTCTGTCTGATTAAAATCCCCGGTTTTCCCTCTGAAAAGGCTATGAAACAAATCATTATGCAGGTTTTCATTGACAGGGGCTGTAAGGATAACAACAGGAGATGTGAGCAGCAAAAGACTATTGGGACAACAAAAGTTATCAGTGGAAGAAGTAAAGTAAAGTGAAGGGTAGGTTGCAGCAAGCAGGAACAATGGTTAGTGAATGGGTTGTAAGGGGTGCGTCACACGATTGCTGAAAAAGTAGGTCTCTGAATTGCTACTGTAGCTCAATTCTTCTTTTTAATATTCTTTGAAGAGAGTGTGTCTGAAAACATTAGGCAGACTTATGCCAGAGATATGTCATTGGCCGAGGCTTCTCCCGGGCACATATTTTCAAGCACATAAACGCCCTTTAGATGTTACAGAGAAGAAGTGATGAAGCAATACAGGGTGCCAGCTTTTGCTGTAACACGCAAAGGAACAACCTGTCAGGGAGTGAAGTGGGAAGAGCACTGCCTTTATTTTGTCACACACAGTGCTCCTGAGAGAGTTTCTTCACACGTGCTGCTGTAATCCTGTTGGTTGTGGCTACACCAGGGCTTGTGAACATTCAGAGGATATCAGGGGTGCCAACTTGAATAAAATATTGGGGGGGCAAGGTAAGCCCTGCCCCACATAACTGATCATATGACGCGGTGTACACACACCATTTGAATGGCAATTCCCATCAACCTTGGGGGGGCACTCCCTCAAATATTTTAGGGGGGGCAAAGACCCTTTAGCCCCTAGGAGTTGGCTCCTATAGAGGACATGCATTGGAGAGCTTCCTGCAGCCAGGGGGACTCCCAGGATAATGTTACTTAGCTAGCTTTTCAAAGTCTTCAGAGGCAAGGCACATATAATAACATTGCAGAAACCTAGCCTACACATTGCCAGAGCATGCATAATTATGGCAAGGCTATATCTGCTGGGTGGGGGAAGGTTTTGTGGTTGGTTCGCCAACGTAAATTTGTGAAAGCTGTTTTGTGCCACAGATGCTATCTGAGCACCCAAAGTAAGGGTTGGTTATCTAACAGCACCCCAAAACTGTGTACTTGATCCTTAACAGGAAGGAGGGTCCCATCCAGAACACATTGAATGCCACCTCCCTAGTCACACGAACAACCCTCCCCAAACAGCACCTCCATCTTATCTGAATGAAGCTCTGCTCATTAGCCCTCAGCCAGCACACTCCAGTATATACACTCCAGTATCATGCAAGGAGGCAAAAGGGGGCTCCGAATGGGAAGAAGAAGGACCAAAAACACCAGGAGAGGGTTAAGTCCTGGAAGACAGAGGCTGGAGATCTCCGTCACCATTAAGTTTATTGACTCAGGTTGCCGATATTTACCCACAAGGTGCAATAAATTGTGCAACTGACTGGAAACACGCATCCTGCTGTGGCTCATCACATAAATCCCATTGCAGATATTAATTAGAATGGAGATTTATTTGTTTAATTACAAGTAATGGTGGGACGGATTGGGATAAAATTGCATTGGGGAGTTTGGGGCTCGTGGAAGCGGCAGCGGCAGTAGCATCTGGTTTGCTGGGTGCAGCAACTGAATTGCACTCAGACTCCTCAGCCAAGCAGTGCTCCAGGTGGACTGCAAAGGAAAGCAGCGACAGCCTCGTGCCCCCCTTTATAGCTCCTGCAAAGGCAAGGTCAATGGGCTTCAGATTTGCTTTCCTTGCAAAGACATCAGCTCTTTGCCACTTCAAGAGCCAGCAAGCTAAACAAGACTGGAACATGTCAGAATGAAAGGCAGAGGTCCTTTCCACACTAGGGCTCTTAAGCACTGCTGAGGCCTTGCTCTTCTGCCATCAGCTAGAAGCAGAATTAAAACCATGGCTCCTTGTGGTACTATATAACTGCTGTATTCCTCACTGCTAGCCCACAATGTATGTTCCCACAGCGAATGCAAAAGAAGATGGTGTCCAGGATTGCAACCATCCAGCAGGATCCTATGTATGTTGACTCAAGTCTAGGGGCACCTTCCAGACAGCCAGTATTTTGTGGGAGGGATTTAAGGGCATCCTGGGAAATGCAGGTTTATGCAATTCAGTCAGCTTAAAGGGCTCTCCAGAAAAGGAAACAAGATTTGTTGCTGTTAGGAAAGTGATGGGGAAATGCATTGAAAAGTGCGGAATGAAGGAAAAGTGGGAAGACATACAAACGCTCCACAAGCAAATCGGGATGAATGCAGGATAAAATGCTCGTTGTTGTATAACCTCCACACAAACGAATTGGAATGAGCACTCAGTCAAGACCAGATATAATCTAACATTCACGTAAGCTTTGTGCAAGCAAATTGGAATGAATGGCCAATAAATATGTCATCTGAAGGAGCCCGGAGCTCTTACTGCACTGATGGAGCCAGGAATAGCATAACAAGATGAAACCTGAGCCAAAGCAGTTTATTTTAAATTATGGTTTAAAATCCTGTGCAAACCAAGCCACTCAGAGTGCATGTCTTCTCAGGTGTCAGTCCTATTGAATTCAACAGGTCTTACTCCCGGTTAATTGTATATGATTTCAGTCTCACAATCCAATACAAAGTACACAAAAATGCATAGAGCCTAATGCGTACACATTTGCTACAGTTTTAAACAATGTGAGAACCATCACTATATACAAGCTCACGGGATCAACTCTGCAGAATATTTCACATTCTGGAGACATGCTCTGGCCCAGCGCCTAGGATTTCCCTGTGAAATTCAAAGAGGGAATTAAACACACAAACATGCCACAGAATATGCATCTCAATTCAGCTGCACAGACTCGAGAGCTGGCACATCAGTTCGCGCTTAAGTTCACCTGCTGATTAAAAACCATCACTTTTGCCAACCTGAGGTCTTCCCACCACCACCACCCCATCAGGCCCATCCACCTTCAGCTGCTCTGTGAAGCCAAGCATCTATTCCAAAACAGAAGCGAACAGAAGGCATTAAGCAATGGCCAGTGGTCAGGAATGGTGGGAGCTGTAGCCCATCAGCATTTAGAAGGCCACAGGTTCCTTACAATAATTCAGTGAGTGCATCTGGCACCAGCAAGGAGCACTGGGATTCATAGTATCCTTGAATTATAGAGTTGGAAGGGACCCCAAGGGTCAATTCGTCCAACCCCCTGCAATGCAGGAATTCAGCCCACAGCTGTCCCTGTGTGGGCTTGAACCACCAACCTTCTGGTTAACAGCCAGACACATTGGCCCATTGCACTACAGGAGACACACAGTTTGTGATCCAAACAGACCAGCCACAAGTAGTATACCCACCAACATCTTGAGCCCCCAAACCAGGACACAAAGTCTTCCTGCCTGTTAAGTTGTGGGTGAACATATCAGACGACACAGTGATTCTTCAAACAGCTCCTGTTTATTCACAGGCCAGGACAGAACTGAACTGAAGGGCTCAGTCAACCTGCTTATACAGAGCTCCAGTACCACGTTACTGTAACAACTTTGTAAAACTATCCAATCACTGAACGTCACTTTCGATCCTTCATTTGCATAGCTATCTACAGTATCCCCCTGCTGGCCCAGGGTGAGAACTTCAGTACATAACACCACCCATGCTCCCACGTGAGTCTCATGACCGGTGCGAGATCACAGAGCCCCAAAGGCACACTGGTGCGGAGGCTGCCATGCCTTGCACGAGGAAATGGGATGTCCTGTTTTTACCCAGCATACTTGCAGGGTATGAAGTAGGATCAAAACTGTGACTTTTGGTTATTAGCCGTGACCCCCCGCTAATTGATTTACGAACCTCGATTAGCGATATATGGCTGCCCGGCACGCTTCCGCAGCTCCTCTCCGTCACGGTTCAGCAGAGTTTCGCACAGCGGTGTAGAACTGTCACCAGCTTGTTTCAGCTTCCAGACAAACACACAGAATCCAGTTTGTCTATTTACAGCTTTTATTCCAACATTTCTCAGGAATTTCCAGGACTATTTGCAGCCATGCCAGACCTGCGTCTTTTCCCCACGGAACACAGAGTGGGACTGGCTAACTCCTCCCAAACTCCTCCCAGCTTCGAAAAATGACGTCAGAATGCTGAGGCACCATGGGAACAACTTAACCAGTTAAGTTCCAACTCCAACACCCCCTCTTGCATCACATTCTGACAAGACCCTCTGAGTTCAACACCTTCCCCTTTGCCTTGTGCCCCTTCCCAGCATCTTTCCCAGGCACCTGTTGAACCCCTTCAACATTCCCAGAATCACACTGTGCGACACTTTTCCACGCACCTGTGACCTGATACCCTACTGACCCATTAGGGCCAGCAGTTGTGTCTTCTCCGTCAGACTTTTCCCCCTCTGACTTGACAACCCGTCCGTGAGCTTTCTCCATCACGTTTACCGGAGATGAAGCCTCACCCCTGGACATTCCTTTCACAACCCTTGGAGATGCCCAAACCTGCCCTGACCCCTGACCCTGGACCTGGTCCCCATCACCGGGATCTGAACCCTGATTCTGGACCTGGTCCCCATCACCGGGATCAGTCTCTGCCTCCCTCTCCTCCCTTTGAGGAGCCTTTGCACCCGTCACCTGGTGACGTATTTCCTTTTCCTTGAAAAATTCCTCCAGAGCAGACCTAGTAAACTGTGACCCTTGGTCGCTCTTGAACCCTTGCACCCTGGTGGAGAACCTTAGTTCCACCTCCGCAACCCAATCCTGGATCAGTTGCGCCACCTCCCCCTGTGATTTGAGAGAGAAACACCAGCCAACCTGGCTGTGGTCACCTGTCAGCGACAGCACATACCTGGTCCCACCCAGACTCTCAGACCTCATGGGTCCTGACAGATCTGTGTGAACAAGCTCAAAGGGCTCCTTGGCTACCCTCCCAAACCCGGGAAAACCAAGCACCTTTGCACCTTTGCATGCCCTGCACCCTTGGGACCTCCCACATTGTGTGATTTTACACCCTTTTGTGCACCTGTGCAACTTTTGCACATGACTGGGAACCTTAGCACACTGCACCTGTGCTTTTCCAGCATTCCCATAACCCTCCAGAGCTGACTCCAGAACAAAGACATTGTTCTCCCTCTGCACGTTGACCAGTTGTCTCCCTCCTCTGAAAGAGAAAAACACGTTAGCCACACCACAGACTGGTTTTTGTGTTTTGTCTGTGAACATAACCGTCATCCCAGTTAAAACAGCCCTGCAGTTCCGCATTTCGACAGCAGGTGTCTCTGGAATCAAATTGCAATTAGCAGCAGAGTCAATAACGAAACTCAGCTCCTCTGTCCTTGTCCCACGGCTGTCTTCAGCCAACGCCAGACTAGCCGTGATCTGATAAGTCCCTTCCTGGCACCTGGTACGTCCACCAGCCTCAGTCCCATGCCTGGTTGTTTTCCCAGACTGGCTGCCATGGAAACCCGATTGGTTCCCATGAGAATTCAGCAGTTTGACCTTGACAACATCCTGTCTTGCCTCTCTGCTCCGGTGGGGGCAATCTCGCCGCAGATGTCCCGGAGCTTTACACACGTAGCAAAGACGAACTCCAGTGGAAAAACACTGCCTGGGGCTCTTCCCAGCTGGCTTGGCCCTCCTTCTTCCGGAAAAGCACTCCTTGCCAGATCCGCCCCCCTTGAACTGCCGCTTCATTCCAGCAGGTTCAGTGGAAAACTTTTCAAACTTGCCTTTGGGACTTTCCGCCCCCCCGACTTGCTCACTAGCACTCCTTGAGGCTAAATCATCAGGAACAGGGGCTCCAGCCATCTCTAGGCTTTTGTATTCCTTCCCCAGGGCTCTGGCCTCCTGCTGAAGCTTCACAGCAAACACAGCAGTACATTTCCAAGTGCCAATAGTCCCTTTGCCCCCCCCTCTGGGGCCCACAGCCTTTCCCAGCTGTGCACCGGCTCTCACGTAGGTGATCAGCGCCATCTTGTCTTTCTGTTCTGAAGCAGCCATCTCCCAGCCCTTGCTTTCCGCCTCCAGCCTCACAAACACCCTGGAGCGTTGAACGGCCTCTGGCTTCCTGGCACCCAGAACAGTAGACTTCAGATCAGCAGCCAGGTTGCCCAACTTCTTAAAGTGAGCCTCCCACAGTCCTCCAAGACCTGGCAGCCTGCCATCCTCTTCCGTTCTCCCAAGGGGCCCCAAGCTTACTTACAAACAGTTTCAGCTTCTCTGGCTCTCCCTGGAGAAACGATTCCCTGCTGTTCTCAGCTCCTGGCTCCACAGCAAACCTCTGCGTTTTTCAGCCAGCTGCTTTCAAACTCCGCAGCTGCTCCTTTGCTTCTTAACACCAGGCAAAAAGTCCTTCCGCCTCCTGCCGGCCCCCTGCTTGACACCGCAGATCAAAGCTCCCGGCAGTATCTTCCGTGACAGTTTTACAAGCGATGATTTAGGGTCATCCATAACCTGTGACTTTTGGTTATTAGCCGTGACCCCCCGCTAATTGATTTACGAACCTCGATTAGCGATATATGGCTGCCCGGCACGCTTCCGCTGCGCCTCTCCGTCACGGTTCAGCAGAGTTTCGCACAGCGGTGTAGAACTGTCACCAGCTTGTTTCAGCTTCCAGACAAACACACAGAATCCAGTTTGTCTATTTACAGCTTTTATTCCAACATTTCTCAGGAATTTCCAGGACTATTTGCAGCCATGCCAGACCTGCGTCTTTTCCCCACGGAACACAGAGTGGGACTGGCTAACTCCTCCCAAACTCCTCCCAGCTTCGAAAAATGACGTCAGAATGCTGAGGCACCATGGGAACAACTTAACCAGTTAAGTTCCAACTCCAACAAAAACAGCCCAAAAGAATGACTGCTGCTGTGGGGTTGGGAGGAAGCAATTGGATTTGTACATCTTCCTTGAAGTACCTTTTCTCCAGCTGTAATGAGCTTTGTGTGGGGCTGCCCTTGAAACTGGTTTGGAAGCTGCAACTTGTGCAACTGCAGCAGCAAGGCTGCATATTGGTGCAGCCTATCAGGAACACATTGACACCCGTTTTGAAAAAATTGCAGTGGCTTCCAAGCCCAGTTCTGAATTTTCTGATTCACAAATGCAGACTCATAAAGCCCTCTACAACTCTGGGCCTGGTTACCTGAAGGACCACCTGTTGCCATACAGACCTCCCTGCACCTTAAAATATGTTGAGAAGGCCCTTCTGGTGGTGCAGCGGCCATCTGAAATATACTACGTGATACGTGCAAAGGGTTTCTCAGCCATGGCACCTCAAGTATTGAATTCCCTGTCTTCTAACATATGGCTGGCACTAATTCTTATGAGGTGAAGATGCACTTACGTGCTCAATCATTAGTTGGATAAGGATTCCTGTCTGGTGTCATTATTTAACTTTTTGTTGTTTGGGAGTGATGTGATATATCTATTCCTCTTCTCTTCTTAATATATTTGCTGTATTTTAATTTTTTATGTAACCCACTCTGGGATTGCTATTCACAATGAAGTTAATAACTGCTTTAAATAAAGAAGTAAACTCCCAGCTCAGTGATCTTTCATGCCAAATTTCTGTTCAAGATGGAGGGAGACTGCCAGGGAAGCATTTATTTTTTAAAAGCAGATTGATAGGAAACTAATCAGAAGAATCTGGGACTGGTAAGGCAAAAGGTAAAGGACCCCTGGACGTTAAGTCCAGTCAAAGGGCACCGAAAGCCTGAGGTGGTTGCCTCAGTCTGTTCAATGGCAGGGCCGGCAACCCAAGGTAGGATACTCTGGGCCGCAAATCCTAACTGATAGAACTGCATCCAAGATAAGGTAGTGGGAGTGTTCTGCAGAAGTAAGTTCTAGGCCAGCCTGCTTCTCAGCAGGCAGAAAGACAGCACCAAGCTCTACTTCAGAAGAGTGATGAGCGTCTGGCGGAAAATGTCCTGCTGATAGCCCAAGAACAAAACACAAACAGGAAGAAATGACAGCTGCTCCTGTAGCTTTTCCATCATCTCTGTCAATAGCAGCCAACAGAGCCTGCAGTCCCAGGATTGATGTTTCTCCAGGGACTCTCCACTGCTTGGAAGGCACAATCAGGAAGGATAAAAGAATTGCTTGTGAAACCCAAAGGAGGCTTCAGATCCTTATCAAGAACAAGGAGGATATCAATCTGGTGCCAGCGCCAGTTTGTCAGACACAACCTGCCTACTCAGCAGTCTGCCCAAGGAGCAGGCCAAGGGACATTCCCAAGCTTGTAAGGATCTCTACTTTTCATAGCACTGCTGCCATAGCTGGTAGCTCTTTCTAGTGAAGCAGTAGGGTTATTCCCCCCCGCCCCCGCTTAGTGTTCTCCCACTCATCCATTGACTTAGACCAGGGGTGGAGAATTCTGCAGCCAGCAGATCACCTGACCCCCATTGCCCAGCCGTCAATCACAATCACCTGACAATACTATTACATCAGGTGACATGTTTTCTTTTACTCACCAGCCTGAAATCAAATACTTTTTGTTACAACAGGCTATTGAGAACTGACTGTTTTTAATGAAAGGGCTGGTGCCATGCTGTTTTTATTGTGATTATTTGGTAAGATTTCATAGATTTTATACAGTGGTACCTCAGGTTATATACGCTTCAGGTTACATACGCTTCAGGTTACACACTCTGCTAACCCAGAAATAGTGCTTCAGGTTAAGAACTTTGCTTCAGGATAAGAACAGAAATTGGGCTTTGGCGTGCGGCGGCAGCAGAAGGCCCCATTAGCTAAAGTGGTGCTTCAGGTTAAGAACAGTTTCAGGTTAAGAACAGACCTCCGGAACGTATTAAGTACTTAACCCGAGGTACCACTGTATATGTATAGCGTTTTAATTCTATCGATGGTAATTTTTTCCCCCTAGTCATTTTCTCTGTTTTTAGCAGTTCTTATTTTTATCAGTAAGTCGCCTTGAGTCCTGTCAGGGGAAAAGACAGATTATGAATAAATAAATTATAATAAGTATAATAATCTGAAATTGCATCCCTGTGTTTAGCATCAGGGCAGCAGTAGTAAATTCAGTTTTACTTCCGTAGTGTAGATGGTTCCGCAGTGGAACATGAGGGGGTGGACTGCTCTTACCTTGCAGAAGCCATGATTGTTCTTCTTCAGCGAGACTTGTCCTTCTATATGCTTGGTAATTATATCTTTAATAATGCTGCCCACCAGTTTTTCTGGTACACATCCTTGGGTTATAAGATGACAACAGGATTCAATCTCCAACCATCTCCGGATAAAAAGTTATACGGTTTGGTATCAAGAGCAACCAAGCATGCTAATGGTGGGACAGGACTGGTGACTGCTTGAAGGACACTGTGTTAGACTGATGGGACCAATACCTTGATATTTCCAGTGAAATTCCTGTCGAGTCTGAAATTCCTTCCCTCTTTCCAATTTATCATGCTTCATTTCTTGTAAATATCATCTGCTTCTAGAATGATTTGCCTCCCTGTCCTTTTTAGCATGGGCATGGAAATACAGCTCTTACAAGTATCAGGAGATCTTTATGGGTTCCAAAAATCATCGGGAAGTTTGAGTAATAGAAACAGCTGGCTGAGCCAGTGGAAAAAGCACCTCCTTCTGAACCCCAGATCCCCTTGCTTTGCTGCACCACCTGGAATTCTTTCAACATCTTTCATTCGTGAAAGAAATCCCTAAACTAGCACAGTTGGTGAGTCAGGCACAAAGGCATCTGGTGGGCTGACAAAAATCGGCCCAGATGCTTCCGATCGTTGCTCTTCCTTCTGCAACTCTGCCATCGCAGAGACAGGCAAACAAGGTGTCTCTTGTTTTGCCATGTGCTCGGCAGTTTCATAGACACAAAATTCTGCCAGGATTGCCCTGCAGACTGCGAGGTGAGGCTCCTTCCCTGAGGAGATGACAGATGCAGCCGTCTAAAGCGATGTTATACACCACAAGGCTTTGTCGCTGCTGGAAATGTAAGCAGCATGCTTCGGAATGGAACGAAAGAGTGCTTATTTCTCCATAAAGGATGCATCTGGAGAGGCTAGCAGCTTCACCTTCCTCTGTCCCTACTCCAGAAAAATATCCTGCAGGCGCCCCTGATACCAGTCCCATTATCTTTGTATTTCTTTGGAGAGAAAAAGCAGCTGTGGAAGAGAAGGTCTTGACATATGCATGGGGAATAAAGGGTTAAACAGCCCCCCATCCTCCCCTCACTAGTGCTTTGAACAGGAACTGCAGCTGCTTTCCCTGAAGAAAGAGACCCCTTAAGGAAAAGTATCATGGGACTTTTTTGGGGGGGAGTATATCACAGCATATAGTTCCACCTTTGCATGCAACCAGCACTGGTTAGCAGGGCATAAATTTAGCCCTACCCCTAAGGGAGTATGTTCTAAGGGATTATATTCTTGTTCTGTGTTAATGCTTGGAAATGCCTAGGACTTTCACTAGAGGGCATGTAGGTCATTCAGAACCAATATTGTTGGCCTGCCAAGCGATTATTTTCCCTTCTGGGGTGTGATTTTCCAGTGCAGCAAGGAGAACTTATCATCTGTTGTTTAATTACGCTAATATTTGATTAGTGCTATCATCTGCCTATGACCTATTCAATGCACAAACCAGGCACTTACATCAATATTGTTCTCACCCTTTGCAGATGCTGCATGTGTCGCTGGAAAATTGATATGACTGCAGAACAAATGTGTTTTAGCACCTTTTCTATATAGAACCCCTGCTCCATTTCTGGGTCTAGGCCTCCTGCTTCCAGACACAGCCAATTTTTGTGGGGGTCAGGCACGGTACAGCCACAGGGGACAACTTCACGTGGCCAGTGCTTTTTTAAAAAAAAATGTTTAGGGGTACTCTGATTTTGACTCGAGAAAATCACCATTTTATAGTTCAAATCAGGGAAAATAAATACAGCAAACTGACAAAAGTACAAAGATTCACAAAATGTTGAGGGGTATGCGTCCCCCTGCATCCCCCCAGGAAAAAAGCACTGCAGGAGGCTGTCTGTTATATGCTGTTTGTGCCTGGCTCTTCATTTACAAAATGCAGCCATGGAGACTACAATCTAAAGCACAAGATCTGGGTGGAATGAAGTGTTGGTGACTTGTGGAAGCTGGTTGGTAGTTCATCGCACCTAAACCAGAGTGATGTATCGACAAAGTGGAGCCCCAGCTGAGTCTTCAGAGATTTCCTGCTCCCAGCAAAACAGCTTCTTCCAGAGTTCCCAGTTAAGGGGGGAAATTCCTCTCCCACATAGTTCAAAGTAACAAAGAGCTTATTGTCTCCAGACACAAGACAATGCTAAACACTACTATCTACAACAGTAGTTCCTAATTAGCTAAGTACTGTGGACCACCTGTTTTCCAAAAGCCAAGCCATGGACCCTCTACTTTTGAATACACACACACACACACACACACACACACACACAGTAGTTTTTGTTATGCAAATGGTACCATTTGCAGACCCCACCGGAGCACCAGTTGGGAACCACTGATTTACTATATACAGTTCTTCTGGTCTTTGAAGTAAAGATACATATGTACAGAAAGACCGACTATCACAATGCTAGCTAATGTTGATGTTTACAACCCGCAGCCTCTTCCCCTAACTTACACAGATTCAAAGTCAGAGCCTGACAGCAAACAGTACATGCAACAGGAGAGGACCTAATGAAAGGAAATGCCCCAGAGAATTGTCAGGGACTGGCTGAATGGAGAGGAGTGGTGGGAGGCACCAGCTGAGGAACCCCCAAAGGAAACCCCAGAGGAGGGAGGCTCAGGGCCAGGGTTTTGGTGGTGGAAGAAGACTGCAAGGAGGGGCTGGCTGCTGAAGGAGGACACCAGGACTGACAAGACTATTATACCCATCTCCACATGTAGGCCTATTTCCTGAACCAATGAGAGGGTGAATGACTCAGCAAGTCATACGCTCAAGCTCGCTGGTGTTGCTATGGTAACCCAAGTACCTGGCACCCTTATCTCAGAACATCCAGATGTGAGGGATGTGTTCCTCAAGACATGAGACCAAGCACCGTGCAATTTAACTCATTGTTCACATTACGCTAACATGGAGAAGGAACGTCTTAGCCCTTTCCTCTTTCAGTGGGGCACAGTTTCCACTAAAAACTTCTCACACCCCCATGCTATCTCTCCCCACTTTTGTCTTTCTCCACCTTCATATGTGAGAAATGATACCAGGCCTTATGTGGGAAAAGGGCATCTTAGTGAGAAAACATCTGGAGAAGATATTGTTAAGAAGCCACTCTACCGTCTTGGATCTTCTCATTTAGACTGTGACCTCTTTACAAGGCAAGGGCAGACTTGTGGGATCTACTTTGTTTCTTAATAGAATCCAGAGAGCCAGGAACCACAGTTAGGTGCAGGAGACAGAAACTTAGAATTACCGGTAAACAATTCTGAAAGTGCCCAAACTGAATGGAGCTCACAGAAATCCATTCCTGGTGACACCGCTTGAAAAGACACAAACAACACTTTCTTAATGCAAGAAGTGTAATGGGGGGGGCATTTATTTGTTGTCATCATTCAATATTTAGGACTCTGAATTTTTTGCCGCTCTACTTCAAATCACCCAGAGATCTATGGTAAATCCCAATCTACCTTTTGGTCACCTCAAAGTCTACAGCAGTATTTTTTTTTTTAAGAACAGAGCACATTCTGCATTCAACTAAGTGCCATTTATAGTATGCCCCTTTTACTCAGTCCGGATCATACGGCCCCAGTTTTGACATGTTAAATGGAAACTTGTTTAAATCCAAAGCAGCCTCAGGCAGGCTTGTCTGAACAGAAAAATGCATGAGGGAATGCTACATGGCTTTTTTTGCCCCCTCTTGTCATTTCCCTGCTCAAAATCACCCTCCTAAACTTATTTTTCACTTCCAGAGACAAAGAAATGGGGATCCCATATCCTTTTCCCTTGCATGTGAAAAAGCAGCTTGGGGAGGGTGATTTTTGACCTGGAAAAGGACTGAAGGGGAATGGGTTAAGCAATCTCTGTGCTAACAAATCAGAATGAACATGTC
Source organism: Podarcis liolepis (assembly GCF_965112155.1). Taxonomy (NCBI): domain Eukaryota; kingdom Metazoa; phylum Chordata; class Lepidosauria; order Squamata; family Lacertidae; genus Podarcis; species Podarcis liolepis. The sequence goes on along the minus strand of NC_139554.1, from coordinate 51,638,063 downwards.
CTATATTTGCTTCTTCTGGTCAGAGGCAGCCTGTTTCAGCCTATTTGTGATTATTTTTATTTTTAAAAAAACATGCAGAAAAGAATTGGAGTACTTTAGTTTATGTGTCATTTGAGCCTCTGCAGAAATCCTCGGCCATATCAAAGCAGCTTTCAGTATATGCAGGAGAATATCTGCTTCTCTAAAAGGCAAAAACGTGGAGCATGTTGCCATAATTTTGAGGGGCTGTATGTACTGTGTGGTTACCTCAGGCATGTGCAGTCTGGAAAAGAGCTTTCTCCAGATCAACACTGTGCCACAGACAGTTGCCTCAGAGGATTGGTTGTTAGTCAAACTCCTCAGCCTGCCTGTTTAAAACTCTGCCAGCTGATCTCCATCTGGATGCGGGCTGTGAGCCATCGGCAGGTAATTGCTAAAGCAAGCAGGGCTGTGTTAATTGGAACTGCTGCAGCCAAGGATGCGATCTCAGTTAGTCTTGGCTCCATGGCAGCTAGTATGGGAGAAACGAATCCATGGGGATTTAGATTCAATTTTCCACTGTCTTGCTGCTCCAGAAATAAAGCCAAGCAGGACCAGCAGGATTCTAGGAAGAGACAAAGCTCTACAGAGATATTGCAGCTGGGGGGATGCTGGGGTTTTCTGTGTGCTACTATCGCCTGCAGATGACAGTGGCGGTAAGGAACAAACTAACACACCAGCCACCCTTCAATTGTCTCTTTCCAACCATCCAGCAGCAGTCATGCTGTAAACGGATCGACTTAATGTGGTTATTTTGCATTTTGCGAGTAAGCAGCACTCGACAGGGCCTGAGACATTCAATGCTCTGGCTAAGGAGATCTCAAAGGGCATCTCAAGTTTCTCTCTTATCACTGTGCATTTTGGCAACCATCTATTCTGAAGCAAAGCCAAAAGTGGCTGGAGGAGTGATTTGGCCAGATTTCCAAATTTCTCCCTGGAGAAGAACAATCTGATAACCTTCAAAGATTACTCTAGTTGTCTCATCCTGTAGACGCCCTGCCCACCTGAAATTGTAGCTGAGATCATAATCACCACCACGATCCCTGTGCTGCACACACACAAAGTACGGGAGCCCCAGCTGCAGATCATAGTAGTGGCTGAGCAGACCATCGCAGCATTGCAGTGGGATGGAGAAGAGGCACTTGCAGAAGCGGACAGAACAGAAATATAATCTTTCTTCTCTCTGATGCTCTTAAAGGTGCAAGAGCTCCACCTGGTGAAGAAAAGAAATCTGTAAACCTTTGGTTTGGTTTTTTTCCTCCGCTTCCTCCTCCTCCTTCTGCTGCTGCTGCTGCTGTTCCCAGGTTTACTGCCCCAGTCGGTACACCCCATGCTGGAGAATTCAAAGCACAAGCAGAGCTGCTCCAGCTGCTGGGGAGGAACCCAGAGCTATGACTGCAGCAGCATGTTGGCCGAAAACCAAATCGGTAGAAATGAACTGGGTTTGCTGCTCCATTTCTAAATGCATGCAAATACTCACACATGTACAAAAATTAAACGCCTCCATGCAAAGTACAAAACTTTTTAGACCAGGGATGGTGAACTTGTGGCCCTCTAGGCATCATAGAAGTCTGACTCCCATTAGTCCCTATTTCTGTTTTACAAGGGACGTGGAGGGTACTGTAGTCTAAACCACAGAGCCTAGGGCTTGCCAATCAGAAAGTCAATGGTTCGAATCGACAGGGTGAGCTCCCATTGCTCGGTCCCTGCTCCTGCCAACCTAGCAGTTCAAAAGCACATCAAAGTGCAAGTAGAGAAATAGGTACTGCTCTGGCCGGAAGGTAAACGGCATTTCCGTGCGCTGCTCTGGTTCGCCAGAAGTGGCTTAGTCATGCTGGCCACATGACCCGGAAGCTGTCTGCGGACAAACGCCAGCTCCTTCGGCCAATAAAGCGAGATGAGCGCCGCAACCCTAGAGTTGTCCACAACAAGACTTAACGGTCAGGGGTCCCTTTAGGCAAATACACAAGAATTCTGGGTTGTTCAGTGCAACACTGACTCGGGTAGCACAGGAGTAAGTACCAGAATTGCCATCAGTGGGAGAAGATGCAGAAAGGCTGGAGTGATTACATGGCCCTTTCACTTTCCTGCTGTTTTCACATCAGTCCGGACAGCAGGGGTTTGCTGAGCAAAGAAGAGTTCAAGTACCCCACCACCACCCACCACAACTGCTGGCTATGTGTCCTATTTTACAGGGAGCAGTCCTCTATTTGAAAGGTTGTCTGGTCCAGGTTTGGTTTAAATAAAAAGAGCCAGAGGAAGGGAAGGTGAGACTGCTTATCAGCCAATAGCCCCTGGACCACAGACTGAGCAGGCATCCAGGTCAACTGGTCACAGGTCTTCCCACTATGGCCAAGAGTTCCATTTAAATTAAATGTTTATTTGTTTGAAAGCATTTCTAAACTGCTTGATATTTGAAAAAAATCTCTGAAGGGTTGTTAAAAAAAACAACCAGCAATAAAAGAGTATTGTTAAAATACAACATAAAAACCAGCAAAGCGCTATTCGATTAAAAACAGGAATACAGTCATAACAGGGTCCAGTCTTCTGGGTCAGGGAAAGCCTGGGCAAAAAAGAAACTTCCTTTACAAGACATCTGAATCAACTGATGGATGATGCTTCGGGTATGGCAAAAGGAAGGGCATTCCATGATGCAGGGGCAATGGCAGAATATTCCTATTCTTGGGTCATTGTCGTAATATGAGAGATACCGTATTTTTCGCACCATAGGACGCACTTTTTCCCCTCCAAAAATGAAGGGGAAATGTGTGTGCGTCCTATGGTGCGAATGCAGGCTTTCACTGAACCCTGGAGAGTGAGAGGGGTCGGTGTGCACCGACCCCTCACGCTCTCCAGGCTTCTCACACCTCTCCGCAAGCAGCGGGAGTGCTCCCGCTGCTTGCGGAGACTTGCCTGCATGTTGAAGCCTGCGCGCGCTGAGATCAGTGCGCCCAGGCTTCGCGGACCTCTCCGCAAGCAGCGGGAGCGCTCCCGCGGCTTGCAGAGAGCTGCCTGTTTGGGGGCTGGGGTCGGGGGAAGCTTGAGTTTCCCCCGCCCCAGCCCCGCGCCTGGTGGGGAAATAATTTTTTCCCCTTTATTTCCCCCCCAAAAAAAACTGGGTGCGCCCTATGGTCCGGTGCGCCCTATGGTGCGAAAAATACGGTATATAAATGTTACATCACAGGGCAATGGGATCTCAAATTTTCACCTCTACATATAACTTAGCACGTCCAAATGCTATGCAGATCTGTGACCCACTTTGTCCAAAACAAGAAATGCAGGAGGTCAGTCTATAAGTGCCCCGACCTTTACCACAGCAGCAGCAGCTCCTCATTCTGGGGGCAAGGGGCTTCCTTCCCATTTTCCTCCTCAGTTTCTCCAATGGGATTATGGGCTTCTTCCATCCACTGGCAACTGCTGGTGGTGGAAGCAAGGAGGGCAGATGACCATAAAGATTACTGTGGGGAGTGGTGGGGAAATAAAGAGCAGAAGAAACAGGAATCCTTCATCCCTTAAAATAGATTAAGGGGTTAAACCAGGTTGCAGTAGTTATACAGCTGGCACCGACCCATATGTGCTTTAGGCATCAGCTGAAGAGGCACCGTTTCCTTCCTGAATTTGCTGGATATTAATGCCCGACTGTGGTTGTTGCTTTCATTTTTATGGAGAATGATGTGATATATAATAAAACAGAAGGCAGAAATATATGCTGCATTTTAACTTTTGATATAACCCTCTCTGGGTCTGTTCTTGGGGAAAAAGAGCGGGCAATAAATATTTTAAATAAATGAAGTGCTGCTCCCAGGCACTTTCCTGAGGTGAAGTGTATTGTGGGGCTTCTCTCAGAGAAAAACGGCAGCTCTGTATCAGGTAGTTCTTAATGTCTAACATGTTATTATGTTTTTATATGCACTGGAAGCCACGTAGAGTGGGTGGGGTATAAATAATAAAATTATTATTATTATTATTATTATTATTATTATTATTATTATTATTATTATTAATGTGGGAGGGAGGTTTTTGCAGTTGAAACCTAAGGATTCACATACAAGTTAACCACAAGCTGTATTAAAGGTAAAGGGACCCCTGGCAGTTAAGTCCAATCGTGAACGACTCTGGGGTTGTGGCGCTCATCTCGCTTTACAGGCCAAGGGAGCCGGCGTTTGTCCGCTTCCGCAGATGATCAAATAAAACCATTAAAAGTAGTTTTTAAAACATACAATTACCCCCAAAAATGTAACCACAAAATACAGATTAGGTCCGGACATAACACTAAGCCATGGTTTCATAAAGCACGGTTTAGAATTATTTATCAACCAGGCCAAAGACTGCAAAGTGACGATCTGGCAATGCTGACAATATTAGTGGGGCTTTTATGAGACCAGAAGGCACATATCCCCAGCTTGCAGTCAACCAGAAAGCATCAAACAGCTTTCTGTCCTGAGGAGATAGTATTTGTGCTCCGCTATGGCCTGTTTTCCCTGCCTGAGACACTCCAAGCTCAGGACTTCTTTTGAAAGGACACAAGGCTTTGGCCATCTGTGGCGCCTTGTGGAAGGCTGATCACAGCTGGCTGGAGGAGACCAAAGAGACGAAGGAGACGTTGCATACAGAGACTCCTTTGAGCTCTTCCCAGAAGCTGTTCAATGAACTGTAGAGAAATTGCTTAATTGAGGCATTTACAATAAGTGTTGCAGAAAAATGCCTACTGTTACTATTATGGGGCATGGGGACAAAGAGGTGAGCTTGGGCATAAGCTGCAAGGGGGCATGAAATCTCTGGGCTCTCAGTGAAAGTACACAGTTTCATATATAATACTTATCACCAGCTCTTACATGGATTTCTCAGTGATGGGTGTACTCCCCTCAGCTTGCCTCCAATAATCCCTTCTTTTCTCTCTTCACTTTCCTGGAAAAGGCTTTAAAACTTCATTTTTTTCATGGCAGGTTTTTTTTTTTTAAGAAAGCTTTTGGAAGGGAGGAAATTGGTAAAACCAAAATGGGGAAAGCAGGTCCCATCCTCTGCCACTGTACCTGAGGACTTTCTAACCATGCTTTGAGCATGTTTTAATGGAGAAGTATGGTAAATATAAACAAACCTTTTTTTTAATGTAATAAGGCCCAATTTAGAGAGCACAAGAAGGTTCTGTCTTTGCTACCACCTTTTGTTTTAGGTGCCATCCAATTATAGGCGCACTAAAATCCCAGATTTATCCATTGATTTCTATGAACACCTCTCACCTGCCAATGGAGGATGGGGAGGGGGGAATACTGACACCAGAAATAATCGTACATCATGCGTAAAGGGGAATAGTAGTTAATTTACTGATATTGATCATACTTATATACACCTGAATAGGAAATGCTCTCAGACTTTTCAGGGGGTTTTAAATGTGAAACTGGTATTTTAGTCATCTTTTCTTTTAACATCTTTGTCCGCTGGTGCTTTTAATAATTGGAGTGATATCCAAATATTTCACACTCTGAGTAAACCTATCAAAATAAATTTAAGTTACTAAGACTATTGACGCAATAGGTCTACTCTGAATTCAACTAATGTTGGATATAGCACTTGGGTTTTTATGACAGGGGTGGGAAACCCACAGCCCACAAGTCAAGTGGGACCCACCAGACTCACCAGCTGTACTCCGAAAATGGGTAATTATAGCTTTTATACATTTGTATTACACACATGTTCTAATTATGAAATCCATATTTCTTATTTAGGTGGTCTATAAATATTTCTAATAATAAACAAGGACCCAAAGGTATATGGCGGTATATAAATTCAATAAATAAATAAATAACTCACTCACTTACTCACTGCTGAGGGGCAACCACAACTGTGAGGTCTGACAAGATTGTGATGCTTCTTCAGCTATTGCCATTGCCTACAGTCTACCTGTGCCATCACAAAAGTGCATGGCAGCTGGGTGGATATAAAGGGGTGCCTTTTCATCTTCCCCAACAAAACACAGTGAGCAACACCTGTGACATTCTGCATTGCCCTGTCTACTTCTACTTGGAGGCGGTGAATTGGCAGACAGACAGAGCCGATCATCTGGCTGTGGGGTGCTTTGGAGCAATAATAAGGCAACTTTACTTGCTGACAGGGATCACAGCTTGGTTGGAAAGTGGCTAATGTCTAGTCATGGACCTGGCAAAAGGTGGCAGATGTTGGTAGGTGGAAACTGGTGGAATTCGCTTCCAGAAGCCAGTGGATACCAGAAGGCTAAAAGCAGGCTGATATTTGTGGATGTAAGCTGGTTGGGATTCACCTTCAGAAGCTGCTCAACAGAAACCGGTGGATATTTGTGGGTTGGAGCCAGGGTATGAATGCAAATGGATGGCAAGTGAAAGATAAGTCCATTGGCATCCTTCACAGAGGTCAGCTGGAATATGCTTTTGCGTGGGAATGAGAGGTTGTGATGTGCTCACGCTGAATGATGTGTGCATGTGCATGAATGTGAGGTGTGAAAGACAACTAGTGGATACTCATGAACAGATGAAACCCGTGGAAGCTGGCAAGCTGAAGTTAGTGAGTGAAGTTGCCAGGCAGAAGACAGTGAAGCTGCCTGGATGATGCTATTGGATGGTAGCCATCTCCTTCATCGTCTCTGTGTTTTTTTCCGTCCAGGGATGTCTGAAGTAAGTGGAGTTTTTGAAAGATCACACATTCAAGCAGTGAAGAGGACTGTAAGGCTGTCTGAAGTGGGTGAGGCTTTTTCAAGACCCTTCACCCCCTGTGAAAGCAATGAAGAGAACTGTAGAATTTAAGTACAAGTCAGCTTGTATTTCTAAATGTATGTTTTTCTGAATACACCTGTCTTTAGTATCCGGTCTATCTTCTTCTTCAATGGCAGGTAAAATACCTGAGTTTATGGTGTGACCCTCATATCAATACACATGAAAACATTTTTAATAACAAAAAAAAATGTTGCTGATGTGCCCCATAATTGTCAGAACAAGGTTGTGCTGATGCCTCCTAAGCTCCATTAGCTACAGACTGTTATCAGATAGTGGTTTAATTTCCTGAAATGGGAACGTTTGCTTATGTTGAATTGCTGTGTATTTTTAACAAGGGGTCTTTCCTTTCGCAGTGGCCAATCTCATGTGATTGGCTGGCTGTGAGTTACATGAGATAGGCATTCCATTCTGTTGTGACTGTTATACAAGTAACTGTTGTTTTTAACTGTTTTCTGTTCGTGTGTGTGTGTGTGTGTGTGTGTGTGTGAGAGAGAGAGAGAGAGAGAGAGAGAGAGAATGAATGGCTGCTGAGAGAGGTTTCTCTGAATGCTGCTGAGGACGGTGTGTGCTGATGTGGCCTGTCTGGGGTGAAGCAGACAGCAGAAGATCCCTAAATGTTAACGGGGAGGAAACAGGTGCTCTCTATAACGAACAAAGTGAATAAGCATGAGACTGCAGATATGGTCTTCTCAGTTATATGCTTATGAAAGCTGCCAGTGCTATGCTCAGAAAAAAAACTAGCTCAGTATTGCCACAGTGGCAGAGCAAGCCGATCAGGTGCCTGGGCCGGCATGCATGCCCTGCGCACAGGGGCAGGGCCAGCCATCTGAGGAGCGAGGCCAGCCATGGCAGGACGCTCCACAGGGCCTCCGAGGCGTCTGCCTACCTCCTCCCACTCAGGTGAGGGGGAGGCGGACCATTTGGGGCAGCGCGGAGCCTGCAGGCACCCAAGCCACTGCGTCACTCCCAGGAGACACACATGGCTTAGGTACGCCACAGGCCCCATGGTGAGTGCTGCCCGGCATTTTGTCACACACACCCCAGTGGTGACACCCGGGGCGATGCGTCCCCAGCGCACCCCCTTCCTCTGCCCCTGTATTGCCAACACGTGCTTTTGCCAACATGGCACCTGCAGGTGCCATAGTGTCCACAGTCCCCTGCCACGTTGCCCCCCCCCAAGCTCTGTCGACATGCAGAGGGCCATGAGGCCAGCTGGCTAGCTCCAGCTGAGCCATCTCCTTCCAGCCGTCCCACTTCATAGACCCATCGGCCTCTGCTCCCACGAAAATCAGTGACCTGGGCTTCAAAGCCAGGGCACGCTCTCAGCAGAGAGAACTGCACACACAGAATAGGCGTGAGGCTTATGGAAGCATACTACAACTACAGATTTATTAATCATAAATCAGGACAACGAAACATGTCTCTCTCTCTTCGTCTTCTCAGAGAGAACAGAAAAGAAAAAGCTATATACACAACGGAAGTTCCCAGCAAACTGTGCTAGAATGTAAACAGACATGTGACATGCAACAGTTCCACACGTCTGCTCCTTAAGGTGGAATGGAAATCTCAACAAGGCCCCCCTCCCCCCAGCTGAAGTCTAAGCTTGAAGAAACTGCCTCATTTATTAGGCTGTATGTGTACAGTACTGAAAAATACTTAGTTTGTTGAAGTGTAATATTATATAGAATGAGAGGTGGGGAGAGATAGGAATGGAGGGGGTAGTTTGCTTTTGGTTAAAAATGTTTACATAGATGACCCTCAGGGTCCCTTCCAACTCTACAGTTCTATGAATCTAACATTAAAATCTTTTATCAACCATAATGGCCTTTGAAGAACACCCTAGAGAATAGCCTGTGGGTTGTTCCCATTAGCATAGGTGCTCTACCTACATCTCAGCACCACTTTACTCCTGCTGGAACCAAGCTGTGTATAAAAACTTGTGTATAAATATTCTTTGACATTTGCTAAATTACAGTGACTGAGAACTGACGTAGTTTCATACAGTGCTCAGGATAATAGCATGCTAACCCCATGAGAAAAATTTGAATATACAGGAATAGGTATCTATGGGTGCCTCCAGACTGCTACAGGACAGCTTCAAGTGCGTACCAGAAATTTAGGTATGCACAATTAAAGTGGGTTAAATTACTCTGTCATCCCAGGACAACAAATCCACTTTAAAGAAAAGGAACAGGCTTTTTGCAGTTAGGAAAGTGACGGGAGATGCACTGAAAAGTGTGGAATGAACAAATGATTAATGGGCACATGCGTTGACACCGTACAAGCAAATCAGGATGAATGTTCATTGTCACACAACCTCTCCACAAACAAATCAGATTGAATGTTCAATAAAGAGCAGATATAAACTAATCTCCACATAAGCTTTGTGCAAGCAGATCGGGATGAATGCTCAATAAACAGGTCACCTAGAGGAGCCCTGAACTAGATGATAGTCCTGTCAGATTAAATCCTAATGTTATTAGAGCAAGAAATGTTCTTTTCAGGAGACAGCGGCCTTAAGGTTCATGGGGGAGGAGGCTGTGGAGCTATCTGTTTTTTGAGATGCCACCACCACTACTCAGACCTCTGATGCTCTTCTCAGAAAGTCACAGGGCCCTTGATTTGGGGGCTGCAACCCAACACAGAACCCAAGCCAAGGTTTGAGAAGGGCCTGGTTGTTATGGTAACAAGAACTCTCAACATCAAGCAAGGAAAGAAGTGCCTCTTTAAAGAAGCAGGTTGCCATGGCAACTAGCATCTTCAAAGACCAGTTTATTTTTTGGAGAAAAAATATTCCCAAAGGCTTCTCTGACAAAGGAAAACCCAATACATGAAAGAGTGCTGAGCCACTATGAGATTTGAGAAAACCACTGTCCAGGCCAGCAGGTTAGATCTGGAAGCTGAAAGTGACATACCAAAGGAAGGAAGGAAGACCAAAGGTTCGTTAAGAATAAAACAGGAAGGCTGTTGCACAATATGCTATTAAATAAATGATGAAGAGGCAGTGCAGTCTGCATTGCTTTCCATGAACTTTTGATCACAAGGGGGGCTGTCACCACCACCACATGACAGCTCTTTAGCGCTGCTACAGCTTGGCTACTTGTACCTGAAATATGGTAAGAAGATGTAATGTAGCTGTGCAATTTTGGGTTGATGGCCTGATTCCCCCCTTATACCCAAAGTGCTTGGCTGCCAAACACACCATCTGTCTCTGCTACATTCTGCTGCAAGGGAATTCAGAGGCAGGACACAGAGAAGTTAATTCTGGCATAACAGAATTAACACCTTAACATTTAGAAAAGAGAGCTGCACCAATTTCTTTTGTGATCCAGAAGGAAGAGGAGAAAGAAGGAAGGAGCTACATAAATTGCTGCCACTGTGGTGGGCCTGTCAAGAGCTTGTCTGAGGCCCAGGGTGGGAGTCTGGTTAGAATAAAGTTACAAACTTTAACAAAAAAGCAGCCGGTCCCTGGCAGGGAACCCCAGCCAGCTTAGCTCTCTCTCCCAGGCCCAGGACAAGTGTACCCAGTTCCCCCCTCTCTGCACAGGTCTGCACTGTGGTATTGCTAAGTTGCTTGAAACCGAATTATGTGGCATTCTCTGTGTGTTGTGAGAGTGCGTACAGTCCCAAGGGCAATGCTAAAGAGTAGTCAGTCCAAGTGATCAAATAGTGGTCCAGGTCCAACAAAATGAGCAAGGTCCAAGGTCAATCCATAAGATCAGGTTCCCACCTCTGCAGAAGATCCAGGACTGGATACCTGGAGCCAATCCTAAAGTCACCACCCAGTAGATTTCCCAAAGCAGTCAAGCCGTGGTCCATCAACGGAGAAAGCTGAGCAGACTTGCTTCCCTTTTATCCTTCCCAATCCTGATTGATGCACCCGAGTTTGCTCCAGCTGAGCAGCTGTGCCTCTCCACTTGACGAAACATGTGATCCTCAGCTGGCCTGAGCCTAATCCAACTGAGTAACCACATCCTCCTTGCCAGTGTTATTTTTCTAGAAAAGAAGGTGCCAGAACTCACCATGAACGACTCCCTTGTTCTCTTATAATGGCAATTGCGCCCACCTGAGACGTGCCAGAACTGAGTTTGGCTAGAAAAAAGGCCTGCTTGTCCTGGTATATACCAATTGCAGCTGCACCCCTCGCTGGGATCTTCCTCCCCTTCCTCTGTGTCATGCCAGTTCATGACATTGCAGGAAGCAGTTACTCATTGGTTTGACCACCATCTTGCTGTTGGTATCCATGTATCTTGGGAGACAATGGAGGGGTGTGCCTCTGGGGGTGAAGTCAAACTGTTGGAAGGTTACAGCGCCTGCTGCGGCTGTAGGGACTGATATGGGAGAGACATGTTTTGTTGCAGCTGGGGCAGATGAAAGGTGTCCTGAAATTTTCTGTTTGTGGGAAGCAGCTTCTCATTGGTTTGGATACCATCTACACACAAAAACCCCCAACTTTGCAAGGATATACAGGCGGCTCTCAACTTATGCAGGAATTACGTTCCAAGGATAACACATAGAGCCAAAACCACATACTGTGTAGTTAAAACACATTTGATTCATCGGTGGGTGGGATTGCTAGAATATTTTTTTCCCAGATGCCTGCCCACTTTCTGCCTATATATATATATGCCAAGTGTGTAAAGCTGAGTGTGCACAAGTTAAATGTGTGTAAGTTGCGAGTTAACTGTAATTAAAACTGTCCAAACTGTGTGGGGAGCTACTTTGCGCTAGCAGCTTTTCTCTATGTATTTGTTTCAAGTGGCTTCATCCACTGCAGAAATCGTGTGAATCTGCTTTAGAATGGAGATGCTCCCCACCCACTGTCTCACCTGTTACTTTGTTCCAGAAATAAAACAAGATGAGTTGTTCTGGTGATTGATATCAGATGTGTATATAACACATTCATCTTCCCCTTCTTCATTTATTTAGTCATTGCAAAGGAGGTGTTTTGAGTATTCGTGGAGTAATTCAGCATTGACATTGGGATGTACTTTGACAAGAAATTCAGTCCGTTCCTGGAACTGACAGAGGCCAAAACAAGGATGGCGTCCAAGTAGCAAATGGAACATCTGTGCCCACATCTGGGGTATAGTGGCATCTCCTCTTCTCCTTCAGAGAGATCAGCCTGATGCAATCTGGGCCAAGAAGATTTGGCCTAAGCTAATAAATCTCCAGCTGTCAGGAAATTCCAATCAAGTTCCCAGTGGCTTATTCCAGTTGGTAGGTATTACATTTATTCTAGGCATGGCACAAGCCAGATTGGTGGGAATGGAACAAAGGAGGACTTGGCTGCATGCTTTCACGGGCCTCAACGGGGAAAACTCTGGTATAATATTTACTACTGCAGCCTTGATGCCAGACTGAAGTGGGAAACAAGCAAATGTTAATGTCATGCAACTCTTATTACAATAGCACTCAGAATGGCTGCTGTCCTATGTGTTAATTTTCTGCTGGTGTTTCTCTGTCCATTTACTCACTTACAGAGCATTTTAGTTTCTACTATCATTATATAACCCCTTTATAGAAAACATTAGTTTCTATAACTAATAGGTTTTCATCACTTCGCCTCTTGATGTAATCACAGATATCTGTGCCCAACCTCAAAACACCCTCTGAAGTTTCATTGACATTTTCCACTGCAACAGCTTCATTTGTTCGGTTTTGACACCCCAGGCTGTTGTAAATACATCTGCATTCTCTGTTGTTTCATCCACTATTGGCTCACAAGTCGGTTCTCTTTTGTTCTTCCCAGCTGCATCATCTGACTAAAGCATATCGGAATTTGCAGTCTCATATGTGCCTCAGTCATTTTTGCACTTTTACAGACTCGGGTTTTATGCAAATCATAGAATTGGAGGGTTGTGGGGGACCCCAAGGGTCATCTAATCCAAAGTCCTGCAATGTGGGAATCACAGCTAAAAATCTTTGAGCCTTTGTCAGAATTATCCTTCTGTGCCTGTATGTCTTCTTTTACAAACTGAGGCTGTAGTAATAGTGCTGGGACAGAGAGTACAGTTCTCAAACATCTATCCTTTGAGTGCTGTGCAAGTTAATCCTGAATCTCCTATACGTGCAGTTTGCAATCTATTAACTTGTGGATCAAGTAGTTGTGGATCCTTTAAGTTGCGGGTCCTATTCTTCTATACCCCAGGGAGCAGTGGGGAGGTACACCATCACTTCAGGTGTGGACATTGATACTATGGTGCCCTGAGCCAGGCCAAAATTTGGTGCCCTCTCGCCCAGCCCTCGCACTGTGCCAGGCTTTAGGAATGAGGTGTTGGGCTCTGGCAGGGTTCTAGAGCCCTCTCACCTCCTTCCCAAAGCTGGGCAAGTGCTAACTAGGCTTTAGGAAGGAGGAAGGACTCTAGGACCCTGTCAGAGCCCTCACACCCCGTTCCTGTAGCTGGGCAAGTGCTTATCTGGCACCTTCTCCACTCAGCGTCCAGTTTGGGGGTAACAGTCACTCTGCCCTAAAACCACCTCTGATCACTTCCATGCTCAGCCTGAAAGGAGAGGGAGAAACATATCACTCAAAAAAACCCTGAATGGCTCCCCGTATCCCTGCAACGACTCCTGGGATGTGCTGCCAAAGATGCTCACATATGGTGGGAGCTGATGAATTCAGGTTATTGGGATACCTAGGGTAGTTGTGTGCCATGGTTTACAAAGGACAGTCCTCTATTTTGAATGTGTTGTCTGTTTGAAGGGCTATCTGGCTCAAGTCTAGTTTAAGAATAAAGAAATAGAAGAGGCCTTGGAACTGTCCAACAATCAGCACCTGGACAGCACACTGAGCAGGAACATCAGTCACCTGATCATAGACTTGCTCACTACAGTGAGATGCATTGTACTTCTTTTTAAATTATAGCAGCTATTTCTAAACCAGCACCTATACTTACAAATTAGCCTGGGCAAATCAGCATCCTCTTTTCAGGTGAAGGGTGTTCTCTTTTGGGGGACACGCTCCAAGTGCACCTCCCTGCATCATACCACACATAGGCAGGCATAGGCAGCAAGGACCCAGCTACTATCAGTTCCCAGGCACTCCTCCAGGCAGGAGTTCAAGTCCTCTTATGCGCATGCAGGCACCATTTTGGAGCATACCACATAAAGGGAAAGAGTGGATCTTGACCACAAGCCCATGTTTCTTCCTACTTTGGAAGCACCCATTGTCTGCCTTGTTCCTGGACTTTTTCTCCTTTCCCCAGAAGTTGGGGTGGCTATGACAGAATCTTGCTTTGCTGGCTCTACTTCAACTGCCTGGATGAGAATGAGAATAGTTGTTGTTGCTAGCTCTTTGAGAAGATCCTATGCCCTGGCTTTAGCCTAGTCATATCCTCTTGGGGTTTGCATTTGAATGCTGAACAAAGTAAGAATGACTTAGGAGAGAAAGATCTCGTTTATGAAAAGGCTTAAATTAAACTACACAAGCATAGATGTCTGCCTGAAGAAGTTGCCTCAGACGCCGAGACGCAGGCTAAAAGCACTGTGTCATCCAAACAACTTGCATGGCTAAGCTCCATGTTGGGCACTCCATCCCCCTCTGTGAGGACAAGTCGCCTGCTTCATTCCAGGGTTCTTACAAGAGATCAGTTCTCATGCAAATGTTCAATGAGTCACAGAGAAGCTCTGAAGTACAAAGAAGCGCTCTTGTCATAATCCAGAAGCAGACCTTATCTCCGTCTCTCTCTCTCTCTCTCTCTCTCTCTCTCTCTGAGGTTAGCGCAACAAAGGAAGAGAGAGAGAGAGATGGCCTGCAGTGAGGCAAAGCCTGCCTCCAACTCCCAAGGAGCCTCTGCAATGCTACTGCAAGGGCAGGAGGAATTACAGCAGCACTTTCCGCTCCCATTAACTCCCTTAAATGGCCTCATGTAATAACACCAGGGCAATCCATAAGATTCAATTATGTTTATCAGGCAATTAGGCTCACAAAGGCCCTGTTAGTGTGGAATTAACACTTGGCGCCTTCGCACCAGGGGACACATAGGTTGGGACAAGAGGAGAGGCTGGGCAAGAGAAGGATGCCTCCGGTGGAATGAGGGGCCTCTCTCTTGCAGTTGGAGACAAACACCAAAGGATAACTTAGCTAAAAATAAGTTTTAGACCATGGACATAGCCAGGATTTTTGTTGTGGTGGGAGGCCTTTTGTTAGGGGGGACAGAACCTCAGTTTGTTATGTATTTTTATTGATTTGGGGAACAGCTGCCCCTCCTTGCCCCTCCCTTGGCTATGCCCATGTTTCAGACAGAGACCTCCCATACTTGGGATTCTTAATGCTTCCCATTTCCCTCAACAACACATACAGGTTGGTTGTTTGCTTGCTGCAGCATTTGTATGCTGTCTTTCAGGGCTAACTTTCCTAAGGTAGTTTGCATCATAGTAAAATACAAACAACCCTCTATAATTATTAATAATATCACATAAGTCATAGTCCATATCAGTACTTTTTTCTTTAAAAAATGTTTAGGGGGTACTCTCATTTTCCTACTCATATTGAAATACTGCCCCTCAATGAGGCCAAATTTAGATTCACAAAATGTTTAGGGGTATGTGTACCCCTGCATTCCCCCACCCAGTAAAAAAGCACAGGTCCATACTGAAATTAGTGCTGTGCCACAATTTGTCCTCCAGTTTCTTGAAAGTTTTCTTGCCCTGAAAACGTGGCTCCTGCTTTTCAGCCTCTTTCTCAAAGCACTTCAGAGTTTGTGGGTGGCTGAAGGGTCTTGGGGTTACCTTATCATTGCAAGGTGGCCAACACTGTGTGTCCAAGAGAGGGTTTTTCATAAGAACATGCTGGATCAGGCTGATAGCCCATCTAGTCCAGCATCCTGTTCTCACAGTGGCCAGCCAGATGCCTGTGGGAAGCCTGCAGGCAGAACCTTTCCTATAAATGTTCTGCAGCCTCCCAGGCTGCCCACACTTTCTGGTCTGAAAGAAGCTTCATGGAAGGAGTTTGCCTGGGCTTTAGGTGAAGCATGTGCACCCAGGAAGGCCACCGAGTGCAAGTCCTGGTGAAAGGACTTGTAGATGGACTGATTAGATGATTTACTGAATGAAAGGAAGGGCTCTTACAAATACCCCTCGAAAGTAAAGTAAGCATGACAAAAACTCTGCACACCACCCATGAGAATTCCACCAGTTTTTTCCTGTCCCCTTGGATAATTTGCAAATGCAGTTTATTTTCTGGCACAGCACTAACCAAAACATTAAAACATTGACACAGCAGCAGTTTATAACAATACAGGTCATTGTCTACGTTCATTAAAAGCAGATTAAAATAGAGCATTAGAACAGCAGTAGTTGAAAAACAATGCAGATCACTCCAAAGGTAAGTTAAAAGCATCTGCAATAAACCAACATGGGGTAGAAATAAGAGAGGTTGTGCATCCCTCCACCCCACTAACTACTTCTTCATGGGCTGCTATATGTCACTGGCTGAGCTCTTCTGATCTTGCAGACCTGAGTGAGCAAAAGGCCTTAAGGGAAAGAGGACTGGCTAAGCAGCGTCCTGAGAAACTAGCCAGTCAAGGGCAGCAGGGGGACCTAGGAAAAGAAGAATGGCTATCGAAAGTGGTCCATAAGAACAAAGGGATGAGGGGAAGTTCAGAAGGACAGGTGGCCCGAAGATACTACTAGCCTATGACTAGTTACAAAGAGTGTTTTTCTTCAGTCCAAAAACCAATCTCCCCCAGCTTGCGATCCACTCTGCCCATCAAGGAAGGAGGACTTGATCTCTTATCCATTTCCTTACCTACAGACACTTTACAAAGTCTGCCTCCGCCCTGACTGCTTCTTTGTGGTCTTGCCATCTACCTTGCTTTGTCTCTTTCTCAAGATGCCTGGGCTTTTTAATTCCCCCATATAATGATGTGGTTAATATTCTGGGCGCAAGGCTGCTCAGCGTCACTCCAACGACAGCCAGAGATTAAAAAGTACAAATATAATTAGGGTGATAATGCCCCTGTGCAGTCGGCTGGAATGGTAGGAGAAGGGAGGTGAGCTCATTGGCATGCTCTCAGCAGCTTCACACAAACACCCCGGGCTCAGCCCCCACAGTGCCTGCCTCCTTTAGACAGCATCACTGCTCTTGCAGCCGTTGGCATAACACACCAGGGAACAGATCTTTATTCCCCCAGGGGAGACATTTTCTCAATCTTATCGGAAGAATCTTGGGGGGTGCAATGCCTTATGGTATATGCATAGACACACGCACACGCCCATGCTACTGGGGTACAACAGTTTGGGCATTCTTCCTCAAGCACCTGAGCTTCTGCCTCTAACGTGAAAGCATTTGATAGTAGTTAAGACCATGTGAACTCTGTGCAAATCATGGGCTATATCCTGAAACCAGACCCTTGTATTCTTCAGTGTTCAGCCCAATGAAAGTAAAGTACAGAGCAGCTCTGGCTAAAATGAAAATAAAAGAACAAATGGATTGATGGTGCCAATTATATATTTAATTCATTTCCCCAATTTTGATTCCCTCCCTCCCCCCCCTCCCCCAGTCGGCTGCAAGATTTTATATTCAGAGAGCACCAGACTGTCAAGGGACATGACTGCTAAGAAATCTTGAAAAGGCTTGCTCACTTGGAGAAGAGAAAGCTGTTGTTGCTTGTGTGTTTAAAATGGTTAGCAGCAAGGTACCTAGCAAGGCTAGGTACCTATCAAGGCTCTCTCATTAGGTTTCAGAGTTAACACCTAACTGTGATGGTGAAGTGTTTATCCAAATAGCCCTGCTTTCCTCTGTTGCAACTTCTCTCCGTTCACGTAATTACTTAATGTGTGAATGGCATCTCATCAAGTCTGAGTCAGCCATGTGCTCTGTCCAGTCTGAAGCTCTGACCAGTGACTCGGATTACAAACAGTCTCATTTTGAAAGATCTGGGAGACAGCCACAACCATACTTTAACTAGGCCATCAGAGAGAACCAAATTGTGGCATAACACCAATTCCCAAGATTTTCTAAATGTACAGGCACAGCACCTGCTTTCCCTACATATTTACTCTGAATATACAGTAGTAGGACTAACCAACCAGCTACGTCTATGTGGCTTGAATAAATCCTCAGTTTGCATAGGAACTGGTTATCCCACCTTTATTAGCATGTACCAAGGGAAGATAGTGGCATTATTTTTAGGCATGAAGCAAAGTCCTTTTTATTAACTCAGACATTTCTAGTACTGCTTCTCATCCGTCACCTACTATTTTTATTTGTGGTTGGTTTAGTATGTTGCATTGAAAATACTGGGGTTTTTATCCCTTGCACTGTAGCAGACTACCCTAGAATCAACTTGATGAAGGACAGTATTTAAAATAAATTTAATCAATAATGCTGTACTTTGAAATTTTACAAAACAACAACAAAACACTTCATTTGTATTTCAAGAGGAAAACACTAAGTGCAATGTTTAATCTGAGATATGGCAAGCGATGGGGATAGAGAAATTTGATCCAACTCACATTTAAAGGTGAACCTACAGTAACTAATTCACAGTTTCTGAAACAATACAGAAACCAAAACACAACCACCCTTCAAAAATTTATGAACCTTTTCCAACTCTAGGGTAAAGTGTGCATAAAATACATGTATCAGAGAAGGTAACATACAAAAATGCAATAAATCAGGGGAAATAGCCTTGCAAAAATGTGTATATTAGACAAAATTGCATATAAGCATTTGCATATTAGGAAAGGTTCACACTAAATTGCTGATGAATTTTCATGAGGACGTTACAAAAAATTCCAGGCTGATGTGGAAATGTGGAGGACTAAACCTAAGATCAGAAAAATGAGAAATTGACAGATTTGCCCGTCTCTAACTATTCATCACCTCACTATAGCCCCAGAAGGTGAGCATGTGCAGTAATACGGGGAAGAATTCAATGCTGCGCTAAAACAAATGCTTGCAGGGCTTTGTGGCAGACAGGCCGGCTGGAACTCAAAACCCTACCCCACAAAGCCCTGGCCATTCCGCCACATTCTCAATGTGCATCTTCCTGTCAGGCAAACATCTTCCCAAATCCC
Source organism: Podarcis liolepis (assembly GCF_965112155.1). NCBI lineage: Eukaryota > Metazoa > Chordata > Lepidosauria > Squamata > Lacertidae > Podarcis > Podarcis liolepis. The sequence continues at coordinate 51,619,275 of NC_139554.1, read as the reverse complement.
CACCTCTTTGAGAATGTGGGGCGATAGGGAGGGAGAGTTGGAAAAGAAGGAACAAACCATCCCTTTTCTCACCCTCTCCCACATTTCTCACCACCACTGTTCGGCTGGGAGCTGCAATCACACACTGTTGGCTCTGGAAACACAAAGCCATCAATCCCTGTTAGGCAGCGTTGAGCCTTGTCACACAGTTCAAAACACAGGCTGAATGCTAAACCTGGAGAAGTTTGGAGTGAATCCCCTATGAATCAGACCTTTTCTAGACCTGATTCTTAAACCACATAGTGGTACACGTAGGAACTCTCTCGTTCTGTGGGGCTCATTTGTGCCATAAATTATATAATGAACATCTGATGCAGACTCTGGATCACCTGCAGACTTCACCTCTGGTCTAGTAGTGCTGTTGCCGAATACCACATCAGTCCAGAATAAGACCATGCTCATTCACGACTTGATAGCGGATGAATGGGCTATCTTGGCATGTATTGCCAAGACTTGAATGGGTGAGTTGGGTTGACCTGACGTAAGTCAACTGTGCCCATCTAGGTACTAGGCTAATCAGGGGTGGGGGTGCAATGTGGGTTACTATTGCCCATAGAAGACCATCTCCTTTACAGAAAAACTCATAATCCTGGAATGGGACTTGTACCTGATTTTGGGCCACAGAGGCAGATTGGGAAAGCTGCTGGTGTATGAACAGCCCTGTTGCCCAGCAGCATCCGTGATCGAACTGACTGAGGTGGTCTCTAGTAAGGTGTTGGAGGACTCCGGTTGCTACTTCAGTGTGACTTCAACATCCATGTGGAGACTGGACCAGCACAGGACTTCATGGCCTCCATGACAACCATAGCAGGTGTCTCAGATGCTCACTGGTCCAACACACTAAGCAGGCATATGCTTGATGTCGTCTTTACCCCCAAGTGATATGAGGGATGAACTAAAGGTAGGGGTGTGCAAAACACTCCCTTGTCATAATTGGACCATTACCTGAAGTTTATACTAGTACCAGCAATTCCCTCTTGCAAGGTCTGTTCAAATAGCCCGCCCTCAGAGACTGATGGAACCTGATGGTTCAAAGTACATACAAAAATGTATTAATTAGGAGAATTTCACATTAAACGATGATGAATTTTTAGGTTGTTGTTTTTTTAAAGCAGATTGCTATAGAAATGTGGGCAACTGAATTTAAGACTGGAAAAATGATAAACTGAGAGAACCAAAACTGACTGATCCATCCCTCCTGAGGGGTAAACTACAGTTCCCAGGATACTTTGCAGGAAGCAATGTGCTTTAAATGTGTACACAGCCTATATCTCTAATAGTTGAGTTGTGACTACTCAGAGTTCATGATTGCTTTGTTGTCAATTTCCAAAGAGGTGTGCCCTGCAGTCATGAAAGCAGGCGCTAAGGAGTAGGTCAAAACTTATCCTGGAGATCATAGGCATATAAACTTTAGTTCCTTATAAAGTTGATAGATTGAGCTCTGTGCTTTGAACTTTCATGCAAATAAGGAACTGAGAACTTCCAACATCATAATTGTATTCCTGTTTTTCAGAGAAAATATTTGGAAAGGTATTCTGTATGTATTCTGTATGTTAATTACCCAGGCTATTAGGAGTCAACAAGTTCTGTTGCCTGAAGTGGAATGTCATCTTGAATGCTTCCCATAACTGCATAGGCTCAGTCTGTACCTGTTTAATAAATGTGGTACTTATTTCCTAGTGTGTGAACTAGGTGCTGCTAAGTGCTTAATTTGTTCTTAATACTAGTTCATGCCCTTAAGATACAGACATTTGGGAGGTAAAACACCAGCTTTCAAAAGATCTTACAGTCTTCCTAAAAGCATGAGGAGTAAAAATGTCATTATTGAGGCAGCCAAGTTTAAATCTCTCCCATAAGTGGAGCATGCTCGAACCATCATGATCCTGTTAGAAAACCTGTCCTTGCCCAGCCCAAATGAGAATTGCTCCATCTGCATCACAAGCTCTTGTCTGAGCATTATAACCCTTATCAGCGCCCAGAAAAGCCCACATCATCGTACTAGAGATATGGTAAAAGTCATAGTGGTTAGGTTGGGGAAACCCTTCGAGCACTGTTGGTGCCACCTAGAGGAGAGAGAAAAAAGTGACCAAAATCAATTTTAATGGCCCAACCAGACACTATATACCAGGGGTCAGCAATCTTTTTCTGCAGGGGACCAGTCCACTGTCCCTCAGACCTTGCGGGGGGGGGACTATATTTTGAAGAAAAAAATGAACGAATTCCTATGCCCCACAAATAACCCAGAGATGCATTTTAAATAAAAGGACACATTCTGCTCATGTAAAAACACGCTGATTCCCAGACCATCCGCGGGCCAGCTTTAGAAGGCGATTGGGCCGGATCTGGCCCACAGGCCTTAGTTTGCCTACCTATGCTATATACTTTTGGATTACTCACTGCTTTTGAATGCCCTAAGTGGGGAAGCGAAGCGTTAGCAATTCTGGTCCATGTATTTTATAAATATCTGCAAAGGTAAATATCTCTGCAAACAGATGCTGTTGGGAAGATCTGCAGGAAGGGAAGGGTTGCTAAAGACTCTTCCTACCCACCAGAAATGCAGCCTATACAGCAGGAAACTGAAGCAGCTTTATTAAATAGGAACCCCAAAATTTGGACTCCCCTCCAAACCGATGGGGATCCCAAATTTTGGGGTTCCTATTTCATAAAGCTAACTGCAGCAGCAAGGCAAGGAGAAGACCTCATAACCTCCAAACCCTGCTCAGCTATTAAGCACACTGTGGAGCCAAGAGTTCAACCTTTCAGATTATGATGGCCACTTGCACCCTACTCATGGTGCCCCACAGCCTGTAACAAACAGGGCATCTGACCATTCACCACAAGCCATTTTATACGCCTCAGCTCCACTTCAGGCGATTTTTGGTGTTCAGCAGCAGGTGTAGCCACTCAACAACTGCAAAGCAGCCTGGGAAGGAAGTGATGTGTCGGGTGCTTAAGAGGCTAGAGCAGCTGGTGGAGTGTGGACACATAAACAGCATCCTGACAGCAACCCCACTGCTGCTAGCCGGGGTGGGGCACAACAGCAGCAAAGTCAGGGTGCTGCAGGTGCATCAGTGGGAATGCCACCCTGGAGAGCCAGTGTGGTGTAGTGGTTAAGAGCGGTAGTCTCGTAATCTGGTGAACCGGGTTCGCGTCTCCACTCCTCCACATGCAGCTGCTGGGTGACCTTGGGCCAGTCACACTTCTGTGAAGTCTCTCAGCCCCACTCACCTCACAGAGTGTTTGTTGTGGGGGAGGAAGGGAAAGGAGAATGTTAGCCACTTTGAGACTCCTTCAGGTAGTGATAAAGCGGGATAGAAAATCAAACTCTTCTTCTTCTTCTTCTTCTGACCTCGTCCTGGCCTTCTGAGCTTGGCAGCATCCCAATAAGCAGCAGCTCTGCCAGCGGCTCCTAAGACCAAAAAAACTTCCCATACATTACCTCAGTAAATCACTACAGCTGCCATGTTACAGTAGGCCTATGTTATTATCGCTAAGTTACATATCGCTGGGAGGGACAGTAAACAGGGCTTGCCCAAGATACTTTGCTCCCCGAAGCAAAGGACAAAATGGTACCCATTTCCACTCCAGGTACAGAAGCTGACTGGGCTGGCAGTTGAAACTTATTTTAACACTGGTGCCAGGATGGCATCCATTACCAAACCTGAGGTTAGCAGGCTGGCCACTCCCCAGCCTTCAGCATCTGCTTCTTGAGACTGGCTGACTTCTTTATTTTATTTCACAGCATTTAATATACCACTTGACTGCAAAAAAACAACAACACCCACCTCGAAACAGTTTACTAATAGTAGGGCCAGCGCTGATGCTGGCACCCAGAGATGGCGACTTCCTTAAGCCCATGGGTCAGATAAAGTTTGAATGAAGAACGTCTCCTCTTAACCACTGTGTTAACACCCAATTCTGAATGCTTCAAAGCAAGAGAAGTTGCCCCTTCCACACACAGTTTCTCCAGATGACCAAGTCTTAAAAACTCATTTTGAAGGCTGCATTAAGGAAGAGGGATATCATATATCAGGAGTGACAGATCCAATCTATAAATTAACATGCTCAGCCTGAGGAGAGTGGAGGCAAAGATCTATCAATTTCCATCTAGGAGGCTGGCTTTTGTGCACAAATGTGGCCAATTCCTCAGGGAGAGTCTAGAAGGTCTGAAGTGGAAGTGTTCTGAGGTCATAACAAGTGCCAGAAAAATTAAAGAAATGAGTCCCAAAAAGTATCTCACTTTTCACAGGTTGCTATCATAGGCAAGAAGAAGTCCATTGAAGCCTCACTCCAGGGTAGGCTGTTTTCTCAGGCTCTCCCATTACAGGCAAATTAACCCTTACCATGCCATGGACTGCAAAAACAACTTATTTTCTTCCTCCCGCCACCATCTGACTAAACAGATGCTGCTGGTTTTTGAAGCGCCATGAAAACATGCAAATACTGCTTTTCACCAAAACCAGTTATGGTGCAGATCCAAACCGCACATTTAAAGCGCATCCAACACACATTTAAAGCATATGACTTCCCTCAAAGAAGGGAACTGAAGTTTTCCCCTCACAGAGCTGTAATTCCCAGCACCCTTAACAAACTACAGTTTCTGAAGACTTTTGAGCTGAGAACTTTCCCAGTCTGCATCTGTACTGGAATGGAATGTTTAAGACGCTTTATTACTTGTTGTCTGCCTCCCAGGGCTCATTTGGAAGGAGGGGTGGGATATAGATTTAATAAATATCTAAGTAAGTAAATAATAAAATAGAACTAGTGGGACCTGCAGTCCTGGCAAGGGATTTTTCCTTGTCATCTCAAATCCCCCTCCCTTCCAGTTTACTTTCTATAGACTGCTAGGGGTTTGGAGCAGGCAAATTCTACAGTTTTCTTCCCTCGCCCCCATCTCCTATCCTGAAGTGACGCCAACATTTTCTGTGCAAAATTGGCAGGCCCTTGTGAGGAGGCCATTTGGTGCTTTGTTGTAAAATCCTTTTAATTTACAAATATTCATACTCAGGACACACACACACCCACTGCCAAAGTTTTAAAGGAACCACTACCTTATTTGGGGGGGGGGGTGTCCTCCATTTTGCTTCCAAACTGATGGGCAATCACCCTCCCAAGTTTGCTATTTAGAAGGAACGACAGGGGAAAGAGCAGGCGCTCCTGAGCCTCCCTAATCTAATCTAGGCAGGAGGCAGAACATTTACTCCCATTGCCGCTGATAGTAAAGGATTGCCAGGTAACCACAAGTCTCCGTTCTAAACACACTCCAAGTGTGTTTGTGGCACTCTAAGTGACTCTGTGCCGGCGCTTGCAGCAAATCACTTTGCTCAGCCTCTTGCCGGCTCCGCGTACCCTTTATGCTACCCTGCCTCCGAAAACTCTCAGAGCCGCAGAGGCTGTGGGGAATCATTTCATCCGAGGGAAACTGAAATGAAATCATCAGGGGACACTGATAGTGGAGCCAGGAAGCCTGTTATAGGCCTCATAAATAAAAGCCGGTAGAGGCTGCAGGCACTGTAAGGCTTTATAGGCCCATAAAGCACCCCAGGCTGCCACTGAGGCTGGAGGGGAGGGGTGGGAAATCTAATTTCACAGGATTTAAAGCAGGTGAGAGAGATATAAATGTGTGTTTTTAATAGTAATTAATGCCACTATTCAGGAACACTTAGGCCCCGGGTTTTCGAGAGCTTCCAAGGGCTCGGGTGATAAATCATGAGGCAGCAACCTGCCCACAGAACTCGAACTCGGGGTTTTTTTGCTTGCTGTCTTGCTTGGCATAGAACTGCACTTCCTTTGGGATGGTTCTCAGCATGATTCTGGGTTTAATGGGAGGCAGGACCACTCACCTCTCATATTGGCTGTCTCTCCTCTTTTTTTATCATCGTAGGAATACCTGCTGGTCACTTTTGCTGCAGCCTCTTGTACAGCAAAGGAAATTAAGTGGCAAAGAAAATGTCTCCCGGGTGAAAGATTGCAAGTTTCCTTAAACAAAGCCTATTATTACCTTCTCTTCCATCTCAGCTTTCCTGGAACTACTCCTGTCTGTGCCAGCAAAGGGGTGGACAAGGTAAGAAGAGACTTGCAGACAGAAACAACACAGGTGCAGATTATACAAAGATGTTTTCCATTTATCTTGTTTTGTGTTTGGGTCATCATATCTGATGACTCGTGCACCTAAGAAACTGGCCATTCCCAAATAGTCATTGATCAATCTGATTTTACCGAAACTAATTCACACGGCCCTTTGAGTCTGTAGTGGTAACTTTGGTTTTTGCCATCCTAATAGTGACTCTGTGCTCCCTGCCTCTGGCAGAGCTGGGGGTGGTGAATCTTCTAGCTCTTTTATCCCAAACTTCCCTGTTCTATCCCTATCATGATCTACCTCAGGGCCGGCCCACCCATGAGGCAAAGAGAAGTGACTGCCTGGGGCGGCAGGGTTCTGCTGTCAATCTTCCTTTCCCCACCTTGCTCCTGATGCTCTCCTCTCAGACGTTCTTCCCTGGCAGGGAGGGGGGCACCATCTTGAGGTCCATCTTAGGTGTCAAACTTTCTTGGGTCGGCCCTGATCTACCCCCATCTCCTCTTCCTTCTAATTACTCTGTTCCCTTCTCTGTTCTCCAAACCTGGTTTCACTCATTTCCATCACTATCCTGGCTAGGATTACTGATTATTCTGAAGAGTAAATAGCAGCATCTCTGCCAGTGATATTGAAAGCAGAATAGGTGGGTGGTGATGGAAAGTAGTTCAAATTAAAAAGTGACACTTGTAATAAACATGGCAGCATGGAGTGCTCCTGTTCAGGGGCCCAGCCAGCCTCTAACATGCTGTTTTTTCCAAGATATTCCATTCCAATCACCTCCCAGTCTCTTAGGGATGGGCAATTTCGGTTTCTCATTTTCCCGGTGTTAAATTCAGTCTGCAATAAATAAATAAAAAGTCCTTGTGAAAACTCATCAGCATTTTAATGTAACATTCTGCCAATGTGCCACGTTTTTGTATGCAGTTGTGCCTAATACACCCATTTTTGCAAAACAATGTTACCTAATATAACACTTTTGTATGCTGGCTTCGCTAATATGGACATTTATAGGCAAACTTTAGTACAGTGGTACCTCGGGTTAAGTACTTAATTCGTTCCTGAGGTCTGTTCTTAACCTGAAACTGTTCTTAACCAGAAGCACCACTTTAGCTAATGGGGCCTCCTCCTCCTGCTGCGCCGCCGGAGCACGATTTCTGTTCTCATCCTGAAGCAGAGTTCTTAACCTGAGGTACTATTTCTGGGTTAGCTGAAGCGTATGTAACCCAAGGTACCACTGTATATGCAGTTTGGTACACAAAATTGGGAGAAGTGCAAATTTCACAGGATGGGGTTTCAGTTCATGTATTTTTTTCATAAAGTGTAGATTAGGAAAATTCACTTTTTAAATCTGAAGTGAACAAGAATTCTACCTCATCCCTGCTATTGTCCTCTTTGACAACCTGATCCATGCCTGTCTCTGTACAGCAGTGTTTCCCAACCTTTTTTGGGCAAAGGCACACTTGTTTGATGAAAAAAATCTCGAGGCACACCACCATTACAGCCCTGTGACGTCAGCGCGCAGCGTCGCGCCGGGAGGGACGCACAAAAGTGTAAGTTTCAATTTTTTCCCCTCCCCTCCTGTGTAAAGGGGAATGCACTCTGCTAAGTAAAGGCACTTGCCACAGCAGCGTCAACGTCACAGCACCCACCGGCACCCAAGAGAGAAGGGGTCTCAGCAGCCCTTTTGCCAGGAAGAGGAGCAAGAACGAGAGGAGGAGGAGGAAGAGAGTCCCCCCCCCAAAAAAAAAACATTCTCCTTTTGATCTTCCTTATTTGCAATTCCTCATTGCAAAACAGCGGTTGATATACAGCTGATTTTTTTGTTATTACAGTCCCCACCCCCTCACCTAGAAAATATTATTATTATTCCCCACCACTCTGGGAGGCTGAAGCCCTTTAAGGCTTCCTTCTGTCCACTCTCTGTGAATTACCTGCCCGGAGCGGGTTTCTGGGGGGGGGGCGCTGCTGCCGGTGTCCTCCCCGTCGAGTCTCGCCTTGCCCGGCGCGTGGCGGCCGCCCTTTCCCACACTCTGCCGGCTGCGCTGCCAAGCCCCGCGGCTCGGCCTGTCAGCGTTACCGGGCTCGGCGGGCGGTAATTCCCAAAGAAAGCCGGCGGCGCTTGAAGAGCCGGCAAGCCCCCATTTGTATGTCTGTTTTCCGCAGCCCTTTGAGAGGATTAAGTTCCCTCCTTCCTGCCGGGGAACCTCCAAGCTTTGGGGGTGGGGGGGGGGAGGAGGCAGCAAAGCGAGGCAGGAAGGAGAGCGCGGCTTGGCTGGGTGAGCTTTGGCAGGGGCAGGGAATGAGAGCTGCGAGGCGGGCGCTGCGGACGGAAGCGCTGCCCGCCGAGGCAGGCAGACGGGCAGGCAGACGGCGAGAGCCCCGCGCTGGGCGGCCTCTCCTCGCCGCCGCCGCCCCGCCTCTCGCCGCCCGACTCGCCCGCCTCCCTCCCACGGAGGTAGGCTGGTGTGCCGTGGGAGGGAGGCGGGCGAGTCGGGCGGCGAGCACACGCGGGGCGGCGAGTGAGCTCCCTCCCACATCCCATCGCCGCTCGCTTTGGCCGGCCTACTGGGCTGTCGCAGGCGAAAGGCCTGCGCATGCGCGAGGTTTTCGCGCCTTCCTCCAGTAGGCTGGCGGAAGCGAGCGGCGATGGGATGTGGGAGGGAGCTCGCTCGCCGCCCCGCGTGTGCTCGCCGCCGCCCCGCCTCTCGCCGCCCGCCTCGCCCGCCTCCCTCCCACGGAACACAAGGCAACGTTCCACGGCACACTAGTGTGCCGCGGAACACCGGTTGGGAAACACTGCTGTACAGTATCTTTCAGGGGTGTTGTTTTTCATCACTAAAGCATGGCTCCCCCTCTGGAATTTGTTTCCTGAAGCCAGACCTCCTTCAAATTTGTGCAACTTGTATGCAGGCTTGTATCAGTTTTCAGATGTGCCGCATAAACTACCAGGTACATTTGTTTAAAATCAGCAATGAATCCCTGTAAGCTCCTGACATAATTTGGCCCATGTCCTACCAGATTGAAAATGAGTTCGTTTCCCATGCATAGAATGCTGCAAAAGGGGGCTTTGATAGCTCAGGTTCAACCTCAATAATCGCCATGATTAGAAATATGAAAATACAATAGGAGCAGATGCAATCACAGTTTTTAGGGCATGATTGTATTTTTCCCCTTTTATCATTATTTAAATTTCACATAATAGTGTTTATTCAGCCACAATGCTCTTCATGATGAGAAATAAAATACTCAAAAGCTGGAAGAATGCATAATTGGACAACTGTGACTGAGTGAGTGAGTAACTGTTTGTGTTTTAAACAAGGAAAGCAGACAGGGAGGAGGATGGTGGAAACTAGGAGCCATAGCCACGCACAAGAGTAGCCCAACCGTCTTGCAGAGGCAAGGGAATGATTTGAAAACTGGAACATTATTAGGGAGCTAGTGCCTTGATATGTTATATGGTGCTAAATAAAGTGGCATGGGTTGGCTCCATAGCAAATTAAAGTGAGCATGTGCTGTGTGGACATGCCTTCTGGTTCAAATTCCTACACAGCTGGGGACTTTGACATCTCACTGTCCCACCCTAAATTCCTCAGCAATAATAACCTATATTTTAAGGTTATTATGAGGCCATGAGATTATTATGAACAAAAAGGAGTTCAAATTAATGAAGTGCACCCAATGATAGCTTCCACCTCTGATATTAATCTGGAGGGCTGAATCCCGTACCTCCTACTGCATAGTTCTTGCAGTGCATATATATTGATTTTTGTAGTTGTTTTCTTCTTCTTCTTCTTCTTCTTCTTCTTCTTCTTCTTCTTCTTCTTCTTCTTCTTCGTTCCATGAGTATTATACAAACAGCCCATATTGATATTTGCGGGTCACCTGTTTTGATGATAAAATAATGAAACTCAGTAAATAAATAATAATGTCAGTGGTACACAGTGCTCTCAAATAGGAGAAACACCACAAGGGATGGAACACACTGAATCCAGATCTCTGACAAATCTATATCACCAGCTACACATTGTGCCCAAGAGGATTCAGACCGAAACTATAGAGGCCCACATCTGTCACAGGATCTGTTGCGACTGGGTCAGTGACATCTGTGACACAGGATGTAGATCTCCTTCAGAAGTTATACATCTACTGAACTATCTAATGGCCATTTGTTAGCAATGGCTCGTTGGTGGTTATGCCCTCTGCCCACAAGTGCATATGTTGATGGCAACAACACAGTGCCATAGGAATAAGGTTTGGCTGGAGGTCCTCTTGGGTCCCTTGAAGCCCTATGATTTTATAGCAGGATCTGTTACAGTGCTAATGCTGTGACCTCTCCATCTTATGCTCAGCCAGTCTATATGTGTGAATAAACCTTATATCACAGACAATGCCTCCATTTCCAAGCACTGCCATTTCAAGAAAACTATACACAAGGTATGTGCTGGCATCCCTGAAATCTCTCACTGCTCAATGACTGAGGTGCATGTAGGTAACAGTATATTTATCCCCAGCAGCACTTCCCATTAGTAATATTTAGAAACCCTCCGCTGTACAAGCTGCTTCCTCCTACAGTTGTGGTCTTAGCAGCTTCACCAAGATCCTTGAGAAATTAGAACTGTATAAGAAAACTTTTAATCCTTTATATTCTTCATTCTTCATTACACTTCTGAAAGGTTTGAGCTGATTCCCTGCCTCTAACAGTCTTTTGGGGGGAGGGGGGGCTTTATATCCGTATGATGATCTAGGTGTATACCTTAAAAATGTAAAACCATTCATCAAGGAGACAGAACTGGCTATGGTTCCCTTTTGAGAGTTCTTTTGGTTACAAACTGAGGTTTGTTGCTGCATAAATGTATGAAACGGTCATTGGATCAATGAGAAGCTTCGGCTTGTACACCTGCTATGTAGTTTTCCGATAGCAGGCACTTTGGTGCCCTCCAGTGTCACTATCTGACTATAGCAGCATGTTTTGTTCTCCAAAAATCACAACACAGGACTGAATGTTTATTCATCAGTTGTATATAGCAGTGTTTCCCAACCACTGTTCCGCGGCACACTAGTGTGCCGCGAGATATTGCCTGGTGTGCCGCGGGAAAAATTAAAAAATTCGAAAGATTTTTTTTTTTAAGTCAAATTTTCGATTGGGGCGCCGTCACTAGATGACCCCTGGGGTTCCCTCCCTCCCTCCCGCTCTGCACCTCCCTCCTCCTCCTCCTCCTCCGGGGAGGCCCTTCCTGGCTCTCGGCCAAGGCTTGGCGGCTGCCACTCACTCACTCGCTCGCCCACCCGTCCCTCCATCCCTGCACCCGGCCTCTCCCCCTCCGTCCCCGGCGCGGGGGCTGCTGGGATCCGTAGTCCCCTCGCCCTTGGGCTCCGCGCCCGCGCGGGGGGGGCGAACTACGTTTCCCAGCATGGCCTGGTGGGCCGGGCATTTTGTTTGAAGCACTCTTCTCCCGGCCATGGAATGAGCGCGGCGGCGGCGGCCGGGCGGGCAGGGGCACTTCCGCGCAGATCCCGCACAGCCTGCCTGCGCCCCCGCGGAGATCGGGCGGCAGGATGGAGCCCGGGGATCCCCGCGGAGGCGGAGCGGCGGAGGCGGAGGCTGCCCCCCAGGTAGGGCTGCGTCGGGGGGGGGGTTATTTTTGCAATGCTGCATCCGCACCGGAGGGGACGCATCGGACCGCGGGGAGACCCCTTGGCGGGCGTGCAAGGCAATGCATGCGTGCAGGCGTTGCATGGAGTGCAGTGCAATGCAATGGCAACGCGGCGCCCTGCATGCATGCATGCAACTTCCACCGGCGCTCCGGACTTGGCAGGTGAGGGGGGTCCCCAGTGGGCGGCAGAGAGAGCCGGGAGGGCGAAGGGGAGCCAGGGGGGAGCAGCGCTGCTCCCCGAGCCGAGCCCGGGGGGAAACTTCGGTGTCGTTGCGCCGGGTGTTGGAAGCGGAGGCTGGCGGGGGCCCCTCACCTGCAAAACCTGGTCGCCTCTCATATATTTCGTGCATTGCATTCATCGCCCGCTTTCTCCTCCAAGGAGCTCCCGGGGGCGAGCGTGGTTCTCCCCGTGTTATCCTCGCAACAACAGCCCTGCGAGGTGGGTCAGGCGAGTGGCCCAAGGGAGCACCCAGGGATTGTCCTGGCCAGGTGGGGTGATTTGAACCCTGCTCTCTGCCCGGTCTTCGTCCTCATTTAGCCCCCACATGTGCATGACTGTGCATGACTGAGGTTTTCCCCCCTCGTCTTGGCTATGGTGTGAGTCTGTCCTGTCAATTAATGGGGTTCTGCCTTCGGAGAAGATGAGCCAGCCCTCAAGGAGGTGATTATGTAATTTGCTAGCAATTCATGTCCCTCCCGGCGTGACGCTGCGCGCTGACGTCACGGGGCTGTAATGGTGGTGTGCCTCGAGATTTTTTTCATGAAACAAGTGTGCCTTTGCCCAAAAAAGGTTGGGAAACACTGGTATATAGTACTTTTATTGCAAGAAGTGCATAATGAATATCATCATGCCAGTCAGTATTCTACATGTTGTTGGTCCTAGCTGGTAGAACCTAAAAGTGAAGCCTAAAAGGCTTATTTCAGTGGTCACCAAGGTGACACCTATGGGTGCCATTGTTCCCACCAGTACCTCTTATGGCACCCATGAAAGGTCTCACTCGCCACCATGGGCTCCTTTTGGAGGAAGGGTGGTATACAAATTCAATAAATAAATATATCCTCAAAAATCCATGGTGCACATGAGGCAGTTTGCGCTTCCCTGCTGAGTTCCTGCTTGCACTGGCTTGGCCTCTTATGTTGAAAATGCCCTGTCAGACATGCCCAAGTTTTGCTGGATGCCAGGACTGAAGCCCACCCTCATTTCCATTCAGAAAAATCATCTCTTTGTGAATGAGCATAGTGGTGGCTAAAATAGGTGCCTTTTCCCCACTGATGGGAGACTGAGGAGCAGAAGGCCCACACCTTTCAGTGGTGCTACCTGTGTTTCTGCTCTGTTACATGGGGCACCCATTTTGTGCTATGCTACACCAGCCATGGCAGCCATACTGTGACCCTTGCCTGTGGCCCTTTCTCAAAACTCCAAATGTGTCCACCGACCCCAAAAGGTTGGCAAATCCTAATTTATACACTCTATACTAGATGGGAGTGGAGGGAGATGCTGGAGATTGTCAAATGGGTGCTGAGAAAGGCATAGGGAAGAGACAGCAATGGAGGTACAGCCAAGCGGCTCCAGAAATGCTTTCATGAAGAGCTGGGTTTGAAGAAAAAAATGGAGTTGGCTTGGTGAATGGAGAAGAGAAGGCTGCTGTCATTGTATATGTGGCAAACTGATTCTGAAAGGCAGCAGTCAAGGCCTTCTATCCAATGGATGGTCAGGGTACTTTAGTTGAGATTTGGTTGACTCCCTCGGGGTCCCTTCCAACTCTACAATTCTATGATTCTACTTTTGTTACCTTGTGGTTATGTGTTTTTTTCATGCTCCTGTTCTTACTAGAGGAGCAGTTCTTCCCTAGAGCTCTTGTAAAAGTTTGACAACAGCTGCCTTCCTGGGACTAATGTCAGGCACCTTGGCCGCAACATTACAGGGCTAGTGCGATTTCTTCAGCTTGATGGCTCACAGCTTGTGTAGGTCTGCCCCAGAGCCTTCTCGAGAGTGGCACCCTCCCTGTGGAAGGCCCTCCCTTCAGATGTCAAGGGGACAAAGAATTACACAACTTTTAGAAGACATCTTAAGGCTGCCCTTTATTGGGAGGTTTTTAACACTTGATGTTTTATTATGTTTTTAGATATGCTGTAAGCTGCCCAGAGTGGCAGGGGAAACCCAGCCAGATAGGCAGGGTGTAAATAATAAAATTATTATTATTATTATTATTATTATTATTATTATTATTATTACACAAATCCCAGCTGTTCCAACAACAAGGTCCTGCAGGAAGGCGACACAAGCTTAGCCACAATATCTAACTTAGCATCTACACACATCTAGTTCTTTTATTGATATAGAATGTAGAGGTAATGGGAAAATACACTATTCAACAGGGAAACATTTTAGATATGTAGATAAAGATAGGCATTCTCAGCAGGCTTCAACAATGTTTTCATTGTTGTGCCTTGAATTTCAGCCTGCATTAGGCACTCGGTTGTTCGTATCAGGGCTATTTATCGCAATTGCTCTTAAATATCGGACAAAATGCACTATGAAATGAATGTCCTCCAACATTTTTGATAAATTGATCATGGATGCACAAGTATTGCAAACCGGGGATTGGCTGGCACCCTAAACTTCTTTTAAAAGCTTCTCGCTAGCTGCTGTAACAAATTAAAATAAAACAAACAATACTATGCAAGAAAGAGGTTTGAGTTCCATTCCACATTTCTAGGGGCAATTGACACAGGCCATTTTCCTGATGCACAGCTCAGTCCTGCTCGTTTCTACACCAAAGTAAATGTGCAGAGACATTGGGCCAAGAATGCAAGTTTCATGGATCCATGCAAAATTCAGCGTACGGTAGCCAGTGTGTGCCCAGCAAAGTTCACCTATATTAGGAGTTCCCAAACTGGTCCACAGACTTCAGTCAGGTGGTTTGTGGCATGTCTGTGGATTTGCAGTTGAAAATGGAAAGCTGCACATCCACTGTATTAAATACGTAGTCATCTTTATTTTTAATTGTGTGTCAGTTGGTTCTTTTATTTCTTATACTGTATTTTATTGTATTATGATTTGAATAAGAAATAAAAGAAATCAATACGAAATACAATTAAAAACCATACTGCATCGAGCTCAGTGCATTACAATTGCTATAACCAGCATTAAAATCAATTAAGTGGTCTGCCAAGACCCACAACGATTTTCAAGTGGTCAGTGCGGGAAAGTGTTTGGGATCAACTGTCCTATACTACACTGCTGCAGTATAGATACAGTCTTAGTGCGCAGTGTATCTTTAAAGCACATTCTTTCCCTCAGAGAATACTGGGCACTGCAGCTTGTTAAGGTCTTCTTGGAATTCCAACTCTGCAAGGGGTAAATTACAGTGCCTACAATCCTTTGAAGGAAATAATGAGCTTTGAATGGGCTTTAAAGTTATAATGTGTATGCAACCCTATCTTTTCGGCAGTATAAATGCACAGATATAGCAAATGTGGGCTAACGTTCAAGCTAGAGAATAGTGAAATAACCCACTAGTAGACGCTGTGTCATAGATTCCTCACTCCCCCCCCCAAAAAAAAAATCCACATTTGTGACAAAACAGTTTACTTATAGTACCTGACCTTAAGCTTGCTGAAGAAAAGGAAATAAATGGTATAAGATGGACAGAGTATAGTATGCCAGGCAGAGTTGTGGTACCCAGTGGGACAGGGACATGTGTCATCATCATCTAGTTTGAAACATAAAACCAGAGGTTCTTGCATGTTTTAAATTTCCATGTTTGTGTACCTTCTCGTGTTTTCTTTGATTTATGGATACCTTGCCTCCACCAAAGTGCAAGGCACTTTATATACCTGGTTAAGGCGCCGTAAGCATACAAAACTGAACATGGTAAACATCCCTCCCACTTACCTGGCCACTTCTCTGAAAGAAATCTTGGCAAGACTGTAGCAGAGAATTGTGCAGGAAACAAGCTGTCGGGGTGGGGTGAGGGAACAGAGAAGATTAAGATACAATGGGACTTTGCATTCTCTAACCGCTGCACTTACATTATGCTAATGAAGGAAAAGGACAATGAAGGGAATTAAATGAAAGATGTGAAAGCTATATCCAACTAGAATGCTATTGTAAGGAACATGGTATTTCTATGAAAGAGAGAAGGCTAGAATGCACTGTTAAAATGCAAACAGATTCACGCCTCCCACCCACCCACCCGCCCGTCCTAAGCATTTGTTCCAGAGGATCTGTTTGTGAAATTAACGTAACATGTTTCTACCAGCATACTGTCGGAATGAGAGACTACAGTGGTTAAGAGGGTGAGGTATAAGCAGGTCCCAAACATTAAAGGTGGGGTGGAGAAATGTTTCATGGACCTGTAGGTCCAATAAGAAGTAGACCAGCGAGCCCCAAAATGCATTTTTATGTAAATTATGTAAATTAATTTCCCTGTCTAGCTCTTAGAATCATAGAATTGTAGAGTTGGAAAAGGACCTAAGGGTCATCTAGTTCAGCCTCCTGCAATGCACGTATCTCAACCAAAGCATCAGCGGCAGATGGCCATCCAACCTCTCCTTAAAACCCTTCAATGAAGGAGAGTCCACCACCTTCCAAGGGAGTCAGGTCCACTGTCAAACAGAAAGTTCTTTGGGCCCTCCCCTCCGGAGCAGGAGGAAACAAGCTTGCTCCACCTTCCACGTGACACTGCTCTTTAGATATTGGAAGATGGCTGTCCTATCTCCCCTCAGTCTCCTGTTATTCAGGCTAAACATACCCAACGCCCTCAAGCGTTCCCCATAAGGCTTGGTTTCCAGATCCTTGATCATCTTGGTTGACTTCCTCTGCACACGTTCCAGCTTGTTAGGTGGGCAAGTGACACAGCACAGCATGGCCCCATGAACCCTCTGTGCCCGTCTGCCTGGCCCTACCAGCGGCGTGGGTTGGGCTGGCGCAGCGGGTTTTGTTGACCCTCCATGCCCAGCCCCTGGTCCCGCCTGGTGCATGTGAGCCCACACACACAGTGGGTGCCAGTGAAGGACAGAACACTACTAAGCACTGAGAAGAGTCAATAATGCAGCAGTATAGTATAGGAGAGCATTTCTGAAGCAAGAGGAGAAGATGTCCCAGAACAAAACCACTAATAATACTGTACACATGGAATGTGTATACGCTTGGTGCTGAATACAGCCACTGTAAAAGACCAGTCTGGAGGGTGGCCTCATTCTGGATAGATACACAGAAGGAATAAAGTGGGGTGACACTACTGGCATTTAAACAACAACAACATACGGTTCAGAAACCGGCATGTGTATGATGCAGGGATGTGGTCCTTCAGAGCTACGAAAGAGTTTCCATCTCAATAGCAAGAACAGATCTGAGCCAAAGATGGAGCTGTTTGGCATTATGGAATGCATATTGTTTTATAACATTTATTTGCAAGCTGTGCTGCTTTGTTCTTACAGATGGTAACACCAGTCTGGAACAGCATAACACATTACATATGCATTGTTTGCTTTTGTGCTGCTAAAAGTCACCGCTCCTGCTATGCTTTCCTGCCCTGCTGATTTCATGTAAATGGATGATCTTTGGTTAAGAGACTAGATGGCTCTGCCTGGATTAATCCATAATACTCTGCCTACTGTGGTGTATGGAATTGTTCTGTTATAATAAAAGGGTTGGTGCAAGATGATTGCAAAATCCTGGATATGTGTACTGAAGCAAGTCAAAATCTCCAGGCCTGATTCCCTATAAGCATTCTTCAGTCTGTTTGGGGGTTTTGGCTTTTGCAATTCTATTTGCTTTTGTGTCTAAATAAGGTTACTATTAGTAGACCATTTCCCAGCCTGGTATGCTAAATATGATTTAGACTCCAACTCCCATCAGCCATGCTGGTTGGGACTGATGGGAGTTGTAGTCCAAAGCATCTGCAGGGCTTCAGGTTAGGAAAGGCTGCATTAGTGCAAGACATATGACGTCTGCTGTACGAGCCTTACATGTTCCTCTTGCCTAGTCAAGCACTTTCATGCCCCTAGTCGAGATACAGCAGCACCAACCACACAGAGTTAGAGCCCTTTTACTTACATTGTTTAACCAGGTATGTGCCTGAACGGTGTGCAGCTCAGGTGAAAAACTCTGCCCTCTTGGTGAACTTGTGACCTGGTTATATGTATAAACAGCAGACTTGTAGGTCCTGTATATTTTTGAGCAGACTACAGTATTTGGTGTTGCTGGGAATGATCTCTACAGCTAATACCTGCAGCGCCACTGAATAGACAAGGCCCTTATTGATTTGCAATGCCACATGCAGAACACGAAGTTGCTGGAACTGCACCATGTGGTGCCAGGAGTTATGTCTCCTCCAGCATCAATTACCATCTTGTGACCTCTGTAATTGAGAAGGAAACTGTTCCATGTCAGGATGACCTATTGTGCTATATTCACTAACCACCATGCTCCATAGTAAATTATGCTGTTAATTTACTCTCAAGTCCATCCAACTGTTGTGTGCATGTCAAACACCGTGACTTCCTCACAAGAGATATCAATATGTGACATAATCAAAACTTCCATTTAAAACTGATATTTTTATAGTTATCATAGTGAACAGAAAACTGTCCGTGTGTGTGTGTGTGTGTGTGTGTGTGTGTGTGTGTTGCCTGATTCTGGAAGAAAAAGAAACTCAAAAGGATAAGAAGCAAGAGGGAGAATCATCATCACCTCCTTAGAAGAAAAGATGATACATAAAATATATGTAAAATATATAAAATAAAACAAATGAATGCACTGTGCAAGAGATCACGCCCAATCTGTCCCACCACCTTTGCTGCCATGAGTTCTACTGCCAATCATCAAGGTCCCGGAGGCAAGGGATTTGAACTGCAAGCTAAATTGGATATAAAGAACATGAAGCCCTCCAGATGTCTCTGCCCCATCATCCCTGACCATTGGCCATGCTGCCTGGACTGATGCGAGTCTCACCACATCTGGAGGGCTACAGGTTTCGTCATCCATGCTATAAATTACAACAGAGGTCCTTGCTATCCCTGCTTATTATAAATCTTGGGGGGGGGGGGCAGGAATGCTATTTGTAAGCAAACAGAGGTATATTTTGAGTAGAACGGGATCTTGATAAGTAGAAGGGACATGTGTACATAATAATAAATAATAATAATCTATGGAATCCATTACTACCAGATGTGGTGATATTGTTGATTTGTTGCTGCTGTTTTTCTTTTTTAAAAAGTTAAGACAAATATATGAAGAAGTGCTTCAAGAGCCATCAGGAACTATAGATAAGTGGAACCTCCAAACTCAGAGATTTGATGTGGAGGGAAAAAATAAACAAATAGGGAGTGGCCTCCTATCTTTACATCCTACCCTACTTGCAAGCTTTCCAGAGGAATCTGGCTTTCCACAGCTGGAGGCAGAATGCTGGGTTAGGGCAAGGTGGGGAACCTCAGGTCCCAGAGCCTCTGTTCAGCCTTTGGGACTCTTCCCAGGCCACACACCTTCCCTCAGGCCACGCCCCTCTCTGGTCCAGATCCACATCCTTGCTTAGTTGGCTTTTTGCTAATGTGGAAGGTGTCACTACACTGTGATCATGCCCCTTGTTTGTCTGAGTAGAGAAATGTGTGTGGGAAGGTGGCACGTCTGGAATGCAGCCTGCTGCAGGAGTCACATCTTTTGCTCCATCCACTTTTTGCCTCTGGCCCTGGCCTCTGGATTGTGGCCCATGAGGGAATGTCGCCCTGGGGCCAAAAAAGATTCCTCATCCCACCCCGAGCAAGGTGGACCCGTGGCATAATGCAGAAGGGCTAAAATCCGTAAGACAACGGTATATCAGAAATTCCAGCCCTGCAAATAAGAGCTCAGTTTACACTCTGCTGCACTCGTGATCCTACTTTCCTTGACTCAAGCTGCAATCCTGTGCTCATTTTTCTTGGAATAAGGAATGCAGTGGTGTCACCTCCAAGTGAGTGCATGCAGAACCAGGCTGCCACTCTTCTGAAACTTTTCCCCACCTCCTCTCCCTCCCATCCTCAAATCTGGCACCTACATCCTTTTCTGCGTAGGACACTGAAGATATAGAAGGAAAAGGGGAAATATTTCAGGTGGCTGAACTGTGTCACTGTGTGTCCTTTGCTGGGGAAGGTCATTAGGGATTTGGAGTTTGGTGTCATCCACAGACAGATGATACCCAGCTCGCTCTCCTTTCCATCTTTTTCTAAGGTAGCTGTGGAGGTCCTGAACTGATGCCTGGAGATGGCAATCTACTGGATGTGGGCAAACAAAATGAAGTACAATCCAGATAAGACAAAGATGCTCAATGTCAGTAGAGCGTCATCCTAATTCTTTTAAAGCCATCCAAGTTGGTAGCCATCACTGCCTTCTGAGAGGATTAACCAGTGCATACTTGGGAGTTCATCTGGATTCGACCTTGACACTAAATGCCCAGGAGTTGACTGCGACCAAGAGTGCCTTTGCTCAATGGAGACCAGTGTGCCAACCTGTGTGCCATTCCTGGAGAACGCATACCCGGCCATGGTGGCATGTACCAAGCCAGAGTCACATCATGTCTGGAGTATTGCAATGCATTCTACACAGGCCTGCCTTTGACAAGTACCCAGAGATTACAGTTGGCCCAGAATGTGTTGGCCAGATTTTTAAGGGGTTGCATATGGGGAGCATATGGTTCTCTTACTGAAATAGCTGCACTGCCTTCCCATTTATTTCTTGGCACACCTCAAAGTGCTGGCGATGACCTATAAAAGCCCTAAATGATTTAGGACTGCCTTCGCCCTGTTGAGACTGCCTGGCTATTGAGATCATATTTTTAAGTTTTTGCATTACTACTGTGTTTCTGGATTTTGATCATGTAAGCCGCCTTGAGAGCTGCACTCAGAAAGGCAGTCAATAAATATTTTAACTAAATAAAATTTTCCGAGGCCCTTCTATGTGTCTCCATCTTCCCTGCGATATGCTTGGTTGGAACCAGGGAGGCCCAGTTCTCTTCAACCAGGCCTTTGGCTGATTAATATTCTATGGCCATTTAAAGGTGCTTGTGGGAGGTGAGGTTATTGTTTTGGTTCTAACTATTTATTTGTGCTTTTATCCTGTATTTTTATCTTGTGAACCACCCTGATATCGTCAGATGAAGGGCGGTATATAATTTTTTTAAAAAAAGAAAATACTGAGAAGCAACTCCCAGTGAATTTAGCGAGATTTATATCCAAACAGGTGTGCTTAGAATTGCAGCCTTAGGCTAACTTTCGACAGGAGAAAAGAAAACATAATAAATAAATAAATGTGTGTGTGCTTTCCACCAGCAGGGGGCAGCATGTGGCAAGCAGCACAACTGCAGCCCGCTCTAAAATACCTTTGTCAATGGCAGATATTTATTAGAATTCTGAAGTTAATAGCCCATCTGAAACCCATGAACCCATGATGGTAGTGCAGTATATCTTAAGGTTATAGATAACCAAAGGTTCAACTAGTCCATGAAAGACATGATCAGAATATATTGTAGAAGTCGATAATGTATTTAAAAGGGATTAGATGCAAGGGATTAGATGGATAAATAAATGAATGGCTAGGAAGATGCAGCCATGGTGTGCATGTATCCAACTAGTAATCTGAACGGACTTGCCAAGTAATAAGGAAGTAAGTAGTAAGCTTCCGGTTTGCCACTGCTTACTCACTTGCCAGTTTGCTCACTTACTGTCACGTGCAATCTATCCTGTTTAAGGGTTGCAAATGGGGACTATGACTGTGAACACAGAATTGTGGCAACATTGCTATACAGTGGTACCTCTGGTTATGAACTTAATTCATTCCGGAGGTTTGTTCTTAACCCGAAACCGTTCTTAACCTGAGGTACCACTTTAGCTAATGGGGCCTCCCACTGCTGCCGTGCCACTGCCACGCGATATCTGTTCTCATCCTGGGGCAAAGTTATTACCATAATAAAGGACAAAAGTAGTAAGGACCTAACAGAAGCAGAAGACATCAAGAAGAGGTGGCAAGAATACACAGAGGAATTATACCAGAAAGATATGGATGTCTCGTACACCCCAGGTAGTGTGGTTGCTGACCTTGAGCCAAATATCCTGGAGAGTGAAGTCAAATGGGCCTTAGAAAGCACTGCAAATATGCTTTGTTATCATGTTTGGATTGTAAGTTTGACTTGGCAAAATCTCCCCTGGAAAGACTGATTTATGGTGCAACCAGTCTGTGAAAATTAATGAGCAGACACTTAGATTTTATTTCATCGGAACTGACAAAAATGGTGCCTGCCACCCGAGCAGGACTTTTGGATCAGTGTGTGATGATTTACTGCAAACAAAAGACTTACCAGCTTTTTTTAAAAAAGGGGGGAGAGCCTTACACAGAAACATAATAATGCTTGCCTTAACTCACTTGTGGAAACAACTCAGAGGTTATTAAGAAGAAAAATGATAACAACAAGAAGATCGAAAGATGGGACTTGTGAATCTAAAAACAGCAGAAATATGAGATGATCGGACCATTACTGAACTCGAAGCATGGGAACCCCCAACAAAAATTTAAAATTTGGTAAAATATTTGGACTTTTTGATATGTATTGGTATAATTTGGAATAACTAATGTGATATGATTGGATTGTTAAATGGAAAACTTAATAAAAAAATTATTTTTTAAAAAGAAGAAAGCACTGCAAATAACAAGGCCAGTGGAAGTGATGATATTCCAGCTGAACTATTTTAAATTTTAAAAGATGATGCTGTTATGGTGCTACACTCAATATGCCAGCAAGTCTGGAAAACTCAACAGTGGCCAGAGGATTGGAGAAGATCAGTCTACATCCCAATCCCAAAGAAGGGCAGTGCCAAAGAATGCTCCAACTACAGCACAATTGCACTCATTTCACACGCTAGCAAGGTTATGTTTAAAATTCTACAAGGCAGGCTTAAGCAGTATGTGGACCGAGAACTCCCAGAAGTGCAAGCTGGATTTCGAAGGGGCAGAGGAACCAGAGACCAAATTGCAAACATGCTCTGGATTATGGAGAAAGCTAGAGAGTTCCAGAAAGACATCTACTTCTGCTTCATTGACTATGCAAAAGCCTTTGACTGTGTCGACCACAGCAAACTATGGCAAGTTCTTAAAGAAATGGGAGTGCCTGATCACCTCATCTGTCTCCTGAGAAATCTCTATGTGGGACAAGAAGCTACAGTTAGAACTGGATATGGAACAACTGATTGGTTCAAAATTGGGAGAGGAGTACGGGCAAGGCTGTATATTGTCTCCCTGCTTATTTAACTTATATGCAGAATTCATCATGCGAAAGGCTGGGCTGGATGAATCCCAAGCCAGAATTAAGAATGCCGGAAGAAATATCAACAACCTCAGATATGCAGATGACACAGCCTTGATGGCAGAAAGTGTGGAGGAATTAAAGAACCTTTTAATGAGGGTGAAAGAGGAGAGCGCAAAATATGGTCTGAAGCTCAACATCAAAAAAACGAAGATCATGTCCACTGGTCCCATCACCTCCTAGCAAATAGAAGGGGAAGAAATGGAGGCAGTGAGAGATTTTACTTTCCTCGGCTCCATGATCACTGCAGATGGTGACAGCAGTTACGAAATTAAGAGACGCCTGCTTCTTGGGAGAAAAGCAATGACAAACCTAGACAGCATCTTAAAAAGCAGATACATCACCTTGCCAGCAAAGGCCTGTATAGTTAAAGCTATGGTTTTCCCAGTATTGATGTATGGAAGTGAGAGCTGGACCATAAAGAAGGCTGATCGCCGAAGAATTGATGCTTTTGAATTATGGTGCTGGAGAAGACTCTTGAGAGTCCCCTGGACTGCAAGAAGATTAAACGTATCCATTCTTAAGGAAATCAGCCCTGAATGCTCACTGGAAGGACAGATCCTGAACCTAAGGCTCCAATACTTTGACTACCTCATGAGAAGATAAGACTCCCTGGAAAAGACCCCGATGTTGGGGAAGATTGAGGGCACAAGGTGAAGGGGACGAGAGAGGACGAGATGGTTGGACAGTGTTCTTGAAGCTACCAGCATGAGTTTGACCAAACTGTGGGAGGCAGTGGAAGACAAGAGTGCCTGGCGTGCTCTGGTCCATGGGGTCACGAAGAGTCAGACACGACTAAACGACTAAACAACAACAACACTACTTCCGGGTTAGTGGAGTTTGTAACCCAAAGTGTTTGTAACCTGAGGTACCATTGTAGTATGCTGGAGGCTGAGATGTTGGTTGACTGTTACACTGGTCTGCAGGGGTGCCAACTTGAATAAAATATGGGGGGGCAGGTAAGCCCCACCCTGCATAATTGATCACGTCACAGAGCATGCACACCATTTGAATGGCAATGTCCATTAACTTTGTAATTAATATGTTAATATGTATGTTAATATTAATATGTAACGCTGTACTGTTTTTAACACTCGATTGGGAGCTGCCCAGAGTGGCTGGGGAAACTCAGCCAGATGGGCGGGGTATAAATAATAAATTATTATTATTATTATTATTTGGTATTTTACTGGAAGGGGGTAAAGGGATGAAAGGTGGGATATAACTGCACTAAATGAAAATAAATTGAATTAAACAATGGCAGCTGAAAGGGAGAAGGGAGAAGCAAGGTTACAAAACATAATTTCTATCAGAGTTCATGCTGTCTTTGAAGGCTGCTAGAAAAATTCAGAATGTGGACCCTTTCCTGGTGGGGTTGCAGTGATGGAAAAAGCTGTAGCTGGGGGTTTTCCTGCCTGTATAGCCAAAACATTTTTGGGTGCCACATAAGCATTTTTCATTGATGGGTGGTACCAAAAGGTAGATGAGGAAGCAAGCAAACATCCGATCCAGGAAGTACAGGTCGTTGTTGCAAGAAGGCAGAAGAGCTGCTTGCTGCTTAAGTGAGAGGTGAGTGAAGGGCTGTCTGGGGAGGGGTGTTTAATAGCTGCTGTGCCCTCCCCCCCCACATACACACAGTCTCCCCTCCTTGTCAGAGGCAGGTGGCAGAGGTGCCACTTACCCACCTAACAAAGCAGGGAAGCAAGTGCTAGTTGCAAGGAGCAGCAATCAGCTGTGATTCCTACATCGCAAGGGGCTGGGCTAGACGACCCTCAGGGTCACTTCCAATTCTACAATTGTATGATGTTGGACACGGGCCATTGGATGCAATTCTCACGGCTGCATCACTCTAGACAGCACAAGTGGAACGTCCTAGCTGCAGCACCGCCCAGGAAGACAGAAAGAAGAGGGAAATGAGAGGGTCAAGAGGAGCAAATAGGCATGGAGGCTGTGGTAGCCGCACACATAGGAAGATACCCAGACTATTACTCTGTATGGCCCACACCAGGGTGGGGAACCTGTGGCCTTCACGACGTTGCATGATCCCTGAACACTGGCCATAGTGGCTGGGGCTATTGGGAATTATAGTTCAGCAACATCGGGTGGGCCACCGGTTCTCCACCGGGAGATGCAACTGACTGCCCTTCTGCACTTGAGGCAACTGCTCCGAGAGCTGCGGCTCGTCTCAAACCCCCTCCTCTGTCCGTTTGCCATGCGGGAGCCTTGGCCGTAGCACCGTCCGAAGGGGATCCTAACCGCTGTCGATCGGGAGGCAGCGAGTCGAGGCGGCCTTGGACAGGCGAGCAGCCGCGAGGTTGCAAAGAGCTGCTTGCCCGCTGGCCCGAGCTCTCGCTCCCTGGGTGACCCCGTGCTTGGGATCGGGGAAGGCATATCAAAGGCACGTTGGCCCGCGCAGAAGGTGCTACCGACTTCGCTCGGGTGTTTCCCGATCTTGCGACAGGCGCCATCGCGACACGTCAGCTGCCTCGGCAAATCCGGAGCGCTCGGCTCCTTTAAGCCGGGGCCGGCCCCTCGCAGGCGGAGCCGAGCTCGGGGACTGGTGGGCTCCACAGAGAGGAAGTGAGCGAACGGGCGTCCTCTTCCCGGCTCCGGGGGTGAGCGCAACCTTTACCTAGCAAGGCCGGAGCTCTGCGCGGACCTGGCTCCCGTTCCCCGAGCCAAACACGTTTCTTGGAGGCGCGTCCCACTGATCGATTGCAATGGGTCCTCCTTGCAAGTAAAGTACGCTGCGTGCCTTGCCTTTTCTCGCCGGCGGCGCCAGATCCTTTCAGCGATCCCCGAGATTGCCCCGCGGCTTGCTGCTCTCGGCGCGGGGATCCCGTCCATGAACCTGCCGGCGCTGCCCTTTGCTGGCTGCGGGGCCGTCGGGGCGCGAGTGGCCGCGGGCACCTCCTCCTCGTTCCTCCCTTGAGCTTCTTCCCCCGCTTCTTTTCCGCCATGAACAGGGTGCAGCTGAAGCGCTCGGCGATCCTCAAGATGGCCCTCAGCGGATCCTCGGACCCGCTGCTCCAGCACCAGCACCCGGAGGGGGAGGACGGCGGCGGCGGCGGCAAGCAGCCTCCGTTCGTAATCCGGGCGCTGCGCATCGCCACGGTGGTCTCCCTCTACTGGTTCATCTCCATCACCATGGTGTTCCTCAACAAGTACCTGTTGGGCAGCCCTTCGCTGCGCTTCGAAGCGCCGCTCTTCGTCACCTTCTACCAGTGCCTTGTCACCGTCCTCATCTGCAAGGTCCTGAGCCTCGTGGCCTCCTGCTGCCCGGCCGGCGTCGTGGACTTCCCCTCCATTCGCATGGACCTCAAGGTGTCCCGCAGCGTCCTGCCCCTCTCCGTGGTCTTCATAGGCATGATTACCTTCAACAACCTGTGCCTCAAGTTCGTCGACGTGGCCTTCTACAACGTGGGGCGCTCCCTCACCACCGTCTTCAATGTGCTGCTCTCCTACCTGCTCCTGAAGCAGACCACTTCTCTGTACGCCCTGCTGGCCTGCGGGGTCATCATAGGTGAGTAGGGTCTAATGGTATGGCAGAGAAGCACCTTGGGGTGGTATGTTCTAGTATGGTAGAATTTGCAAATGGAGAAGTGGGGGAAATGGAACAATTTTGGAGTGGGGGGAACTGGTTTCCTCCCCATCCACAAAGTGGAAGAAACCCCAGGGTTTCCCCCGTTTTCTCCCAAACCAGCAGGGGAGAAATGGGTTCATGTTCCTAACTTCTCCCATTCCCTCCCTGCCCCCCAAGCCTTTACTTCTCTACAAATAATTGTGTCCAGTGCCTTTTGAGCCTATGCACTCTCACTTAGAAGACCCCTTGAATCCCACTGGGATTTAATCCAGGAAAACATGCCTAGAATTGCAGCCTTAGGGCAAGGATGGACAGAAAAGTCTATGGATGATTTGCAGTATGGTTTCTAACTTTCAGTTGTTTATCAATAGCAACTGAGGCCTGCCTTGGAAGTTTCGCTGCCTGAAAGACAATATGCCCCCCCATTCCCTCCTCAGTCAGACCACATGCAGAAGTTTAATGGAATGGTAGTTGACTCTCGTTTCATTACTGGGACAACATTCTCCACCACTCCTCTCGGCAGCAGTCTAGTGTGGGGCTGCAGGGCAGGTGGTGTGGTGTGGTGTGGTGTGCACAGCTGCCCTCCAGCAGAGGGGAATGGCTCAGGAGAAATAACTGGAATTGCTGCCGTTACTTTCCCCCAAGCAACTGTTGCCTGAAGCAGCTGCTTCACTCTACCTAATGATAGAGCCGGCCCTATTGGTAACAGCTGAAAGGCTGTTCCCCTGCTGAATTAGACTGTTAGCCTCACGGATCTGTAGCTTGTATAAAATGTGACAGTTATATTCTTGTCCTCTATAACACACACAGAGAGAAATTTGTTTAATACCTTTAGGACTAACTTTTTTGGAGCTTTAAAAAAAATAAATAAAGCTTTCATAAGTGACAGTCTAATTTGTCAGGTGCTGTCTTAGAACTGGGGAAGGTACGGCAGAAAAGTCTGCTGAAAGTTGACCAGAAGGAAATATTCTGTAGTTCTTAAAGGAACAGTAATGAAGATCATTTATTCATGGCGTGCAAAGGAACCATAGCCTTTGTTAAGACTGTGAAGTTTCCGAATGAACTCCTGTTCGTCCCTGTTGCATTCCATAATCACTCATCGGTCCCTTAGTGCTTTGTTCTTTATCTGATTTGTTACTGTGCCTAAAAAGGATAGGCCCTTTTGTGTAATGCAAACTGCTGTTGGACAATGTGACATTAAGTACATCACAGGTGTAAGTGCCATGGGTATGATGGATGGTACCATTGGTTTCACTCACAGTATTACTTGTAAGGATTAGAAGGAACACTTGATATTTAGGTCTGTTACAAGCTGAGAGATGCTTGCCTATTCTAAACTGGTAGGTAGTGATAGCATGTAAATTTCTAATCTCCATTAGTGATGGGGGTGATCATACAGTACTTATGGAAGATACATGGAAGATACATGCTTACGTTTCACATGGAAGAAAAATCCAGTGACTTGCATATAAACTTTTATTTTTCCACATAAACGTTTTAAGCTCTTATATTTATACAGAAAAACTTAGCAACATATGGTCACCATCTGTGGAAAGAATTGGTAAGAAGTTGACTTGAGCTGAGTGAGGGAATACTGAGCAAAGATGTTGGTGTCAAAGCTAGAAGCTTGAGCAACTTTCAGAGCTTAGTATTTCTCTACAATTACCATTTCTTGCCCTACAAGTCCATCTCCTCTTCCCACTACAAAGGTATTTATTTGTTCAAAAATATTATACGTCTTAATATAATAAAAATATCTAAGTGGCTTACATAAAAACACAACAACACTCAATAACATTTCCTAGAAACAAAATAAAAACAAAACACAATTGCCTCTCCCAAATAAAACTGAAGAGTTTAGAAAACAGAGAATTAAAAATCAAGAGTCAGAGCCCAATAAGAATCAGGATTTCAGTAAGGGAGGGCAGCTGATTGAGCCAGCCCTAAAGATATTTAGCAGCAAAATGCTTACTCAAATGCAATATTGTGTTGAAATTTTGGACTCTCCATTAAAGTTTTAGAAACAAAAACACATTTCCTTGTAATCAGTGCTCTGTGGGAGTTCCCAGTTCTCCTTTTCAATGATCCCCAGAAGAATCAGGACAGTCTTGATGTGTGTCCACAAATCTCCAAAGATAAACAACACTAAGGGAGTAGAAACTGCTTTCCCCTCCTGAGTTGTCAAAGTCTCGCATCTTAAGGATTAAGTTGCTAATTCTGAGGCTCTTCTTGTGCTTTTCTTGCCTGGCCAGTATGTCACCAGTCTTCTTTGCTTCGCAGGCGGCTTCTGGCTCGGTATAGACCAGGAGGGAGCTGAAGGCACGTTGTCCTGGGCTGGCATAGTTTTCGGAATCCTGGCCAGCCTCTGCGTCTCACTCAATGCGATCTACACTAAAAAAGTGCTGCCTGCTGTGGATAGCAGCATCTGGCGCCTGACGTTCTATAACAACATCAATGCCTGTATCTTGTTCCTGCCGCTCATGTTGTTCTCTGGTGAGTTCCATACACTCTACTACTTTGATAAATTGGGGAGCCTCAACTTCTGGGGCATGATGACTCTGAGCGGGGTGTTCGGCTTCGCTATCGGCTATGTGACAGGACTTCAGATCAAATTTACCAGCCCGCTCACTCACAACGTCTCCGGGACCGCGAAAGCATGTGCTCAGACCGTGCTAGCCGTCGGCTATTTCGAAGAAACCAAGAGCTTCCTATGGTGGACTAGTAACATGATGGTTCTCGGGGGCTCCTTTGCTTACACCTGGGTGAAAGGGCTGGAGATGAAGAAGGTGCAGGAGGAACCTATCCCCAAAGCAAATGAGAAAAATGAGACTGGTGTCTAAACTTGCCCCAGGCTGGACCTTCACTGTCTGCACTTGCAGCCTGCGTGCATAGATGCAGTGGAGCCTGGCTGAAAAGAGAGCCAGGGCTTGGAGTCCGCAAGGCCGGGAAATCCTGTGGCTGCAAATATGCGAGCCAGATTCCTCCACAGATACAGTTTGCTGTGGTAATCATGGTCAAGGGGGATTTTCACAATTGGTTTTCTATCATGGAGGTGATGAGGGTTGGTGGTGGGGCTGGGGAGCTCAGATAAGGGACTTGTGGTCAGTCAAGTCGCTCCTGAAAAAATGGCTGCTATCACTACCAGCTACTTGCCTTTGTGTGCCTTGCTTTTCCCTTGGTAAAAGGAAGGTGTGTGTGTTCTGACCAATGGAAGGAGACTTGAAAGAAATAAGAGTAGAGGGGTTCTGCCTATGTTTGTCCCAAGGGGAGTGGGCTTTCTGTGAAGGTGCATCTCTACATTGTCTTCCCACACAGTGCAATCTGGTGTGCTTGCTGAAGAACTAACCTCTTGGTCATTAACCCCTTTTGCCCCCATGGGGCAAATCTGTACCAAGAAATATGAGGGCACCGCCTTCCAACGGTGAGTGGAAATACCCCCAGAGACACCAAAGAATATGCATTTGGGTTTAGTGAGGGTTGTGGAGGATTTTGAACAGCGCCATTTGTTCATCAAGTTCATTTCTAAGTGGAGTGTCATTGGGCCTCAGGGCTGACTCACGAGAAAAGGAGTTGGGCCTGAGGAGTTTTGAAAAGTGGTGGTCTGGCCTTCCCACAATTCCTTGAGAAATTCCAGCTCTTAACTGAGTAGCGGTCATGCTAGGCCCGACTCTTCTCCCCAGGATCACTGATAAAAGAAAGTATGTCAGTGGCCGGCCTGACTTGCATTTAATGGGCTCTGAAGAAACTAAAATGGCAGCATGCCCACTGCTCTTCAGAGAGATAGGATTTAATGATACGTATACACTCCTTTACTGAGTGACCTTCCCATGGGCTCTAAGAGCCCACGTCTCATTGGAATGTTTCACACATTTGCCTTGTTGCCTTTTTCTCATGTCTGTGGCCCCCCCCCAAATCTTCTATGATTTTGTATTGGGAAACGAATCTTCCACTGTGGAACTTTGATTGTTACATTTATTTAATAAAAGTATGGTTCACCATTATTGCTATTTTGAGTGGCTTGACTGCTTCCTGGACAATGGTAAGGTGAATGGGATAAAAAGTGAAAGGAGGCCACGAATGGCTCCAAGCAGAGGATTTCATGTAAACTAAACCCTAGGCTTTTTTCTTTTTAAAGCCTTAACTCACTTCTAGCTTACTGGTGTTAGCATATGTTATCTCAAGGATCGTGAAAGTGACCCCTTGCTGCTGGCACCAGTTTCTCCTGTGTAAATATCTTGCCAAAAATCTGCAATGCAGGAGAGACTGTTTGCTCTTCCTGTTCAGCTCCTGTTTGAACCAGCACTGCCTCTGCTATACTGAACACACATCCTTTAAACATGCCCATATTTCATTGGATGCCAGTGAATCAACACAAAGAGCTTCTCTCAGTGCCCAAGTGTGGTGGTGGCTGAATTAATTGGAGGAGGGGAAATGGCTGCACTTGTTTTTGGTGGGTGGTTGGCCCTGTCTTTTTTCCTGCTCTTTTGAATGTAGCAGTCATTTTGTGCCATACTGTTCCCCCCTCCCATTGGACTTCCTCAAAATTCCAAATGTTGGTGATCCCCGTTTAACATGTGTACCTACTAGGGCATTGAGTCCTGCCAGTGGAAGCCATGCATGAGAACTTCTGAGCCGTATGTTGATAGACCAGTGCCACACCTGAGTCAGAACAAGGCCACTGACACTTCTGGAAGAGTCACATGAGTCCAACTCCCTAAAATCATAGCTCAAAAAAGCTCACAACATTTTGAACTTCTAATCAAATGACAGTAGGGATTCTTGAAGTGGACATCCAGGGAAGTGAGATGTTGGAAGAAGTGTTTGGATTTGATATCCCGCTTTATCACTACCCCCAGGAGTCTCAAAGCGGCTAACAATCTCCTTTCCCTTCCTCCCCCACAACAAACACTGTGTAAGGTGAGTGAGGCTGAGAGATTTCAAAGAAGTGTGATTAGCCCAAGGTCACCCAGCAGCTGCATGTGGAGGAGCGGAGACGCGAACCCAGTTCCCCAGTTTACAAGTCTATCGCTCTTAACCACTACACCACACTGGAAGATGTTGAGATGTTGGTTACCTACAGGCATCTGGGAGAAAGGATGCTGCACCAGATGTGCCATTTGGCCTGATCCAACAGGCTCTTCTTATGTTCCTAAATCTTTCTTGTAGGTCTTAGAAACAGCGTTCAAGAGACCTGTCATAAATTGGCAAACACCGTTCACAAGTGGGCCAGCATCACTTGAGACAGCATTTTTCCACAGAAGGAATTAATGCAGATCAAATCTTTACACAGGCTGTGCCTTTATACTATCCCACCCCACTTTCAAGCCCATCATTAAATAAGCATATAGCCATTATTTATTAGCTATTTACTTAAATCAACTTGCTTACATTTTCATATTGACAAAACTCAATATAAGTTCCTTTTTGAGTGTAGGGAGAATTTACAATATCATGGCAGACATTCATACAAAGAAAAAGCATCTTTAATATTTTTAACAGTAACACCCAAATCACCTTAAAATAAATAAAAAAATTCTACATGCTGCAGATTCAGCTCTTCCCTACAGTATTATGTATTTGTTCTACTTTCTAAAAGAGTGTAGTGGCAAACCTACATACCAGAGTGCAGTGGCAAAACTACATACCAGAGGCAAAAGTGGATGAAGTAATGAATGCAAATTTTATCTTGGAACAGTAGACACACACCTCTAGCCTCTATCCAGGCAAGCAAGAGGCATGTTCAGACTTTAAGGAAACATCCCAGATGGGTAAAAACACTCAAGGTGTGAAGCAGGGTGTGACCTGGGTAGCGTTTTGAGTGCCAAGAGGCGCACTTTCATTCCCCATGCCTAAGGCTCCCTGGCTTAGGAAGGAGCCACTGAGTAACCTCTGTAGCAGAACAGATACTTCTCTCTGTGCTCCTTTGCTGCCCTGACTTATTGGATGTTCCCTTTGCACAGGGTTGAATCCAGCACGTATAATGCATGGGGAGGGGGTCTCATTAGTATTTTTAACCTGAAGGTTGGGATTGGCACTGTCTTGGACTCCTTGCAGGCAATGGATATGTGCCCTTTTGTTGCTGGCTAAGCTCAAGTCGAAGCTGTTAAAAGAGGATGATTGCAGGAAGAGGACACACTATTGCTCTTGGCCTTGCCAGAAGACAGCATTTATAGGAGGCCTCAGCTGAGCAAACACTCATTTATGGTGAATAATAAAGTTTCTACTGTATGTAAACCCACAGCGCCACTGAGAGCACGAAGAAATGTGGAGCCAAGAAAGGAAGGCAGCAAGAAGGGTACAGTTGAAAGTGCAAGCAGTGTTCATCCAAGACTTAATCCTGATCAAACCCACCATGTGGCAGCAGATGAGGTGGCCGCCTTCCGGCCATTCTCTGGAATTCCCTCACAGCCCCACATTAATCATTCCTATCCTCCTGAGTCTGGTCATGGCAATGCTCGCTTGTGTTGCTTGCCTGGGCTGCCTTCTCTAAATATGATGGTATCGTTGAACAAGGCCCTTGACCAAGTGAGCAGGCAGAGGGGCAACCAGCCCAGCTCACATACTCTGCCAGGCACCGTGAACATTACGTTTGCTGTTCTGTGCATGGGATGGGTGTAGGTGCCACTGCTGCTGTGTTGCACCATTTGTCAGAGGGGGAACTAGGAGCCGCCCAGCAGACTGATGAGCAAGTGGCAGCAAGGTATTAAACGACAGAGCCCTGTGCCCTGTAAGCTAGTCTGTGTGTCAGTGTTCAGGTGAGGCTCAGTTGCTGGTGGGCTTCTTTGAATGGAGAGTGAGTGACAGCCTGTCCTTTGCCTCTGGCAGCAAAATTGCTTTTGGCTGGCTCTGGGTGCAACTATGTATATCACCTGGGCGTATCTCATGTATGATGTGTTCCTCGACATCAGGAATAAGGCTGGCAATTTTTGGAGTGGAGGCTGGAAGAGATCCTGCACCTTTAAGAAGGATGGGACAATCTGGCGGGTGATTACCTCACTACAGCTTGTTGTGCAGCAGTTAAAGGTCCCACCCTACATTAGGAAGGGAATCCCTTTAGTTCCCATAGCTCAGACACTGCCTTGAATAGAACTCCTTTGCAATGACTCCTTGTTTTGCTGGAAGGAGAAGGTGCTACTCCCTGTTTTAAATGAGCCCGTATCACCATAGGAACAGATTACAGGTTACCAAACCAAAGGCTTAGGTAACCTATAACTCTGCTGGCAAATCACTGAAAGCCACTGGGTCCAGCCTCCAATCCTGAGGCAGGATCTTCCTTGGATTAGTTCCTGCATGGACTAGCACACATAACTCACACATGTGCCAAATCATCCAGGTGTTCACTAAACTAGTTTTCCTAACTTTTCAGACTGTCACTGCTTTTACTGTTTTTAAAAGCAGCTGGATGGACAGATATCAATAGGCAATAATGTTTCTCTCCATGCTGTGAAAAACTTCACCAGCTGATTCTGCACACAGAGTTCCTGTTGAAGTCACAAGAGCAAGCCAGGCAATTTGTTTTTGCTTTCCCCCCCTCTGGTCAGTCAGCAACCCAACATAAAGTAAATGGCTCCAGTTGCCTTAATTAAGCACATTAAGCTACTGGAGAAGACGAAAGCCAAACTCTTTTGAAAGACACTACAAAGTTTAAAGGCTTAAAATTGCAACCTAACCGTGTCAGCCTACACATGTATATTCAAGAAATAAGATGTGTTGATTTAAACGAGACTTATTCCCAGTGAAGTAGATATAGGATGGCAATCACAACAAACACACGTCAGACCAAAAGGAGGGTATTTTTATATTTTTGTATTCACCATTAATATTTAGTTTGAAGTAAATTTCACTGGGATCAACTCTCCAAAAAGTGTATACGACAGAAAGACAGCCTTGCTGTTAATGTGAAAAACGCCCTTAATATTCCAATCTAATTGTAAGCAAGTTTATCTGGAAGTAAAAAAAAAAATTGTTTCATTAACTTTCAAAGAATTATGCATAGATCTCAGATATAACTATTTTCTAATGCCTTTCCTAGATACTGTTCTCTCCACCCCCCCCCCACCTCTGCACCCTTCCCTGTCCACATAAGGTACTGCACTGATCACAGGAGTGCTACAGGATGTTGTGATGACCTTATAACCTGCGTTTAAAGATTGCATAAATGCACGGACAGACCTGCTGCAGGCAACGAGCCAATGCTAATAGCTGGGAACATAACCTCCATGTGTCAACAGTGTGCCTTTGAAGACCAGATGCCGGAGACAAACAGCAGTTAGAATGCTTTGCTTGTGTGCCGTTCCCCAGTTTTAGACTGTACACATGCAGACAGGGTTAGGCGTGCCCGCTTTAAGCACACCTCAAAACAGAAAGGAACTGAAGGGAGAAATGAATCAGCGAGGCACTTTTGTGGGTTGCCTCATTTGCGAAAAACACGCCGGTCTGTTGTTGAATCATAGAACTTTAGAGTTGGAAGGTACCCCAGGGGTCATCTAGTCCAACCCCCTGCAATGGCTAACACGGGGCTCGAATCCACGACCCTGAGATTAAGCGTCTTATGCTCTACCGACTGAACTATCCCGTAGGATGGATATTAATTGTGTGTCCGGGGCACGTTTTCACACACAAAACCGGCCCGATTTTCAGCCCATAGCTGTCAACCTTTCCTTTTTTGCGGGAAATTCCCTTATTCCAGCCCCTCTTTCCCGCTGCTATCCCGGATTCTTAGATATCCCGTAGACTGTCCCCGGGACAGGTGAGGCTACTGATCCCTTATTTTCAAATCTGAAAGTTGACAGCTGTGTTTCAACCAGCGCTTCAGCTCGAAAGGCATGTACGGTTCGGGATCTCGGAGGGGCTGCCCCACCTGTCTGCCCCGCCTGCTCTTTGGTAAGGTTCTCCCTTGTGCGGCGCGGCCTCCGCCCCCGGCAGCTACACGCCGCAGAAACGTGCCGCGCCGCATCCCTGGAACGTGTATGTAGCCTGCCCGTGTTATGTAGCACGGGCGGCCAATAGGCTTCGCGGGGCGGAGCTTCTGCGCGCGAGCTCCGGGCGGGAGGGGCCGCGCCAAGTGTGGCGGTTGGGAACCGGGCGCGGCACAGCGCGCCTGACAGACACGGGCGGCGGTTGTGCTTCTGGCGGCTGCGTTGCTTGACGGAATGGCGACTGCTTTCCCAATGGGCCCGGGCTCTCGGACCACGGGCGGCCGCGACGCCCGCACCACCGACGGCTGCTCCGTGCATTGGTTCCGCCGCGGCTTGCGGCTCCACGACAACCCCGCGCTGCAGGCGGCCATCCGAGAGGGCGGCCCCGTGCGCTGCATCTACATCTTGGACCCCTGGTTCGCGGCCTCCTCGGCTGTGGGCATCAACCGCTGGCGGTGAGCGAGCGAGCGAGGGGAGAGGGAGGCATCGCGAGTGGGCGCGCGGGGTTCGCGGGGCGGGGGAGTTGGGGGTGGAGAATTGGCGCGAGCTGGGGCGCGAGGACGTAGGAGGAGAGGCTGCCTCTCACCCCCGTGCCCCGACGCGGAGGGTGTTGGCAGACGTGCCCAGGGGGGTGTAAAGTTTTGAGAAACAGGAGAGCGGGCTCAAGAAAAGAAAAGGTGAAGCTCCGCCCGTCAGTGGCCTAAAATACAGTGGTACCTCAGGTTAAGTACTTAATTCGTTCCGGAGGTTCGTAGTTAACCTGAAACTGTTCTTAACCTGAAGCACCACTTTAGCTAATGGGGCCTCCTGCTGCCGCCGCGCCGCTGCTGCGCGATTTCTGTTCTCATCCTGAAGCAAAGTTCTTAACCCGAGGTAATATTTCTGGGTTAGCGGAGTCTGTAACCTGAAGCGTATGTAACCTGAGGTACCACTGTAAAACGCCCCAGACTTAGCTGGACTACAAGCCCCCCCCCCCTGCAGGTTAACTCGGTCGCCTTGCTGACGTGGAGCCCGTGGGAGTAATCGATAACTTAAGCGGCGCGAGAACTGCGCGGCAGGGCGTAGAGAATCGATAGGGGGCGCCATGTGTGTGTGGGGGGGTTAAGCCCAGTGGGGACGAGGCTTGAGCTTGGGACTTCCAGACGCAGCTCTCTTCGGCTGCGGGTTTGGCTCCAGTCTGCTGGTGTTAGGAGCCGCGTAGGAGGCTCGCAGCGATGCCTGGGCGAAGCCTTGCGCCCGGTTAAATAACAGGCGCGCGGAGTGTGTCGCTGCAGGCGGGCGCGTGAAAGACGTCAGAAAAACCGGAGGAAGGGAAGAAGGAGCAGAAAATGAGGGGAAACCAGTTTATGAAACAAAAGGAGTGTCAGCGTTGCATCTGTTTTCATGCGTCTGTTACGTGTGTGTGTGTTGGGGGGGGGGAGAGACGTGGGTGGCTCAGTGGTTTAGATTGGGCCTGCCAGTAGGAAGGTCGGCGGTTCGAATCCCCGCGACAGGATGAGCTCCCGTTGCTCTGTCCCAGCTCCTGCCAGCCTAGCAGTTCGAAAGCATGCCAGTGCGAGTAGATGTTGCAACAGAAGCGGGTTAGTCATGCTGGCCACATGACCCGGAGAGCTGTCTGTTGACAAACTTCGGCTCCCTCAGCCTGAAAGCAAGACGAGTGCTGCAACCCTCTAGTTGCCTTTGAACTTAACCATGGGGGCGGGGAGTGTTGTTGTAAAGATGACATCACAAGTACAGTATCCAATAGGATTTTCTGCTGTTTACACTTCGGATTTCTTGCATCATGTTCTTTTCTGGATTTCAACAAGTAAATTGGAGCATCCAAAGATTCTGTTCTTTTGCCATAGAGTACAGTGGTACCTCAGGTTACATACACTTCAGGTTACAGACTCCGCTAACCCAGAAATAGTACCTCGGGTTAAGAACTTTGCTTCAGGATGAGAACAGAGATTTACGGTGGCAGCGCAGCGCCAGTGGGAGGTCCCATTAGCTAAACTGGTGCTTCAGGTTAAGAACAGTTTCAGGTTAAGAATGGACCTCCAGAATGAATTTAGTACAGTGGTGCCTCGCAAGACGAAATTAATTCGTTCCGCAAGTCTCTTCGTCTTGCGGTTTTTTCGTCTTGCGATGCACGGTTTCCCATAGGAATGCATTGAAAATCAATTAATGCGTTCCTAGGGAAACCGCCTTCAGACCAGGTCCGGGGACAGTCTGTCCCCGGACCTCTTCTGAAGGCTGGGGGGGGGGGGACAAGGGCTTTTCTTCCCACCCCCAGCATTTTAAAAAACCCCGGGACAGCGGAGGACTTTTCCGCTGTCCGGGCGATCTTAAAATGCTGGCGGGCGGCATTTTAAAATCGCCCCGGACAGCGGAGGACTTCTCCGCTGTCCGGGGTGATTTAAAAGCCCCTGGGAAGGCAGGCAGGGGGGACAAAGACTTTTGCCCCCCGCCCGCCTTCAGAAGAGGTCCTGGACCTCTTCTGAAGGCAGGCAGGGGGCGAAAGTCTTTGCTCCCCCCCCCCGCCTGCCTTCAAAAGGTGTCCCCGCGGCGGCGGGAGGTGTCCCCTGCCCCCCGCCCGGCTTCGGAGCACCGGGAGAAGCGATCTCCCTGCAGCCCCTTGCTGCAAAAGACGTCCGGGGGAAACGGGGAAGAAGCGCTTCGCTTCCCGCTTCCCCCGGACCTGTTTTGAAGCAAGGGGCTGCGGGGAGATAGCGATCTCCCCGCAGCCCCTTGCTTCAAAAGAGAAGACCCGCTGTCCCCGGGGCAAGCTTCGTTTTGCGAAGCAAGCCCATAGGGAAATTCGTCTTGCGAGGCAACTCGAAAACGAAAAAACCTTTCGTTTTGCGAG
Organism: Podarcis liolepis; assembly: GCF_965112155.1. Lineage (NCBI taxonomy): Eukaryota > Metazoa > Chordata > Lepidosauria > Squamata > Lacertidae > Podarcis > Podarcis liolepis. The sequence continues at coordinate 51,580,821 of NC_139554.1, read as the reverse complement.
TTCGTCTCGCGAGGCGTTCGTCTTGCGGGGTACCACTGTACTTAACCCGAGGTACCATTGTATTCTGTTTATTTCCAAAGGTAATATGCCTTGTGTCTGTTAAGGAAGGCCACGTATGGCCTCACTGCGCAAAGACTGTAGTCAGGTTAATGGAGCATGCTTGAAAATAAGCTCACAAAAGTTACTTGCAGGTTTTAAAAAAATTACTAGCTATTTTGTGGGATTGGCAGCAGGGAAACATGGAGCTGCATTGCTGTGTTGGGCCTGGGGAAGAGGGCTTTCCTTGTCCAGCAGCATGCTTTGTTTTTGTCCAGGACATGGATGAAGGACAAAGCGCTCTTGCCCTCTGCCAGCCCACTCACCTGCATGGAATTCAAAGCACTCATCTGCATGGAATTTCTAGTTGCCTGTAGCTACTAGGCTAGTGCCTAAATATAAGTCTGTTATTGAATGAATACTATTTCACTGATGCTGCCTAAAGAGAAGCCCGCCCCATCCCGCCTCCCACAATTATGGAAACCAACTAAGGGAAGCACCTTACTTGCTCCTTCGATTGCCACTACCCTAAGGACAAGGATGTCTCTCCTCCCCACAACTGCATCATATCTGGCATCCTTTCTGACTTCCTAAATACATCAAAAGACATTTGGAGCAATATTTAAGCAACCATGGAGGCTATTAATCTTTTTATAACATATGACAGCAACAAAACAAGTTGAAACTAGGGGTGGGATTTGCCTAATGATACTCTTTAACAGAAACCCTGTCTTGTGCAAGGACTTCCCCTTGAGCTCCAGGGCACCCCCTCCTTCTCTCTCTCCCCCCCCCCCCAGCATCCTCCAAAATTGGATCAGAGGGTAAAGAGAACACCCAGAACAGCACATGGGGGAAAGGGGAGGTTGTTCCATTTGGCAGGCTGAAATGCTTGCAGGGGTGGGAAGTTTGTAATAGTACAACAATGAATCCCACCCTTGATACTTTTATTTTGCTTGTGCTTTTAAGGGAAAGCAAATATTATCATCTAAAAATGCCTTTTCACTGTACTAGCTGCTATGTTGCATGGCTTTGTTTAAATTTCTTTTAATCTTGAAAACGGAGCTTGTTAGGGTCACAGTACACAAAATACTTCTCTGGAATAAATGGAACATAAACTAATTCTCTCCATACGTGCTGTAAGTTCAGTAGTCCATACCCATGTAAAATAATTTAGGCTGTAATTTGAGAGTAGTTTTGTGAGTAATTCCTATGTTACGTTTGTGTCCCCCTCTGTACTTCTAACAGAATAATACACTTTGAAAACCACCACTTAGCTGTGAATATGTTCACCCTCTAAAAAAATATGGAAAAAATGAGATTGCTGGAGCAGCTGTAAAAGGGAGTAAATCTGTTGTTGGCAGCTGGCATAGCTGCTGGAATGATGCTGTCATTTTAGGATAGGCTGCACCTTGTCTAATAAGACATTCTTGTTCTACTAGTTTGGAAATACCTGAAGTGTATACTTAATGTAGTTTCAACATACAGAATCCTAGGTGAAGAAGCTGGGAAAGCCCTGTTATGGCATGCTTAGTTTGGCTCAGGATTATTCTATGTTTAAGTCAGAGAAATACCTTGTGAGACTTGAGATGTAATTTGGCTACTTTAAGAGAGTTCACTTGGGGCAGAAGAATATCACTTGCAACAGATACATAGCTAACATTTTGGACATAATCTTTTACATGTACATCATTAATATAGAAAGAGGCTTACCTGTCTTCCAGAGTTTTTTACATAGTTTTTGAAGGTAAAAATTACACCCTGGCACAGTTTTTCCTCCAGATTTATTTTTTAACTAACAGCGAAAGGAACCCGAAGCCTTTGGAGTGCAGCGCGAGTTCCCGCTGCGCTCCAAAGGCTTCAGGTGGCTATCCCTGAAGCCTTTGGAGCACAGCGGGAACTCGCGCTGTGCTCCAAAGGCTTCGGGTTCCTTTCACTGAAGCCAGGAGAGCAAGACTCTCCTGGCTTCAGCAGAGAGGGAGAGCTGCACAGCGCCCCTTCAGCGAAGCGGGAGGAGAAATGGAAGGGGCTCCGTTTCTCCTGCCACTTCGCTGAAAGGGCGCTGAGCAGAGGGGGCGGGTTTTCTTGTTCTCCCCCTCTAAAACAAGGTGTGTCCTGTGGTCGGGTGCGTCCTATGGAGCGAAAAATACGGTATATACTGTGCTGCAAAATAAATTTTAAAACTCTCTAAGAAGATTAAATAATATAAAATAGTCATAGGAAAATACCCATAAAATCAAACTTAAAAACAAGTATACATAATAAAATATAGCTAAAATCAAGTCACAACAAATGTATATAATAAAAATACATGTTTTCATTTGATTGCGTGAGCAGAACTTTAGCAGCCATTAAGAAAGGTGCAATGAATGGGCCTTCCTAATATTAAAAGTTCCAGAGAGCATGTTCTTCACACTAAAGGATAGATTCCTCAAAAGTCAAAATGAGTATTATGTGGTACTTATAAAAGCACTAGTTCCGTAGATTAAAATGGTAGATTGGGCAAGGTGATCCTTCAAGTAAACTGATCCCAAGTTTTTGTCGACTTTATAACCTGACACCTTGAATTTGGCCCAGTAGCAAATGGAAAGCTAGTGCAGGTCTCACTCCTGTTAGCAATTTGGTTCAGCATTCTGTGCTAACTGCAAGTTTTGGACCAACCAGAGGGGAAGCCAGTGCCTGGACTATTGTAGTCAAACTGTCTTTGTCCAGGAAGGACTGTGGCTTATGTTTGAGTCGAAGCTGATAAAAGGTGCTCCTAGTTACTGGGGCCACCTCCAATGACAAAGCTGGATTCATAAGCCATCCCAAAATGCATACTTGCTCCTTCAGGTGGATGTAAACTGACCAGTTTCTTGGATGCAGGAACCATTCACTCACCGTGTCTTAGTCTTGTCAGGATTCAAGCTCAGTTAATTTCCTTCATTCCTCTCACCACTCTATCCAGGCATTGTGTTATCCAGAGCCCTCATGGCCTCTTCTGAGTCACATGTTACAACGAAATAGTGTGTAATCAGCATACTAATGCCCCAAATTTCCTGGTGTCTGCTCCCAACATTGGGGATAAAATAATGCCTTGCAGCACCCCCATAGCATAACTGCCAGAGGGTCAGAAAGCACTCTCCCAATGCTACTCACTGAATTGTGCCACATAGGAAAGACTGGAGCCACTGCAACACAGTTCCCCCAATTCCTATCCCATTAAGCCAGGCCAAGGGGATACCATGGTTTACGATAAGCAGGAGCAAGGTTGTAATCCCCTTGTCCCGCTGTCAACACTGGCCATCCTTCAATGCAACCAAGGGCAGCTTTGTCCCATGGCCAGGTCTGAGCCCAGATTGGAATGGGTGTAGATTTCATCCAAGAATGCCTGCAGTTGCCTTGCCATAACCATCTCTACTTTCCAGAATGGAGAATATTTGTAGTTGATCCAAAACATCAGCTTCAAGGAGTGGCCATACCACCACCTTTTCCAAGGTGTATGCAACAACTGGTTACACAGTTAATTCTTACTCGTGGTTCAGATGCAGTCATGCTAGCTTGGGACAGGGAACAAGAAGACATATGGTCTGGTGTAGCCCTGCAAGCAGCTTGTCAACACCATTATTAATATTTTTTATTTATTGAATGTGTATACTGCCTTTCATCCAAAGATCACAGGGCAGTTCACACAAAAAATACAAAATGAGAACATAAAATACACAATAAAACAAAATCAAACCAATAACCCCCCTACAAACACAATGCCCTGTGAGGAGACACTCTGTCCTAACTAGCACTGTCATTTTTAGAGGCAGCCCCACAAAATCTAGCTCTTGCCAAGATAATCTGCAGTTTATTTTTATCCTCAAAGTGCACACCCAGTTGATCACAACAAGGTCCTTAAGACTGGTATTGGTTTGGGGACATTTTACTACTCTAATAGCCATTGGAATGTAGGTTGGTAGAAAATAATATTTTGGTTAAGATTTTTTTAGGCCTGGGTTAGTGTTAATAGCTTTATCAATGCTTCAAGCAGCAATCATGTGGATCTGACTGACCTTGCTTCTGCAAGTCTCTGAGGCAGAAAATCAATTAAGCATAATATACAGTTAAAACACCTTCCCAAGATCTTGCTTTTGGCATAATGTTATGTATTCTAGCATTTACAAGACCAGCTACCACCTGGGCTGCTGCCTCCTACTTTATTTAAATGTTTTACAATTTTATTTTAAGCTAAGAGGTGCATCTTTCAACCTTTTAATTGCATGTGTTTACCTAGGATTAAAGTCTGCTGAATTTCTTCTGTGTCTTTTAGCCCTATGTGCATGTACACACCATTGTTTTATTCTATGATCTGATTGTTTTACAGAGAAAAGCCTAAATTAATAGTGGTAGTTTGACTTTTCCACTCAAATGCAAACAAGGAAGATATGTGATGTGATTCTGAAATTCAATGCTTGTGTATAGAGTTAGAACATGCATTCTAGCAACGAGTCTTGCATTTCTACATTTTGTAATGTAAAATGTCAAAAATTAAACTGTTTGTATTCTCTGTTTTGTTTTTAAGTGGAAAAATTCACCTCTACAGTGATAGATGTATGCAAAAGTGGCAGTTCGTGTGTGTGTGTGTGTGTGTGTGTGTGTGTGTGTACATTCCTGATTTGGGTATGCAAGGATTGATAGCAAATTGTCACATGGATCATTTCTTAGATGTAGCAATGGGAAAGAAGAATTTATTTGGAAGACAAATCAACTAAGAAAATTAAATGAATGGAAATGAAAAGTATGATTTGTATGAAAAGTATGATTTGTGCACATATTTGTGCAGAATCTAGTGTTATGTGAGAGGATTTACTCTAGTGCAATTAAATGTCTCTTTTCTCTTCACACACCTCCAAACATTCCTCCCACAATCCTTATATATCCTTCAGAGGGTGCTCAAAGGTAGCTTTGCCTAGCTTGATTCCAACCTAGTATCCTGGCTCAAAGGCAAAAATGTAGAGGAAGAGTTCATCAAGGATGATGGAAGAGCTCATGCAATTGAATTATTCTCTAGCATAAACATAAACATAAACTTCTGATTCCACAACCTGGTATTTCTGATTGGTATTTCTGCCATACTTTTTTTTCTTCTTAAGGAGAAGAAAATATAAAATGTAAGTGTTGGCAAAGGACTGCCAAGCACTGATAGATAAGGAGCTGAATTCTTTGCTTTGGAGTTTGAGGACCCTTAACTACTTGACCCAACAGCTGCTGATGCCATCTTATTTCTTCTTCTCCATAGGTTTTTACTCCAGTCCCTGGAAGATTTGGATAACAGTTTACGAAAACTCAACTCGCGCTTGTTTGTAGTAAGAGGGCAGCCTACTGATGTTTTCCCAAGACTCTTTAAGGTAAGAAAATTTCTCTGTGTGAAAAGCTTTTAAAGCAGGCCTTCTCAAACTCGGCCCTCCAGATGTTTTTGGCCTACAACTCCCATGATCCCTAGCTAGCAGGACCAGTGGTCAGGGATGATGGGAATTGTATTCTCAAAACATCTGGAGGGCCAAGTTTGAGGAAGCCTATTTTAAAGGAAAGTGAATTTTCCTGTAAATTAGGTTTGTATTAAATGGAGCACTAAGGTGAGTGTTATGTTGACACATGCATTTCTCCTTGTGTGACAGAATGTTCTCCTACACACTCCCTAAATCTGTTCTGGGGGTACCACCAACTCTCCAGAGCAAAGCTGGGGTGGGGGGGAGGGAATCTGCTTGCACTACTATTAATCCAGGAGCTACCTCAAAAAGTTGAATACCACCCTAAAATCCCATGCCTCATTCAGCTGCTTCTGACTAACATTGATATTTACATTGATTGTAGCCAGACAAAAACATTTAAGGAGGGTTGAAATCAGGGCTTATGAGGGGTGTGCCCTAGGGAGAGCCTTTGGGGCCAGATAGAAGGGCCTGGAGGGCCACTTTGGCCCCTGGATGATGTATAAATGTTTGGAAGTGATGGGAGAGCATGCAGCTGCTGTGCCTTCCATTCCTCCACTGATCACATCTCTGCTGCCTATTTTAGCAAGCAGGGTTCTAGTTTTGCCACATAAGAAATTAGACAGGGTGGGGGAACGGCACAACATCTGCATCTTTTGCTTTCTCAGTACTTTTCAAATTGTCAGTTGGAAATCTGCATCAAAACTACAACTATTTCTACCCTGATTGTGGCTGCTTAACCTAGTTCATTGATATCTTAACATCTTATCCCTAAGGGCTTATTCAAGGAACTGAAGTAACTTTTTTGAGGGCTTATGCCATTTCTGTGGTTGTAAATTTTATGTGGAGCAGAAAGTATCCATATTTTGTCTACTGGTCATGCTGAAATTCAGTGTAGTGTACCATTCTGTTCTTAAGTTGTATATGTATATAGCGGCATAGCATGATGAATGGGAAAGATCATGCAGAATTTTGCGTGAAGAATAGAGAAACCTTGCTTTTTTCAAGTTGAGGATTTACATGATAACTTTTATCTCAAATGGTTGTGTAAAGCAAATACGTGTTAGACTCAATTCCAAATAGTCTGTGCACCTGTTTGCCAAAGTTTCCACCTTATGCTTTTATCTTGATTGTACCTAGATCTTGATTTGTGTGAAGCAGAGTTTTCTGCATCATACACACTTCCCTTTGTCATATTTTTAGGATGCTTGCTGTGGCAACCAATTACAACTAACACATTTTGTCAGAGAAAATAGGCCATGTTTTTGAAGAGCAAGATGCTGCAAAAAGCTGTAGCTAAGGTTCTAAAGATGCTTGAATTCTTTATATTGTCCTTTCCAGTGCATTGACCATTCAGCTTACGGTTTATTCATGATCTATCTAGTAACATTCAACTTTCATGTTTAAAAAACTGGTCTTATGAATAGACTGAAGGGGCTGCACCACACTCTGGGTAGAAATTCTTGTACTTCTGTCTGTTCTGGGATGTTTGCTGGGTGCTTCTTCCAGTAATTTTCTAGGTTGTCTGTATATTTGCAGGGCCATGGGTCATATCCAGTGCTGCAGCTCCTTTTGCACAACAGCTTCCTCTTCCTTTTCCTCCCACTCCAGCTCACATTTTCCCTTAAAACGAGGGAAGAAAGGGAACAGAAGTCTTGTTACACTAGCTGAACTACACATGCAGAGCATTAGATGCAACACAAGCTTCTCAAGAACTTAATCTGTCCAGCTGGGGACCTACAATATCAGAATGGGGGCTCTTGTAGCCTCTTGATCCTTCTTTTATCTCTAAATTGTAGTGTGGCCACTGTAATTAGATGTAAAACTTTACATATCTTGTAGGCATTTTTCCCCCCAAAATGATGATGACTTTAATTTGGCTCAATAGAATGGGGGTTGCCAACCCAGCACATGCAAACACTTTCATTGGTGCCCCTGGCAGGTTCCTTAGGCTCTGAGTTTTCATTTTAAAAATAAGTCAGTCTCTGGCTCTCCTAGAAAGAAAGGCATGGGGCATGTGAAATGAAAGTGAGTGTGATGTGACTACCGTGCATATTTTTCCTGGTACTGAGGGGTACTCCCTGTTGTTGTTAGACAGCAACGCCATCAGCATGTATCTGTGTGTGTATATATAATCAGTATTGTGTGATTTCCACAATCAGTACATAGCTGACTTCCTATGGTAAGCATGAGGTTGTCAGGGGTGGTTATCACTCAAATTTTGTGTTATGCCACACTTTCCATGGAAGCCATTTTGTGACTGGCACCCCAGCACTCTCCCAAAATTTGGTATATGAAAATTTTAAAACGTGAGATCCTCAATTTTTTGTTAGATTCTGTGAAGCTGTCATTATATCCTCTGACTAGTTTTTGTTGGCCTGAAACCTGTTCTCCTTTTCACTGGTGGAATCTTCTGCATGCGAAGCATAGGCTTTCCCTTGTGGTGTTTTCTATGGTTGACGTAAGGTCCTATATTGTGTTACTAGATTGGTCATAGATGGCGTTCAATATGCAAGTACAGTTGTACCTTGGTTATCGAACGGAATCCGTTCCAGAAGTTTCAGAACTTCCGAAAACATTCGACAACCAAGGTGCGGCTTCTGATTGGCTGCAGGAGCTTCCTGCACTCAAGCTGAAGCCGCAGAAACCACGTCGGACGTTCATCTTCGAAAGAACACTCGCATCCGGGTTTGCGGCATTCGGGAGCCAAAACGTTTGAGTCTCAAGGTGTTCGGGAGCCAAGGTACGACTGTACTGTGGTTTCACAATTTGATACATAATACATATTGTTAACATGAACATGCAACTGGGAGCTGCAACCATGTTGCAGTGTTTCATTATCCCATAAAGGGAGTGTTCTGGTTCAGGTGTCTAGTTATCCTAGAGCAGGTGGCTTATAGTGCTGTTTGGTATACACAGAGGCAGACTGGAATTATTTAAATAACGATTTGAACTGGCAAGAAAAAAGGTCAATTTAATCAAGTTTCTCGTTACTATGATTGTAATTAAACAATGTTGTGTGTCCTGACGTTTATATATACATATACAGAGAGGCGCACAAACACACACTCGCACACACACCCAAAAGTCAGCAGCAAACCAAAGAGTTCCTATTTTTGATATTCAGTGAGGATAGCAAGGGAAGTGACCTGAGACACTAAGAAACTACTCTTAAAATGCAAAGTTTTTTAATGCATTGTGAGAACAGCTGTTGTTAGTGGATTATCTTTTGTTTGTATGTGTTAATGCTTATTGTTTAAAATGGGATCCTTTCCCTAATTCCGTTTTTGGATTTCAGCCTACCTTTAAAGTGTTAGTTCTCAGACTTTTATGGTGAGCTAAGAATGGCATTTCATATTTGTAGTGGGGTAATATTGTATGGTTTCTTGCAGGAATGGGGAGTGACACGTCTTACCTTTGAATATGACTCTGAGCCCTTTGGAAAAGAGAGAGATGCAGCTATAGTGAAGCTGGCTAAAGAAGCTGGAGTATCAGTGATAATGGAGAACTCGCATACCCTTTATGATCTGGACAGGTAAGATATAGATCTGCTTAAGGAGATGCTAAGGTATTATGATATCTGAGGAAAAATAAAACACATGAGGTGGGAGAGAATATTTAGGGTTTCTTAACTGATCAGAGTTTCAATTCATCCTATTGTGGTACTACTATAGGATTAAAAGATCTCAAGTTTCATACTGAATTCCATCTTTCGGTGTGGGAATTGGGAAAAGAAGCAGCTGATCCAGAGTTTATAAATTATGAGCTAATTATATTGCTACTACTGCAAAGTGCTATGGAATAAGATCATTATTGCTGCAGGTTTGCAATCTACTGAAGACAAAACATTAGGGAACAGATTCAGCTAACAAGTCCCACTAGCAGAAGCAAGGGCTTATGCTATCACAACAGGGCTTTTCTCCCCTTGCCTCCCCACAATTGGTGGTGGTGGGGTTTCCAGAAGAACCCATAGAACAGTACATGGAGGGGATTGTTCCACCTGGCAAGCTGAAATGCTTTCAGTGATGGAATGATTGCCATAGCACAACTTTGAATTCTTCCCTAAGGAAGGAGCTGAAGGAGACTGGGAGAAGATGCATGGGATATGTATGCATTCTGTCGCAGGGTCAATAGGACAAAGAGACTGTGAAACTCGTTGTATGAGACTGTTCAGTCCTTCATTCGCTATTGCTCTCTGTTTGTTCTTAAACGAAACATGATTCATTCTCTCACACACCTGTATTCTCGTGGCAAGGCAGCAGCACTTAACATAAACATTGTGGTCACAGTTGTACAGGTTTGTATATAGGTGTTAAGCTGCATTGTATTGTTTAAGTGTGCAAATATGTTAAGTTAATTTTAATTAAAACAGAAGTATCTTTGGTGTGGCACATCCTGTCTTATTATGATGGTAACTTAAATCCTGACATGCCCTTTACCCAGTCAGGTTCTGTTTTGTCAATGTCGTTCAGAGTCTGTCCAGCTTTGTAATTCTTGAGAGGGGAAGCTATTCATTCTGCAGATGGAATTTTATGCAGTGCTTGCCCATTAATCATTATGCACAATCTACATGTGGAATTTCATGCCCTGTTCTTCCAACTGTTCCAGCTGTGCAAACATTGCAGCTTACCAAAAGGGACACTCCCCCCCCCCTTTCTCTCATGTGCTATTGTGGAGGTTGTTCTAGCTCCCCAATTGGGGATAGGGAGAGGAGTGGGGAAAGCCCTGTTGCATGAGTGGAAGTCCATGTACAAGACCTCTGATAGGGCTGGTTTTATTTAAAGGTTTTGTACATGTTGCAGAAAATGGTTTTTTCTGGCCCTGCCTGTACACTGCTACCATTTCTGAGCATTTTAATTTTTAAAATTCTTTAGAAATTTTACATTCTCCTTTGTGTCATGCCTGTACTTATCTACTTACTGTATTTTTAAGTGCAAAACAGCAGCAGAGCTCTACCATATTGGTGCCTTGACATTAGGTGTCTTTTAGAGGCTATGTTGGAGGCCCATCTCTAGCCACTGTATTTTAAAAGGAAGCCGCATGTGTTTCTCAGGAAGCCACATTTGCTCTCTCCTCCTTCACAACCCCTCCCCCAGCTTAGAAGCATGCTAGGCATACTGCTACTTGGGATCTACCGTATTTTTTGCACCATAACACTCACTTTTTTCCTCCTAGAAAGTAAGGTGAAATGTCTGTGCGTGTTATGGAGGGAATGCCTATGGGTGGCATGCCTACGGATTTTCCTCCTCTAAAAACTACGTGCGTGTTATGGTCGGGTGCGTGTTATAGAGCGAAAAATACGGTATATAGTCAGAGCACTCCCCTCCCCACAGTCTTGTGGCTGATGGACTGCCTGGTATTAGAAAAATCTGAAAAGCTGGGGCAGTAGCTAATTACCATATTAGCAAATGTGCTAGTTTTCCTGGTTTTATGTTATTTCATTCAGAGTGGCTGGGTTTGGATATAATGATAAGCTGGCTTTTATTATAAAGGAAATGGGACTAGGCAAGCCTTGGGCTTGCATTTCCTTGCAACCACACCAGAGTGGTAGTGTTGGAAGGGATATGTTAAGACCAAAGCTCACCAAGATTCTTTCCAATGCTGAAAAATTATGGTTATTGTTATGCCCCTCCCCCAACACTTGGTATTTTCCCCTCCCATCCTGCATTAGTTCAGTGTTATGTTTCAGGCAGTAAACATTTTACATCAACTCAGTGTTAGGTAATTTCAGTTCAGTTTTTTAGGAATTAAATTTTAGTGTGGATATGTGTGTATTTGCAGTATTGTTATTAGACTTTAGATATAAGTATGCTATATGCCTATGCTGTGTATGAATTGGACAGGGGCTTGAACTGTTTTGTAGCTTGAATTGTTTGTGGAGAAAGTAGCCAAAATAATTCCACAATCACAGGATGTTTACATTTTTAAAGTATTTAAACTGCTTCCTAGTTTACTGCTGTTAGGAAGAGCCTCTTTCCTTTAGAATCTAGACATTTTATTCTTGGTAGACTGAAGGATCTGAAGTATAGGGCTGACTGAGATGCCCTCTGCAACCTGGTGTATTACTCAGAATTGTAACGTCTAGTCATTACTAAACATTCAGATACAATCAGGGAACTTCCTGTAATTAATGAGGGTGAGTGAGCTTATTTCATCTGTTGCTGAGAAGCTGCTTAAAATGCTTATAAAAGAGCGTAAAAATATAATTCCCCCCACTATTTAAATGCAGAATTTCTATTGATGGGGAAATAATTGCTTATAAGGGCAGAAAGCTAATGGTGGAGGAAGAAGAACATTTATATGAACTACAGAGTTTGACCATTTTGGAAAGGGGGAAATCATATGTTGTTGTCTTTTAAAGACACTTTCTGTCTTTTAATGCTAAAAAGGTCAAATTTTCCTAACTATTTCTTCTCTAAAGAGCATATTTAATTTTGGAGCTCTATTTCAATTTAAAACTTATTTGCTGTTCTTGACTCATTCATCCTCACACATGTGAAAATAAGACATTCACATCTCTATAGTTAAGCTGGGGGAACTTGAGCTGGAGAGTTATGCCCAAGTTCTGCTATTGAGCATGGCTGAGCCAGGGGGGTTGACCTTCTGTGTTCCTCCTGACAGCTGGACTATGCTCACTCAGTATTTGATCCTGTTGCACTGACCCAGTCAATTTTTGGAACCCTCACACTTACTCTTCACTCTTGGCTTTCTAGTTCACACAGTTTCATTTGCACAGTTCCTTTTGCTTCAATACGTAAGAGGGGATTAGTTTGTTGCTTGGATTCAATAGGTAGAGATATCGTAAGGCAAGGAGCTGCCTTCCGTTTTGCGGCTGTTGTGCATTGTTGGGAAGCTAGGTCACGGAGCCATGCATGTGAGTGTAGCTCTGTAAAAGCCTGGATGGCGTGGAGCTCCTCCCCTTTACACGTGCAGATGCCAGGGGAAAGGCAGGCACATGGCTTATGCTGAAACATTAGACTGAAAGCCCAACCCTTTTGCGTAAGTTGTTGACTGGGAGGACGTGGCTGCTGCTCTTGTAACTCCTAGTACACAAGCTGAGCAGGAAGCTGCTTTGGCTTTATATAAGCTAGCAACTTGGCTCTCTCCCTGCCTCTTTAACTCTTCCCATTCTGGCTTTTGAGAGTCTTTAGTTATTTCTGTTCTGGAGGCTTTGTTTCGCCAGAGAAAAGATCTGTTGCTTCTGGATCTTCTTAGCTAGCTGTTAACTTCTTAAGGTTCCCTTTTAGAATTGTACAGTATAAAGCAATTAAACGAATGCAGATCGCTTCTGTGTTCAAGCATAGCCTGAATCACGGGTGGGTGCCTGGATCTGAGACAGTCTGAACAGCATGTTCTGTGTGTTGTATGACTTTCAGGAAACCATTCTGTTTTTCTGGGAAACTTAAAGCATCTTCATATGCATTTCACACCCTGCAGAGGCATTTTGGGTTCATCTTTAAGTTACATTGGTGGCATGACTGACACTGAGAGCATAAACAATGTGGACTCCTAACCCACATATGAAATTATTATTTTAGTGGTGGTGATCTCTGCAGTGTTTAGGCATTCTTAACCACACCAGTAAACTTCTTTTTAAGGCAGTTTTGCAGCTGTGATTGAAACTACCTAAGCATGAAACTTTCACAAAAAACAATTCTTTACAACAACCAAACCACAAGTTTGTGTTTCTCAGCCTCAGTTGGAACTAGAAAAGTGTCACCAGTATGCTGATGACACTTGACTCTGTCTCTCTTAAACAGCTGAACCAGGAATGGCTGTGCAAGGCCTGGATTTGTGTCTGGACATGCAAGTGGACTGAATGGGGCCAGTAAGCTGAAGCTGAATCCTAACAAGACATACATACCGTATGCAAGTGATTTCAGTGTCTGGGAGATAGGTCAATTACCTGGCAGGATTGTGCTCACTTTGAAGAAGCAGGTTCATGTTGTTGTTGTTGTTGTTGTTGTTTAGTCGTGTCCGACTCTTCGTGACCCCATGGACCAGAGCACGCCAGGCACTCCTGTCTTCCACTGCCTCCCGCAGTTTGGTCAAACTCATGCCGGTAGCTTTGAGAACACTGTCCAACCATCTCATCCTCTGTCGTCCCCTTCTCCTTGTGCCCTCAATCTTTCCCAACATCAGGGTCTTTTCCAGGGAGTCTTCTCTTCTCATGAGGTGGCCAAAGTATTGGAGCCTCAGCTTCATGATCTGTCCTTCCAGTGACCACTCAGGGCTGATTTCCTTAAGAATGGATGCGTTTGATCTTCTTGCAGTCCATGGGACTCTCAAGAGTCTCCTCCAGCACCATAATTCAAAAGCATCAATTCTTCGGCGATCAGCCTTCTTTATGGTCCAGCTCTCACTTCCATAGACAACTCCATGGACAAAGACAGCAGGTTCATAGTCTGGGGATATTCCTGGATCCATCATCATCACTTGAAACCCAGGTGTCCTCAGCGACCAACTTTGCCTTGTTAAACAAATGCAACTGTTCTAGGGGCAGAATAAATTGACCAAAGTCAGTCTTGTGTTGGTAACCTCAAGCCTTGATTACTGTCTGGGTCTGCATTCTGGCTTGGTCCAGAAGTTGCAGTTGGTGCAGAGAATGACACCTAGCCTGTTAACTGGAGTGACCTATTGGCAATACAATAGCACCTGTGCACTGGGATCTGCACTGCCTGCCAATATGTTACTGGAACAGATTCAATGTTTTAGTTTTCTTTTTTAAATCCTTTAACAACTTTTGACCAAGATACCTGAGAAGTCTCCTTACCCCCTGAATACTGGTGCAGTCATCAGGGGACTGCTTCTTGTAGGGTTGCGCATTCCCAAGGTCTGTTTTCTGGTGACATGGAGCAGGGTTTTTAGCGTAGCAGACCCATGGTTGGGTATTGAGCTGCTGCTGACCCTTTTGGGATTTTGGCACCTGTTAAGGCATTTTTTATTCCACCAGACTTGCCCAGAAGGATAATTCTAGTCTGCCAACTGTTAATTTAGGAGCAGTATGATTTTATAGATTATTATTAATGTATATATTTTGGTCTGGTACATTGCTCTTGTAGTGGCGTGGGGCTTCCAGGCCATAGATGTCATGAAGAAGAGTACTGAGGAATACTTAGAATCATAGAATTGTAGAGTTACAAAGTACCCTGAGGGTCATCTAGTCCAACTCCCTGCAATGCAGGATTCTCAACTAAAGCAATAATGATAGATGGCCATCCAACCTCTGCTTAAAAACCTCCAGTGAGCCCACAATCTCCGGAGTTCGTTCCGCTGTCGAATGGCTATTACTGTCAGAAAGTTTTTCTGAATGTTTAGTCGGAATCTTCTTTCTTGTAACTTGAAGCCATTGGCTTGTGTTCTATCTTCCAGAGCAGGAGAAAACAAGCTTACTCCCTCTTCAATGTGACTATCCTTTAGATATGGGAAGATGGCTCTCATATCTCCTCTCAGTCTTCTCTTATCCCGGCTAAACGTACCCAACTTCCTCAACCATTCCCAATAAAGCTTGGTTTCCAGACCCTTCAGCTTCTTGGTCGCCCCCCTCTGCACACATTCCAACTTGTCAGTACCCTTCTTAGATTCTGGTGCCCAGAAGTGGACACAGTACTCCAGGTGTGGCCTGACCAAGGTCAACTAGAGTGATATTATTACTTCCTTGGACCCTGGACACTAGACTTCTGTTGCTGGAGCCTAGAATAGCATTAGCTTTTTTTGCTGCTGCATCACACTGTTGACTCATGTTAAGCTTATGGTCTACTAAGACCCCTAGATCCTTTTCACATGTTTCCCATCTTATATTTGTGCAGCTAGTTCTGCCTGCCTAAGTGGAGAACCTTACATTTGCCCCTATTGAAATTCATTTTGTTAGTTTCGGCCCAGTTCTCCAATCTCTTAAAGTCATCCCAATTCTGTCTTCTGTGGCATTAGCTACTTGTTAGTGGCTAAAGTTGGAAATGTGAGAGAATAGGATTGCAGTGTCTGTTTTGTGAGTTTTGGTCCTCCCACAAAAAATCTGAAGGAGTGACTGATCCTAAATGTATTGAGGGAAATGCTACTTCCCTACACAACTTATGGCAGCAAAAGTTTTTAAACTACTTCTTTCTCCAATCTGCAGGATAATTGAATTGAATGGGCATAAACCTCCTCTGACGTACAAGCGTTTCCAAGCCATCATTAGTCGCATGGACCTGCCCAAGAAGCCAGTTGCCACAGTTACAAATCAACAGATGGAGATATGTAGGACTGAGATCCAAGAAAATCATGATGAAACTTATGGCGTTCCATCCCTGGAGGAGTTGGGTACGTTGCAGAACTGCAGGACAGCTACACCAGCTTTCAATGGGCTTGGAACAGATGGACTGTAGTACTCTTCTTGCCTGGCCTGTTCTGGTTCTGTCTTTAGAAACAAATTTGAGACTATCAGTGCACCTTGGGAAAATCAGTGGATTAGCTGTGGGTACTATGGGTACCTTGCGTTGGGTCATTATGATTATTTTTTACTGTAAGAAATTACTAATTATGGGCTGGTAATTGAAATAATTTATATATTGGAAATTGTGTGTCTAGAAAATAGAACATAGTCTTTCTTCTGTCCATGCTTTGTACCTTGGTTCCATACTAGTCCCCTAATATTGTTCCTAACCCAACTATGTCAGTCATTTCTTTATGAGCAGGCAGAAATCAGATTGTTAATCTTTAACATGCTAGATTGGACTGAAAATTTTGTCGCTAAGCAGGTTGTTTAAATTTAGAAATGAGCGAGTGGAAACGACTCCTCCATTATATCAGCTCTCTGGAAGTGCTCCAAGCTACATGGCTGTTGTTTTATTGAATTTTCTACACACTCTCTCTCTTCCCACCCGCCTCCATTTCAGTTTGAGGGTTGGTTTTCAAGGGTTATAATCAATAGTTTTGCTGAAAAATAAGTACTTATGTTTTCCTAGGTTTTATAGCATATGCTGCAGGGGTGTGTACCTTATGAAAACCTTTATTCAAAGGTGCCCTCTGCTGGTTGTCAGTGGTCATTTCATGCTGTATAGTGCAGAACACATTTAGTTAATACGCTGCACAAGATTGAATTAAAGCCATATCTGTTGACTGAGTTCTATATTAACACCCACTTCCATTCTCTTTCAGGCTTCCCCACTGAGGGTCTTGCTCCAGCTGTCTGGCAAGGAGGAGAGACTGAAGCATTAACTCGCCTGGATAAGCACCTGGAAAGAAAGGTAACCTTATAATCTGTATTGCAAAATAATGCATCAGGGAAGGAAGGGTACCCTTTGCTGTGCTATTACCAGTGTATTAGGCGAATCTAGAAAAACCAATCTCTTTGCTGCTCTGGTGTCCGAGACGTGTTGCAAGCCAAAGGTTGTCTTAGTTTCTGATGCTTTCACCCTGCTGAAACTAATAATGAAATACCAAATTATTTCATACTTTCTTGCCTTAATCTAGATCTTACATGTTCTTTTCTTACTCTTGTAAATGCATACACATTTTATATCCCAGTATTGTTGCCTGGTGTGCACCAATGAACTGTGATTGAAATAAAGTCAAGTTTGTGTACAGTCCACTTAGGTTTTCCTTTTTTTAATATTAGCCTATTATATACTTCAATTTCTGACACAGTGGTGTGGTGTCTGGTATATTGACCTATATCCCTTGCTTTCTTTGGTAGTGATTAATTGTACTGGAAGAAAGCCAGCCTTAATGGACACTCTTAGTGGTGAATTTCCTTAACTAGTAACAGTTGAAGCCAGAGTTCGAAAGTTAGGGAAATAAAGTGTGGTACACATGACACTGGCAAGTTATGACAAGATTTGAAGGTCCTTGCAACTGGTAGATTGTTAGTAGCATCAAATAACACTTGTTTATAGAATTTCACAGAAGGTTGTTTTAAGGTCCATTCTGTTTTCTTTTCTCCCTTTACCTGAATCCTTCAAGGCATGGGTTGCGAATTACGAGAGGCCAAGGATGAACGCCAATTCACTGTTGGCCAGCCCCACAGGGCTCAGCCCCTACCTTCGGTTTGGGTGCTTGTCTTGCCGCTTATTCTACTACCGGCTCTGGGAACTATACAGAAAGGTAAGAATCAGAAAGAATCTTCCTTCAACAAGATATCTTAGTCCTGGAATCAAAATGAATCTGAGCATTTAGTGAGATGTTAATTCTCTTCATGTCTCTAGTAGACCTTATATCTGTGATCATTTCCAATATCTTGGCGTAGTCATTGAAATGTATTAATTTGCACTTCAACCTCCTAGGTGTCTGCACTTCCCTGGGAATATTGGAATATTATAAGTTTGTTTATACTGCCTTTCATGCATATTCCAAAGGCATCTTACAAAGGAAGAGACAAAATTATAAAAACAGCATAGGTCAGGAGATTAAAATTGCATCTAAAAAGGTGTTTGCTTGGTGGCAAAAGGACAATCAAGTGTGTGCCAGCTGAATCCTTCTGTAGAGAGAAAGCCACAATCAAAATGATAAGGTGATGGAGCAACTCCCCTGTGAGGAAAGATTACAGCATTTGGAGGAAGAGGTTGCTGGATTAGACGCCGTTGGCCAGGTCCAACAGGCTCTTCTTATAAGAGTATTCCACAGCTTGGATGCTATCACTAAGAAAACCTCTCTGCTGTTTTATAGCTGGGACTGATTACAAAGGAATAACACATTGCTTGAGTTACGTTTTTCTGAACATATTTTCTGTGGATACTTGTTCTCAGAGGGTTCCCTCACACCGGTGGTTATAAGGCTGCCTTAATTTTGCCCTTTTAAGGCTTTTCTGTGGATTTTGTATACAAGCCAAGTTTAAAGCAAATATTCTGACCTTAGGTAATTATTTTTAGTAAAGGTATGCTTGGGAACAGGTGTTTTAAAAGCTTACTGCCTTGATCTCGTAGTAGAAGTTTTCTGAAGATACCACCCTAATTACAGTGCAGAATCTATTGATATATCAAAAAGCTATGATACTATCTTATTGGTATATGCCTCTTTCTTCCTGTCATCTCTAGGTAAAGCGGAATAGCACTCCACCATTGTCGTTATATGGCCAGTTACTCTGGAGAGAATTTTTTTATACAGCTGCCACAAACAATCCCCAATTTGACCGTATGGAGGGGAACCCAATTTGTATTCAGATCCCATGGGACAGGAATCCTGAAGCCTTGGCAAAGTGGGCAGAAGGCCAGACAGGCTTCCCCTGGATTGATGCTATCATGACGCAATTGAGACAGGAGGGTTGGATTCATCACCTGGCCCGGCATGCTGTAGCCTGCTTTCTGACCAGAGGAGACCTTTGGATCAGCTGGGAGTCAGGCGTAAGGGTGAGTAAAGAAGAAAAGAGACAGAAAGTATATGTTGGCAGTAAAGAGCTGTGAAACAGCTCTACAGGCAGCACAGCACTACCATAGCTCACTGAAATGAGCCTCCCATTCTAAGGAACCTCTTGAAATGTAATATATGTTAAGCACATTCGATTCTTGGGATCTGTTGGAAAGTCCCTGAAATGCATTATTATTATTATTATTATTATTATTATTATTATTATTACCCCACCCATCTGACTGGGTTCCCCCAGCCACTACTATATTAATGTGGTAGTAGTCCTGTTCCATAAGAGCAAATACTGGAAACTTAAGTGACAATATCCCAGAAATCAAATTCAACTGGACTACCTGACAGTAGCATAGCTTTGTTTTTTGTTGCCATTGTGTATGGAGAACATAGCAGTGGCAACTTCATATAGAAAAAAATGTGCTTTTCCTGTCTGAGCAGGCAGGTTTCCACAAACACTATCTTGCTAGCTTGTTTCTCTTATTTGTTTCATTCTCCCATGGTCTGGGTTCACTGGATATTACAAAATGATCATTGAGGTTGTAGGTGATGGTTGGCTTCACATCATCCCTGCCCCCTGTCACTGAGACTTTACTGACGGACTGTCCTCACTGAGTTCACCCCTCTTTATTCCAGGTGTTTGATGAGCTGTTGCTAGATGCAGATTTCAGTGTGAATTCAGGCAGCTGGATGTGGCTTTCGTGCAGTGCTTTTTTCCAACAGTTCTTCCACTGCTACTGCCCTGTTGGCTTTGGACGTCGAACAGATCCCAGTGGTGACTTCATCAGGTGAGCAAAGTGTCCCGTTATGTCACTGGAGCTTATCAGTTCAGTCAAGCTGCAGCTGAGGGAGAGATGGAAACAAAATCATTCCACTAGCTCTTCTGAGAGACTGGATGCCACTGGTGTTTCCATTGTAGCTGGTCAGTAGAATCATAGAATTGTAGAGTTGGAAGGGATCCCAAGGGTCATCTATCTAACCCCCTGGAATGCAGAACTATTACATTTTTGTTTTGAGCTTGATGGTTTTCGTCTTCCCTCATCCCCTTTTTGTGTGCTGTCTTTTAGTGATTATCTTGTTTTTATTGATCTTATGTAAGTTGTTCTCAGAGCCCTTTTGGCTGAAGAGTGAGGACAATGCTGAAAGTAAGATGCAGACCTGCCTCCTTTTGTGATGGGGCAGTTGATGGCATGTATAAATTGTTTACAGTACTAAGTGAAGGTCTCACTCAATTTATGTTGCAGGCGATATCTTCCCAAGTTGAAAGGTTTTCCCTCGCGCTACATCTATGAGCCATGGAATGCTCCTGAGTCAGTGCAGAAGGCAGCAAAATGTATCATTGGGGTAGACTATCCCAAACCCATGGTGAACCATGCAGAGGCCAGCCGAATGAACATAGAGCGCATGAAACAGATCTACCAGCAGCTCTCACGCTACAGAGGCCTTTGTAAGTACTGAGTACCACATAATACATTTGGATTTTACTAAACCATCTAAGCTGATCAAATGTCATCCAGCCTTTACAAGGAAGAAATGGCTTCTACTAGGTGTTAGGGTTTGTGCTCCTAGCAGACCATGAATCACTCTGTAAGTAGTGTGTAATGTTTGAAAAACAGGAGACAGAACTTCTTCAGAACTGAAACCAAACACAAAGTCACTTGGGGACCCATTATATGTAACACACATTGGAATAGAGAGACATAAGCAATGAAGAATTAAGATTCTGACTTTATGCTGTGACCACTGCTCATCACAATATAGCTGTAAGAGAAAACATAAAACACAACAATATAGACCAACTTGCATGACAATAAATAAAATGCCTAAGATACAGAATAAAAGATCCTGCCAGGAAAACAAAGGATATCATTAGTTGGTCACTTTTACAGCTCATAGCTGTAAAGGTATCTGTAAATATCTACTGCAGCAAAGAAGGCCACTCTGAATATTATTAAACATACCTGTTTACAGGTAGAACATATTTTGTAAGCGGACCAGCCCCTATGAAGCACAAATAAACTATCTGGAGCTGTTACGAAGGAACCATATAAAATGTAAGGCTAAGTATATGATCAGAATTGTGCAGCAAGTATTATAATATACCAGTGCTGGGATCTTGGTTACTCTCCTCATCAAATATTCTGCCAGCTTGACAGGCTTCCTATTATTATTATTATTATTATTATTATTATTACTATTACATTTAAATAAAACTGCCCTCTAGCTGTAAACAGATGATCTTGTAGCTGAAAATTAAACGAATGTTATGAATTGGATGCCTTTGGCAACTTAATGTTTAAGTGGCTTCCATTGTGATTAACTGTTAATTTCCAAAATAGGAAAGCATCATCTCATGGATTAATATGTGGGATGGGAATTAGTGGCAATGCAGTCTAGTGATTCTGCTCCTGCCTGCAGGACCGTTCCCTGGGAATGGCTTAGAGTTGCTGTCTGTTGGCCCCCTAACATTGTGCTGCGCCTTCAGATGTATATACAGACATGTTAAAAGAAGTTACATTCAGGAATCAATATTGCAGCACATGTAGATTCCCTGACGCTTTATAGTAGTCTTCCTTCTTCCCTCAGTATCTTGGAACCCTGTTGCCTTTGTAGTCAGACAAGCGTCCATAATCTTAATATTTTTCCACCTGCTGAAAACATTTCTAGACAATTAATTTGATTCTGTGTTGGTTACTTGTTTTGTATTTCATGATGTTTTAATGCTTATATTGTATATCACCATGATGCCTTTTACAGAAGTTGGCAGTTTAGGAGTACTGTACTAGTATAAATAAGTAAATAATGAAAAGTTGCCTCTTCTTTAATGGAACCATTAACTTTTTGCAGGTTTATTGGCCTCTGTCCCTTCCAGCATGGAAGACCTCAGTGCCCCCGTCACAGACCCTTCTGCAAGCCAAGGTAGCTGCACAAGTGAGCAGACATTATTTGCTTATTTTATGAACCTTTTAATAGGTACTTGGGAAATCATAAATAACTGTAAGATTAGTTCCACAAGGGATGTAGGTGGTGGAGTCTAGTTTAGGAGTCTTGTTTAAGAGTTGATGTCTCTCACCTAGAATTTTTGTAAGACTGAAGTGAATCAGCAAACATATTCTATTCTGAACCTGAAGCATGCCTAAGCATGAGATGGCTTGAAAGAAAAGCTGGAATGAACAACTGACAAGAATCTTCTATCCTTACTCTGGTCTGAAGGAGAAAATATCAGTACTTACTTCAGTGCCGAAATATGAATTGAAATCATGAAGGGAGTCTTTGCAATATAATAAAGGGTCTTTAGCCATTTTCCCTCTCAGCTGCTGCCTGTATTTTCCATCCAGTGTTGCAAATAGTTTGATAGTCAATAATATTTGAGTTTCTTGAGAGAAATGTCCTAGTAATTCTTCTTTAACATTTTGTAGTGCCAAGGCAGTCACACTATGGCCAGACATCTCCAAAAAGGAAGCTTAATGCTGTAGAAGAACACAATGAAGAGCTGTACAAACGGGCCAAGGTGATGCCCGCGCAAATGCCAAAGAACCTACAACAAGAAATTGTACATGTGAGTAGCTAGCATATACTTGAAACATGAGCCCTTTAAGTAACCTACATTTTTGCTCCATGAATGCTATTCAGCCATCACTACACCTGTCAGTTCAGGACAGGCATCAGCACCTAGCACCTGGCATCCACAGCCAGCTGCTGAGGACCCACGACCTCAGCAGGGCCCACCACTGATGCCTGCCCTTGGCCTTCCTTTAAGACAATGTGTTTTTTTCTGGCCTAGCACTCCAAACAGCACCAGGCAGCTGAATTTAGCCTCACATTTTAATTTCTCATAGCTACCAGATGTAGTTCTGCTTAAGAGTATTGCTGTAGTACCCACCACTGCAGTTCCTTGGTGATCTGTCTTAGGTCACCTTCCATTTATCTTCAGTCCTAATTAACCCTTCTCTGCCCAAAACCTCTATGCTGCTGCTTCTGGTGTAGCTACATATTGTAATTTCACTAGATAGCTTTCTGCTACCTTCTCCTAAAAATGAGCTACTTGTCTGTTGTCTTTTTCTGTCGGTACCTTTTTTTCCTTTTCTCTCCCTCTGGGGAATGCTTTGTTCTTCATTTTTCCCTGGGTACAGAACCTTGAAATCCTTGCAACTCTCCTGGCCTCTCTTTTATCTGACCTGCTATAAAAAACTTGATGTTTCCAATCTTTAAAAATGGCTACAACTTTGCATTTTTATCTCTTGATATTGCAAAGACATGACTTATTCTTATTGGTATCCATTTTTCACCTGCTCCTTTTTTAACTTTGCTGTTCATTTAGTGGTGGTAGTTTTTCTCTCTCTACCTTTTTTGCCCCCATTCCTCATTACACTTCCTTCATTGACTTCTTTCTTCTTATTGGATCCAGTTTATTACTACTATTGATTTTCAATCTCTTCACCATTTGTATCCTTATCTACCTTGTCTGTCCTCTATTTCCTTTTTCATCTCTAGTCTGCCAATACTCTCAGACTGCAGCTCACTGCCTTCCAATACCTGTACTTTGTTCTTCTTGCAATAGTTTAAGCTATGCCTTAAAACATTTCTCACAAACCTCTTTCTTTCCCAGCAGTCTTGCCTTGTTTAGATTGTATATCTGCAAATTGGCTTGTTTCTGAGGGAGAAAACTAACCTGTGGGCTCTTTTATTTCTTTACAGCCTGAAATGAGAAACTGACAAGGCAAAAGTCAGGTTCTGGAATAGGCACTTCAGTAGCAGAGAAGGATTTTTGCCAGAAGGATCAGAACGTTGACCAACAACTTTACCCATCAAGTGTGTTAATGTGTAACACAGATTCCACACCAGGCCTCTTAAACTCCTGTGCAGGATGCAGTGAGCAAGCTTCATCGATAACCAAAAGCCCTGGAGAACAAATCTCTGGCTTTCCTGAGATACAGTTGGAGTCTGCTAAGAAACGACATTGAATAAGACTTGCTCATTCCTAAATATATACCTGTTACTTCAGGTGGGATCCATTTGTTGCTCAATTTAGAGCATCCCTTAGTGTTCACTCATCACTTACTTGCAGGTTACCGAGGTGAACCATGCAAAATATTTAATGGTGCTTACCATAGTTCCAGGAGCTGCATCTATTAAACACTCCAAATACTGTCTCTGCTATTCAAACGAGTAACACCGTGCACTCAGGTGTGCACATCAACAAAAATACGTAGACTGCCAAAACGGTGGCATGTATTGAAACAAAAGAGAACAGTGCAGTAACAGCAATGACCAGTTTGACTTAGGACAGCAATAGTAAGTAAGATGGATGGCCAGAATGGCAATAACTATTCAGTTAGGTGTGAAAATCCACTATGGCTCTTCCAACGCATAGTGTTCATGTTTCCATTCATTGATGCTGAAAAGAGGTATCTTGACTGGAATACAGTTCTGCAAGAGTGCAGAATATAATACTGGCCACAGAACTTTGCTTTGATTAAAAAATGCTGATTTCAGTTTTTACAAAAGCAAGTTTCTAGTCCTTATGGTTGCAAAGACATGCTTGGAGCATGTGCATATTGTTCCTGCTGACCTCTCAGAAGCTTGATGAACTGCTGAGTGACATTTCCTGTGGTCAGAAGGTATAGCTTCTTGCCTCTCTCCACAATTAGCAGAAGTAGAGTAAATCAGGCAAAATAAAAGACCAAATGGTCTTCATTTGCATAATTTACACAGTTCAGAAAGCTGAGTTTCTCTGCAAAATCAGATTACTATAGCATTTTTTAAAAAACACTATAACAGTCCTGCTTGTGTGAACTTGCTTTTTTGAGTACCTCAGAAGCCGTGCCAGTTTTGAATGAGTTTTCTGACATTGCTGAAAACTCATTCAGTTTCTCCTTTTACTGCAATCAGTTCATGGAATGGATTGAATCATGTCTATTGTGACTTATGTGAAGTTAATGTGGCACTGGGAGTAAGAGAGACGGAAAAGACCTCTTCTGTGTGTATTTTCCTAGCAATCTCCTTCCAATGTAGTTGGTCCCTTTTCCCCCAGCTGTAGGTTGCAGTGCATTTGCACCTCTTTCGTTGAAGTACTCCAAGTCCTGCACTGCATGCATTGCCTTCACCTTATGGAGTACTTGGAATTCTAGCCAGATAACATCATAGCGCCTTCAGATTATTGATCATGCTTTCTTGATTTGTTTTCAGTGTAACCTTGGCAGGGTTTATTCTGCCCCACCCCCCAGTCCAGTCTCAGATCAGTGGGAAATACTGAGTTTGTGATCTTGAGAAGAGATTGTTTTATATAGCAGGTCTCATATAGTAACATGAGCTGTTCCGAGTAATATTTTTTCCTGTGTGAAGCACTTCAATCGTGTTAGAAGTTAGAGTCAAAGAAGCTTATCACAGATGGATTCTCAGCAGTATATGAAGCTATATAATGCCCTAATGGTTTACTCTCTTTTTACAACATTAACTCTGTCAAAATGGGTGACCTAGACTTTTTGAATGTTGAGACACTGAAGGACAGCCTTGAAGACATGGGGAAACCATCATTCTAATTGGGGAATATGTGAACACCACTTTCAGTAACACTTCTCTGAAAGCTTATCCAATACACTTGTTCATTGAAACTCTTGGACACACTTCACAAACTAGATTACCTATTCAGGCCTCTTGTTGGATGTCCTTACTTCCTAAGCCATCATTTCTGGCTCCTCCCTAGCAGAAAGACAAGTATAATCCATATTATCTGGTGTTCTGTCTCCAGAAAACTTAGTGGAACTGAAAGTAGCGATGAAGGAGTGAGCCCTATTTCCTAATTCAGAGGAAAGAAATGCACTTTCTTAATTTCAAATTCAAACTGTGACTTCAGTTCCTTAAAATGTATTCCTGCTTTTACAGTTGTGTTGTAACTATTAACTTGTTTTATAAATGTCTTTATCCCCGAATTTCTTGTCTTGGTTAATTTGAATTGTTAATAAATCCAGCAAATCCTGGACTGGTTGTCTTGTATTTGATGTCTGGAAATGGAGTGCTCAATTCTGGAACAACATATAGTGCTTCTTTTCTTCCCCTTTACCATGAGTGGCTAATGTGTTGCCCTCCAGATGTTGTTGAAGCACAACTTCCATCATTCCTGACGATTGACCATGCTGACGGGCTGATGGGAGTAGAGTCCCAAAAACATCTGGAGGGACCTATGGTTTAAATATTGGTGGCAAAACGTGCCCAGGAACATTCCTGATGCATTCTCCAAAAAAGTTCAGATTTTGCTTTTAAATAAAAATGCAGGGGAAATAGTTTTGGAAGGCTTAAGACAAAAGGGGTTTGCCTTCCGTGAGGCAAAGGTCAATAACAGAAAAACCATGCTAGTAACATAGAATCATAGAATCATAGAGTTGGAAGAGACCACAAGGGCCATCGAGTCCAACCCCCTGCCAAGCAGGAAACACCATCAGAGCACTCCTGACATATGGTTGTCAAGCCTCTGCTTAAAGACCTCCAAAGAAGGAGACTCCACCACACTCCTTGGCAGCAAATTCCACTGTCGAACAGCTCTTACTGTCAGGAAGTTCTTCCTAATGTTTAGGTGGAATCTTCTTTCTTGTAGTTTGCATCCATTGCTCCGTGTACGCTTGTCTGGAGCAGCAGAAAACAACCTTTCTCCCTCCTCTATGTGACATCCTTTTATATATTTGAACATGGCTATCATATCACCCCTTAACCTCATCTTCTCCAGGCTAAACATGCCCAGCTCCCTTAGCCATTCCTCATAAGGCAACATAGATCAGTTATTAAAAGTGCCAATGGTGCTTTACCAAATACAAGTGAACAAATCTGCCCAAGGTGTTTACAACCTAAAATATAGCACACAGGAAGTGGATGCAGGGACAAACGGAGAAGGATTGTGGTGGTTTGAGTAAACTACTACAAAATGGACGTGTGCTGTAGCCCTGAGGTACAAGAATCAGCTTTCATTTACACTTGTGCAGCTCCTGTAGTGCAAGAAGATTGAAAATCTGCAGAGGTTGGTTCTTAATTAAACTGAATCAAAAAGAGCTCTATGTTGTACTATATACAGTTCAGTTCCTGTCCAGGCCCTGTAGTCTCAGCCCAGTTCTCCAATATTTGCTGCTTTCAGATTTCTCAACAGTAATCACAAATTATTTAAGCAGACCATACTTTAAGCTGAAAAATCAATTTCTTCTCCATATTGTTTATGGATTTTGTTGCATGCTCTAATAATATTCTCCCCGCTATCCTGAAAGAGGTTGAAATTCAAACATGGAAATAATGAATGCCCCTTAAATTCATTCAAACATGCAGATCACTTCCTTAGTTGCCCACAGCCTGCATACTGATTGCTGTTAATATTAATCCTTATAAGAAATTCTGGGAGCTATCCAGTTCTATCCAATACATTGGATTTTTGTCACTTACCTTGGAGGCTGCAAAATGTATTTTCAAAGGATGACGTGCTGGGGATACAGAAGCAACAAGTAGCAACCTGTGAGCATCAAAAAATTGTGCCGCAGTGTTAACTGGCTGCTCAGCTGTGGGTAGAAAGAAAACAATAACACTTGCTGCTGTTAATTAGTCCCTTACCATGGGGTAAGCTATATCAGCAGTGATATTTAATCTTTCTGGAATGGACTGCAAATGAATAGTTACCCAGTATTGCAAATAAGACAACGCTACTGAACTTGCACAACTACTATCTCTTCTAGGTCATTCTGAAGTAGCAAATTGATTAGTTATATGCAACACAGCTGCTGCGTGGCAGATGAAAGGGTTTTTGGATGGGTTGTTTTTAAGGGTTTAGCCTGTTTTTTTTCAAAAATCCATCAGGGTTCAAAGAAACAGTCTTGAGAAACTCCTTGGATAAATAGTTCTTACAGAAGAAGACCAGGGTACTTTTTAATCATCTAAGATAAGTTGAGCAGAGGATATTGATAAATCAATGCTGAAGGGAAAGCAAAAACACTAGCTGAAATCAAATAAATGCATATATTTTCTGCATGTAGAGCAGAAAATCAGAATGGCTGTGGACGTTTCAGCTGAAATTAGGCAAGTCCCTTCCTTGATGAACTTCAGGCACACGGCCATGACTTTGCTGTTCTAGCAGGCATTTCAAAGGAGTGGTTAGTTTTATGATTCCCCCCCCCCCCATTTTCTTACAATTGTTTTAATGTACACTACTTAGAAATATTAATATTTAAGTGGTGTATAAATGGCTTAGATAAAATAACAGAATGAGTATTTAGAGGAGAAAGCAGGCAGATGGGGGGAATTATACTGAACCTTATATTCATCAAAGAAGATAAACTTGCTTGTTTTCTCCCTTCTGGGCAGCTATTGAAATTGTCAAAGAGCCCTTCACAACTAGAACTATTGGCCAACTTACAGAGTGAGTATGAAGCAAGTATGGGGATGCAAAATACTTCACAACCTACACTTGTTATTATATAAACTGGAGGTGGTAGGACAATATCTGTGCTGTCAAGGACCACATTCCATCAGGAGTAAAGGGTGGGGTGTTGCTTACTAGTGGACCAAAGTCATTGGTGGGTTGGGGCACCCTTTTCTCTCCTTTTTCCTCTCTGCGCACGAGGTTGCCTGGAGAGGACAGGTTGCTCTTGCTAGATATCTGAAGGGATTGACTTCGGTCCTACCACCCTCACCGGTACATTCGGTAGTGCTATGGGAGAGGGCCTTCTTGGTGGCTGCTCCCAGACAATGGAAATCCCTAGAGAAGCTGGACTGAAGTTCTCATTTTCCTTCTTTTGGCAAGTGAAGACTTTCTTATTCCAAGTCTTTTGGGAAATGACTGCTTCTAATGGAAGAGCTGGTGCTGTGCTGTTCTGTTTCATCGTCATTAGCATGGTTTTAATAGATTCTATATATACATATAGTTTCAATTCTGTCAATGTTTAATTGGTTTTTTAATGATTTTTCGCTATGTTTTTAGTGGCTCTTTTATCTGTAAGCTGCCCTGAAGTCCTGCCAGGGAAAAGGGGATAGAGATAGATAGATAGATAGATAGATAGATAGATAGATAGATAGATAACACCCTGAAGCAAAGTTCTTAACCCAAGGTACTATTTCTGGGTTAGCAGAGTCTGTAACCTGAAGTGTATGTAACCTGAAGCGTATGTAACCCGAGGTACCACTGTAATAATAATAATAATTGCTTGCCAGAGGCAAGCGTTGTGAGATTCTAGGAGTTCCAGGAACATACCCAGGGTTCATATTTCTTTCACAATGAAGTACAGCAGAGACTGTTGTGTATTTATGATATATGGTTTATTTACACATACATACAACCTGAATTTACAACGGAGGGATTCACAGCATTAACACTCCAAACAGTCATTGCTTATCCCAGCATTGAATTCAAACAGAAATCAATCACGGCTCTCACTCTCTGGCTCCCAGATTGCAGCTTTTCTTCCAATGTCTAGCTTCCAGGTCACATAACTTTCAACTCTTGCCTTTGGATATCTAGCTACCAGCCGCTTGAGGGAGGGGCCCCCTCATTTGCCATCTAGCACAAAGCCACTCCATTTAATGGTCTAGGCCAGAGCTTTCCAAACTGTGTTGCAACACATTAGTGTGTCGGCTGCAGTGTGTAGGTGTGTTGTGTGAATGCTGCCCATGCTCCTCCCAGGGCTGGAAAGGAGTACGTTTAACCTCCGGTTTGCTAGTAAAACACAATTACTGTGTCGCAAAATGATGCATATCTAAAAAGTGTGTCACCAACATGAAAAGTTTTGAAAGCTCTGGTCTAGGCTGTAGCCTCACCATGAATTTGAATCCTTGCTTATATTTTAACACTTGCTGGATCCAGGGATTAGAACAGTCTTGGCCTATAGCCTACTCCCTGTCCAAACTCCTAATATAAATTCAATGAAAGAGAAGGGTCCCACAAAAAACACCTTAACTGTCCAACATTGCCAGCATAATGAAAGCTGTACAATTAAGTTGCTAAATGCCCGTTTGGAGGGAGTTCCACAAATGAGGGGCTGCCACAGCCCTCTCCTGGGCCACCATACTTCCGAGTGTACTACCTCTGCAGATCTTAAGAAAGACAGCCATGTTCAGCAGTCTTTCAACTATTTGGGGCCTAAGTCATTTGGGACTTCAACACTAACATGAGCACCTTGAATTGAACCTGGAAATGAAATGTCAACCAGTGCAGCTCTTTTAAAATGGGAGTTATATGAACTCTAAAGGGGACCCTGGTCAGTAATCCAATAGCTGCATTTTTGATCCACTGACATTTCTAAATGCTCTTCATTGCAACAAATACATGCTCCTTTTCAGTGAAAACTGTGACCTAATTACTGTGGGCACCTCCAGACTGATGGGCTTTTGCTGCAGGTGTATTCTGTAATTTTTGTGTGGATACAATAATAGCACATTAGAAGTAGATTTATACAGGACCATCTACATCCCATTCTACTTTATTAGCTGTTCCATGCTGCTTCCCCAATGTTACCGCATTATTACCACCTGGAAGGGGCTAAATGGCAACAAAAGTGGGACAAAAGAATAACAACACCCAGCAAAACATTTGTGGTATTAAAAGTTACGGGAAGGCAGCAGGAAGTTATGGGATGCGCACTGATGGGAAGCAAAGCAGTATGTCTGCCCCAAACCTTTTTGCATTGCAGGTGTAAATAGTATTGAAATTGCGATAGTGTATAACCACCCACCCCATTCTGCCATGAGCACCAATGGTCACGGAGCACAATAAGGAGATCGTCTGCCTCCTCAAATGAGACCTAAATGCCAGTTGATTTCCTCACATTCCTGCCTGGTTGTTCGCGTTTCCGCACGTCTGTCGCCCTCCTGCCCTGTCCGAATTTAGACTGTAAGCTCTGTGGGGGCAGAGACTGGTGTCTGCAATGAACGCGTAATGAATGTACGTGCGCTGGTGGCGCTGTACTTACGGGATTTCCGAACGAAACTTACAGGCCGCCCTTTACTACAAAGAAAACGCCACGCAGTCAAGGGGGGATTCTCTCTGCACACATAAAGCACGCGTACACGAATATGCACGCATAGATCTAGAGCAGCTTCAGGTACAGCTCCCAGGCCCGGCTTCTTCTACGCGCAGCGCGCAACCGCCTCTTTGGCTCGGGCGACTCCTCTCCCGCTCCCACCTGCTTCCCAGCCACTCCCGGCGAGCTCCTCCTCCGGCTTCCCCTCCCTGCAAACCCCACCCCAGAGGCCCGAGGCCCGCCTTTGCGCCGCTTGCTTTTCCTCAGGCGCCTTTTGGCTTGGCCGCCGCGCAGGCCGCCCGCCTGTGCCTGGTGGGGGCGGCCCGCTTCACCTGCTGCTGCTGCTGCTGCAGCTCCCCCTGGCAAGAGGAGGCGGGAAGCGGGTGGTGGTGGGTGGGCTTGGCCGGCCTGCTGCATCCAGCCGTGGGGTGGGGTGGCGACGACATCTGCCTTGCAGCTGCCGCCGCCGCCGCCACAGAGGTGGGAACCTGCTTGGGCTCGGAGGAGCATCAGCGGCAGCGCCTCTTCGCGCTCACGCGCTTCTACCCCCACCGGCTTCCTCCCGCTGATCCTTCCGCACCTCGCTCACCCCCTTCCCCGCCACCCACCCGCCGCCGTCGCCCTCCTCGCCGGTAAATAATCGCTGTCTGGTTGCCCCGCTGAGCCCTCCCTCCGCTGTGCCTGCCTGCCTGCCTGCCTGCCAGCCTCGGCATCCCCCTCCCCCTCGCCTCCCGCCTGCATGGAGAGGGAGAATGGCGGAGAGAGAGAAAGGAGCCACGTCCCCGACCGGATCCTCCCCGTTCTTGGGGCTGCACCTCGCCTCGCCCCCCAATTTCAGGTACCGGAGCTCCCCCCGCCCCCATCTCGACCGCCCTTTGCAACGGGAGATGCTTCGCCGCCAGGGGAGGTTGGGGGGCAATAGGCACTGCTCTACCCTACCCTGCCACCCCGCCACCCCTTGCCCACCGCCTGCGTTTAATTTCAGGGGCCCCTCAACACCCCCCCATGGCCCTTCTCCCTCCCCTTCTGTGTGGGGTGGCTGCCTAAAGAGCGAGGCTCTCGTCATCCTCAGTTGTATCCGCCAGCTATTACATCCTGGGTAAACAGATCCTTCCTATCCCCCAGCACAGAAGGTGAATTGGGTGTGTGGAGGGGGTGTTGAGTAGGTGAGGAAGATAATAGAGAAAATGGGAGATCCTTCCCCATCTACCCCACTTTGTGCCCATCCATAAAGAGGCAGCGGACAGAGATTGGGGGGGGGGGACTTTATTTTTTGCTCCTCAAGACTGTGACATGGCAAGTCGTGGACCAGCAGGTGGGTGCCAATAGCGTGTCACCCTCCCGCTGCTCCTTCTTCTGGAACAGGTGGGGTACCTGCCTATGGCTAGCGCATGACTCTTGGAAGGGGGAAAGGGAGGCAAGCTGCCTTTGGAACACCAGCCGCTCATGCAGAAAGGAGGACAAGGTGTTTTTTTCCTGCTGGGGAAAAGCCTGCTGGCTTCCTCTTTCCACTTCCCTGAATATGATTGATAATGGGATCTGCACAGATTCCCACCTCGGTAAGCTACAGATTGCACCATCTCCCTCTGGCACTGTCTCCTTCCCACAGCATGACACACATGCATTCCCCACAATATACACACAACCCCAACTAAAGCTTCTCACGCTGTTCCCGACCTTCCATTTGCACAAATTTCCCTCACGCTGTTCCACATAAAGCTTCCCTACTCCTGAAAGATCAATACTTCCTTCCTAAGCAAATCTCCTTAGAGAAAAATGTTGTCTTAAATATGGACACCTACAAAACTGCCATTCTCCCACTGTATCAGAACCACCCATCGCAGAAGGTTTGGGGAAGATTTGTAGCTGGCTGATGAGAGGGTTTAGGTATCTGCGAGACCATTTTGGGTTTGAATTGTGAGGTGAAATACCATGCCTATAAGGTATGAGCAACAATTGAAAAGGCAGTTGGGGAAACCTTGAACCACCTGTCTATGATTACATAGACTGGTTATGATGCCTCCTTGGCATCTACAGCCCTGCTCTTGAAGGTGTTTGGTGCAGCTAGGTAATTGGTCAGTTCCTCCATATTTGTTAATACAATTGTTTGTATCTGGCTTCGTATTGGTTTTTGGTTTTTTTAAGGATTTGTGGGGCTGGGTTTCATTGCTGTTATGAGCTGGTTTCTAATAATTAGATCAGCCGGTTTCTAATAATTAGCTCCATTTCCTGGCTTGCATTGCAGAGTGAAATGCTTTCTGACCTGGAAGGGAAGCCAAAATCTGTGATATATTCTTCATGTTGCAAGATTTCATAGTGTCTTTAGATATGAACTGCTTGCAAGAAAATGTTTGATCAGGGGCTCATAATGGAGGGAAATCAACTCTGATGTAGCTGTTTTACGAGATGTTTTGGACACTGTAAAGGTCAGGTTTTCTGTGTTACTTACACATTCTGTTTTGTGTATAACTTTTGTGTGTCTGTTT
Organism: Podarcis liolepis; assembly: GCF_965112155.1. Lineage (NCBI taxonomy): Eukaryota > Metazoa > Chordata > Lepidosauria > Squamata > Lacertidae > Podarcis > Podarcis liolepis. The sequence goes on along the minus strand of NC_139554.1, from coordinate 51,547,524 downwards.
TATTGAAATGCTAGAGCTAGAAGGGGCCAGAAAAATTATAATGTTGTCCTTGGGACAGGATTCTTCATGTATAAACCACCCCCTCTCTTGCTGTAAACAGCAAGAGGTAAGCAAGCTTCCTTCAAATTAAAATCATGAATCTGGCAGTAATGATGCTAGTGGATGAAGTATGTAACAGCATAGGGATTTCATATTTCTTATTTATTACTTTGAGGTTTCCAAAGACAAGTATTTAAGGACAGCTTTTTACAAGTGGTCATAAACTTTGTCTTACGTATAGCTTTCCAAATGAGAAAAAAAAGGATGCTTTTGCATTCTAGTTCACATCCAGTACTGGCAGAGCAACATCCACTGCCCCACAGGGTAGCCAGTCCATGTGTGTCACTTAAAAAAATATAGAGGGGGAGGCATCTAGATCTGCATAGGAAAGAGACCATCTTGAACACAATTTAGAGAAACAAAATGAGGAGGGAAAGGTCACAAATTTCCATAATGTCTTCACCGGGCTGAGCCTCAGACCTTTAATCAAGAACTAAACAGCAGCCCTGCTTGGATGAAGCCAAAGGTCCATCTAGTCTGGTGCCATAACTCTAACAGTAGCCAGCCATATATTTCTGGATTGACGAAGTCCTTATTTTTATCTGTTGTGAAACGGATCAATTCCATTGGGTTATCCTGAGTTCTGGTATTACATGAAAGGGAAAGGGGAAAAAAACATATATATCCCTTTCTGCACACCTCTCAGAACTTTATAAAGGTCACTCATGCCTTGCCTGCCCCACAAGGTGTGTGTGTGTGTATGACAATGAAAAGGCCTAAATTAATTTTAGCCTTTCCCCATAGGTCAAGAAGCTCCAGGTCTTAAGTAGTAGCTACACTGGTGTTTTTTTTTTAAAAAAGAGATTGTGCTACTGACCTTTGAATTATCCATCGCTTTCTGAATTAGCCTGAACTGACAGTTTGTCTTTTTAAAAAATACTGCTGAATATTATTTTTCAATGAGTTATTCAGCATGAATGGCCCCATCTCCTCTTGGAAAGGCATAATCTGTTCAAACCCCCTCATTGCTTTTAACAGAGTGTGCATCACTTTGTACTTACTCACACCGCATCTTGCTTGCCATCTTACTGCCCAATCATCCAGTTTGGAGAGATTTATTTGGGGCTACTTGAAGTCTGCTTGGATTTGCATCATCCCAAATAATTTTGTGTTTATCTGCAAACGTGACTGCCTTGATGCTCGCTCTGTCGTCTGCTCGTTTATAAATGAATTAAATAGCATTACAGCTCTTGAGGTAACCCCACTTCTTAATTCCCTCTATTTTTAAAGGCTACCCGAATGTTCCTGTATTCAGCAAAGTCCAGATTTTTAAAAAAGATGATCCAAGCATATTTAAGCACCTTGAAGCTCCATTGACTTCTGTGGGACAGTTCAGCATGTGCTCTAATTTCCACAGTTAAAATCAATGGAACTTCACAAAGTGCTTAACTGTGTAGCTCAGTACTGCCCAGTAGTGAGCAAAATGGCAGATCCCTTGGAAACCTGCTGTGAAAAGGTTTGCAAAGCACTTTGAAGGCAAAGCTGCTTGCATCCTCTCTGAACTTGAGGGCACAGCTGCTGGTGGTCATTCTGAAGCACCCAGAGCATTTTGGAGATGAGTTGGCTGGGATCAGTTTCAGTTGTTGCAGCATGAGGGAGCGGACAGGTCTTGCAGGGGTCTGGCCAACCACATGCCCTCTTGAGCCTTGTTTGCCATGTCTTACAAGATGGATGGGTCCAGCAGGTTGTTAATACCTTGCTCTGAGGGGGTGTAATGCTTGCTGCCCTGAAGGAGGTGACCTGGCCCTTAAAACGCCCTCCCAGGACCTAGAGGTTTTAGACAACTACTACCCTGTCACTGATGTCCCCTCCTTTGGCAAGGTGATGAAAGTGATGGTGGTGGCTGGCCAGCTTCAAATGTGCCTAAAAGAAAATGATTTTCTAGACCTACTTCAATCAAGCTTCCAGCCAGGCTTTGGCACTGAAATCACTTGGACCACCCTGATTGATGACTTACATTGGGAAAACATAAGTCATTTTGCAGCCCTGTTGCAAAATGTAAATCAGGAATGCAGCCCTGTTGATCTTCCTTGATCTTTCAGCAGCTTTCAATATCATTGACTACTACAATGGAGGGGTTCTGCAGTTTAGAAGCTGCGTGCACCATTTTATGGCTGTTCCAGTGCTACTTGCAGAATTGCAACCAGAGAGTAGCATTAGGAGGCTTCTGCTTGGCCCCTTTGCTTTGGGGCTGTAGGGATCTGCAGGGCTCCATATGAAGCCACTGGGAGAAGCCTTCCAGGGATTTGGAGTATAGAGTCATCAGTATGTGATTGACACCCAACTCTGTCATGTGAATCAGGAGAGGCTGTTCAGTGGCTGGAGGCAGTAATGAGCTTGACCAATGAACTTTGGCAAAAGAAATGCAAGCAGACAAACAGGTTATATATTATATATGAATGAATGAAATCCAGGAAAGGACAACCAAATGATCAAGAGGCTGGAGCAATTCCCCTATGAGGAAAGGTTATGTTTTCCTTTACTCATTTAGGAAAAAATGATAGAGGTGTATAAAATTATGTATGGTGTATAGAAAGCGGCAGAGAATTTTTATGTCCTACCTCATAATTATAGAACTTGAGTCATCCAATGAAGCTGAACATTGGAAGATTTGGGTGAGGCAATGTATTCACACAGTGCATAGTTAAACTTTGGTCTTCTCATTGTTGAAAATGATGTTGGACTAGATGGGTCTTTGATTTGATGTATCAAGTCTCTTATGTTGTTATGAGTTGTACTCTTGCAGAAGGCTCATCAGGGCCAGCCCACACTTGAGGCAAGGTGAGACAGTCACCTCAGTCTGCAGGATACACAGGAGCAGCAGATCTGGTCTCCAATGAATGTGTTGCTCGCTGCTGCTGCTGCATGATCCTTGGAGGCTGGATCTGCCACCTCCTGGACAGCTCTCCCTCCCAGTGCCACCTCTACAGCAGCCTCTTGACAAATAGGAGGCGCTTCTCGTCTTCTCGGACCCCTTGATAGGAAATAGTGTGGGCTGTCTTCTGGGGTCTCTTGGGTTCTGCACCCACCTGGGTGATTCAGAGGGGGCCCCTTCCATCCTCCTATGGTGGAGGAGGTGCCATTTTGTGGCCCGCATCACATGCCAAAATGTCTTGGGCCAGTCCTGAAGTTCATACCTGTTTGCTCTCCTAAGCAGGTTGGGTCTGCAACAAAATATTGCATCATGGGGTGCTCCCATCCATTATATCCCCGCCCCCCCCCAGTCATTCAGCATTTCGTCACTGCTTAGCACACTCAGTTCTCATTCAACTTTTTTGGTTTTTCTTCTTAGAGTTCTTTTTTAAAGAGATTTTTTGTACTTCTGCAAACCCCTGGTTTTCCCAGATCTGCTGTTTTCTCCCTCCTGTGTATAGATAGTGCTTTTTTGGCTTTGTAAACAATGACACTTATACCTGCAGATTCCATTTAGCTGTTGATTTGCTCTCTGTAAATGTGTCCTAATTTAATTTTAATGCCATCTAAGCCGGTAGCCAACTTGGCATCCTGCAGCAGTGAATTCCATAAGTTAGGCCTCTGTTGCATGAAGCAGTACTTTTCTGCCTGGAGCGTGCAACTAATGAATTTAATTGGGTGAGACAGGGTTCTAGTATTATCAATAAAGGAGTTTTTAAAAAAATAATTCCTCCTCCACACTGTAAAATTTTATATCCTTCTAGCACATCCCTGCTTAGTAATTTCTTTTCTAATTTAAATTGTGATAAGGAAGTGTATTTTCCCAGTGTCAAAATATTGGTATTTGAGTGCCAGGGGACAGTGCAGCTTTCTTGAAAAAGGAATATTGCTTTTGAGGAAAGACATCTCAATGTCTTGGCCATTCATATATCATGATACAGTGAGTTCCAAAGATCAGTGGTGAATGTTGAAATTATTTATTTTCAACTTGATGCTTATGAATATCATCAGGTATTTTCTACTTCTGGAATGGACCAAGATAATAAGCATCATATAAGTCTGATATTCTCATATACAGCTTTATGTTCTTTTCTTTGTGTTCTGGTGGGCCTAGTTATCACCCACCATGATTAAGAAACTTGCCTGAGAATGGACAGGGTGATTCTCACACTTGATACTTAAATTTGGCATTCTTTAAATCTACTCCTAATGCAGTTGTAAAACCATCATTGGCTAGAGTATGTTCTCCAGTTTTTCTTTGCTCTTACTTTTACAGCAAATTTGGTCTTACATTAACAGCATTCTCACAGTACAACTGAGATTCACATGTACTTTGTGGCGTCATGTAGAAAGATCCTAGTTCTTTGGTTATATAATATACAATGGTACCTTGGTTCTCAAACTTAATCTGTTCCAGAAATCCATTCCAAAACTAAAGCATTCCACAACCAAGGCGCGCTTTCCCATGGAAAGTAATGCAAAATGGATTAATTTGTTCCAGACTTTTAAAAACAACCCCTAAAACAGCAATTTAACATGAATTTTACTATCTAACGATACCATTGATCCATAAAATGAAAGCAATAAACAATGTACTTGCAGTCACACAGTCAATAAATCAGTAGCTGAACCGGGTTCCACACAGTGACAAAAACATAACAAAAAAGCCGCAAAAGCAAAACCACAAAATACGTAGCAAAAACAAACAGACCTCAGCATAACACCCAAAACAGAAGTGTGGCACTCAAAACGGAAGCGTAACACTCAAAGCGGAGCATGTTCAGATTCCGAAAAGAGTTCGCAAACCAGAACACTTACTTCCGGGTTTACAGTGTTTGGGTTCCAAGTTGTTTGAGTACCAAGACGTTTGAGAACCAAGATGTTTGAGAACCAAGGTACTACTGTATGTCTTTAATTATGAGAAAGGGCACAATACTAAGGCTAGATCTACCAGGATGTGTGGTGTTAGGATCCAGCAGGTATCTGGCTCAACTTGGCTACACCAGTGAAAGTACCCAGCACTGACTCAGCTGGCTGATGTCACATCCTGACTCACTTGGGACCCAGCAGGGGGACTTAGCTTGGATCCTAAGCCAGTTTAGCATAGTCATGTGACCTGGAAACATAGTGTAAGTTAACCTAACAGAAAGGTGGTGTCACCCAAACTCCATTTTACAGGCTGGCTTTTTGTCTGCCAGGCTTTGTCCGGCTCAGCCAATAGCAGAAGTCCTCCTGAACGGAGTTTGGATCTGGCGTACTTTATGCCAGTTTAATTTAAGAAAGCATAATTTATCCTGGCTTCCCATACTTAACAATTGCTCTCTAATTAGCTAGCCCAAGGTCCATCATTCGCAGTGGGCATTCTGTTCTCGTGCTCTTAAAAATAATATTCAAAGAATGGCTTCATTTTTACAAGATCCTTATTAGGAGCCTTGAGAAAGTAAAGTACCAGTTACATACCAGTGGCTGGAAACCTTAGGAGGGACGAGTGATGTTTTGCTTCGCATAGGTACCTGGTTGACTGCTGTATGAATAGGAAGCTGAACTAGATAGGCAGATGATCCAGCAGGCTGTTTTTATGTTCTTTTGGGAGTCCCCCAAGGGCCAGCTAGAGAAGTCTGGAGCGCCACATTCAGGCCCTAGGGTCAGCAAACTTTTTCAGCAAGGGGGCAGTCCACTGTCCCTCAGACCGTGTGGGGGGCCGGACTGTATTTTGAAAAAAGAAAGAAAGAATGAATTCCTATGCCCCACAAATAACCCAGAGATGCATTTTGAATAAAAGCACACATTCTACTCATGTAAAAACATGCTGATTCCCGGACCATCTGCGGGCCAGATTTAGAAGGCAATTGAGCCAGCTCCGGCCCCCGGGCCTTAGTTTGACTACCCATGCCCTGGGGCTGCCATCCCCCACCCCTGCTCCAAAGTCTGATTTTTAAGGTCTGGCTTCATATGGATACTTGCAGCTCTGTAGTTGTTCCTTTGAACAACTGTGTAAGGTAAAAACAATCTGTTTCAATCTATCAGCGTTTTCTAAAAGCCTTTAAGTTTTTAGGGTTTGTCATAAACATGAATAAGGTGTGGGTTGATCTCTGCTCTTTTGTGAAGATTGATCTCTTTTCTAGCTGTAAAATTGTTTGCTGGATTTGTTGAAAATTATTTCAATGTGGCTGAAGTATGTTTTTAAAAACCTACTAACCAAGCAATTATAGCTGGCCCAGAAGATAAAAATACTGGAGAAGTGGCTCAGTTAACAGAACTGGCTAACTCAAGACTAGTAGTAGAGATCATCCTAGTTCCATAATAGTCTGGCTATGAATTGTTGTCCTAGATACAGCATTTGTCTCCTGGGCTTCTTGTGTGTTAATGTAAACAGCAGCATCTAAAAATGGAAGAAGACTATCAGGCCCAGGTCTGTCAATGTAGAACTCCATTCAGACTTAATGATCCAGATAATAATAGATTTTGCTCGAACCGGGACTCAGCAGTTAACAGGAAGAATTCAGGAGACTCTCTAAGACAGGTGTAGGCAACCTAAGGCCCATGGGCCGGATGCGGCACAATCGCCTCATCAATCCGGCCTGCAGACAATCCGGGAATCAGCGTGTTTTTACATAAGCAGAATGTGTGCTTTTATTTAAAATGCATCTCTGGGTTATTTATGGGGCATAGGAATTCGTTCATCCCCCCCCCCAAATATAGTCCAGCCCCCCCCCCATGGTCTGAGGGACGGTGGACCGGCCCACAGCTGAAAAAGGTTGCTGATCCCTGCTCTAAGATCTAGGTCAAATAGAAATAAGTTCCATTCGCTGAAATATGGGAATCCTCAGATCCGTGAGGATTAAGAGAAACTTTGCAGGCTGTGAGAGGGCATTCAAAGATCGCCCCTTAAACAAAAGCAACTGAGTGCCTTGTGACACTCTAAAGACTTAACAATGTTATTGTGGCACAGGCGGTTGCTGGCCAGCAGAGGCGGAGCTACCAGCCCTGGCACGCGTAGCATCGGGAGGGGCGCTGCTAGCCATCTGCGGCAGCTTCGTCCCTAGTGGTCCACCGCCCATGCAGCGAGCATCCGGGGGTGCTGCCTGCACAGTGTGTGTGTGTGGTGTGACAATGTCACCTGCCCTCACGGCTGACACCCGGTGCACACCGCACCCGCCTTCCTCTGCCAGTACTGGCCAGAAGATACATCTAATGAGGCAGGTTTGCCTACCAAAGCTCATGCTGCGAATTATTTAATCTCTCGGGTCCCCAAGACTTCTACAGTGTTTCTCAAACTTGGGTCTCCAGCTGTTGTTGGCCTACAACTTCCATCATACCTGACCACTGGTCCTGCTAGCTAGGGATGATGGGAGTTGTAGTCCAACAGCAGCTGGAGACTCAGGTTTGAGAAACACTTCCCTTGGGTTTGTTGCAACAGGGTTAGCATGCTGCTTAAATGTTTTCCATTTTTTGAAAGACGTTCAGATCTGAAATATCTGAAAATTGTGCCACTGAAGGATTCAGCCCCATTAGCCAACTATCTTTATATACTGTACTGAGCTGCACTTCAGCATCTGTTAGCAAAAGGGGCTGCCCTTTTCTCAGGGTTTCTGTTGTTCTAGGCTGTAAAGCAAGCAGAAAATTCCGTCAGCCCTTTTTACAATGACCTAGTTTCAGTTCACTCCGTGCTCCCATCACAAGGTGAAGCCTGAGCAACTGTGCTTTGATGTTAAGTGGCATCTAAGCAGAGGTGACACATGTGCAATGGTGCAAGTCTGATCTGACTAGGACTTGGAGAACAAAAAGTTGTTTGGGTACAGGATGGAGTTTGCCTTTCTTGAAGGTGAATTTTCCTCCTTGCTGCTTTTTTGTTCATGGGGCACTGCATTTCTCTACTGACCTTTGAAGACTTCGTGGCCCATAATGATTTGATGACTGGCTGAAAAATAAAACAGTCCTTCATCTGACGCATGCGCCTCCTTCTTTTCTGTGGGGACTTCACCCAGAGCCCACTGAGTGGGGAGTCAATTCCTTTCAGTCTACAAACCATTGTTCAGCATTTGTACTCTTGACTACAAGGGGTCCCACAGCTATGGCTTCCTGCATCTGAATCATGGTTATCATAGCCCTTGGAACATGCACCAGCTCAACCAGCCTTCCTTAGGTTGTAAAGAATCCTGAAATGAGAAAGAAAAGTCTTTGCTTTGTGCCGAAAAATGGTAAAAGCAGGCCCCAGGCAGGCTTCCTTGGATAAAGTGTTAGTCTTTGGCAAAAGTTGAATCTTTGGCCGTGTCTTATCTTAGTGCTGCTCAAAATAACTTATCTCCAGATAAGCAATAGAGCATGTGTGACTTGGAACCTGATAAGAGACACAACCATGCCTCATTTCCTTCGCAATTAATCTCTGCAGTTGACTGCTGTCATAAGTTCAGACAAATATTATTTTAAAACATAAAATATGACAATACAGTAGGCCAGCATGGCATCACACGATGGAGGGTAGAACTTTCGCCAGCTTGCGTAGTTCTTGTCTCATTACGTATATTTAAACAGAGTTTTGAAATTCGACTGGCTGTTCTAGATTAAAACAGCGTCTCCTGGTGGGTGCAGTTCTCTGATACTACCTGTCACATAGGAAGTTGCTTCCTGCTAGGTGAGATTATTTGTCCCCCTAACCCATTTTTACTACTATGACTTGCAGTAACTTTTGGGTCTCATTAGATATATTTCCTGACATCTGTTAGCTAAATGACTCTTATAACTGAAGTTGTCTGGGATTGAATCTGGTACCCTCTGCATGCAGAGCACATGCTCTCTTGCTGAGCTATGGTCCATGCCCTGAGTTGATATATGCAACACCGGAAATGAACTGGAAAGGTCCAGAAAACAAGAGAGGACCAGGTGGCTTGGGAACCTGTCTCTTTCCTGTAGTTGGGCATTAATGTCTAGGCAGCCATTCCTTAATTCTTTTATAGTTATCTTGAGAAATCTTGGAAATACCATGATTCGGAATCCAAATAGGAATGTAGGACATCTAACAAATCCCAGAACACTTTGTGTACTGCACTATACACGATTCAAAATCTTTTTTTCAGTCTTGCCCCTAGTTTGGGGCACAGTCACATTCACAATCTCCCAAATCTATCTTTGCAGTATGTCTCTATTTTTGCAATGCTTCCACTTTCATTTCTGGAAGAGAGCCAGTAAAACCTTTCTCTCCTCTCGTCCCTCCCTGGCAATATTTATCCTGCTAATATAGATATGCAGGAAGGAGAAAGGGAATTATATACATCTCGGTGCAATTAACACCCCTGCAGCTAGGCAAATGAACAGAGGTCAGGAATTCTGGAAGGTTTAATGCAATGAAACCAGTACAGCATAATATATTTTTTTAAGCATCTGAATTTGTCATCCTCCTTTGGTGGACAAGGTGGCAGCTGGAGATGGGGCATTGAATGGGATAGTTCAGTGCTAAGGAGAACTTTCTCAGAAAAGAGACTTGACTGGAGGCACCTGCCTGCATATTGTGGGTCTGCCTGGTTTATGAAAGCATTTTTATCCAGTTCACAAAAGAAGCAAGAATCTAAAACTCAAGATTCCTCTTGCTTGCCTGAAGTACAGGAATAGACCTCAAAATCTTAAAGGGTGAGCTTTTGCATCCCTGAAGATTTGTGTCCTGAGAACTACAAACATTGGAGCAATTTGTATCAGACCATAGTCTGAAATGAAACTGAAATAAAAATGCCAGCTCTTTGGGACAATTTGTGTTCATTGAGCACACCTACATACTTTTACCTAGGAGGTCTCATAAGCATGGTCTCATGAGAAGCCACTAGGTTTCACTTTGCACCAGGTGCTACTATTCCCCCAAAAAATTGAATTCAGAACTCCTGAAACAAAAATAGGAACAAAATATCAAATGATAATGTGCACATGTGAACAAGCCGTTACAGATCTAATACCAAAAGTCAGAAGAGCTCCTATATCAACTGGCATCTCCTTAGTTAAAACACTTTTCATTGGAGGCCATTCACCTGCGAATCATTGAGTGATGAAGTCATTTACTAATGAGATATTGAGTGGTCAACATGCTTGTACAGCCTCTATTCTCTCATACTCTTAACTCAGGAAGATACGCTGATCAAGCACCTTCTTCAGTGAGGAATGTGTGAACTACTTTTAAATACATCAAAATGGCTAATAGAGTAAGAAGGTGGAATAGATCAAGGAGAAAGTAAAACAACTATGAATGGCTATAAGCTGCCCATCAGATTCAGTTGAGCAATCAGAAAAGCAAGATTTCTAACAACGTAAACCAGATTCTGGAATATGTGCTATGCATCGTGTGTTGCAGCAAATAATGTGTTTTAAAGCAAAGCAGGTAAAATTCATGGATATATATGTAATAGCAGAAATTCAAGGCTGTAGGGCAGGGTACAGTACAGATCCTGCGGGATAGAAGCACGTTGGACTACAACCACAGAGAAGACAGACATGGTCTGCTTTGCTTATTATAGAGGTTGGCCAAATAAGTGGGGGACTTAGGTTGTTGAGGTGTCCAATAAGTTCGCCTGCTGAGTGAGGCGTGACAAGATAGTTCTGATTGACCCATGTGAGGACAGGATGCTGGACTAGATGGAACATGGGCCTGATCCAGGAGTTTTTATGTACTAGGAGAGGGCCTTTTCAGTAGTGGCACCCTGTTTGTACAATGCTATTCCCAAGATGCTTTCTTTGTACCTGCTTTGAGGTCTCCTCGGTGCCTTTTTATTCTGCAAGCTTTAATTTAAATTTTTTTTATAAAAAAAAAAACTTCCAGTAATTTAAAATTATTTGTGTTTTTTTAAAATGTTCCAAAATATTAAAGGGCTGTTTCAGTATCATTTGTGCTGTTGGGAGCCCTGCTGTTCTGGTTTTAATACTTCCTGCTGAGTTTATATGCTGCATTGTATATTTTGGTTTCGTGGTTTCGACTGTATTTTATTATTTTGTTGCTGGGCAGTATGTGTGTGTGTGTGTGTGTGTGTGTGTGTATTTGTCAATAGCAATAAATAATCATGCATTCAATGTTGTCACCTTGGATCTGAGGCTCACCCTACTTCCAGCAAGGCACTTGAAGCTTGGAAGTTGCTGCTGCTAAAATGCAGAGCCACTAGCAACAAGCCTGAAGGTAATGAGCTGATTTTTCCAACCCACGGGAGCCCATGCATTTGCAGGAAGGGGCCTTCCTGGCTGCTTGTTGCTCACGCAACATGCAGTCTTCGGCTACGGAAAGGGTCTGTGTATCCCTGGAGACTTCTAATAGCTTTTTCTGAGCCTGTGTAAATCCCCATAGGAACTGAAGAAGCGGAGGAAGGGGTGGTTAGTTTTTCAGCCGTTGAGTACCATGGACAGGGATTTGCTTTAGAAAATGCTGTGGCAGAATGGAGAGAGAATTAGCATGCTAATCTGCTTGTGATGATATTAATTTTAGACAAAGACTGTTTCAATGCCTGCAGTTAGCCCGAATAATCATAAAAAACAGCCCATGGAATTCTAAGCATCACCCACAACCACTTGGGCAAGCACAGGAAGGAAAGAGCCCACTTCAGTGTAATAAATAGCTGCATGCATATAACACAGTCTTGGTGAGGATGCCGCTGACAATCTCTGCAAATGCATTGTCACAATCAATAACAAGGAGAAAATATGGTTAATGAACACAGAGCTAAACTGAGGAAGCAGAAGCAAGGAGAGAAGGGCAGGCAATGATGAATGCTTCTTTGTGAAAGCAATGGGGCTGTTGAGACTGCATGGATAGCAGTGGCACAGTGACATGGGGAAGGGGACTGTGTCCCTAACAGAAGGATTCTCCCTGCATGTGCTTGAGTAGAACCACATAATGGAGTTCAGTAATGTGCTCTAGTCATGGGCCATTGCAAGTCCATATGGAGCATCCCTGTGTAACATCTGCCAGGGTTGGTTTCTGTCTCCCCTGCTTTAGCTGTTGCCCAAATGCCGGTGTACCTTCCTATATAATGGCAGTTTCAAGTTATTGATTATAGGGCATACTTAGCAATGGAGAGAAGCTGTTACTATTTTATCCAATGCCCAGCAAGCTCAGATTTCATGAAATGGCAGCAGCTAAGGTGCCAAATGATATTCTTCTGGTCCCAGACTGATAGGTTTGGGAATCTATGTTGCTTGACCTAATTCAGGTTCAGAAATAATGACAAGGCACACCTTCAGTTGTGGATCAAAATCAGGTGCTTGGGATTGTGGTGGTCTGAGTGTTTGTTTGTGTCAATCCCAAATGCAGGCTTAGTGCATAACCTTTTGTACAGCGCGGGGATTTCTCGATTGCTCTGGCTGCAACTGGCATGATGGAGATAGCTATCCCATTCTGCCTCATTCAAGAGTTTGGCATCTTCCTCTGAGCAACCTGAGCTTGGGCTGATGTCAGAGAGAGGATATTGAGCTAGATGGTCCATGGACCTAATTCAGTTTAGCAGCCCCGATGGGAAAAAGCAAGGCTGAAAATGAAAGACGGTCAGGAAAGAGAAAAAGGTGATGTAGCAAAAATGGTAAGAAGGAAGCAGCACAAGACAGCATGCACCAGGTTCTGTGAAAGCAAATATAATGACATCAGAGGTGGGGGTAGAGGCAAAAAAATCAAAGAGAGATAAAATATTGAACAAATGCATTTTGGTTATGTGGAGCTCAAGTAATTAAAATGGTATTAACATTAACAAGAAATGCAATGATGTTGAAGGCAGTGCCCTTTAAAATTGAATTTCTCATCTCCCTCTCTTGTAAAATCATGGGAGTTGTGTTTTGGGGACACAGCAGTACGCATCATGCTTCTATGAGCTGGCAGTCCTTTGTCTAACTCATTTGGAGGAACATTATGATAGCCCAGCGACTGTTCTCCTTGTGTAACGTTAGCATGAATTACCTGGACTGATGCTCAGGGGTTCTCTCTGTGTCTCTAGGATTGCCTCCCCCCAGTTGTTGCCCTACAGATGCCATTGAACTACAAGTTCCCTAATCCTTGACTGTTGGCTACACTGACTGGGAGTGATGGGCCTTGCAGTCCAAAATATCTGGAAGGCCCCAGCCTGGGGAAGGCTGCTCTCTAGAGGCTTTGCTGTGGTGGTGTTTTAAAAGCATAATGCTCCTTACAGCCTGATCCTCGGAGTGCTGTGCTGCTGGAGGTCCCTGTGAAGTGAATGAGGCAGGCATGTACCTTTATAGAATATTTTGGAAGAGCAGACTGTCTGTCTTCTGGGCCAGCTCCTTAATGGGGTGGCTCCAGCTGGCTTCTGTGGTTTAAATTAAGCTCCAGCCAGAATCCCTTAATGAACATGCAGTTGCTGCTGTTGACCTAACTCCCTCTCCGCAAATGTTCTTAAAAGCTTTCAATCCACCTGGGTTTTGGAATTGTCCCCAGCAGAGATCCCTGGGCAACTTGCATAGCAGCCTCTGTGTGCCTGAGAGCCAATCTGGATGCGAAGGGTTGCTCAGGGAGCTCTAGGGTTAAGTGCTTTGCACCTGCTGTTCCGCTCTCTTCTCCTTGTCATTCAAAATAGACTTAGTGCTCCTCTCATATATATTCTCCCAGCCCAGACCAAGGGGGATGTGTGAGCCCCTAATGTAGAGTTCGCTTGTTTATCACCCCCCAGCAGGTGATAGAGATGGTGATATTCTTTCAGATGCTGTGGAGCAACTGGAAGTGTGCAGTTCGCACATCTTGCTCTGCATCCCTTCCATATCGGAAGCTGCTCCGTGTTCCTCCTTCCTAGTAATAAGGCTAATAGTGCTTCACTGCCCTTGAGGGTGATGGTGGTAAACACTATAATAAAGACTGGGAATCACTTAAGACTGTGATAAAAGACCCTTCACATAAATTGGCTGCCACATGGAGGCCATTTGAAATGGTGCCTGCATGGCAACTTCTCCAGGGAGCAAGCTGCTCAGGGACAGTGGCTCACCTGTGCCAGTGGACTGCAGGCCTGCCGAAAAAGGAGAAAGGTGGCATTGCAGCGCCTTGTCCAAAGCCAGCAGGAGGTTTAGACCCTGAGGTCCCATTTTAAAATTAAATGCAGTAAGTCTGCAGCTTTCACGCATTTAACTTGTATACATTCAGCTTTATGTGTGTGGCAAAAATGAAAATGAAAATAAATGGAAAGGGGGTGGGGCTCGGGGGGGGGATGACTTGAACCCAGTGTGTTTTGGCTATACACTATTTGGGCTTTAGCCGCTATCCCCAGATCATAACCCCAGCATAAGTTGAGTGTATGGTACACAAGGGATGGGGAACCTGTAGCTCTCCAGAAGTTGAAAGACTCCAACTCCCATCAGCCTCAGCCACCATGGTCAATAATCAGAGATGGTGGGAGTTGCAGTCCAGCGACATTGGGCAGCCACAGGTCCCCATTGCTGCAGACTACAATAGGCTTGCTGTCCCACCAGAGTAAACACTGGCCTGTGAATCACCCAGGTGAGTTAACAAGGGGATGTAGATGAACAACCCTGGGGATACTTACTTTGGTAAGTACCTGGATGGTATAAGCAAGCTCTGCCTCTGCCCTGTGCTAGCCATTTTAGATTCCTTGTGTAACAATATTCCTCTGCCTGAATAATGGAGATGGCTGGGTCGTCCTCTGGCACTTGGGGACTCTGGTCCCATGCAGCCTTGTCGGGGCAGAGGCATTGCAAGGTCAAGGGGAAGGATTGCTTGGCAGAGCTTAGTGCCACTGATGTGGTAACTCGATTCCCCACTTTTCCCCTTGACTGCAGCTGATGGGGAGGGGAGCAGAGATGCGACTTGATCAGAAGCCTGCCTGGCTGAGGGAAGCAGCAGACCAGGCAGAGTGCAGGGCTTGGCACCATCTCAGCCCAGAGGGTTATTTCCCCCCACCCACCCCAGACAGCTGAGTCCATTTATTTTTAATGAGCTCCCTTAGAATGCGCAGTGAGAAGGAGAGAGCAGCGCGAGCGGCAGATTCTCCCCAACCGGGACAGGCAGAGGAGACGGCACATACACAACTCTCCTTTTTCTTAAGGGGGGAGGCCTCCCTTCAACTGCAGCCGCTGCTCCTCTCCCCCTGAGGCGGGGATCCTCTTAAATGAAGTTTGAACTTAAAATGCAGTCGAGCACAGAGGAGGAGAGCTGGCTTGAGGATCAGTGGGAGAAATGGTATGTCTGGGGGCAGGAGGGGGCCTGTGGGGGGACGGGACACAGAGCTGGACGTGTGCACCTGTACAGCGTTTTTACATTTATTTATTTTTTAAAAAAGCATTTCCGTTTGGCTTTATACCAGCCTATTTATTTAACCGGTGAAGTCTGACTTGCTAAAAACCCTGTTTGAGCAAGGTGTCTGCATAGCAGCTGCGGCCTCTGTGTGGAGACTTGGTTGCAAACTTTTATCTGCTGCGAAATGGGATTGAAAGGCAGTCGGAGCAGGGCAAGGAAACCAGACCAGGTAGAGCTCTGCTAGTCTCTCTCTGGCATGGCTGGCTTTGAGCCCAAATGGGACTCCTTAGTTGCCAAAAGGAAATATTGGTCTGTCAAGAGAGTTTTCTTTCTTGGTGCTAAGAAGCCGTCTGTAGGAGAACTTTGCTGTGGGGGAGGTCAGGATCATGTAGACATTGTGGTGAATAAGTGGTGTGGGGAGGGCAGGAGTAGATTTCCCAGCGCCTTGGCATGAGCCTGTAAGTTGCCACTTGCTGTCACTGATGGATCAAACACACAGCACACCCCAGAACTGAATATGTGGGGCTCACTGCAGGGAAAATCCTCCAACCAATCATACAATTGGTGCTGTCTTCAGTTCCACTTTCAATGAGAAAGTATGGCAGTCCCTTTATGTCAGACAGGAGCAGATTTAATACTGCTGTTAGCTGGGAGTGACAAACCAAAGGCTTTGCAGGGCTCTTCTGAGTGGGTATAGGTAATTGGGAAAAATGCTCCTGCTGGGCTATTGTGGTAATTGCCCATTCGTTAGCCTCCCAGTGATGGAGACAGATATTTGCATGCAATAGAACAAGTATGAACAGAAGAGATTTCCTGACCCCTGTGACCTCTCTGGAACAGGAGAGGGAATCAATTAATGCTTTGGCAGCCCATCATATAGACTCTCCATCCCTCTCCTAATATTCCTCTCTTCTTTCTTCCCTTCCTGTGTGCAGCCCCTCAGAGACGTACAGGTTTCATGTCAAATGCCCCACCCCCTTGTTAATCCAGATGGGCAATTCAATTACAGCCCTGCTACAAATCCCTTCCCTAACTCCAGCTCCATGCAACTTTCTCTGTAGCTCTGGAAATCCCTGGTCCCGATATCACTGTGCCAATGCAGGGGAGAGCAGAAGACAAGGCACCACGCTCCTTGATGGGTATCTTTTGCCTCCTTTGCAGTGTAAAGTACAAGCCAGAGAGTTGCAGTTCAAAATGGTATAATAATTTATAATATTAATAATTTATTATTTATACCCCGCCCATCTGGATGGTAACCTCTTACACGTGCTCTGCCTCCCAGTGTGACTGGTAATGCCCAGTGGGGAGGGCGGGGAGTTTCCTCCCTCCGTGAGTAATAAAGCCTAAGCAAAGGATTCAGCTGGGAGCTGCTGGGAGAGCAATGGCTTCCCTGCTGAACCCTGCTCTGTGCAGCAGGCTGCGCTTCAACCAGCAACAATTTTCTCTGTGCAAAGACTTGCCCTTGGCAAAATGTCCCCAAATGTTCCCTGCTGTTCTCCTGTGAATTGATCTCAAGCAAAAGCCATTGACTGCATATTGGAGGGGCTGCAGAAAGCACTTTGGCAGGGTTTCAGAGGAAGGAATTAGAATCTATATTGATAAGATGCATTGAGATGATCTGTGGATGATTCATTATTTCCTTCCTTACTGCCTTTTTCTTACCTCCACGGGGAGCAGATAGGCTGACGTGTCTACTCTGGTTCTTAAGGCTAAATGCAGTCTCTTCTCTTGAGGATATTGTCAGTGTTGGGGAAGGGCATTTCCTCTTCTGTGGGGAAAGGGCACGGAGGGGGGGGGAAAGAACATAAAAGGCTCTTTCTGCGTCTGGTAGATCCCTGGATATTAGGGAGAAACTGTGGTTTTCATTTGGAGGAAGCTGATTGGGCAAAGGCCAGCAGTAAATTGCTAGATATTGTCTATGTTTCTGCTCATACAGTTTTGTTTTAGAGTTGATTTATAAAACTATTGGATTGAATTTTTGTGTATTTTATACTTTGATATCTGTGCTGTAAACTGCTTTGGAACACAACTGATGAAGGGCAGTTTAGAAATTAATTAAATAAATGCACTTCAAAGGATTAAAGAAGGGTAAGTCCTGTTGTTGCCAAGTGTTCTTCTTGGTAGGTTTTCTCACTCTTTCTGTCTGAACTGCCTGGAAGCCTGGACAGCTTCCATAAAGTACCAAGGTGGTGTACAACAATATAAACAGGTACAATAAAACAGAAGATGCCACAAAACAATACAGAATAACTGGTTCATCTTGGGGGGGGGGGAATTAAGCAACTGAAAAAAGTGTGAAGAGTTATAAACTGAATCTTCTTTAGTCAAAAACCTGCTTTTCTCATGCTCTGTCCCCACTTCTTAGTTTCCTTTTCATATTGATGGTTTCTTTATGATGAGACGTACATATGGCGCAACACAATTGGGTCAATTCTGCAGATGTTCTTGAATAATTCAGGCCAGACAGAGCATTTGGGTTGAATCCGGACAGTTCTAGGATCCTAACATTTTAAGACCAAGTTCAGCCTAAAAAGGAGTTGACAGCGAGCTAGAAAGGTGTCCATTGGTTCTGCCAGATGTTGCTGTAGTGTACAGTATTATGTTGACATGGTTAATTTTTCACTATTAAAATGCTGTTTTGAGATATCTGGCTTCATCTTCCATTTTCATAATGCATATTTTCTGAAGAAGTCAAAACATTCAGAGTTGGGAAAGAGGTTAGATGAGGGATGAGAACTCAAGTTACTTACAGATTGTAACTATCTTGCTGGAGTGATTCAAATTTAGGTTTGTGCAGTTGAAGTGGTTTTACCTAGGAATTATGAGATAGCAATTAATCAACAGGAAGTTGTTATAATATCTGTGCAAACAGTTCAGGATTAATGTTTAATAAATAGCCATGGGGGAATGTGAGTATAAGGTCTGTTGGCTAATTTGGCTAAAATCTATGCAAAGTGGTAAGGAAAATGAAATTGAGTGGAACTGTTTATCTGTGGAGACTTCAGCATTAGGGGTTAAAGGTAGAGCCCTCCCAATCAAAAGGGACATTATTAAAGACAACTAAACCATCTCAACAGGTTGAGTATTTGCATCCTGACCCCCTGCTCTGTCTTATGAAACTGAGCAGCCAGAACCCACATTGCCACTCTGGGTGACCACTTGTACAGTGCATCACCAAAAAGAAAAAAGAACAGATTTGCATTTATAAATGCAAATTCAGAAATCATTGCAATAATTTAATCAGAAGAACATCTCAGCGTATAGTAGGGAGACTGTGCCCTGTGAACCTGCTCTGTCTCTCTGCTAGGCAGTTTTTGAGGACTATCCTCTACAAAGTAGGACTCTTGGCCACCCTGCTGTCACCTGGGATGAAATAGATTATCGTTCATCTTTATTGTTTAAATTGGTCTTTTGGAGGAGGGGGATATTGGGTGGGGGCAAGCAAGATGCTGACTTTGCAGCTTGCTGTGCATTGTCTGTTTTTCACATAAGCACGTTTTCAGGGACTGTTTGCCAGTGAAATTTGGCAATGAAAAGACTTGGATCTCAAGGATGTTGCTGTGATTGACAGAAAAAATGGAGATGTGGTACCAAAAGAAATAATCCAAAATCCAGGGGCAGGAGTGATGCAAAGCCTCACAAAGATGCTTAAATGTGTTTGTTTTAAAAGCCATACAAATATAGTATGCCTACTATGTTTTGCTGCCTTCAGGGGCAGAAATATTCCTAAAAGCTTTAAACCACAGGTGTGCAATGTAGGGAATGCTTGCAGCCCCCAACAACACCTGAAACTGCCTAATTCCTTCCACCCTCTTAGAGTTTCTTCCATCCCCATTGTTTCCTCTCCACCCCACTAGTTTTTAAAATTATTTCCCCCTCTTTCTTCATAGTTTCAGAGGAACTGATTTTAAAAATGGTAGATTTCTGCTACATATATGTATATTGCACATTAAAGTCAGGAATTACTTTCACTTGTTTTCCAGAACAGTAGCAGTACAGTATTGGTCTGGTTGTATTAAAAACACCCTTTGTATTTGAGAACAACCCCATTAAACGCAATGGGGTTTACTTTTATTCTGAGTCAACCTGCATAGATTTGAGGATTCTTATCTGAGTAGCCATAATAAAAATTGAAAGCACAGCAGTGTTTATACAACATTAGCTATTTTTTATTTACATATTTTCTTACATTTATATCCTACTCTTCTTCCATCATGGAACCCAAGGCAACATACATATGATTTCCTGGAGGTCTCCAAATCCAGGCACTGACCAGCCCTAGTCCTGCTTAACTTCAGTAAGATGATGACCTCAAGTGCCTTCAGACCATACTCTGAGACCATTCTCAAACACTTTCATCTCTGGCCCATCATTGGCTTTGGCTTCCATAACTGTCAACATGCAGCCCCTGAGAGAATTTTTTTCCTCTTGACGGGGGGGGGGGGGGAGTTTGTCCCCTTGTGGTTTTAAGTGAACTATATCAATGAGATATTTTTGCCCCTAAAGAAAACAACACAGCAAAGCACATTGGGTAAAATTATTATTATTATTATTATTATTATTATTATTATTATTATTATTATACCCTGCCCATCCGGCTGGGTTTTTGCGGCCCTTCTGGGTGGCTTACAACATATCTAAAAATGTAATAAAAGCATCAATCCTTAAAAACTTCAGATGTATTCTAAAAGTCAGATAGTTGTTTATTTCCTTGACATCTGAAGGGAGGGTGTTCCACAGGGTGGGCGCCACTACCGAGAAGGCTCTCTGCCTGTTTCCCTGTAACTTCGCTTCTCACAGTGAGGGAACCAGCAGAAGACCCTCGGAGGAGGACCTTGGTGTCAGGGCTGAGCGATGGGGTTGGAGGCCATTTAGGGGTTTAAAGGTCAGCACCAACACTTTGAATTGTGCTTGGAAACGTACTGGGATCCAAATGATCTGCATCCTCCAGGCATGCCTGGAGTTGTTCAGCAACCATCCACTCAATCACCTTGCCCAAGAATGGAAGATTTGAGACTGGGCGATAGTTGGCCATCGTGGCCGCATCTAAAGATGGCTTTTTAAGAAGCGGTTTAATAACCACCTCTTTCAGCGGGTCTAGGAAGGCTCCCTCACAGAGGGAAGCATTCACCAGCCCATGGAGCCCATCACCTAGCTCTTCCTGCTTTTATAAGCCAGGATGGGCAAGTATCAAGGAGACAGGTGGTCAGTTTCACTCGTCCAAGCAGCCTGTCCACATCCTCGGAGGTAACAGATTGGAATTGATCCCATACAATATGACCAGACAGAACCCTAGCACTCTTCTACCCTGGCCCTGCTCCCACAGTGGAGTCTACATCTTTCCGATTCTGAGCGACTTTATCTGCAAAGAACTTTGCAACATCATTGCGGGAGATCTTGGGCTCATCACCAGGTCCCAATGGGGGAGGTGGTTCCATTAGATATATAATATATATCATATTTTTAAAAATCAAGCTTCATTTTGAAGTTTTACCTCATCCTTTTTTCTTTTTTCTTTTGCACCAACACTCTATTCCTACCCTGCCAGCACAGGCATGCACACACCACCCAAACCTGGAAGGTGGTCTCCCTAACCCCAGATATATGGGACTTAGTTGCGATTACCCAGTAGTGAGGAGCCCTCTCTGCATGACCAGAGGTTATTTCTTCACATTTTCAAGTCATGCTGCTGAAAATAGCTTCCCGTTCTGTGTTGCAGTGGGCTGCATCTCAAATTAAACCATTAACATTGGCCTTGTGGGCTGAAACAACTTTAAACCCCTTTTTTCCCTATACTCATATAACATTTATATATAAAAAGAATGCCTTTAAATATGTTCTTTCAATTTTAGCAAATGTAGCGGTTTGGTTTGAGAGGGCTTAAAAATAAAAAGCTTCATGGAGCTAAAGGCAAGTGTGTTACGGGACACTGTAATCACTTTGATTATTTTGGTTGGTTAGCAACAGGTATGTATGTTGTAGGTAGGTAGGTAGAGAGAGAGAGAGAGAGAGAGAGAGAGAGAGAGCTTATGCCTTTCCACACACACACCCCATAGGGAAAGGCTGGGGAATCTCTGGCTCCCCAAATGTTATTGGACTCCCAACTCCTATCAGCCCCAGTGAGCATGGTTCATGGTGAGGGATGATGGGAGCTGGATGCCAGGGCGCAGGTTCCTATCCCTGGTATAGGGAGTAATTGATGTTTCTGCACATCTTTGAGAGCATTATTTCCTTTTGTACGCCCTAGTGTTGGGGAAGGAGGGGCTCAAAATAGTGCCTCCCCCAACTCTCTCACCAGCTACCACCACGTGAGACCAGCCTCTGTGTTCAGGGCTGCAGGGAATGTTGAAAATACCGCAGCACAAAGAACAGAAGAATCAGGGAAACTCTCAGATAACCAGCACAGTAGAAGGTAAAATTCCTTTGGAGTCTCTGCTCAGTGGATTATCTAATATAGTAATTGTTAATTTAGCTTGGCAGGCAATTAACCTCTTCTCTCTTTTGGATCCAGGCCTGGGGTTATAACCTTGCCCCAAGCATCACTCTGTGTGTTGTATTTCCTTTTTGGCTAGCTTTCCTTGATGGATAACCTCACATTCTTTGCCTTAACTTAGGCTCACCCATGACATCAGCCTGGAGGAATTTGAGGATGAAGATCTCTCTGAAATCACGGATGAGTGTGGAATCAGCCTGCACTGCAAGGACAGTTTGGCCTCACGGGTAAGGAAATCAGTGCTTCCTTAATTACTGCTAACGAAACACCCATTCCCACCCAATAGGCAGGTAAGGGATGCGGTAATTGTTTCTTGGCAGGTCAAGCCACAGCCATTACACACACACACACACACACACACACAGAGAGAGAGAGAGAGAGAGAGAGAGAGAGAGAGAGAGATGTACTTTCTCAATTTGAACCCCCTTCTATCTCCACCCTTTGGAACTGCTTAAGCCTTACTCATTCTCCCCAGTACAAGAAGAGGACTTGTTTGGTTCTTACCGTAGGGGACCAGACATTTTTATGATTCTTTTCTGGACGTCCTTAGACCAGCCTTCCCCAATCTGGTGCATCACTGTGCTGACTGGGGCTGAGGGGTGTTGTCCTTTAAAATACCCAAAGAGTAGCTGGTTGGGGGAAGCTGGCAGGCAGTAATGGTTCGCCTGTCTCTCTGTGGTTTGTATTTAAGTGTTCAGTTCTCTTTATGCTGCATCCTGGGTCTGGGTCACCCTGAGGCAATGTCACTGCAATGCACTGTGTCTTGACTGCACCTGGAGGAGCACCCAGGCCTGAAGCAAATGCAGGTGCCGCTGCTATTGTGTGCTTATTAAGCAATCCTTCTTGCGTGAGGCTCTAGACTGGGACTCATTCCCAGCTGCAGATCAGCAGGGGTTGGACTTGATCTATGAAGTATTAACTGTTCTCAGCCTTCGAGAAACTTTCCTCAGCTTTTATGAGATCTGAGGGCACTTAAATGAAGGACATCTTGTGTGGAGAGTTTTGCTAAGCAATGGGAATTGGCATCATCCTTAGAAATCCTGCAATAATCTCAACTTTTGATTGGTAGAGCCTTCAGTCTATATTGTACTGAAGGTTCATTTCCTTTTATGAGGCTTCATTTTAAAAGTTCCTCCCTTCATTCCAAAGCATCTTGCATGTCTTTTTATGCCCACATCTCACACTCCCATAGCGCATGATGGATGGTTCTTATTTCTTGTTTAGGGAGTTGTTTAATGTTTGATGTTTTATTGTGTTTTTAAGATTCTGTTGGGATCCGCCCAGAGTGGCTGGGGAAATCAATCAATCAATCAATCAATCAATCAATAAAATTATTATTCCCATAGCTAATTGCTAACACTAGAGCTGCTGAGGTTCAAGCCTCAATGACAGCCAAATCCTTTTGTATAGAAGCCTTTCTCCCTAATCCCAGATATATGTGAAGTGGTTATGGTTAATCGGTGATTAGGAAAGGAGCTCAGCACATGCTTGGAGGCATTCTTCTCTATGTTTACATCACACAGACCCAAGCACAAAGCTGTTGTCTGGAAAGAACTTGTGATTCTACCCAAAGTCTGGTTTTGTAGATGAGACCTTTTGTTTGGATTCGGGGTTTTTCCCATGGAAACATTTCCTCATGTGAAACTTAAGGAGATATATGGCCATGTGAGATTTGTACCACCACAGTGTGTTAGGCACCACCTTAGATCTGAATCTGCTGAAATGAAGAAGAAGAAGAGGAGTTTGGATATGATATCCTACTTTATCACTACCCTAAGGAGTCTTAAAGTGGCTAACATTCTCCTTTCCCTTCCTCCCCCACAACAAACACTCTGTGAGGTGAGTGGGGCTGAGAGACTTCAAAGAAGTGTGACTGGCCCAAGGTCACCCAGCAGCTGCGTGTGGAGGAGCGGAGACGGTTCCCCAGATTACAAGACTACCACTACACCACACTGGCTCCCTGCACTTTAAATGAGCCCACAAGGGTTGCAGGGTGACTTGGTAGTGGCTCTAGCAGTACTATGTCGCTAGCACTGCAGTGCTGATGGAAAGCAAATGCAACCAAGTAATCCAGCACTGTATCATGTACCTCAACAAGGGAGGGGCATGATAGCCCATTGGGTACAAAAGTAATTCCTGCTCCAGGATCCCAACCAGCCTTCCTGGCTTTGCTGGCCCCAGAGCATTCAACCTGCCAGAACATGAATGGGACCTACCATGGGGAAGGGCCATAGCTCAGATCCGCTTTGCATGCAGAGGATCCCAGGTTCAGTCTCTGGCATCTCCAGGTCAAGCTAGGAGAGACCCCTGCCTGAGACCCTGGGGAGATGCTGCCAATCAGTGTAGACAGTATTGAGCTAGAGGGACCAATGGTCTGACTCAGTATAAGGCAGTTTCTATGCTCCTAATAGTAGTAAGGCAGGCATGGCCAAACTTGGCCCTCCAGATGTTTTGGGACTACTGTTCCCATCATCCCAGACCACTGGTCCTGTTAACTAGGGATGATGGGAGTTGTAGTCCCAAAAACATCTGGAGGGCCAAGTTTGGCCATGCCTGTAGTAAGGGAAACAGATGAAATAAAATTGCTTTTCCTACCCCTTTCTGGGACCCCTCCCTTGACTAAAGCACATCTTTCCCACCAGCCTTGAAGGTTGCATGTTGAAGAAGTCGGGAAAGATTCAGACAGCAATTTGAGCTGTCTGTGAAAGCCACAGGAGATTGTAAAATGGTGGAGTTTCAAAACTGCATGCTTTTCTGACAACAGAGGCAGAAGTGTGATGCATTTATTATGTATGCCATGCTAGAGGGAAGAAAGCTGCGGAGATGTAAAGAAAAGCTGAGAGGGTTCTCTGTCGCCAGAGGAAGTGCGTTCTCTACAAATGAGATACAGAACATTTCAGGCTCCGGGGGGAAAGGACTTAATGGGCAACTTCCAATTAACCACTCTGAACTTCAACGCTTGGAACATGCTGGCTGTGACTGAGCCACGTAGTTTTGAGATGAAGCTCAAGAAGGTGCTTGAAGAAGAATAAAGGGATAGAAAACCTAGAAGAGATTTTTTTCTCTTCTTTCTTTTTGTAAATAAGAAGTAATTTTTAAAGAATAAACTCCGGTTATGTTACAGCTGGGCAGAGTACATGGACACTGATCAAAACAAATACGTTGTGTATCCAGGCACTTTGCAGAGACATACTGAGAAAGGAGCTAAAAGGAGAGAGAGTGATCACAGCCAGAAAAAAAAAATGCCTAAGACACAAAATTCTGAAAGAAGCTAAAATATGACTTAATGGTTTACATGGAACTGACAAAAAATTCCCCCAAGGGGCATCACTTATGGTGGGGAGAGAGAGAGAGAGAGAGAGAGAGAGAGAGAGAGAGAGAGAGAGATTGAATACCCTGAGCTGAGGTTTCTACATACCGTATTTTTCCATGTATAAGACTAGGTTTTTCTCCTAAAAAATAATGTCCAAAATTTGGGGGTGTCTTATACACAGATAGATCTTCCCCCATTTTCTTAAATTGGAGTACCCCCCCAAATTGGGGCATCTTATACATGTAAGGGTCTTATAGACAGAAAAATACAGTAATTGTTTGAAATCAGTTTTGATTGTGCAGACTGTAGTCATTCAAAATCAGAGCACCATTTGCAGAAAATACTGGGGGCTTGCTCATAAACTCAGGAGCGTGTTGGGTTTTCTATCTCCTTACAGTTGTGTCACTGGACTGGGTACTGCATAACGTTTCCGTTTACAAGGGCATATGCTGTAGATTCTTCTGGTGCTTCTTCCACCACAAATGTTGCAGTAAAGAAGCCTTATTATGACTATTCCTTTTCCAGCATAGCAGGAAGGAATGCAGTTCCATGCCCTCCCATTCCACCTGTCCAAATACCTGCCCTCCTCCCATATCTTCTCTGGGATACAGACTAAAGCCTGTTTGCTGCTGCTGCCGCCAGTGAGGAGGATGGGCAAAGTTGCCACTTCAGCAGGAGCCACAGCAATTAGTTCTGTTGCTTCAGAGCTTTTCAAAGAAAATGCATGTTCTCTGGACTAACAGGTGGCAACTGCAGAGGGGAAAGCTATATAGAAGAAGGATCATTTGCTGTAACAAATCCTGTGCCCTGTTTCATCGTCTACCAATTAAGAGTAACTTTATGGAGCATGGCATCACCCATTTTTGTCTGATGGAATTTAGTTCTGCTGCACTTCTATTGTATGGGGTAGAAGATGGCATTTTGAAACATCTTGCGTTATGTATGGGAAGTGTCTGTTTCACTCTAAAGCGCTGGTAGTTTCTCAAATAAGATGTGCCGGGGGGTTCTGGTCAACCTGACAGCCCTGTTCTCTGAAAGCAGGGGGTTAATACTGAGAAGGAAGCTCTCCACACATGCTCAGTGGTACTGTTCATATTTATGTCCCAAGGCCCAAGGCTGAGTGCTTGCATATGATTCTGGGACCAGTCTCTGGTTTGCTCCAACTCAGATTAAGCTGCATGTAAATGGATCATGAGTAGCTTATAGAAAAGGGCATCTTGCGCTGCTTCAGAGTGAAATAGACATCAGATAGGAAGAAACTGGACATGGGCTGCATTTTTAAAAAAATTGTAAGAGTGCTGCATTGCAGGGGGTTGGACTTGATGACCATTCCAACTCCGCAGTTCTACACTTCCATGAGTGCAAATAACAGATGTCAGCAGCCTCAAACCCTGCCTGGAAATTCATGAACTAAAGACTTTAAAGCAACGCATTTCAGCAAGAACTGAAGGCTAGAAAAGCACATCCGAGCAAGTTCATGCAAGGTAAAATTAAGATATTGTATTTGTTCACCAAGAAGAGCACCCAAGCTTAAACGTACATATACACAGCCGCAGTCATAGCTGCTTTAATCAGAAGTTTGCATGCCAGAGAGTGCGTGGAAGAATGCAAACAAAACAGTTCTGCTCTGAGATGGGACCTGAAAAAAATGCTCCAGGGAAAGTATAGATGCTGTTCTGCAAAGTGTGGGTTTTGTTGCATGTAGCCAACATGTGTGGTCCAGAACCCTCAGGGCCCATGCTAGGAAGACACATCCATCTGTCCATCTCTTTGACTAAAGCTGTCTGACAGTGGAACAGGCTGCCACAGAAGCTGGTGGACTCTTTTCATTAGAAGCTTTGAAGCAGAGGCCAGAAAGCCACCTCTGAGGGATGTTGTCGTGGTGCCGTTCCTGCATTGGTAGCGGGTTAGACTGGATGACCATTGGGTTCCTTTCCAGGACTGATCCTATGGTTGCGCACACACTAACTTGCTTGTAGCACAAATATGTTTTTCTCAATCTGGAATCGTTCAGTTCATGTTTGCTCTCAACATGCTGTTTTCAATCTAGGTTGATTCTGTTAGGATATTTCCGTTCCACCTTAAAAGGGAGCAGGCTTTTGTAAGCAACAGAGTCTGCGCATGTCCTATTCACAGGATGTTTATGCTTGCTGTTTTTCCTTTCGTTTTCTCAGTCGGCTCAGACACGCTGACAGAATGGACGTGTTTTCTTTTGTTCTGTTAAACGCTAAATAAAGTCTGTAAACTATGCTCTTCTGTGATGCAAGCTTTTGGCTGTGTTTCTGCTGAAAGAGGGTGCACCAGCCTAGGAATGTGACTAAGAATTTCCAAAGGCTTTGTGCCCCTAACTGTTGGATCTGCGTGAGTACGGGAGGCCGATGGAATCTCCGAACTCCGGCTTGGGGGCCATGATGGACGTTATCTCCCTGGCAGTTTCCCAACAACAAGGTTATGGGCCCAGATTCACGGCACCTACAGGAGAGTAAAGCTGCAACAGACTGCGTTTGAGAGGTATGAAGGGGGAAAAAGCAAAACGGACGCTTTTTCTGTTTTACCTCGGCAAACAGCCTTTGATCTCTGGCAAGGCTAAATTGGCCTGGGAGCCGAGCCAAAGAGTTCGTGATTAATGGGCTGCCAAGATAAGGAGTCTTTGAAGGCATAGAAGACTCACGGCTAAAGCAAAAAGCTGGAAATGGGGTTTTTCCAAGCTTATGGAAATGCTGAGTGCCCTAAGTTGGATGGGCAGAATTATGAACCCTGGGCAAAATGGTGTGAGAGTTTACTGCGTCAGTTTGGGGTGTGGCATGTTGTTTCTGAAACCCCCCCCAGTTCCTCTGACAGAGAAATGGAGATCAGCTGATTCGAGAGCGATGGACGTAATAGTCCTATCCGTATCTCTTGAGGAAATTAAGACGCTGGCTGGCAACACCACTGCACGTGGAATGTGGTCTGCTTTAAAAAAAGCTCACAAGCTAATAATCCCAGCCCAGAGTTTGACTGCATCGGAGGTCCTAGCTGTTTCCCAGAATGCGAGTGAATCCAGGGATGCTGAGGGCACCGGTTGCAAGCTGCAGGGGGAGCTGACCGTCACGTCATCCCAGGCAGCATTCCAGCCTCCAGGGGGAGCCAAGGAGTCGGCAGCTGAGAGCTCTGTTTCTCATGGGAACCAAGGCCATCGCCTTTGCAGAGGCCGGAAAGGCAAAGGTAAACAGAGCCACAGGCAGACACCTGCAGATGGCCAGGAGCAGAGGGAGGGTGAAGAGCCCGCGCAAGAGAAAAACAAAGCATTGTTTGCTGGCACGGCTTCACCAAAGGCTAAAGGCACGTCTGCAGATGGCCAGAAGCAGGGGGGCAAGCTGCAAAAGCCCATGCCAGTGGAAAGCAAGGTTTTGCTTGCTGGCACAGCTTCACCAAAGGCTAAAGGCACATCTGCTGGCCAGGAGCAGCAGGGGGGCAAGCTGCAAAAGCCCACGCCGCAGGAAAACAAGGGTTTGCTTGCTGTGAGGACTGCTCCAACAGCCAAAGGCAGGTTTATTGTGGACTCAGGTGCCAGCCGCCACGTTTCCAAGGACAGGCATCTCTTTATCTCCTTCAAGCCTCAGGAAGGTGAGATCCACCTGGCTGATGGAAGGACGTTGCAAATTGCTGGAGAAGGGACTGTGAAACTTGCAAGTTTGCACACAACCATCAGCGGTGTACTATATGTTCCAGGCGCTGCAAGCAACTTGTTGAGCGTCCCACAGCTTACTGGGCGTGGTTTTCAGATTTCCTTCAAGAGGAGCGTCTGTGTCATCAGTAAAGGCAAAGAGGACTATTTGCATGCAAAGTTTATGGATGGTTTGTTCCATATAATTTATGAGGACACTGCTGTTGTGTCAAATGCTGATTCTTGTTGTGTTGCACAAACTAACAAAGTTCTTCATGCAGGTTGCATTCATGATGCGCATCGAAGGTTTTGTCACCTCTCTTGGAAGGCACTGGCCAAGATGCCAGAGGTGGTTGAGGGTTTGAACATCAAACCCTGTAAATTTCACATGAAATGTGTATCTTGTGCAGAGAACAAGGTGAAGGTTGCTCCAAAAGGCAAGGAGTCTAGCAGGCAGGCTTCCAAACCCTACCAGCTAGTGCATGCGGACCTGGTTGGTCCACTTGCGCCCTCTATAGGAGGAGCAAGGTACTTCATGATTCTGATTGATTCTTTTTCCAGGTACATTCATGTGTATTTGCTCGAACAGAAATCGCAAGCGTTTCCAAAGTTTAAGGCATTCTGTGCTTGGTTGGAGAATGTGCACTGTAAACGTATTTCTTGTTTATTTACTGATCGGGGCGGGGAGTTTACTTCTCAGCAGTTTGAAGCTTTCCTGACTGAGAAGGGAATCCAGCATGACATGTCAACGCCCAGATCGCCATGGATGAATGGGCTTGCGGAGAGAGCAAATCAGACATTGCTGCAAGGAATCAAGACCTTGTTGCATGATGCCAATCTCCCTGATAAGTTTTGGGGGGAGGCTCTAGGGAATTTGGTTTACACCGTTAATCGCAGATTGTCATCACCCATTGGTTGTACCCCCTATGAGAAGATGTTTGGCAAGAAACCCAACACCAAACACATGAGAATTTTTGGTTCTGACATGTGGATACGCACACAACAAACCAACAAGCTTGGGAAGCGTGGGGCACATGGTTTGTTTATGGGGTACGAAAAAGGTGCATACAGGGTATGGATGACTGACTCTAAATCCATTAAGTTCACAAGGAGTGTTGAGTACAATCCTAAGTGGGGGGAAAATGTGGGAATTTTCCAGAGTTACCCAGAGGAGGATGAAGGTGATGTCAAG
The DNA here is from genome assembly GCF_965112155.1 of Podarcis liolepis. NCBI lineage: Eukaryota > Metazoa > Chordata > Lepidosauria > Squamata > Lacertidae > Podarcis > Podarcis liolepis. The sequence continues at coordinate 51,517,651 of NC_139554.1, read as the reverse complement.
CAAGCAGCTAAAGATGAGAAAGCTGCTGATGATGAGGAAGATGATGAGGATGATGATCAGAGTTCGGATTCCAGTTCAGTGGGCGGCGCTGCTGCTGATGTCAGTGAGAGTGATGACACAGCAGACTACCAGAGCGCAAAGGCCTCAGTCAGACCGTCTGATGCGTCTGACAATGAACTGGAAGAACCACTGTTCACCATTGGTCATTTTTCTCCTAAGAAAGAGGAGATGAGTCCAGAAGACTTGCGTCTAGTACGCAGATCTGAAAGGGCGACCAAGGGCAGACCTCCAAAGAGGTATGCTGATGAGTTTGCTAAGACAGCAACAGCTGTTCTTAGTAGCTCAGAGAAGGTATGGGAACCTTCAAGCTTCAAAGAGGTTCAGGAGTTAACCTCTAAAGATGCTGAGCCTTGGCTTAATGCCATGAAGGCTGAAGTTGATTCCTTGAACAGGAACCAAACTTGGGAATTGGTACCGGTAGTCCCAGGAATGAGACTGGTTGGCAGCAAATGGGTCTTTAAGGCCAAGACAGATCAGAATGGCAAGGTAGTCAGACACAAAGCCAGATTGGTTGCCAGAGGTTTTTCACAGGTACCAGGACAGGATTACCACGAGACCTACTCACCCACAGTCAAATATGAGAGCATTCGGCTGATGCTCAAGGTCGCTGCGGAGGAGAAACTGCATGTTTCCCACCACGACATTAATACAGCTTTTTTGTACGGGATTTTGAATGAACAGCTGTTCATGCTTCCACCTGATGGGATGGAGATACAGAAGGGTATGGTCTGTAAACTGCGGAAATCCTTATATGGTCTCAAGCAGAGTGCCAGGTGTTGGAACACAAAACTCACTGAGACATTGCTTTCTCTAGGTTTTCACCAGGGCAAAGCTGATCCATGTGTGTTTGTCAAGGAGGAGGGGCAAAACAAACTGTATTGTTTATGTTTTGTTGATGATCTTCTGATGTTTTGGAAGAATCAGGCTTTTTACCAAAGCACCCTAGCTCAGCTGAAGGAGCACTTTGACATGAAGGATCTTGGTGAGGTATCCAACTATCTTTCTCTGCAGGTGGAGAAGGACCAAGCAGGTAATTTTCTGGTACACCAAACACAGAAAATTGCTGATGTGTTAACCAGGTTGAATTTGGTTGATGCAAACCCAGCAGACACACCGATGGTGACAGGTTACCAGGTAGACAGTACTGCTGAAGCGTTTTCTGACACAACGCTGTACAGATGCATTCTAGGCAAGCTGAATTTCATTGCCAGATGTTCAAGACCTGACATAGCTGTAAGCTGTAATCTGCTTAGCAGACATGCCAACAATCCTACGGTTCAGGATTGGAAAGCTCTGAAGCGCATAGCCCGCTATTTGAAAGGGACTATGCACTACAGGCTGAGGTTCACCAGTCAGAAGACTGGAGGTCTTGAAATCTTTGCTGATGCAAGTTTTGGAAGTGACACCACGGATGGTACAAGCACTTCTGGTGTGTGCTACATGTACAACCACTGCCTGTTTGACTGGTTGTGCAAGAAGCAAACAACAGTGAGCCTAAGTTCCTGTGAAGCAGAACTCAATGCTCTGTCATTTTCACTCATGGATTGTGAATGGTTGATGCAACTGTTTAAGGACATCAGGGTGTCTGTGAAATGTCCTGTACAAGTGTATCAAGACAATAGATCTTGTTTGGCTTTGCTGAACTCCGAGAGTTGCAAGCAGAGAACCAAGTACTTGCAGATTAAGTTACATCGTGCAAGAGAGTGTATCCAGAAAGGACTGATTCAGGTGTCCTACATGGCAGGAAATGAAATTCCTGCTGATCTGTTGTCTAAGGTTGTTAACAAAGAACAACTAAAGGTTTATGTACAAAGGTTGCAATTGGGTGAACCACAGGTACAACAGGTTACACGGAAAGGGGGAGGATGTTAGGATATTTCCGTTCCACCTTAAAAGGGAGCAGGCTTTTGTAAGCAACAGAGTCTGCGCATGTCCTATTCACAGGATGTTTATGCTTGCTGTTTTTCCTTTCGTTTTCTCAGTCGGCTCAGACACGCTGACAGAATGGACGTGTTTTCTTTTGTTCTGTTAAACGCTAAATAAAGTCTGTAAACTATGCTCTTCTGTGATGCAAGCTTTTGGCTGTGTTTCTGCTGAAAGAGGGTGCACCAGCCTAGGAATGTGACTAAGAATTTCCAAAGGCTTTGTGCCCCTAACTGTTGGATCTGCGTGACTACGGGAGGCCGATGGAATCTCCGAACTCCGGCTTGGGGGCCATGATGGACGTTATCTCCCTGGCAGTTTCCCAACAGATTCTAGATACTACCATCTTACTAGAGTGGCTGTGGTTACTTGATATGAAAACCATCTCCCTGATTACATCATCCATGCTTTTCCTTTCTACACATGCTCCAGGTGAATGAAGAAGGAAATGGTGATTGCCACCTTACTGCAATGAACTTTTATTTTCAGAATGACAGTTTTCCAATGAGCACTTTTCAGGAGCAAAATATATACGCGATATATCTGGTTTGTGTGCGGACTGCGTAGGGAAAACAACCCAGTCTATTTAAGGAAAACCATGTAGGGAAAACAATTCGGTCTCCATTGATTCTAGAATAAAATTTTGGTTGTCTACAGCCTAAGATTCTTACATGTGATCATCTTGCCAAAGAAAAACCCTTTGCTAAAATGCCCAGTAAGCCTGAATGCCAGAATGTGACAGCTGATGGATTAGTTTCAACACACACTGACATCTGCACTAGAGCCACACTGCTTTGACACCCTTTCAGAGTTCAAGCCCACTACAGATGTTCTGAAGGAGACTTGGGACAGAATGGCTGTCTGAAACATATGCTAACAGAATTGGGACAGACGGTGTCAGGCAGACGAAGGGATGGTAGGTTTTCAAATGGTTGACTAGAAATTTATGACCTTCTGCGGTTGCAGTAGCAGAGCTGAAAGGGATGGCTAGCACCAGTACGCTTTTGTCTACTTTCAACAGTGTGCTTTGCTCTGTATAAATGTGTGCTCTTAAAAATCCACATGAAACAAGTTGAGGCTTAGGAATGTGTGTTAGGAAAAATGGGCAATGGAGAGAGGTATCTCAGAGGTTCCCCACTGCTGCTATAGCTGGATGTATAGATAAATAATCCTGAGCACTGCCCATATCAAGCTATACAGCTGCCAATTTTTAGGGCCTTGTTTTGTCTAACATTGTTTTATTCCCTCTCACAATGGAAGCTAGTTTGTGAGGTTGTGGAGCAACTCTGTCATACTGCAGCGCAAAGTAAGTTTGAATAGTTTGCCATGCTAGTGAAAAGAAGTGAAATGCTGGGGTGTTAATCATTGTGCCACATTTTAAACCTTCAGTTTTGTTTATACCAGTTAATCGGGAAGGACCACAAAATAATTACAATGCAGTTTTGAAAGCGATTCATTATTGCATATAGCCTGTTCTCCTCTCTTGGCACACACTCCTTTCCAGGCCTCCAACATTTCTGGATAATGGATCTCTCCAGACAGGAACTTGATGCTGCTCTGTCTATTACTTCATAGTGCACCTGCCATTCTTAAGTGCACCATGTAAAGTAGACAGCTTGATGATCCCCAGCCCAGCTCCCCAGAGGCAAGCGGTGACTGCTCATGCATATGAATGCTCTAAAGATGTGTGGTGTATCATCAGGAATAAATAGTGGTTTGGAAGAGGAGGAAGAACTGAGAATGGAACTCGGATCTACTTATGTAGAGGAAAGACTGAACTTTTCCACTGATATGATTCCAACATAGTATCAGGAACTCAGGCAAAAATAAGGAGATTTTTCTCAGTGAAAAATACCCAGAATTGTATTCTGATTAAAGATAAATGGTGCTATGGAAAGATGGTGAAGCTAGAGTGATAGGGCTAAGCACACACAAAAAAGTTCGCGAAGAACCTTGAGTTGTAGTATTTCATTGGCCTTGCTGTGCCATTAAACCCCAGGGAGGAGAAGAAAAAGAAAAGTCTGAATGATCTGTTGTCCATGGAAATCATGATGCAGCAATTCTTAGTGCAGCTTCAGTGAGCTGCATATTATTAAATCTATACTTACGAAGAACATAAATCTGGAAAATGGATCACAAATCAAGGCCGGGCAATTGAGAGAAAAGTGCAGCTCTCATCATAAGGCAAACTGGGAATGGCACAAAAGCAAGCATTTATAATAGGGATGGAGAACCTGTGTGCCTCCGGATGTTGGACTCCAGCTTCCATAAGCCTCAGCTAGCAAAGTAGCCAGGGATGATGGGAGTTGGAGTGCAACAACATCTGGAAGGCACACAGATTTCCCTTCTGTAATTTGAGAGATTATGTAGTATGTAGTATGCCTGCATCTTACACACATTTAACATGTGCGATTTCACCTATACACAGGCAGGGAGGATGTGGGATGTCCTGCAAGATTTTGTGAGAGCTTCCCTATCATTCCCAGAGCCAGAGTGGGCCTTGCTGAGAAGGAAGGCCAAGAGCTTGAAATCTCTTTTTTGCATGGGGAGCCCCAAGCATACCAAGAGCTTTTAAGTTCTCAGCCTTGCTTCCTAAGACTGTTTGGGGGAGACAAATCATGAGTCTGTGAATTAACTCAGGATAACGCAGCAGGAGGAGGAGGATCGGGGGAGAAGCGAAGCAGCCAGGCTTTTCTTTCTAGGTACCTGCACATTTTCTTGTGCTCTAAGACCATGGTTTGGTTGAGCACTATATGCAAATGAAGCCATTGTGTGGCTATAGCTTTGCAGTTCAGTAAGTGGTCTTTAGGAATATGTGGCGGATAACTTTGGCTCATTTATTAGCTAGTAAACATATTGATGATAGAAATAAATTTCCCTCAAGATCAGTGTGGCTATTGACCCAGAAGGAATGGGATTGTCTTCCAGCATATTATGGGGCTTGGCTCACTTGCTTGAATTACCTGGATCTGTGTCTTCTGCAAAGACTTTTCTGTGGAGCACATGCTCCCTTCATCTGCCACGTTATGTGTTCTGAACAGTGTCAGGAAATGAAGTGTACAGGTGGTAGTCTGGGTATGTTTGGCACCAAGGAGTTAAAATCAGTGTATCTTTGTCTCCTTTCAGCTCTTTGGTTTTATGACACTCTCAGGCTTTTAAAAAATGGTTGTACAGCTGTACAAATGGTTTCTTTCTTTTTAACTTAAAGCTCTTGTTACCTTAAAGACTTAAAGATTCCTTATTTACCACAGAAAGGCATTGAGAAAGCTATTTCCTGCGTCATAGAGCGACCCAGTGCATAATATTTACATTTTCAGAATGATCCATAGGCACTTCAGTGGAGACACTTTGGGGATTTGGTTTTGCTTACCAGTGAATTCCTTATGAGTTCTAACAAGAGTTAGGAAAAATTGCCATGCCCAAATTGCCTTGGCGTTACTTCCTTAAGCTATTCGTATTCATTAGATTACTGCAACGTGTTGGGCTGCCTCTGAAGACTGTTCAGAAACTTCAGCTGGTGAAGAATTGGGCAGTCAGGTTCCTCATTGGGGCAAGACAGTTTGAGCATATTACGCCAATCCTGGCCCGACTGCACTGGCTGCCAATCAGTTTCAAGGCTCAATTCAAAGTGTTGGTTTTTGCTTATAAAGCCTTAAACAGCTTAGGACCGCAATACCTCAAGGACCGCCTTTCCCCATATGAACTGATTTGGATCCAGTGCTCATCATCTGAGGCCCTTCTTTGTGTGCCTGCTCCATGAAAGTTCCAGATGGTGGCAGCACGAGAACGGGCCTTTTCTGCGTTTGTGGAATGCTCACCCCGGGAGGCTCGCCTGGCATCTTCATGACATATCATTAGTCGCCAAGCGAAAGCCTTTCTCTATAACCAGGCCTTTGGCTGATTAACATTCTGTGGCCCTTTAAATGTGTCTGTGGGAGGGGGAGTTACTGGTTTCTCTTTGTTTTATTGTGTATTTGGTGTTCTTATTTTGTATTTTTATGTTGCGAACTGCCCTGTGATTGCCAGATGAAGGACAGTATAGAAAATCAATACAGTCGTACCTTGGATCCCGAATGCCTTGTGTCTCGAACGTTTTGGCTCCCAAACGCCACAAACTCAGAAGTGAGTGTTCTGGTTTGTGAACGTTCTTTGGAACCCTAATGTTTGACTGGGCTTCCACGGCTTCCGATTGGCTGCAGGAGCTTCCTGCAGCCAATCAGAAGCTGCACTTTGGTTTCCGAACATTTTGGAAGTTGAATAGATTTCTGGAACGGATTCAGTTCGACTTCCAAGGTAAGACTGTACATTGATTGATTAAAAATGTAACTACTAGGAACTCTCCAGTAGGTGGCAGCTGAGGTCATGATCAGTTTTTTGTTTTTCTAGAACTTGCCCTCTGCACCAGGGGTAGGGAATCTATGACCCTCCAAATGTTTCTGGCTTACAGCTCCCATCATCCTTGATGGGAGTTGGAGCATCTAGAAGGTTACAGTTTTCCCCTTCCTAATCTACCCAAAACCCAAGTTTGGATTGCTTAGTTGCTAGAATTGTGACAGAATAGCAAGAGCATCTGTAGCTAAATTTTGGAAAACTTTTTGTTTGGGCATCCTAGGTTATTGGTAAGTCAGAAGTCTGGCAAGTAGCCTCAGTTTAAAAGATTTCACATGAGCAAGGAGGTTCATGGTCGAATGACTCCCTCGTTGTATACAGTATGCACTTTAAACTTGTGAACATTCTGCTGTATTTGCTTGGCAAAATAATTTTTAAAAATTAAAAAGGAGGTGGAAAGGGGGCAAGTGTCCAGGAAAAAAAGACTTTGGCGATTGTACCCAATCTCTGCAAACAGAAAACCAAGCATAGGACTGAGAAGGCTACGTCAGAACCCTTTCCTCAATATCTAGTTTTCTTTACTCAGGGGTTCTTTGGATGAAGAAGCAGTCTCATCACGTGAGCCTCCACCTGCATCCCAAAGTGCAGGCACAGGTTTACCAGCTGATATTTTTTATCTGTATTTCCCCAACTTTGTCCTGCAGAAATTATCTGTTACACAGTAAACAGAGGGGGTGGGAGTACGGTGTCCCAATTATTTGTTAGGGCTGCTGTGAGGAGTGGTTTGTAAGAGCTTTTGATACGGTGACAAGTCGACAGCTTCTCTTCTAGGTGGCTTTGATTTGGAGCTTTGATGCCCTTTCACAAGGAGACGGTTGCTGCTGATGAATTGCGACTGCCTGACCCACCCTCCTCCGCTTCCTAGCCTTATTACTGCTCTCATTCTTTCTCTCCCTCCCTCCGTCCCTGTTTTATATCCTGGCAGAGCCATGTGAATCTGCAGACCAGTGGCGTTCTGGGAGTGGGTGGAGGGGAGGCCAGCCGGCTCCAGGCAGAGATGCTTCAGCTAGACCTGATTGATGCTACTGGGGACACCCCAGGCGATGAAGGGACGGCCCCTGAGCCGATCAAGAAGGAGCCCCCGCCAGTGACCATGGACACCTACAGACCCAAGCGGCCCACGACACTCAATCTCTTCCCACAGGTGCCTCGGACGCAGGTGAGTCCCTTGAGCGAGAAAGGGGGTGAGGTGGGTAGGGATCTGCAGGAGAGGGCAGGGCAGGAATAAGACAAGCACTGTGTCTTAGATCTGAATAGACGTGTTTTGGATTGCTCTGTGATCGTTCCCAGTCACTGTCAAGCAGAAGAGGAGAGCTGATAGTTCCCCCCTACAGAAATAAGTCAGTGTCTGCAAAGCAAAGAAAGCATGTTCACCTCCCTGAACTCAAACCTCACATCCCCCCCCCCCATAGTTGTGTTGCTTATGGGCAAGAATGTGTTCTAATTGGTGGGGAAAGCTGCCAGAGAGAGCCTTTGGGGTGTCTTGAAGCTCTGCATGCTTTATCTTTCCATAAAGATTGTGAGAGTCAATGGTAGATTCTGGGATTAGAAGGTGGCAGGGGTGGGGAGACTGGGTTTCAGTGCTTGATTTCTGAATTGAGATGTTCTGGGGCTCAAACCACTGTAGACGTTATAATCTTTAAGTAGGAAATGCTGCTGTACAATCCCAAGATTGTGTGGTGTGTGCACATGTGTGTGGGGGGGGGGACCTGTTAGCTGTGAGAGGAATGTACTCTGAACATGCTCAGAGTTTAACATTATTTCTGTTCAAAATATGTTCTGAGTCTGACAGCCGACAGACTGTGGATTAGAATAAGTTTTAGTGAGTTAAGAAGGCAGGGAATCCATTTTGGAATGGACACTGTTTTGGGGAAGCGAGAATTACCCCCCCAGAAATGAGACCATAGGGATAACATCCTGGAAGTGGTTAATCCCTTTACCGGGAGATGTTTGGCTGGGATAACAGCTCTGCTGATGAAGGGAGGCTGTGTGCAGTGTTTATGTGTGCAAGAGGGTGTGGGTGGAAAGAAAGGAACAGCTCATTCTCCTGCATACTCAGTGGGGCTTACCCCCAGGTGAGGAAGTTAACACTTCCATATCCTGGGAAATATCAAACCGTTCCACAGCATCTCTTCTGTGCATTCCCGTCCTCAAATGAGTCACGCAGATAATAAATGCCAAGTTTCCTCTAGAAATTCTTGGCATGTATACTGGTGCCTTGTTGTTTAATTTATCCTGCGTCGAAATGGTTTATAATGCATTCAGTCCATGGTGACCTTCTCTTCTGTTGAATGGCTGTAGAATTGTGCATTGTTTCGTGCCTAAGGAATGAAGCTCTAAAAAGCACCAAGATTCTGGACTTGGCCCAGAGAATTGTGAGGCCATCTTTGGCCACACCAGAATTGTCTATAACCTGTTGCACCCTAGGAACCATTGCCAGGAAAGATATACCCCCTGAACAAGATTAGACACCTACCTGGTCAGAATAACTTAGTAGTAGTTCAAAGGGGATTTGCTCAGAAAAGAACAATGTGGGCACAGAAGAACCAAAATTACAGAGGGGCAGCCATGTTAGTCTGTAAAAGTAAACACAAAGAATCCTGCAACACTTCATTACATTAAAGGAAACAAAATATTCCAGTTAGCTCTGATGGCTAGATCATGGTGCTGATAATGCGAAGGTTGTGGGTTTGATCCCCATAAAGGCCACCTGCATGTTTCTGCATTGTAGAGGGTTGGACTAGATGGCCCTTGGGGTCCCTTCCAACTATGATTCGATGGTGGTGTAAGGAAGAGTACTTGCGATGGGAAGCAATTTTACCAGGAAGTGGGAAGAGAACTTGCTGAAAGTATTCAAAAGGGAGCATTTATTAGAAGTAACAGGAAATGTGTGAGCAGTCCATTTTGGCTGTGTTGCGTGATACTGGAAAGAGTTTTTAACTTCCTTATATCTGCAGCATCCCTCCTCCATCCGGGAGCAGGAGTGTAGATTTCGGCGCTCCGTGTCGTAACTGTTCGCAGGCTAGCCACCTGCAATCTCTTTATCTGCCTCTCTGTTGTTTAGTCTATAGAGCAAGTAGGGTTCCACACGCAACAAGAGGCTATTTTTAATCGTATGCTGTTCTGGGATATTGGCTCCACTTACTATATAAGAAGATTTTCCCAGTGACGTTAGCAATGGAAAGTGCACCGAAAGGCAGGTGCTGCTCCGTGCAGCAGATGGTGAAGACTGCATGTCTCTCTCTCTCTGTGTGTGTAGGTGGGGGCTGGGAATTGGTACCATTATGCAATTGACAATAGAGGCTATTAAAGCTCCAGCTGAAGAGCTGAACGGCTTGGGCTGGAGGAAAAGGGAACAAGGATAGAGCCCTCTTCTCCAGCTTTTGCCAACCTGGTGTAACTCCCAGCTTGGCCATACTGGCTGGGGCTGATGGGACTTGTAGTCCAGAACACCTGGAGAGTACCAGGTGGGCCAAAGCCACTCTCATCACAGCTGCGCCTCCAACTTCCATAGGAGAGTGAAATTGGAAAACACCTACTGTCATAGTCTCATGCACCCTGTAACGTTCCCTCTGGCACCGAGGATTAGGCTGTACCCTGAAATTTCCGCAAGAGATACCCCACTTGTTGGCTTTAGAGCTCAATGCCAGCAGTTTTGAGCTCTGTCTTAGAACCAAACAAGATGAGATAGAAGAATAGCCGTGTTTGAATTTTCACAGCAGATGCACCTGCAGAGACAGCCGTTATGATGAGGACCACAATGCTGGGTGAAAGATTAATCCTTGAGCAGGACATATTGGGAAAGGTGCCCTATACAGGCACCCAGTGCAATTCCCAAAGAATAGTTGTAATACGTTTCACTTTAGGATCCCATACAGCAGCTGAGCTGTTGCATTTTGCACTATCTGCAGCTTCCGGACACTCTTAGAGGGCAGCCACGTGTCGAGGGCATTGCAGTAATTCAGTCAGGAGTCTACCAGAGCATGAATAACGGTAGCTAAGTTATGCCAGTTCAGGAACAGCTATAGGTAGTGAACCAGCTGTGGCTGGGCACATAGGCGCCCGGGGGGGGGGGGGACAAGCTCCCCCAGTATTTCTGATGGAAGGGCCAAGACCCCACAAAGTTTTGTGGTAACATAGATGCACACCATGGGGCATGCTTGCATCACGCACACAAGCCACGGGGTGCCTGCACCTTGGGGCATGCACGAGTGACACCAGCACACCATGAGGCGTGTGCGCACACTACAAGCACGCCATGGGGCATGCTGATGTCATGGGGACCTGGGGTCCCTCAATTATGGGGGCAAGGTGGCAGCCCTGGCTGGGCATGTGCACACCTTCCTGGACATCCAGTCTCGACTTAGAATCAAGGAGCACTGCCTGCTCCATATCAGTGAGTGTGAATCCCTCTAGAACAGGTTGCTTACCCTGTTCCTGGGCATAGGAACCACCTCCCATCTTGTCAGAATTCAGCTCCAGTTTATTGGTTCTCATCCAGCCCTTGACGGCTGCCAGACTTTGGGCTTCACCTGACTCAGGTGGTATAAAAAAAATAGAGCTGGGTGCCATCCACAAATGCCTGGATCTTCTCACTCAGCAGTTTCATATGTGTTTAAAAAGCGTGGGGGAACAAGGTGGGTGCTTGATGATGAGCCAAAAATTACTCTGCAGATAGCAGAACCATCACAGTACAGTGCTCCCAACTCTCAGTTTGCAGGGCTGCTCCAGGAAGGTACCATGGTCTCTGGTATCTAAAGCTGCTGAGAGATCCAGGAGAACCAACAGGGATCCACCTCCCCTGGTATAGGGGCTGATGAAGGGACTAATCTGACTGATCCCTTCATGATAGATGAAGGAGCTGATCTGGCTTGCTTTACCAAGATGTGGGTGAATGAGCTGGGTGGGCCTGTCTGGGTATTTGGTACAGCACCAGACTGAGGCGAGTGTGTTGTTGTTGTCCACAAAAGTACAATCTCCTTTTCCAGAAACCTCTTGATCTTGGGATGGGGTTCAAAGGTCTGCCGCTGGTGTTGGGCCAGAGAGACAGTATGTTTAAAGGAGACAAAAATACTATTCTTGCAGTTTGTGCATGCATACTATCCCTCAAACACATACTGATGTATTATATTTATTTCTTTTCAATAGAGGGGAGGTGGGATTTCCAGTCCAAGATGCTGAATCACCAGAGTAATGTTAATACAAGCTTACTGCCGCAGGAGAATGAGAGTGGTCTTGGGGAGCAAAAACAGCAGGGTGGTGAGGGTTATGATTCTGCTCACTGAGAGTGTGCGAGAAAAAGGGGTTTTTTTAGGCCAAAGCAGGCCAAAAAGATAATGCAGTTCTCTAAAGTGAGTCCCCCACTCTCCTACTAGCTAAGAAATGCTCCCTTGGAGAAAGAGTTTCAAGTTTGGGCGCAGGAAGAGGGTTGTGTGGGCAGGGCAGTCCTCACAGGTGTGAGTGTGATGAGTGATTTTGACTTGTCCGTGTTTCGCTTCTGCATATGGGAGTGGATAGGTAGAAGAATTCACAGAAGGCTACGTATGGCAGGTACAAGCAGCCATAGGTGTTGGGGGAGTAATGAAAATTAAATAGCTGTAGGGATGTTTATGAACTAGGTGAGTAATATTCATAGAAGTTAAATATGGCCTGGAGTAAGCGGTGATCTCACTTGCTCCCCTCCCCATACACCTAGTGCCAGGAAGAGCCAACAGAAATGAGTAATTTCCCAGATAATAAAGGTGGCAATTTACGTCATGGGCTCTTCCTCAGCCAGGCTGCCCTGAGCAGGCTCTGTGGGTGCCTTGACTTGCTGTTTTAATGTACTTTTCCCTGAGAGGGAAAGCTGAATATGTCTCCAGACTGACTTAAACTCTCCTTTTATCCTGTTGGTTTTGCCTGTTCAGGAGCAACAATAATGGCAAAATCTGGATGCTAAGATTGTCCGTTTCCAAAGGAACAGGCAGGAGTTTCCAGGGCACTTAGCTATGTCAGCAGCAGACCTCTCTCCAAGCTATTTCTGCTGCTCTGTCAGTCCAGCTATATATCTGATGGGGGGGGGGGGCAAAGGCTGAAACTGAGAGCTGGAGTCTGCAAGTAACCCTTTCAGGCCTGGAATTTCCTGAAAAGGCCTATTAAGAGCTGTAACCCAGATCACAAGATCTTATTCTTATCTGGGCAGAGTCTCGCTTTGCCAACTACCGTTTTCTTCTTCACTCACGGGTTGGAGGAAAATGACATTAATTTCGGCAAGGAGACAGAGAAACAGCCATGGTCCAAACTGTGGCTTTTCAAAGCTAGTTCCAGTGCAATGCTCTGCATTCACGAGACTTCCCCAGATCTGGCTTCCGGACATAGCATCATCAGTCAGCAATATGTATGACTGATCTGTTCAGACAAAATACTTTCAGGCACACAAATGCATGGCAGTCGGTGCCGGAATAATCCTGTGGAGAGAAATCCTAGTTCCAATTTCATTTATTTATTTAGATCTATCCTTTAACCTTGTTTACACACTTTATGGGCCAATATTGCTAATATGCTTATCGTCCCAGCATCCAATAAAAAGGAATGTGTTCTTAACACATTTATATCTTTGCTGTCTTCTGTACTGTACCTGCACCTGTTTAGTGCATTTTTAGAATTAACAATAATTTCCCCGATTCCATGGCACCAGTCAGATTGGTTCTGCTATAAGAAAGCATGTTTTATTTTATTATGTTATAGCATTTAGAAACTGCTTAATATTTTTAAAATCTCAAAGCAGTACGCAACTTAAAAACAACATCATTAAAACAAAAATACAGCATATTTGTTCTGTGAACCTCCCTAAGACCTCCAGGTAAAGGGCAGTATATAAATAAAATAAATAATAATTAGTAATAATAATAATACCAGTGAAACTGTAGTATAAAATGAAGAATTAAGGCTAATGAAGACAGGGTCAAATAAGTTAGAGAAAGCCTGGAAAAAGGTCCACCTTTGTCTGAAGCGAATGATGGTTGCTGCTTCACATATGGCATAGAGAAGAAGCCCTAAGGAAACATCAGGTGAAAGATGTGTTCATACAGAGGTTTCTTTCTCAGTCGGCTAGAATTGCTCATTCTCATTACAGTCCCCTTTTCACATTAATAATAATCATATGTTCACCTCCTACATTGCAATTCTTGGATGCTGCATTTATCTCCTCCAAAGTCCCTTTCAAGTAATCTAATAAATCGGAAAGATCACAACAGATATCTTTGTTTTCTAATGTATGTGCAAAGTTTTATCTCCAGCGTTCCCTGTGTGGTGTTTCTTAGACTTTATCTCATGTCAGCTACCATTGATAATTGTACCATTAAATCCAAATCTCTCTCCCTGCTAGAGACACTCAGTTGCTCCAAAGGAGTATGCTTGCTGGGCAGTGTGTCAAAATGTCCTGGTGCAGTAAGGATCTTTTGACATTGCATCAGAAGCATCCCTGTGTTGCAGTGCAGAGCAACTGGATTGTCAAAAGGGCATAAGGATAAGCGTCCAGCTTCCAGCTCATCCCTTTCCCTCAGACTTTACAGCACTGCTCTTGCGCTAAATGTGATTCCCCTCTTAGTAATTCTCTGTCATGAAACCAGACCCCGAGTCTTCTTCCAGCAACTCTTGGCCAATGTTCCTATCTCCAAACACACCCAACAAGCTGCAGCAGAAATTGCAGAGTCAGCAAGGCCAGTCTGGGTGAAGGACCTTGTACCACTAGTGTCAAGTATCATGGGTGGAGGAATAACTATGTTACAAGCTCTTCAGGAACAGGGAGCCCTACCCCTCTCCAGATCATGAGAGCTTCAAGTCTTTTGTCTGTGGCACATCATGCAGAATGCCCTCAATCACCATATTGAGATGGTTGCATAATGCCTCCAAAGAGCTCTGTTGATTCCTGTCACAAGTGCGTGATCTCATAATCCCATTCTCTGGTCATCTGAAGTGTGTGTGTGTGTGTGTGTGTGTGTGTGTGTGTGTGTGTGTTGGGGGAGAAGCTGCTTCCTTTTCTGCTAGCCCCTCCTCTGGACATGCATTGGCAGAAATGGTTTCTGTTCAGGCAGCTTGAAGCCTGTACAGTTGCCACCGGGAGCCATGCAGAGGCAGATGGGGACATGGCCTCCTTCGCCCCAGCACAAGAGCAGCTTTCAAAGCTACGTTGGCAGCTAGTGGCGGCCTCTCTCTTTCGTTGGCTGCAGAAAGGACAATCTCTTGGGACAGTACATCCCACTGCCCTCCCTTCTCTTCCTGCCTCTATGTACTGCTTCATGCAGTTCCCGGGGCATTCCTTTCGTACTGAAATCCAGCAGAACGCCAGGGAAACAAAGTGGCTAGGAAACAGTGCTTTAAGTCTCCAAGGCCTAGGAAACGTCTAGCTGCAGGTTTAGTTTTATTTTGGGGGGATATTGGGAGGAGCAAATGAAGGATTCCAAAGGGCTGCAGAGGGAAGTTAGGCTTGTGCAAATGCAGCTGAGGAAATAATTTAACATAGAAAAAATAATAATCTAATTTCAGCAAATTCAGCAAAATGGGAACTGGGAGCAGCAAATGAACAAGGGGACACATGAAATGGCTTTTAGAGAAATTTGGGGGTGTTGTTCTGGAGTCCATCAGAAGTTTGCCTTTACGTTCATTGTTTTCATTCAGAAAGTATGTATGCCTTTTGTTAACCACTGGTGCAAGAATGTTTCCTTGCCCCTGCCTCTCCCATTGTACATATGGTAGTTTTCTTACTTGAATCCATTTAGAAATGTTATATGCCGCCTTTCTACAAGCTTAGCGTTCAAGCTTATCCTGTGAGGACTGAGTGGCCCTGAGGGCCTGTTTAAGATACCCTTTTGCAGGAGACAGTGCTTTTTAACTCAGCACCAGAGGAAGAGCCTTCTCTGAATCTGCTTCCTGGAACATTCTCCTCCACTTCTTCCCTGGGAAAGCAAGGACCTCCCTGGTAGAGGGATGGGCAAAGAGTCTGGTGGTACCAGGGCTGAAGCACGAGTGGGTGAGCCAAAGCAGCCTCTGGGAGTAGCTCCCTGAGGGACACAAAAGGGACTGAGGCAGCTAGAGGTGGGTTAGGGGAGAGACCCTGCTTGCCTCCCACACAGCACATGGCAGCGTCACTGGGCACAGACTTTCCAGAATCCTTTAATTCATGATAGCCAAGGTATTATGATAGTCATTTTCAAATATCTGAAGGGCTGTCACATGGATGATGGAGCAAAATTGTTTTCTACTGATACCGGGGAACTCAAACTGATGGATTCAGATTACAAGAAAGGCGATTTCAACTAAACATAAGAAGAAACTTACTCACAGTAAGAGCTGCCTCAACAGGTGGACTCTCTTTCATTGGAGATTTGTAAACAGAGGTTGGGTGGTCATCTGTCAGGGATTCTTTAGCTGTGATTCCTGCATTGCAGGGGGTTGGACTACATGGCCCTTGGCTCCTTTCCAACTCTACAATTATAGGATTTTATGCTTCATAGGCTGTGTACCTTTAAAAAGCTTACACCCTTCTCATAAAAGTGTGTTTTAATGTCTGGTACTTCAGTGAATGTCTTGCTCCACGGCCTTATCCAATCAATAATATTATTTTTGATAGGGTCTCTTTATGAAATACAATGGATACATGGTTGCTGCCAACCTATGTCTCTCCTCCCCACTCAGAAATTGAATCTCCCTTGTAAAGTTTGGGGAGACAAATGCACACTGAGATGTCATTGTGTTGAATGTTTCCCCACCGGAAATTGGCTACCGGATTGATAGCGAACATGGTGCCTTCCAGATGGTGTTGGGACTCATCATTCAACTAACATGGCTAAGCGATAAGAGATAATAGGAGTTGTCATCCAGGAACCTCTGCAGAGCACCACCTTGACTCACTCTGGGTTGCTGCTTTGGAGGGGATGGAGAAATGCCAGGAGCTACGCTGTAAAATGCAGCTCAGCCCATTGTGGCAGCAGTGTGTTAGAATGCCTGAAATTCTTTGACTAATGGGAACAATGGCTCATCCACATTTGCGTTTGCCCTGCCACTTCCCCCTGGGAAAACCTGTGATTCAGCGCTGAATTGGAACAAACAGCAGTCAGGTTTTCTGCAGAGTGCTGTTTGCTCTGATTTAGCACTAAAGAGAGAGTTTTCCAGGGCAAAGGCAAAACTGCTTGGAAACAGGATGAACAGTAGTGTGGATGAGCCCCTGAGAGAAAGAGAGAGCATTTGTGTGATTCAGTCTCCCTGCAGCAGTGAAGCACAAGTGAATGGTACCCGGAAATGTGACAATTTGCTTCTTTCTGACGAAGGCCTGGGGGGTACTTTCTCCCCCCCCCCAACCCCAGTCCCCATGCCTTGCTCCATCTCCTTTCCTTTTTCCCTTTGCTTCCATGTGGACCTGGCCTACAGTGGTTCTGGTATCTGCGGCTGCAGCAGCAACAGATGGATTTAGCTGTTGAATCCCTATGAATGCACACAGACAATAGCCGGCTGGGGGAGGGGGGAGGGGGAAGCAGCAGGGCCATAGGCTGGAGTTTGGGGGGGTGATGGGGCCCCCTTTGTGCCATGCGCCGTTTACCCTTGCAGCTACAAGGCCGCTTTGTTCTTTTGCTCAGGACACTCTGAATAACAACTCTCTGGGGAAAAAGCACAGTTGGCAGGAGCGAGTGTCCCGGTCGTCATCCCCTCTGAAAACTGGTGAGTTGTTCATCCCTGTACAGTGACTGGTTCTCTTTCTATCTTTTTCCTCCCCCTTTTTGCATGATGGTACGTTCTCTGGCACTTGGACCTTCTCACTACATCCTTCTAATGTGTTTTCACTTTGGCATGCATCTTGAAACGGATGCTATAGTTTTATTAATTGACTGGTGGCACACGAGCCATGGGGGGTTGGGTTTGACTTTTCCTGCCTGCTCTCCTTCAGAACAGGCTTATTCTAAAAATCCAAGGCCAACTCACAATGTGGCTCGTTACATCAGCTCAAGACAATCTGTGGCAGAAGAGCTAGTGTGCTAAGGTGCTGGAATTGGGTTCAAAAAGCCCCGTCAGACAAGGCACTCAATAGATGGTCTGAGAACTTAACTCTCTCAGTCCAACTTTCCTCACAGGGTTGTGAAGTGAAAACAACATGAACAGCATTCTGGGGTCCTTGAAGTAAGGGGAGATATCAAATTACCGTATTTTTCGCACTATAGGACGCACTTTTTCCCCTCCAAAAATGAAGGGGAAATGTGTGTGCGTCCTATGGTGCGAATGCAGGCTTTTGCTGAAGCCTGGAGAGCGAGAGGGGTCCGTGCGCACCGACCCCTCTCGCTCTCCAGGCTTCAGGAAGCTATCCCAAGTCTTGCAAGCCCGGCGGGATGTCCCGCGGGCTCGCAAGGCTTGCGGGCAGCAGCCTGCACCCAAAAGCTGGGGACAGCGGGGAGGCGCAGAGCCGCCACCCCGCTATTCCCCGACCTGATCTGGAGGCTGGGGGTGGGAGAAGCAAGCCTGCTTCTCCCCCCCCCCATCCCCACAACCTCCAGATCAGGTCGGGGAATAGCGGGATGGCAGCGCTCCGCTATCCCGCTGTTCCCCGACCTGATCTGGAGGCTGGGGGTGGGAGAAGCAAGCCTGCTTCTCCCCCCCACCAGCCCTGCAACCTCCAGATCAGGTCGGGAAATAGCGGGATGGCAGCGCTCCGCTATCCCGCTGTTCCCCGACCTGATCTGAAGGCTGGGGGTGGGAGAAGCAAGCCTGCTTCTCCCCCCCACCAGCCCTACAACCTCCAGATCAGGTCGGGAAATAGCGGGATGGCAGCGCTCCGCTATCCCGCTGTTCCCCGACCTGATCTGAAGGCTGGGGGTGGGAGAAGCAAGCCTGCTTCTCCCCCCCACCAGCCCTACAACATCCAGATCAGGTCGGGAAATAGCGGGATGGCAGCGCTCCGCCATCCCGCTGTTCCCCGACCTGATCTGAAGGCTGGGGGTGGGAGAAGCAAGCCTGCTTCTCCCCCCCCACCAGCCCTACAACCTCCAGATCAGGTCGGGAAATAGCGGGATGGCAGCGCTCCGCTATCCCGCTGTTCCCCGACCTGATCTGAAGGCTGGGGGTGGGAGAAGCAAGCCTGCTTCTCCCCCCCACCAGCCCTACAACCTCCAGATCAGGTCGGGAAATAGCGGGATGGCAGCGCTCCGCCATCCCGCTGTTCCCCGACCTGATCTGAAGGCCGGGGGTGGGAGAAGCAAGCCTGCTTCTCCCCCCCACCAGCCCTACAACCTCCAGATCAGGTCGGGAAATAGCGGGATGGCAGCGCTCCGCTATCCCGCTGTTCCCCGACCTGATCTGGAGGCTGGGGGTGGGAGAAGCAAGCCTGCTTCTCCCCCCCACCAGCCCTACAACCTCCAGATCAGGTCGGGAAATAGTGGGATGGCAGCGCTCCGCCATCCCGCTGTTCCCCGACCTGATCTGGAGGCTGGGGGTGGGAGAAGCAAGCCTGCTTCTCCCCCCCACCAGCCCTACAACCTCCAGATCAGGTCGGGAAATAGCGGGATGGCAGCGCTCCGCCATCCCGCTGTTCCCCGACCTGATCTGGAGGCTGGGGGTGGGAGAAGCAAGCCTGCTTCTCCCCCCCACCAGCCCCACAACCTCCAGGCTTCAGGAGAGCCCCACCGCCAGCCCCACAAGCTCGGGGGACAGCGGGAGAGGCGCAGCGCGCCTTTGCCGCTGTCCCCCGACTTGTCTAGAAGGCTGGCGGGGGGAGAAGCCTGCTCCTCCCCGTCGCCAGCCCCGCAAACTCGGGAGACAGCGGCAGGGGGCAGCGCGCCATTCCCGCTGTCCCCCGACTTGGTTAGAAGGCTGGCGGGGGGAGAAGCCTGCTCCTCCCCGTCGCCAGCCCCGCAAACTCGGGAGACAGCGGCAGGGGCGCAGCGCGCCCTTCCCGCTGTCCCCCGACTTTGTTAGAAGGCTGGCCCAGCCCCGCAAACTCGGGGGACAGCTGGAGAGGCGCAGCGCGCCATCCCGCTGTCTCCCGACATGGTTTGGAGGCTGGCGGAAGGCTTCCTTCTCCCCCAGCCCCGCAAGCTCCCAGAGCGATGCCAAAGCTGCGCGCAGCTTCGGCATGGCTCTGGGTCCCGTTCTGGGGGAGGGGGAAGCTCGGGCTTCCCCGCCCCAGCCCCGCGCCTGGCGGGGGGGGATAAATTTTTTTTGCCTTTATTTCCCCCCCCCCAAATCTAGGTGCGTCCTATGGACCGGTGCGTCCAATAGTCCGAAAAATACGGTAATAACAATACTTGGGGAGGAATCCAGTGTCCTGCTAAAACTAAGTTCTGTCAGCGAGAGCATTTCTGCTTGCCCAGTGGAATGATCTGAGGGAAAGATTTAACTAATGAGCCCTGTGAGCAGAAACCTGGGCAAGGACTTCCACTAGTGCAACGGAGCTTCCCTCCTTTCCCCACTGCCACAAAATTGGCTGTGTGGAAGTCAGGAGAAAACCTCTGGAAACAGTGGCGTAGGAAGGTCAGGTGGTACCAGGTGCGGAAAGATTCTCGTCACCCCCCCACACACACACCTTTGATATTTTTTTTTACCTGCAAAAATGGTTTTACGTTATTTCATATTTTCTTACAAAGAAATAATAATAATAAGAAATAATAATAATAATAATAATAATAATAATAATAATAATAATAATAAACTTTTATTTATAGCCCACCCTCCCCAGCCAAAGATGGGCTCAGGGTGGCTAACATCAGATACATAACATCGGTATAAAATCAAACAATAATTAAATTACCTCCTAAAAACATGTCAAAATCAAATTAAAGTCTAATTAGATGGCTTTTCAGGGTTAGGGTTGGGAACAGTAAGTGCTCCACTGAATTGAAATTTCAGCCTTCATGACATAGGAAAACATCCAAGTAAACAGCTATTTTCGTGGAGGAGGGTCAAGATATTAACTGATATGCATGAAATTTCATATATAGCTATATAATCCCTAGTGTAGTAAGATAAGACCTTTGGAGCAGGCATTTTCAAAAAAAAAGTTTTTTATGAACTGCCCTAGTAGGGCAGTAATTGTTCCTTGATAATTTGTCACCCCCCTCTATGATGGAACCTGGGTCGCCCCCCATTCCTATGCCCCTGTCTGGAACAGGACATGGGAGGAAGAGAAAGCAGATCTTCCATCAGGCAAGCAGAAAGCCTTGTGCTGACAGAGCAATCTGCTTAGTGTGCTACATTTATTTCCTTCCTCTCATAAGATCCTTGTGGTCCCTGGAAACTAGTTCCTTTGCTATTCGTTCCAGTTTTGAACTTACTAATTCCAAAGATTGGCCATTCCAGTTAGAAGGTTTTATAACAACTTCGGGATGTGAATGGTAATACTTAGGACTTGGTATACCAACTCTGCTTATTATTGGCCCTGACTATTGTAATGTCCCACAGGCCCCACCAAGCTCCTCTCAGCTCCTTAGATTCAGTCCCTTGGGTGACTGGACTTCACAACAGCTGCTTTTGCCACCATTCTGAATTAACTGTGTTGAGATGTACGCAGACACTGTTGCCCTCGTTCCTTTGGCTGACATAAATTCTCTAACCCCCACCTTACCCACCCTTAGGTGAGCAGACCCCTCCCCATGACCACGTTTGCCTGAGTGATGAGGTCACTCACCAAAACAGCACAACCTCCACCAAAGATCGGGGCACATCCACGGAGAGCCCGTGCCGGCGTACGGCTGCCACACAGATCGCTCCAGCCTGCGTTGCCTCGTCCCGGGCACCGGAGAAGCAGCAGGTTGCCAACCGCCCCCCACCACAGAACCCCACCGTTGTAGTAGTGACACGAGGGCCAGAAGCTTATCGGGACCGCATTCGCTACCAGACAGATGTGAGGCTGGAGGCTACTGAGGAGATTTACCTCACACCAGTGCAAAAGAATTCTGACCCTCTGGAGTCTGAGAAGCCATTCATGTCACAGTCCAGTGATAACCGGATGTCCATCAGCTCTGACATAGACACTTCCAGCTACCCACAACTGGCAGGAAAACCTAACACCTCCATCAGCGAGGAGGATGAAGTGCTGGACTACCTGTCCTCACCTGACAAAATGAACGCACCAAGGACTGTGTATGGCAGCAGCAGCAATGGCAGCTACCGGCCCTGCCATAGCCGCCAGAGGGCGTCTGTGAGCTCCGACACCAGTGCCCTCTCCTACGATTCGGTCAAATACACTCTTGTGGTAGACGAGGATGTGCAGCTGGAACTCGTAAGCCTGAAACAGTGTTACTCGGGTTACAGCGACGAGAGCGATTCAGCCACTGTCTACGACAACTGTGTCTCCTCACCCTATGAGTCAGCCATTGGGGAGGAGTATGAGGAGGACGCCCTGAAACGTGACTCTGTCTGTCTCTCTGAGGACTCCACCCCTGAGGCAGACATCCATTTCTCCAAGAAGTTCCTCAACGTCTTCATGAGCGGACGGTCACGCTCCTCCAGTGAGTGCTGGGGCAAATTCCAGTATAAGCATTGGTATTGGAGCGGGGGGCGGGGAGGGACCTGAAATTTCACAGTATATCATAGCAGATTTCACTTGCTCAGGCCTTAAAACCCAATGCCTTGGGGGGGGGGGGTACAAGGAAGTTGTTGGTCAATACAAGAGACAGTTCTATGAAAAATAATCTTGTTAAGACCAAAGGTGACCTCAGAAGACCTTAGAGCAACT
The DNA here is from genome assembly GCF_965112155.1 of Podarcis liolepis. Classification (NCBI taxonomy): domain Eukaryota; kingdom Metazoa; phylum Chordata; class Lepidosauria; order Squamata; family Lacertidae; genus Podarcis; species Podarcis liolepis. The sequence continues at coordinate 51,495,582 of NC_139554.1, read as the reverse complement.
TGGATGTGTAGTTCAAGAAAATGTCAAATATGTTCAAGAGCAGCTTTTGCCAACTGGGTTTCCCTCCAGACACTTTAGACTATGACTTGGTTGTGATAGCTTGGGGTGATGGGAGCTATAGTCCAAAACATCTGGAGGGAACTGGATTGGTGAAGGTTGGTTCACAGTCTCATGCTGGTGTCTGAATGGGTTGAGGAACAAAATCTCCCTAAACATAAGTGTATGGCCATGGCATAATGCTTTCTCAGAACTCAATAAATCAAGATTGCTTGGGGCAATTTATTGAAAGGAATATGACATGGGTATTGTTGCCACACACGTTTCTTTTGTCCCACTATCACCTCTGGCAAGCAGGGTTTTAGAAACACTTCAACGCCCCGAAAAACTTGTTTACCAGAGATGACAGGGAGAGGAGTATACACACTATGGGGAACAATCCGTTCCTCATATCACCTCCAACACTGAAGGAAAAGAAGTATGTCTCCAGTCCTTTTATCTGCTCCACAAGAAGCTACCAGCTCAGTCAATTGGTTGTTTTCATGTAGATGCTTATTAAGAGGCGAAAATATGCTAGACCTTTTTGACTGGCTTTTTCTCTAGTGGATTCCTGCAGGAAATCCTTGGGCTACTGTCACGTGTTGCTGCCTCCATTTTATCTTACATTATATTGAATTGAGGCTTACATTATGTTGAGTTTTGGAAGCCATCAATTTCTGCCACATTTGCAGGAAGTGTGGTAAGGCTGCAGGGTAAAGCTTTGGCTAACTTTGTTGAGAGCACAACACCATTGTTCTCCCAACTGGATATGCTGTGAAATAGTGGCTCCTGTCAGAACTTACAACGATGAAACACACCCACCCAGAATGTTATCATTGGTCAGGTTATACCTCTCTGTATCGCACTGTCCCATTGAGGGTACCTACACGAGAGCAGCTACTCGTGCATAGAATTCCCACTCCTCACAGAGAATCTTAGGAAGCTGTGCAGTTAAGATGATTGTTGGGCACTTCTGATTTGGCAAAACAGGTTCCAGAAAACAGTTGACTTCATTGCTTGAAGATGAGAGTTATTAGGTGGCTATAGTATTTTCCCCCACTTCATTTTCAGGTGCTGAATCATTTGGTCTCTTCTCTTGTATTATCAATGGGGAGGAGCAAGAGCAGACACACCGAGCAGTCTTCAGGTGAGTGCAGATAAAACCTTTTGCCCCAGAATCCTCCCATCCACCCAAACAGTGGTGTTTTCCAACCTGTGACCACCTGAATTGCAGAGATGTCATCTAAGGCATAAGGTTTCTTCAGTGGCCTTGATCTATGGATCTCAGTTTGTGGTACAGATAGAAAAACATGCTTGGAACTGGGTTCTCACCCATGGAAGATTTTCAGTTCAACATCCAGGGTTGCCTATATTGGACGTTGGTTGTGAGGATTTGTTAAGCCAGGGGAGAAATTGTTTTTCAGCGCTTATGTATGCAAATAGCATATCCCTTTTAGCTTGATTTATAGGGTGCAAAAGAGTTGTCAAAAGTACACAAAACTCCATTCGTAATGTTAGGCTTTGAAAGTTACTGGACTAATACCCAAAATCCATTATGCCTGGTTGAGTCACCAAGAAGTCTTCCTCACAGTGGCCCTCTCCATTGCAAAGCTGAATCCAGAGAATAAACACAGCTCTTCTAACATTCATTCCCTTGGTTATATCAAAGGATTGCTTATTCCTTAGATTTATTGAGCCTTCCTCACCAATAGCTCCAACCAGGCATAACCCAAAAGAAAAGTTTGATGATTCTTGAAACAACCCTTCCCTTAACTTGTGGTTCTTGGCATGGGCTACCCTAGGCATGGGTACCCTAGGATTGTGTGGCTAGGCTAGGATACTGCCAGCTAACACTGCACATTCATTGTGGCGTCTTCAGTGGGGTAGCAGCTGAGGAACAGCATATGGCAGTTTGAAGTAGCTACTTTTGCGGGGGGAGGGAGTTAACTATGGAGAAGTAGCTCCTTCAGTCTTCCATGAGCAGCTCCTCTGAGGTAGCACCACTCATGGGAGAAGTTATTTGCTAAGCCAAGCCTAGAGAAATAACATCTGTGCCAACATGCAGGCACTTTTCGTCTAGTGTGCTAGCAGTGAGAGTTTAGGCTGTTACCTTTTGACCCCAATACATAATTTTTTGCAGGTCTCTTTCTTGAACCTTACGATAGGCTTGTATCTTCAGAGCTTTAGTTAGATAAGTTGCATGGTTTTCTCTTCAGGTTTGTGCCTCGTCATGAAGATGAACTGGAATTGGAGGTCGATGACCCTCTGCTGGTAGAGGTTCAGGCAGAAGACTATTGGTATGAGGCTTATAATATGAGGACAGGGGACCGGGGCATCTTCCCTGCTTACTACGCAATTGAGGTCACCAAGGATCCAGATCATATGACAGGTACTTAACCCATCAATGGCTCTGCTACCCACACATATCTGCCCGCTTGTACCCATTCCTGCTCTGTGCTCATGCACTTCAGTCCTGGCTCAGAGCTGTCTTGTAAACCAGGACTTTTCCTGAGAAAATGCTGACACTTCAGACACTCTTCAAAGTGGAATGGGAAAGGGCAAAGCTGGTGTACAAATTATCACTCATATGAAGGAGTGTAGATGTTCACGACTTGTGTCCCATCCCTGACAGCTATGTCAGTAGTTAGAGCAACCAGAAGTCTGTTCCCTCCTAACTTTACGTCATGTAGGATATCTATGTGAATCGGATTCTTCTCACCTACCTTGAACTTTTGCTTTTCAGATTCAAGCAAGAGTAGTGATTGGGTGGACCAGTACCGGGTGAAGTTTCTCGGCTCAGTCCAGGTTCCATATCATAAAGGCAACGATGTGCTGTGCGCAGCTATGCAGAAGGTACTGTCCCTGCCCATCCCTGCTAAGCCATGGTTTTCCCATGGGACATTTTCTTTGGTGGGAGGGAAAATGTGATGTTATTTTGTTTAGAAAATGTATATTGTGCCTTTCAATGCAACTATTGAAAATACAACTATTCTCAAAGCAGAGAAGATCAAACCAACATACGATTAAAATGCCAAGAAAACTACCGAAAGGAGGTGTGTGGGTGTGTTAAGTTACCAAATTAGCACATTAACCATAAAAAGCTTCTTGGGTAAATAAACTTGCTTTTAGTGCCTACTTAAAAAGGCAAAGTCCGGAATCTAGAAGATCTCTGTAGGCAATTGGTTCTGCAGTCTGTGGGCCTCCAGCCAGAAAGCACTTTTGTGGTGTCTACCAATTCAATAAAAAATAGAACCACCAGGAGATTAGCTGCACTTATCTTTAGGGAGGAGAATATACATATGCAGATGGTCCCCATAGATATTCCAGGCCCAGGCTGTGAGTGACATTAAGATGTCCATACCAGCATCTTGGCCTGGAACCAAGTGGCAGCCATTGGAGCTCACATAGGATTGGTATTATCTGCTCCCCATGGCTGTTGGTAGAAATCAGACTGGTGTTTACATTCTAGACTAGTTGCAGCTTCTGAATAACCTTCAGGAGCAGCCACGTGGAGAGTATGTTGCAGCTGTCTAGGTGGGAGGGTACCATGGCATGGCACCACAGTGACCAGATCTCTGTCTTCTAGGAAGGGGTGCAGTTGGCAGATTGGTGGCAGCTGATAAAACATACACTTAGCCACTGCTTTGGACATAGAGTCCAGGAGGAGGCCTAGATTTAGGAGGCACACACTTCACTTTGAAAACCTGCTCTTTCTGGGGTAACCTCATTCTGAATAGGCTTTTTGTCACTCTGCTGGCATTTACCCTGCCCACTATATGCAAGTCCATCCTGAATAGATAAAGCTTCCATTGGTTTATCCTCATCCTGTACATTAGCAACATCTGAATGTTATGTGTGCTTTCTGGAATCTTTCATCAAGATTCCTTGATAACGCCATACCTAGTTCAGATGGAAGTGGGGGAACGAGAGCTAAAACATAGAAGGAATTAAGCAGTAGGCAAGTTTGAAAACACACTCCTCATCATTTGTTGCTGTTGTTATCTTCCTCCCTAAGGAGCCCAGAGCAGCTTGCAACAATAAAACCACATCATAAAACAACAGAATCAGTGTAAAATAATGTATCAATTAAAAAAGTTGAAATACCGAACACCATACCTAATGCAGCAGAGAAGATTAATAAATCATCCATACCCTCTTCGCCCTTCACCAAAGGCATGAATAAGCTGGTGTGCTTCTAACTGTCGGAGAAAGGATGTCAGCATTGGGGACAAGTACAATAACTTGATTGAGTAGGAATTCCACAACTGAGGTGCAGCCACAGAGAAGGCCCTGCTCATTTCATAGTCAGTCAAGCCGTGCTCATTGGCAGAACCATGGCAGAACTCCTCCACAACACTTAAAGCACTATCCAGGTGGTATTGGGGAACACACCAAAAGCTATCATGGGTTATAAATATTAACACACTTCCTTGTTTTCCAGCTAAGCTTCAAAAAAGCAGTTCTCTTGGTATTTAGTGTGGGAAAGATACCTGTGGAGGTTGCTTATTGACCAATGCCAGTGACATCACCGATGCCCCTCCTTATTCACCATCCATATTGCAGTTCTGCAACTGTTAATACTTCGCAATTTTTAAATAACGTGAAGAATGAATTTAACATATATTAATGTGGAGTTTGAGTGTGTATGTATATGTATGCCTATATATACAGCAATCTTGGGACATTATGTCTATCTTCAGCCCTTGTCTCCTCCCACTCCCAAAACAGATCACCCATCTTCTAGTTTCAGGTACTTTGAAGTCAATGTTTCTTGAAGCTGCCAACCTGGGAGGAGGAAAGGGGACCCCAGTTTTATATAAAATGGAGGGGGTGATATTTTCTGTGAGAAGAGCAGCATCACCAGAAACTCCAGATAGTTTGTGTGACAGCTGGTGCAAATTTTCTGTTTTGGCACAGATTGCCACTACTCGCCGCCTCACCGTGCACTTTAACCCGCCCTCCAGCTGCGTCCTGGAGATCAGCATGAGAGGAGTCAAGATTGCCGTGAAAGGCGATGACTCTAAGGATCCCAGCAAGGTAGGCTTGACCACATGTGTAGCTCTGCTGCCAGCCCTGTTCCTGGGTTCTGTGCTCTATGTGCCTCATTATTATTGCATCTTCCAGCAGCTCAGTGCTACCCCTTGGCCAATAGACAAAAGAGAGCATGCAAACGAGAGCGATTTGCATATGTCCTGGCTGGCGGTGCCTCCTGTCTTTTCCTGAAGGAGTCTATTGGGGATTGGATAACAGGGCAGAGTCACATTCATGCCCTGAAGTCCAGATGCAAAAATACATGCTCCCAGGCTGTAGGCATATTAATGCACTGGAAGGTCTGTTTGCTAAGCTGCTCCGATAATCTACGAAGCATGGCTAAACCCGTCTGCTACTATTTTAACCGGTGTCCTGTGGATCTGTGCAGTAAAGCCTCTCTGCATAAGTAGCTCACATGGAGCTTTCAAGAGGAAGGAGCAAAGCCATTCGGAAAGTGCATTCTGTTCACAATGGAAATGCCCTGCTAGAGTCAATCAAGGGCAGTGGACCTGAAAGCAGAAAGACTGGGAGAAATATATATGATAGCGTGTTAATTAATTATCTGAGCTTGTGCTGTGTTTAATCAACACAGCTGGCTTCAATTTATTTTGCTTGAACAAAACATTTGTTTGAATGTATTACTATTTTTCAAATGTGTGTAACCAACTGTCCCATTATTATATAATGTTTCGTGCACTAACGCTAAAGTAGAATCCATTCAGTTCTACCTCATGAAATGATTGTAACAGAACCAAGACCTTTCATTTATTGAAGGTTAAATGACACACAATGTAAAGGCTGGGACGTTTTGTAGCTGGTACAAGAATATTGCTTGACTCTGATACTGCTGCAGCCTTCCTATAATCCTGAACCTGAAATCCCCGCTTTCGTATTCCTGCATAAGACCCTTTAGGAGAGAGTAAGAAGCTTATGATCTGGAACTAGTGATGCCAACAGGGTTTTCTGGACCCAGGACACTTGTCTGTGGATTAGACCCTCTTCCCCACTCACAAAAGAGGATACAGATTTGCATATGCTTTGTGTCATACGCAAATTTATATAATCTTTTGTGAGTGGGATGAAGAGCCCAAAAATAGATAAGGAGCTGCACATCAGTAATAATATGTCTGAGAGGCAGAATGTCAGCGGGGGAAGCTTGCTCTGTATTTATGTTTCCATACTAGAAAAGGTTTAACCTGTTAAATATCTGCCTGCCACACAGCTGTTAAAGCCACAAGGGCATTGCTGTCCTCTAGTACCAACCCTAAACCATGCAATAAACTCCTGTTCCCTGAGTTGTTAACCTGTTATGTTACGCTTCATCAGTTGATCTTAGGTTGGCATTACTATATTCATTTCAAGACCTGACACTATATTTCAGATGGTAGGGGAGGGTGTGTACCAAAAGTGGCATAAGAAATACAGCGACTGAGGTTTAAATGCTCATGGCTGGATGAATTCAAGATTGAATGCAGTGTATTCTAGCAGCATTTGCTGTGGTTAGTTATTATTTTTATTCCTTAACAAATAGAACTGTGTTATTAGCACAGGACAAACAGACACCCATTTCTTTTTCTTGACCAACAGTAAGCAACTGTTGATTATCATACTGGGAACAACAAGCTGCTTCCAATAATTCTCCTATTTCCCCCACCCTTTGGTTGAAAAAGCAATTAATCCACTTGACAGTCCACTTAACAACACCCTCAACTGCATTTCCCTAAGAAGAAACCAACACACCTAGAGGCTATTCAGCCCTTCCCTATCAGGCCTGAATATAGCAAGCTAGGGCTACTTTGCAGGGTTGATGTAACCCACATAGCTCTCTCAGTTGCAGTACCCCTCTGTGATATGTATTTTGCATTAGCAGGATTTTTTAAAAAATAAAATCACATAATATTGGAAAAAGCTCTTTTCTTGCATGAAATTAATTCTGAGTTAGAAAGAGCAGGGATTACTTACTGTCCTAGCTGCTATTTTTGCTTTTAGGTAGACATGCTACTGCCCAATTACAGCTACACTAAAATCCTGGATTTTTCAGTTATTGTTTCTGGTCAACAATCCCATTTCTATCAGGGAAAGCCAAAGGAAGAGAAAAGCTTTTAAATGAACCTGGAAGATCCTTCAGAATGAATCAGGCAGTTCTTTCTCCATCTAGAAAAAAAGTCACACATAGAGCAAGGAAGGTAATAAAATGGCTTCAAACTGAACCCGGCTGATGTTTTTCTCAAGTGTTTGGAGAAGGGACTTCCTTGGTCATTTTGGAGATGTTTTTGGGTCTCCTCTGATGTGTGTGTGTGTAACATAGCACCTGTCAATCACAGCTGTGACTTCACTCATTGACTAAAATTGCTAAAAGATGGGAATAGGCTCATATCACACAAAATAGTCTATGCACATTTTCCTTCCTAACTTTCATTCTACAAGGGCTAAGATCTAAGTAATTTAAAATGGACAAATCAGGAGTCTGGGGGCCCTACTCTGAGGCCAGTATAGCAAGACTCCCGTGACTTGATTTTCCTTCTCATCAGCCCTTCCTGGAATTTTCCCTGTACTTCCTACCATACAAGCTTTTGCAGTGCACAGACAAACTCTTGCAAGTTATACAATGGAATATCCTTTCCCCAAAACACAGCATGAGGTCCTTTTAATTTGTGACTTGGATCTCCCAAGTGTGAGGGATCCAAACACATTTTACTTTCCCTTTCCTTCAATAAATGGCTCTGGTTCCTCAACTGTCCTAACTCTTACCCAAGCCTAACATCTTGTTCTCTCCATCCTGCAGGGGAATAAATGTAGCCACTTTTTCCAGTTGAAGAACATTTCATTCTGTGGATACCACCCAAAGAACAACAAGTAAGACCCGGCGGATGGGCAAAATGAGTTCATGGCAAAGGAGACACACAGCTCTTCCTCCTTGCACTATCCTTCAGTGTACCCTAGGCAGTTTGGGGCTTTGAAGTGTAACTTGTATAGGAAGTTCCTGTGTAGCAATCTTCTTAATCCCTACTAAACGATATGCTTGATAAAGGTGGGATGGGCATATAACAGCATTGTGATCTTGTTAATCAGACTGTATCACCTACACTTACCCTCCACTTGGTACCAACATAGATAGACAGTAGCCAGAAGACAGCTGTGAATTTGGCAGGGTGTGTGCCCATCATTTGTTGCGGGTGGGGTGTTGGCTTCGCAATCAAGCTTTATTTTTAGAGATCCAGGTGAGCTCTGTTGTCTCAGCTGCCGTTTACCAGCTTTGTCTGGTACACAAATTGCACAGGAAGAAATGTATTCGTCCCACTTCCTGCTTTTGCCCACACATGCAAAGCAAAACCAACGGCTTTCTCTTCAGGGAGGTATATTTTGTACCTGCAGGAAGAATGGAACCAGTGGGTCTTGTTTCTTTGTTAGAGAATTCATTCCTAGCATAGGATACCAGAAACCCAACCTCACGTATTGTGTTTTCTCTTTCAGGTATTTTGGGTTCATCACCAAGCACCCAGCTGACCACAGATTTGCGTGCCATGTCTTTGTTGCAGAGGAGTCCACCAAACCACTTGCAGAGTCTGTAGGGTGAGTTTCAGGCTACATCCTGAAAATTCCTGCTATTTACAAAGATCCTAGTTTACCTGGATCTAAGAGGGGGGTGTGTCGGTTGCAAGTGGGTACTGGAGATGCCAGCAGAAGCATTAGTGGCCAGGGATCAGCCACTTTTCACCCAGCTCCCAACCCCCCTAGACAGTTTAGAAGGGATACCATGGTCAACGGTATCAAAAGTTGCTGAGAGATCCAGCAGAACCAGGAAACAGCTTTGACCTCTGTCTCTAGCCCACCAGAGGTCATCAACCAGTGCAACCAAGGTGGTTTCAGTCTCATGATGGGGTCTGAATCCCAACTGGAAGGGATCCAAATGGTCCACATCCTCCAGATGTGCCTGGAATTGTTCAGTGACCACCCGCTCAATCACCTTGCCCAGGAATGCAAGATCTGAGACTGGGTGATAATTAGCCATAATGGCCAGGTCCATAGATGGGTTTAAAGGAGTGGTTTAATGACAGCTTCTTTAAGGGGTCCAGGAAGACTCTCTCACTGAGAGAAGCATTCACCACCCCACAAAGCCCATTGCCCAGCCCTACCCGGTCCTCTTGCCTCAGTGTTGAGCTCTAGCTTGTTGCTTTGCCTGTTCTGTGGAAGAATCTCAGCTCCCAATTGACATTCCATTTCATGTTTTCTTTTTGCAGGAGAGCCTTCCATCAGTTCTACAAGGAATGTGTGGAATATACGTGCCCCACAGAGGACATCTACCTAGAGTAGGGGCCGGGGCAGCCCCCGCCCTCCTGTACAGACAAGGGCCATTCCCCCCATTGTGCATGGACAAGCTGCTTTGAGATGGAAGGAGGAGTGGGCGTGGGAACAGTGTTCCTCAGTGCGCAGAGCCCCACCTCTTTCAGTGCACCTCCTCTTTCCTTGGGCTGGGGGTTTGGGATGGGTGGGGTGGGTGGACCAAAAAAAGGGTTTATTATCAGAAGAAGAAATATGCTTTTCCGTTCGTTTGTTTATCTGAAATAAAGCACCACCAGCGGAAGCAGGTGTTGCTGCCGCTGGTACAGGAGGAGAGTGGGCATGGGCACTGGGAGTGCCCACTTGAATGGGCTGCCTTGGTGCTACTGCGAGAGAGAGGGCTCCACGAGTTCTGCTCGAGTCTGTTTGGGGCCTGCTCTAGTTCTAGCTGCCGTGTTCAGCCCTTCACATTGGGAGTTTAGTAAGATGGGGATGCTGCTCTTCCACTGCAGAAGAAGGAATAGCTAATAAGCTTGGGGGTGGTTGCAAGTAGTGAGCCCAGTCCCTGGCTGGGAATGGTGGGGTTGGGGAATAGTGGAGACAGAGAATGGGGGTGGTGGCCATTTGCCCCGCCAGTTCCCAAGACATAGCATCCAAGTCTCTTATCCTGTGCCTGCAAAAAATCCGGGAACCACTGGAGGAACACTGGTGCCTGTCCTAGCCCCTCCCAGTTTGAAGGCATGTAGACAGCCAGGGAGGGCCCATGCCCTGGGAATCTGCTGATGGAAAGAGCTCCTCCACCCCGGCCCTTGCTCTAAATCTCCCTTCCCTCCATACCCGCTCTCCAGCTGCAGGTTCTACATTCACGGAGGGAATCTGGACCCTGCACAGAACACGAGAGCCAGGGTTCATCTGATTCATCTGCATCAAGGGGCTTGAGAGGAGCTCCAGCCATAAGCACAAAATTGATTCAGGAAGGGCTTGGTCCCATGGAGAAGAAGCAAAGCTGGGAGAATAGCATGAGTGACTAGGGGCTAATAAGAGCTGCAGAAAGGTGTGCCTTTGCCCTTCTCCCCCCTCCCCCCCAAAAGCAGGGGGCTCTGTGCTTCTGCTCTAATGACAACAATGATTAAACGTTGATGTTTCAAAGAGACTGCGTTGCTGTTGTTTTGTTGCCCAAGGAGACTCAGGCCTCTAAGCAAACTGCTGTTTGAGCATTTTCCTGGGAATTGCAAGAGCCAAATTTGACATTCTGCTAGCCTTCCTTGGGGAGCCACACCAGTTGCAGCATAGCAACATTCCAGGTTCTGCAACCCCCATTTTGAAACCAAATTATAGTACATCAGATTTCCAGGGAAATGTCACACATCTTCAGTTTTCAAAAGTACAGGTATAAACCTTGCATAGGCTTACAAAAGTGTGGAAAGGTCCCACTGAATCAAATAGTATCGAATGACTATGTTGGGTATTATGAAACAACTCTCTCTTGTAGATCTTGTTCTTCTCGGAATAGCTTGGCTTTCAGGCAGGGTGGGGAGCATGGCACTCCTTCATTGTCTCCCAATACAGATGGATGCCAACTCCCTCCCATTTTCATTGAGGTTCTGTCTCCATATATTTGTGAACCTTGGTGTTGTGCGTGTGTCTTTTTTTTTGCTTTCAGATACAATGGGGAGGGGGCTTAATTTGTTAGTTATTGACAATGATTGAGAAGTCTTGCTAGAGTTTACCCAGCTGTTGGCCCCCTGCAACCACCAGAATTGTGTCACATTCCCCTATTCTGGTTAAAGGCTTTGAGATGTCAGAATCCCAGGACCTCAATGGACTCTGCCACAAAATCTTCTAATCTACTAGCCTCTTCTCTAGCTAAATATAGATTGTATGTTGGCAGCTCTGTTGTTGCCAGTTAAGGAAAGCAGCCAATTATTAAGCGGCATTCAAAGGGTTTTGGGTCTGCATTTCTACCAGATGTTGGGGAGACCCTAAAGTAGGGATGGGGAACTTGTTGCCCTTCAGATGCTGTTGGACACTAATAAACGTTGATTATGGGAATTGTTGTCCAATATCTGGAGAGCCATTGAGGCACTTAACTTCTGCTTTTCTCAAAACAAAAACACTTAATTATACACAAAAAAGCCCTAAATGAAATCAATTTTGTCAAATATGGAACTGTATATATATTTACATTATACAATTCAACTCATAGTAGTCAGCTTCCATAGAATCTGGAATTTTATTGTGCAGCGGGAGCAAAGAATAGAAGAATTGGCACGAGGGGAAGAAATATTGGACCCATAATAAGAAGAGTGATGACAGGGGTGGCGAGGGAGAGAAGACAACGGCAACAGAAAGCTGTGGCCAACTCAGTCCCAGCCTCTGCAGCAAAAAACACCCCCACCCATCTCTGGCCCTCATCAATTTTTTCAAGCTTTGCTCAACACCCATAAGAGTTAAAACATGAGATGTGAGTCAAGACCTTGCAACTGCCCTGCTGAGTGCCAAGTGCCATGCCTGTAGGATGGATGCATAGAGCAGACAGAACTGTGGGGATGGGGAAGAGGCGTGCAAGTGTGAAAGAGCAAAGGAAGGGGAAGATCTCGCTTCTTACATTACTAGGTGATTTGGGTTTGAGGGGCTTTTGCTGCCTGTGACAGATCAATTAGTTGGTGCAAGCACACTTCAGAGGTGGCACCTCTATTTGCATTTCCCTAAGAGACTCAAAGGAGGTCGTCGTAATAATACTCCTCAAAATTTGGCTCATCCCGCTTGCTTTTGTGTGCTTTTTGCAGCTTTTCCGATTCCTTCCGCTGTATCCGTCTCCAGAAGTTGGGCATCTTTGGTTTAATGCCATAATCTGTGAAGACAGGAGCTAGTAAGAGAAGTGTGTGGTAATGGCAGGGCAGGAAGAGAAAAAATCACATAGGAGGGTGTGGAAGCGAAGACTCACATGGCCCTAAGAGGGGCATATTATGGGATCCTTGGGGCAGTTAACTAGAAGGCAGGGTTGGGGAAACTGGAGGAGGGATTCACCTACTGAGCGCTGCCAGAAGAAGCTCTGTGCAAAGACTTCTGCCTGCACAATAGGGTTTTTCCCTCTCCTCCCCCACATGCACCCTGAAATTGGATCGTAAGAACCTCATGCAAGCTGAGGAGAGGGAGGGTGGTTCAACTGACACACCAAAACGCTTGCAGTGATGCAGTGATAAGAGCGGCACATTGGGTTCCTCCAATGTTGTTGGACTCCAGCTCCCATAAGCCCCAGCCAGCATGGCCAGTGGTAAGGGATGATAGGTGCTGTGGTCTGACAACATTTCAAGGGCACCAGGTTGCCCACCGGTGCTCTAAGGACTGACTTATTTGAACCAAAAGGGCATCCTAGGGTGCTTAAGGCACATAGGTGTCATGTTTGCTAGTGAGTTTAGACTTCTTGGCTTAATAAGCAACAGTGGTGGCATTCAGAGGCGTTGTGTCAAAAGTCAATCAAGAGTCTTGCCTTATCCACTTCCGCCCACCTCTCCCTACAGAACCACATTCAAATTGCTTCCATTCCATACAGACTCAAATGAGGGGCTGAAATTGATAGAGGGGAGCTTTTTCTTTCTTTCTCTTGAATCCAGAAAATAGATGGTGCAGCTGGTCATGGAAGAAAACTCAAGTGATCTGTGTTCTGATACAGCTGGGTTTTGTTGTGGGCGATGATTAATAATAATGATAACGATAATACTACTTATTAGTTGCTCTCTCTTTTACAAAAAGTCAACTCAAAATTTTATTTATTAAATTTGTATACCACCCTTCATCTGTAGATCTCAAGGAGGTTCATAGCATAAAAATACAAGATAAAAATACATAATAAAAAGAAATGAAGCAATAAAAAGCCCTCCCACAAACACATTTAATCAGCCAAAGGCCTGGTTGAAGAGTAACATTTTTGCTTGGTGCCTAAAGGTGTATAATGAGCCTCCCTGTATAATGAGCATTCCACAAATAGGAGGCCACTGCAGAAAAGGCCCCTTCTCATGTTGCCGCCCTCTAGACTTCTCGTGGAGGAGGCACACGAAGAAGGGCTTCAGATTATAATCGCAAGGTCTAGGTAGGTTCATATCCCATGCACTAAAGGAGGAAACAGTATCTAAATCTCTCCAAGTTAAAGGCCTGGCTGAATGGCAATGTTTTTGCCAGGTTCCTAAAAGTAGCCAGTGGCAGTACTAGGCAGAGCTTTCCATCATCAGGGAGCCATCCCTGAAAATGACCATTCTTGTGTTGCCACCCACCCCACTTTCCTTGGAGAGGGCACACAGAGGACAACCCCAAACCACATACATGATCCAGGTTGGTTCATGTTGGGGAGAAGCAGTCCTTCAGCTGCATAAGGCTTTATAGGTCAAAACCAGCCCTTTGAATTAAGTTCAGAAACTTGGTAGCTGGAACAGGGATGCCAGATAGGTTTGAAATGCTCAGGCCATCTTGCACTGGTCAGCAATGCCTCTGCTGCAGCTTTCCCTACCAACAGATCCCCAAGATGTTGGATTACGACTCCCACCAATCCCCTATGATTACTTTTGCTGGCCAGGAATAACTGGGCTGTAGTCCAATGACATCTGGGGAACAAAAATTGGGAAAGGTTTCTCTTCTAATAACCTGGAAGGGACTTTTTTTTTTCAACTTGTGCCTAAATATTGACGATCCCTTTGCCCAGAGGTAAGGACTACAACTCCCATTAGCCCCAGCGAGCATAGGCAGGGGTCAGGGATGGTGGGAACTGTAGTCCATCAACATCTGGAGTCCATCAACATTGGCTCTCCTTGCCCTATGCTGTTGCGTAGTAGGAACTGGAAGGAATACATGCCATCCACCAGGCCAAAGTGCTGCTGCTGGAGCTCCAGGGGTGCAGAGAATTCCTCTGGGACAGACGGACTGAGCCTGCTGCAGAAGAGGACAAGGTCAGGAACTGCGATGGTTGCTGCCTAAAGCCCTGATCTTATGGACTATTAGTGCGGAGGGAGTTGCCCACGTGGTTATTTCAAAACACCTTCCCAGCCAAATAATAATTTATAAAACAAAGCACAGAGCACTAGCCCAAATGTGCAATTAAAACAAGGCAAGTGCCTCCGTAGTTAAAAAACTTTCCTCCAAACCATAACATATCCTCTTGATCAAGAAATTATAGATGTAATCAAATCACATTTTGAAAATGCAGCTATTTAAAACCTTATTAACGAATTAATTTTATCTGTTTATTACATCACTTTCCATTTATAATGCCTTGTTTGAAAAGCATGTACAGACCCGAAAGATGGTGGATAACTGCAGTATTTATTGAAGATCTTATTTTTGTATCACCTGTGGCCCCATTTCTGCCGCCCGCCCCCCCCACACACTTCTGCGTCTTTCTTCAGGACATCAAGCAATGCAGTGATTTCAAGCATTTATCATAATCAAGGGGTTTGCATGAAAATCTAAATTCTCCAAAGAAATTTGAACTTGATACATAGGAGTACATCTTTAAAGTGGTTCACTATACCAAAACAGTGGTGGCCATTACACTAAAATGCAACATGAAAATCATGCTCTGATTCAGCCCAGTGCTGTTTGCTGGTTACGACTTTTAACCGTGGTAAAATTCTGTCTAATGATACTCTTTGAGGCCCCCCTTCCTTTGTTTAGTCCCCCAACAAACCCTGAAGAAGAATGAGCATAAGCCACATATTGCGATTTTCTTTTCTTAGTGCCAGCAGGAGCAAAATATCCCTAAAATGTGCCTGCTGACAATTCCAATAGGAATTAGGGCATGTGAGAGGGGTTGATCTACCCAGATGTTGAGCCTTTGGAATATAATCCTACTGCTAGCTGTTGTTTTATATTTGGCACGCGTTTCCTTTGAGAAGGGGTCATGCACTGAGACTTAATGAATATCTCTGATTTAACCTGCTGCCATGATTCCTTAATCAAGTGTACCTGATTCCTAAAGAAAGGCAGGCAAGTGGCCACTTTTCTTCACCCTCATTCCTTGCCACATCTGGGTGGCAAGAATCAGGTATACAATTCGTTGTACAGTTATTTATTTTCCCCTAATGGAGAGTGCAGGACCACCAAGCAGTGTTTTACCTTTGAAGACTTGGCATGGACAGCCCTCTCTCTGTGAGGAGAAGCAACAGAAGCAGGAATCCCATCCGGCCAGTCAAATGGGTTCCTACTCTTATTGTCTTTCAGCAATGGAATTTAAGACAGCTCCCAGTGCCTACGATGCCATCACAAAGGGTAAAGAACACACAGCATTCCGACTCCTAGGTAATGGGCCTGCCCAATGGGGGCCAGCCTAAGAATGCAACTTGTGCAGCCCCTTCGGAAAAAGTGTCCTCTCGGACAAAGCTGCATGCTTCTACAACTCTTCTAGCTGAGCCCCATTTCAGAGAAACAAGTTTCATCCCACATGATGTACTTTCTCATCAGGCATAGCTGATCCTATGCCCACTTTCTTCCCATGAAGTCAGAGGAGAGCCCCAGCTTATGCGCCAGCCAGGCTTCAGTAACACAGCATCAAAGTAACTAGTGCACGCATAGGCAAACTTGGCCCTCCAGATGTTTTGGGACTACAACTCCAATCACCCCTAGCTAACAGGACCAGCAGTCAGGGGTGATGGGAACTGAAGTCTCAAAACATCCGGAGGGCCGAGTTTGCCTATGCCTGAACTAGTGAGTTAGGCAGCTGTGTGAGTTCAACAGAGCAAGGAGACTGAGGTATACTGCACTCCCCCCTCTCACCATTTATTTTTACCTAACAAAGACCAAACTCCAAAGTGTATTAATAAACAACTGGTATAAATTCTAGCACATATGAGGGGGCTATCAAAGGTGCTGTTCTGTATAATAGATGTGTGACTATCTGCCTGCTGAACATTATGTCCTTGGTACACTGAGCTTGTGGCTTGCAGGGGACAAATTTATTCTCTTGAGAATCAGAGAAGTTGGTGCATGAAGCCTTCAGGGACATAATAGGATAATCCCACTCTCTCCAGCTTTCACAGAGAAGGGGGATCTGTCAGTTGCTTGCATTAAGGTGTCACAACAGGCATACAGTGTATGTTTGGTCCTGTTTTAAACTGCCCTGAACCATGTGGTTCAACTAATAGGGCCAGTCTTCATCAGATGGAGACTAGAAACCCGATTGTAACTTTTCTCTCTCACCTACCCTTTCTTTAAATTCAAATTCTCCATCTCTCTCACTTTAGTTTTTATTTATGCTTTATTTTGAAGACTGGTGAGCTAGTGAAAATGGGCTTCCAATCAGTCTAGCTACTGGTCACTGCTACAAAACTGTGGAGTAGGAAAGAAGGGGAAATTAAACAAAGGCCTCTCGCCAGTAGTGACTGCAGTAGTCTATCGTTTCACCCATAAATCCCTCCAAGGACCCTCCATAAGGAGGTGACGGCACCTACCAATTACAGGGAGACGGTAGGAAGATGGGGACGAAACCCCGACTTCCAACAAACTTAAGAAGTTTGTGTGCCATCTGAAAACAGGACAGATTTTCCTTTATCAGCAAGCTTGCTGAAATGACTGATAGTCCTCCTCAAACAAATTGTTCTAGTACATAGATCCTTTCCCTGGGATTGAGAACATTTATTTCCTATGGGTTTGGTTTTCGTTTTGCAGGAAAATTGTACTACACAGCAGAAAATGGAGGGCAGTTTCCCCCACCTGCCTGTTGCAAGGAGGCTGCTGCTAGCTTTGGAAAAAGAAATCTACAAGCTGAGCACTCTCCATACTGCCTTCTGAACCTGGTGGGCCCTGATTCATGGCAAGCCCTTCCAAGTATTCAGCCTACCACTGCAGAAACAGACTGAAGATGCTGGGAAGTGGCCTATCAGTAAATGCAGCCTTAGCAAGAAGGAAAAACAGACCGTGCCAGTAAGTAACCAAGGAGGTAGGCAGCACAAGCACTTTGTGCTCCATCTGCTGCTTTATGGGTGGAGAGAGTTGATGAAGCACTCGATTACTTACTTCTTGGACGCCTTGCATAGGGCAACCATTCTGATTTATTTGACCCAGGCATCGGCTCAGGCCTTTATGTTTCATTTGCTGGGAACTCAGTTCTGCAGACACCAACCAATTTGCCGAGGCCTTTGGCCCTGCTTGCCAGCACCTCCGCAACCGGCAGTTTGTTCAGCGAAGCCCTGCAGCACACACTAGCTGTTATCCAGGCAGTCTGCAAGCTGTGGAGCTGCATATCCTCAAGGGCAGGGCAGGAAATTAAGCAGGCTGGCAGAGAAGACCAGCAGCCACAGCCCCTGGCAGACCAGGCTCCAGCCGAGCAGCATATGGACCACTGGAAATAAGCCAAGGAAAAAAGCATACCCAAGAGCATTCCTGGCTTGCTGCCTGAGCTGGCCCAAGGGGTGCTCAGTTCCCTGCCAACCACAGCACCAAACTGCATATGTTTTTACTGTGAAAGACGAGGTGGGGTGGGGAATAAGCCTGGCTGTATAGCCAGAAAAGGGTAATGGGTTTGTGCAAAGAGCAGCAATAGCTTATTGTGAGTCTGGAAGCAGCCTTTCAGTGATGACTCTGGATTATGTGCCAGATAATAACATTAAGAAAATGGTTTGGAGCACATATCCTCACAGGGTTAACTCCAATGATCCAATCCCACCCGTTGCATCTGAGAATGGT
Organism: Podarcis liolepis; assembly: GCF_965112155.1. NCBI lineage: Eukaryota > Metazoa > Chordata > Lepidosauria > Squamata > Lacertidae > Podarcis > Podarcis liolepis. The sequence continues at coordinate 51,477,561 of NC_139554.1, read as the reverse complement.
GTGCATGTGTGCGTGTGCACAAGGGGAAACATTTCCAGGCTGGTTTGAATGCTAATTTTTGTCTCACCTCAGAAACAAAGCACTGGCAGCGTCTGCAAAACTCTCTGCCTTCCATCCCAGCTGGCCAGAAAGCAAGAGACCTTACTCCTCCTGCGAGGCACGTCCCCAATATTCAAGAGAACAGACCAAATTAGCCCAAAAGCACTGCCGACTCCCGGCTTTATTCATTCATAGCCATAGAAAATACATACCAAAAAAAAGGGTCCCCCTCCATAAGCCGCATGAGATCCAAAACCATAATTCAGAATGGAGAGAGGAGTAGCATAGGAACATTAAGACCTACTCTTTGTAGCATTCTTAGTTCACAGGGAGATACATTTTTAAAAAAAAGATGTCAGAAGAGCCCTTACTCTTCTCTCGGTAATCATTAGCATAAGCCATAGAAAGACACATGTTGTGTTGCTGCTGCTGCTGCTGCTCTTTAAAGTCTCAAGGTTGCCTCCCACTGTATAAAGTCATCCTACCACCACAAGCTTCTGCTTTTAGCCTGAGCGCCCTCTGGCTGCAATAACCTGAGCTGAGGCCAAATCAACCCCAGTTGTAGAAATAAATTTTCTGCCAGGCTGGCAAGTAGTCCATCAGTGGCCCTGAAATGAAGAAGGGAGAAAAATGTGAAAATGAACTGGAAGACCTTAAAGCAACATGTGAGAAATTAACTTGCCAACATTTGCTTCCACAACTGCCCTTCCCAGCCAACATCCTGAGTTCTGAAATCACAGGTGGGGCATATGAAAGAAAGGATGTGGATGGCTAGTCATAGGGCAAGATGAGAGATCTAATATTCATATATCTAAAGGAAGGACTGATATGAAATATATCTCAGGAAGGGGTCCCTTGCATAGACCCCCTTTGTCTTGACAGAAAAGATGTTTTGGAGAAGGAAAACCGACCAGTAATAATAACTGCTATTCCTGTGTTGCTCAACAGTCTGGATTCTGCACATAATCGTCATTGTCAACTCCTAAAAGTTGCTATTTATTCAGGCAATTTGTAAGCCATGCCTTCATCCAAAACATGTACATTTTTTAAAAAGCAAGTATCAAAACAGTGAGCAGCATTCAATGTAGCACTGAGATGCTTTGGTCAGACAAGCAGAATTGCTTACACTGAAGGAACAATCTCGTCTTCCTCCCGCCACATGCTGCTCTGATGGTTCCCTGACTGCCTCACCACCACCACTGTACTAATACTAGGAGGAGATTTTAATGAAATATTAGATCCCAAACTAGATATAAACAGGGAAGGAAACATTCACCAAATATATGGAAGATTGATGTATCCTACTAAAAAAGATACATTTTATTCAAATGTGCACCAGCATATTTTTAGGCTGTGGAGATACGTATGTGACAACAGAAGACAACGGCAGCAAAGCATTTTCAGTAGCCACACTTAAAGTCTTTGAAGAGACATTTCAGCTTCACAGATCCTACTGCCAACTTTTCAAATGTGGAGATCTTCTAGCCCTGCTGCTATCCTTGAATACCCCTCATCTAAGCACATGCTGAGTAGAAAGCCCCTTGAACTGGTTATCCCAAAACCAATGGAGGATTCTCCCCTACGGTCTCCTTAACCTTTATCAGCTTCCTTTAAAAAGACCAATCACAACAGTCAGCTACTTACGAGTGACTAAGCCAACTCCAGGGACGTAATCTGCCAGCAGGCGCAGCAGAAAGAGGATCCTGCCCCTGAAGGAACACAGAGAGAAAGAGAAAGAGAAAAAACACCTCAGATGAGCCCATGAGAATGGCTTCCTTCCCAATGGGAATGGGACTCTTGGAATGGAGCTTACAGACAAAACCCATTTGGGTGCTGAATGCTCACAAGCCACGGGTTTCTCTTTTAGAAATCCAGAGGTCTCCTTATTGGGGTGGGGATTTTAATATGGTTGAAAAGAAGCCAGCCAGGCAGCCTTACTCAGAGTATCTATCATAGAAAGGAGATCTCAGCAGGTAGTACAGCAGCAGGAGAGTCCGACGCCTCAGCTCCACACGCTCACGCTTGTTGAGATCTTTCATGTCACTCAGTAAACTCAAACTGCAGAAGGGAAAGCAGAGAAATCACGAGGGGCTGGGTGTGTGTGTGTGTGTGTGTGTGTGTGTGTGTGGAGTGCCAAGCTATTCTCCCAATCTTTTTTTTAATGATTCTCCTAATCATTTTTTTAAAAAACAGGAGCACAACTAGGCCTCAAGCCTGCCTGAGAGTAGTACTCGTTGACCTGAATGATATTCCTCCTAATCTAAGTGGTGAGGAATTTGACAAACACATACTCCCTCCCTTTGTTTCTCACTCTCTCCTTCCCATTTTTATGTTCCAAAGTTGAGTCCTGCTGTTGAAAATGAGTTCCAGAGGTGCACCCTGGTTCAAAGGAAGCCTGGTACCATCTCTCAGAGAGCAGGACCTGTAAGACCTGTAAGAGTTGTTCCGCCTGGCCTTTGGCTTGGAATCAGCCTGATCCCCTCCCCCTCTTTCCTTTTCCTTCTGTGATGGAACCCCTAATTGGGGACTTCCCTGGCTTTTTGCTTTTTTCTGGCCCACGTAGGACCAGCCTGGATAGTTGACCTTGGTGAAGATTTGACGTTTTCTCCCCACAAACAGTTTCTGATCTGGGCTTCCACTGAAATGAGGCTGCATTTTAAGTTGTATTTTAATCGATTGTTTTTATACTTGATGTTAGCCGCCCTGAGCCTGGTCTTGGCCGGGGAGGGTGGGGTATAAATAAAATTAAACAAACAAACGGGACAGGAGGACAACCCGGCAGCCTCTGCCATGAAAGATAAAGCCCTCCTTTTCCTGCCAGCTCCTCACAGCGGGGCTGCTTCTCCCCCTGAAGCTGCAGAGAGGCACACCACTAGTGGAGTAAAAACAACCAGGTAATCAACATTTTACAAAAAATTCAAGGTGAAAGAAAATGGATCCAGGATGATGAAATGCTTTTATCCCAACTGACCTTGAGATATCCAAGACTGCTGAAAGGAGCCAGGGTCTCCAAGATCTCTGTCCCCATAAGCCTACGCTCACCACTATGTGCAAGAGTTAAGGAACTGAACAGACAACAGGCAAAAAACTATAGAAGCAGAAAGACTTCCCAGCCGTCTCATGAGCCCATGGGGGCTACAGCAGCAAAAATTAAAGCAGGTTCAGAATAACAGGGGACGTTAATTGGGGCAGATCTTCAGGCCCACTGACTGAAGTAAAGCCTCCAAGAGTTTGCCCAGGAGTCAAGACCCGCTCAGCATTAAGGGCCATGATGCTCCACACTGGGGCTGCAGCTCTCTCTGGTGGCGTACAGGATACACTGCAGGGAGGATACAGTGGAGCAACGGGCGAGTAATGTAGATGGACTCAGCAACTGTTTCCTGGGCGCTCAAAGGGGTTGGCAGCTGGTCTGTCTCCATTGCTCTTCGGTTCTGCTTCTCCTCCCTTTGCTGAGGTGCTCCCCAATGTCTGGAGTGCAGGGATGGGGCTAAAATTAAAAAGGAAGAAAGAAAAAGACTCAGCTTTTCATGGGTATCATACTTTGGATGAGTAACAACAACAACAACAACAACAACAACAACACTTTATTATTTATACCCTGCCCATCTGGCTGGGTTTCCCCAGCCACTCTGGGCAGCTTCCAACAAAATATTAAAATACAATGGTCTGTTAAACATTAAAAGCTTCCCTAAACAGGACTGCCTTCAGCCATCAGCAGAATGTCTGCATTCTCTGTACTTGTGCAACAACTTATTTAATTTCTATCCTAACCTTCCTCCCAAAGACCCCAGGGCAGCCAGCTATCAATCTGTTAAAACAATACAATTTAAAATAAAATAATTTAAACTATCTAAACCCTTTTTGTACTGGCATGTCGAAAACTGCTGCCGTTTATGGAGATGCCCTTGTGTCTCTAAGTACATGTATACATGTGTACACTTTACATTTGCGACCTGGCAACACATGCAGAAACCTAGTTCTACCGTAGGTGTAACATGGGAGACCATCAAGAAAGATACTCACTGCTATCGAGAGATCTCACAACACGGCTACAGCGCTTCCCCACATATATCCGCTCCTTCCCTATTGAGTTTACCTCCATATCTGTCAGGAGACAGGTAAATAAGACCACAGTAAGGGGCAGGGGGAAAGCCCTCCTCCACTCCAGTTCATGATCTGTTCAGGTTAGCACATTCATTGAAACAGAACAGCAGACTCACAGGCATGAGGATACATTAAGTCTGAGGAGAAATGTGACCCCCTGCAGACTGCTGACACTAAAGAAAAGCCTGGACAGGGCACCAGAAAATGCTCTTCAAATTTTCTAACAGGGAGGAAGACTGCAAGTCCCAGGCACATCATGCCATAAGCTAAAGCCTAAAAACAGGGATAGCCAATGAGATGCCCTCTAGATGTTTTTGGGCTATAATCTCTCATCATCCCTGACCAATGGGCTATGCTGGCTGGGGCTGATATGAGTCCAGCAACAGCTAAAGGGCCATAGGGAGTTCAACAGTCTGCGAAAGAGTCTGCAAAAACCGAGATGAACATGTGGTGAAATGACAAAGATTTTCTGCTGCTCAGGTTACACAAAGCCTTCCTTTTCTCAAACCTAGTCAATCAGTTGGCCGGCATTTGGAACTTCCTTCCTGACTAAAGGCAAAGTGGTTGCAATCCATCATGCACCTGACTCACCTTTCTGCTGCAATGACTGCCTTCTGTCTAGAGGCACAATAGGAGGAGATGTCTGGATGCCAGTTTTGTACCACAGCAAGAGCAGGAGGCGCAAGATGGCCCTGTGGGTTAGAGCAAATCAAGGGCTATAAATGCCAGGCGCACACTAGATGCTTCACTGCCAAGGCGGTAGAAAGATACAGCTCTCCAATTTGCCATCACAGGACCATTCATGCAACCTTGCATTTGTAACCCTGTTCAGTGATATGTGTACAGTGAGGTTCCCGTCAGGTTGCTGCTGTTACCAGAAGTTCCAGCTACAATCACTGGAGGAGAAGGAAGAGTTAAGACAGCAATCAAGTGAGGGATGCAGCTGGGGAAGTGTAACTGAAGTAATCCCAAAGGCATACAACTCCTTGGGCAGGCCAAGTTGGAACAAGGTGCTATCTGAGTACAATGACCCAATCCAGTCCCATGATGGAACACTGCAACTAGGGAACATTGTAAAACTAGAACAGTGCTCTCAGTGTCATGCAGGAAGTGCCCAACCTAGAGTACAGTGGTACCTCTGGTTACGAACTTAATTCGTTCCAGAGGTCTATTCTTATCCTGAGGCGCGCTTTCGCTAATGGGGCCTCCCCGCTGCCCATGCGCCAAAGGTGCATGATTTCTGTTTACATTCTGGGGCAAAGTTCACAACCAGGAGCAGCTACTTCTGGGTTAGCGGAGCTCGCAACCTGAAGCGTTCGTAACCAGAGGTACCACTTAACCCTAACAATCAAGGTTCCAACAAGGGTCTCTTTCCCCCGCCTCCCACCAAAGGATTCACATTTTCACCCTTGGGATTCACAAGGTGCAATAGTTCCTCTCCATTGAACACTCACTTGGCCAGCTGGATGAGGACAATGATGGCCCACCGGCCAGTCTCACCCCACACCTTGGCAGCCCCCATCTCGGCAAAGACCTCCACACATTCGATGACACTCAGCCATGTCAACAGTTTCTGCTGGGGAAGTGCCTGCAAAGCAAGAGGCAAGTGAGAGACAACATGATGCGACCAGCTTCAAGGCATAGCCAAAGCTGTAGCAAGGTGACTCTGGGGGGGCTGAGAGGAGGAATGGATCAAGAGTCCCTCATACAAAGGAAAGTAAGGGAACCAGCTGGATTCCAGTGGCCCTACCAGCTTTAAATACCCTCGCACAGGCTCATCAATCACACAACAACAAAGATCTGTGTGCCACAGTTGTGTTTGCCTGCAGGTAGAGAGGTTAGCCGAACTCAAGCTTTCCTGACAAATAAGTTAGCAAAAAGTCTCTTGGGACACATGGTGGGGGTAAGTAACAGAGGATGGCTACCTTTCTCATTCCCTGCTTACAGATGGGAAGTCACTGTTTTACAACATTGGATCAAATCAGCCTTCACCAATCTGGGGCATGTCATGTGCTGACTAGGGCTGGTGCAAAACATCTGGTCCAAAACATCTGGAGAGCCTCAGCTTGGCAAAGGCTGAATTAGCTGGATCTTTAATCAGCAACCTCTTTCTCATGACCATAAGAAGTGGAACAGTAAGAGCCATTTATGTTGGGAGAAGAGTTCTGCATTCAGTGTTAATAATGCCTTTCTGCAAACTGCCTACATTGCAGGCTGCAATCTTAAGGAAGACTAGGGAGTAAGCTCTCTTGAACACAGCAGAACCTGTGATGTGGGTTTTTCAGAAAATTTCAAGATGGGAAAAACATATACAAATTAGTGTAATTTGCATAAAAAATAGTTGGCACTGGAAAATTTTCTCATGCCCTAGAGAGTGATCTAATTTAGCGTGTTTATTCTACTCGTGCTTAGTAAACAAAACACATTGAAACTGCCAAGTTTGCCTTATACTATATTTGTAATTGGCATCCATTTAATCATTAATAATGAGTTTATGAAAATAGAAAGCTTTCCACAGAAAAATGAAGGACTGGAAAAAAATTCCATCCCACAATACTGAACGGGACTGCTTGGTGAGCCAAAATGCCAGGACTGCACTACACAAATTCTTATAATCACAGGGGTATAAATAATAAAATTATTAATGATTATCATCATCATTTATTTTGTCAGTCCCCTGATGGCTGAACAACCTGCTCCCTTTGTCTCCAAACCTTCAATGCTACCCCATGTCCTCAAACTTTCCTTTAAATTCAGCAGGGCCTGATCAGCGGCGTAGCGTGAGTTCTCAGCACCCGGGGCAACGCAAGTAATTTGCGCCCCCTAACCCGGGGCAAGGCAAGTAATTTGCGCCCCCCCTAACCCGAGAGTTGCCGCTGGCGCTGCCGCCCAAACAACGCCGCTTGCCCGGAGGAGGAGGGGGGCAGAGAGGCGAGGAAAATGCAACTGCCCAGCAGCTGCAGCAGCACCGGCGGAGGCGGGGCTGTGAAGAGGGGCTGCCTGGCGCGTCCTCCGCGGCGAGCGCTGAGAGCCGCTGCCTGCCGGGCGCCTTCAGCCCGGACGCGCGCACAGCTCGGCGGTTCCGCGAGACATGCGGCTCCGCTACAGCCTGCGCCCGAGGCTCTTCGGCGACTCCGGAGGCAGCGAGCGCGCCCCCCCCCAGATGTTGCGCCCGGTGCGGCCGGCACCCCTGGCACCCCCCACGCTACGCCACTGGGCCTGATGCTTTCTGTTCTACCACCACAACTGAAATGGAAGAAGATCCTAAAGAATATATTGATTTCTGTGAAAGATCAATTGGGCTCCTTCACCCGCACCCCCACCCCAATCCTCAAAGGGAACTACATAGAGTCCAGAATTCATGTGGTGCACACCAGGTAAAGAAAGAGTTGGATTTTGAACGGCTCAAGAAACTGGTGTCACTCACAGTATAAGCCAGCAGTATTCCTGGAGGCCACTGTAACTTTCATCAACCTTCCAGAATGTTGTGGCGCAAGCAGACAAGGGCTGGCAGATGCCCAAGATTCAACCAGATAGCAGCAGCTTCAGAATCTATTGCCAACAGGATAAAATCCAGGAGCAACATTCTAGTCCTTGGCATGGGAGACAGGGATTGTACCCCACCTGCCTATTCTCTTGCATAGAAAAGATTCTTACCACAGAAAGAGGGGGCTGCAGCTCTTTCCGAAGGATCCAGTCATTCAACAGCACCAGCAAATTGGAGGCAGAATAAACTGAGAAAGGAAAAGGTAGAAAAGGCACAGGAAGAATTACTGCTTATAACCAGGAAAAGAAAAAGGCCACTGATTAGAAGAGGACACTGATTTAATCAAACAACCTTTTTTTGAAGGAGAGGCAACATGAAGGTAAAGTGAGCATTGCCATCTCTGGGTAGGTCTTCACAATTATGCAACTTTCTCAGTTGCACATAGGTAGCCAAGCGCCTTGGCCCTCTTCCATAATCTGGTGCAATGGGTGTATGTGGTAAACAGATCCGTTCATTCTTGCCCTTGGCATGATGCTATCAGATGGTATATCTTTATCACCATACATGCTATTTCAGAATGGATGTTTGCTTACAGTCTTCAGAATACCTTTGAGCTAGGCTGCTAGCACCTGGCAAATATTCTGGCCTTATTGAAGTAGGATGGCTGTTGCAAGAAAGAATGAGCAGAAGCAAATCAGATACAAAACAGACAGTAATTTGCTTGTTGTTTTTAATTAGATATAAATGACTTAGACATACAGGATCTGAACATCAACTTAATGGAGTGAAACTAGCCATTTGCTGGCAGTTGCCTAGGGCATCAGAAAACATTCACCATTACCATTTATTTATTTAATGTATTTATACACTGACTTGAGAGTGAACTGAAACCCAACAAGATGAAAGCACTGTTGCTAGGCAGTTATTGTGTCTGGGAGTTGCAGAGAAAACCTCTTCTAGATGAAGTCACAGAGATGATTGGTAGTTTGTGAGTACTCCTTGTTCCAGCTGCTTGAGCCCCAGAGTTCTGGATGAGTCACCAAGTGTCCCCCTTCCTGAATTAGGATAGCTTGGGCACAGTGAACTCAAGAACAAATTGTTGTAATGCACTCTACTTGGGGATCCCATTGAAAATGGCCTGAAAATTGCAGCGTGTGCAGAATGCCACCACTGGATTGTTAAACATTGCAGCAAGGTGAGATCATATTATACCTAGCCTTCAGGAACTATGCTGGCTGCCTCTGGTACCACACCCAATTTGTAATGTTAGCCTGTAAGGCCCTAGATGACTTAAGACCAAAATACTTAAAGGACCACCTCCTTTTTTTTGAGTTTAGAGGTTCTACTATATTGTATACTGTCCTGAAATCCTTCTGGATGAAGGGCAGTCTAGAAAAACTATTAACTAACTCTTTCAAGATGGCTTACATTAAAACACAAAATTACAACAAAATAAGGATGAATTACTGGGAAACTAGTAACTAATAAATGTCCACCGAGCATTACTAAAATGTCATCAAAACCAACAGCAAGAACAGTATGATAATTTTTAAAACCCTCAAGTTAAAAAAGTGAGCCTTCAGTTCATTCTGAAAGGTCTATAGTGTGGCAGTCTAATGGAGCAATGAATTTTAAACCCTGGGGTGGCTACAGTGAACACCCTCTGCCTCATAACTGTGTGTGTGCCTCCCTGCCCACATTATTATCATTTCCCTTTGGGTCAATTGGCCTTCATAAGAAAAAGGGTTTTTTCCAGTCCAAGCTCATTTACTCTGCACCAAAACTTTCAGCAACCACTGAGAAATCTTGGCTATGCATTAAATCTTTCTCCTTAAGAAAAGGCCTCCTTCAGGTCATCTTCTCCCGCCAAAGCATGGCATTATTTGCAAAACATAGCATAGGTCTGGGACCCCACAGCCAATCTCCAGCTCTACTTACCCAGCTCAGACAGTTCATGAGAGTCAGAAAACCGACCTGGAAAATAAGCATAAGGAAGACATGAGCCAATATTCCACACTCTTTTGAAAACAGTCCAAACAGGTATTCTGAGGGAAAGGCTTTGATGCAATTCTTATACAAATATGCTACCCTGTTGCTCAATCAGGCTGGAGGTTAAAATTTCCCACAATCTACTCTGCATCTTCTTAACCAATACAGAGTTGCACTCCAGTTTCATCAACAAGAGGAGACACGTCCTATAGGTAAATGACAGCTGACAATTCTCCAATCTGAGTCTTTTTGCCATAGCATTGTAGGAACGTAATCCCAGATTTGCCTTTATATTTGACAGACACTGGGGCCACTGTAAATTATGGTTTAAACAATATAGTCATAATTAGGTTAAAAATACTGGTTTTTTCCCCTGATAAACAATGAGCAAATTATTTTATTTTTGTTTCAGATGTTCTCTTGACCAGGTATACTGCAACTTATAGTCAGGTGATGGTTATCATTTGGTTCCATCACCCTCCTAACTGATTAAAATATGGAAGTAGGGAACCAGAGGACTGGTCCACTTGTGGAGTGGGAAATGGTGCAAGAATGGGAAGCAGATGGTATGAACAACAGTTATCACAACAGAAACAATAGTGAGGCTCTCCAAGCATCTGAACTGGGATAAGTATTGGGAACTTTAACTTATTTATATATTATCCAATGAGGCAGCCAAGTTTGCAGATGACAGCAAATTATTCAAGTGTGGTGAAAAGTCAAACAGACCATGAAAAACTCCAAAATGATTTGTCCACAACAGAAAACAAAATGGCAAAGGAAATGCAGCACAAATAGTTATAAAGTGATAGACACTGAGGCAATATGGGATCTAAGCTGCCTATGTCTACCTAACAAGGGTACCTTGGGATTTTGCTACAATGTCAACATAAGTGAAAAATTAAGATTTTTTGTTTTTGTTTGGGGTTAATAGGTTTAACAGAAAATGTTAAGGTATTATAACAACTTTATACAAACAAATAGTGCTTTCACTTCAGGAACACTGTTCTTTGTATCCAGACTTAAGAAGGGCATGGCAGAGGGGCAACCAAAAATATTAAAGTGTTGGAATACCTTCCCTTCAAGTATAAGCCAAAGTATTTGAGGTTTTTAGTCTAGAAAAAAGGCAACTAAAGCTTATCAAATGATAAATAGTACACAGAGAGTAGATACTTCCCCACCCCATCTCATAATGCAAGGGAGGTAGAGGCCAGGCAGTGAAACTGATTGGTAGTAAATTCAGGGCAAAGGAGAGTAGTTTTTCCACACGATACACTATTAACTAATGAAATTTACTTTCCCAGGATGTGGTGATAAGCCACTGGCTGATCAGTTATTGATTTAAAGCACTTTCACTGTACTCTTTGACCAAAAGAGATAAATAACATGCAAGACAACTCCTGCCTGCAAGCTTGCAACAGAAAAGGCAGGACACAAAAGGGGGGGGAGGAGTGGGCGTGAAGGGCTTCCTTCCAGGGAATGAATTTGCCTGGTCACCACTGGAAACAAAATAATGGACCAGATGGACTCTGGGCTTGATCTAGCAGAGCTCTTACGGATTGGAAAGTAACTGCCCTGCAATTACTCAAGGTTGCAACAGAAGTCACCAACAAGGGTGAGAGACCAGAGCTATCTTGATGCATCGAGTGTGACCTGGGCGCTTTCAAACAGGTTATCAAACCGGTGATTGGAACCGGCAGCAGGCACTGAAACAGGCAGGTCACCCAAACGGTAAGTGGCAGAGGGCTGCCTGAAGAACACAATTTTAAAAATTAGGGTACAGTACTCTTAACAAGATGCAAAGTAAGGGGATTCATTCGAGCAGATCTCCCTCCAAATCCGAGTCCAAAGGTCTGGAGGATTTGGAGAAGGGACACACACACACCCCAGTCATTTATTTCCTCTCTCGCTTGGGGCTGCCACCTTCCGACCTGGCACAACTCCCGCTCCTCTTAACAGCTGCTGGGGAAAACTTCACCTGCCGGACTTCTGCCGGCCGCGCAGCTCTGAAGCCGCGCCCACACCATCTTCTGCCGGGGGAGGGAGGTCAATGGCAAACCTTTCCCCGCGGCGACTCTGCGTTGGAGAAAGGGTGCTGGGATTCCTCAACGCCCCCCCCCCCGGCTTCGGTCTCCCCGGCTCGCCCCCCGCCTACCTGGCAACAGGTAAGAGAGGCCGCGCACGGTGCTCTCCAGCTGAGCTGTGGCCGCCGGGTGTCGCTTCACGTAGTCCTGGTAGCGGCCGCACAGGTGCCGCAACCTCCCGAGCGGCCCCTGCGCGGATCCTGCCATGGCGGATCCAGAGACGGGTGCGCGCCTGCGTGCGTGCGCGCGTGCCCCCGCAGCACAGCTGCCCCCCACTCCCCGCCTTTCCCCGCAGCAGCCGGCGACCCACGAACCAGCTCCGAGTACGCCTGACCAAGCACGCATGCGCGCGCGCTTCCGGGTCGGACTTTGCTTTTTTGGAGACACGCCTCCTCTGTCTCCCGACTCTCTGCTCTTTTATTTCTCCCCCCGCCCCCACAGTTGCTCCGCGCCTGCGCAGCTCCTGACCCTGCGATGGAGAGAAACGAACCAATCGAGCGCCGAGCGAGTGAGTGAGTGGGGAGGCGAGTGAGTCGAGCGAGGAGCGGCTCGGAGGAGCAGGTGCCGGCTTGGAGGAGGAGGAGGAGAGTTGGAAGGAAGGGTTGGACTGGAGAGCGAGGCGAGGAGGGCGCGAGCGCGGCTCGCTCAGGCTGCGCGCATCTTGCGTGGTGGAGAAGCGGGCGCGCATTACCTCCCAGGCGCAGAGGGTTGAGGAGGCTTCCCTTCAGGGAGAGACCCCTCGCGAGCAGCTCAGCGCAGGCAGGTGCTCGGCGCTCCCTTGCCAGGAGAGGCTGCCTTGACTGCGCCTTGCAGGTGCGTCGTGAAGACGGTGCCCGCCGTCAGCGGGTCCCTCTTTTGGGGGAATATGAGTTGTGTGGGGAAACTGCATGAATCTGGGCAAGGGGACGACGAGCTGCTGCTGGCGGCAGGTGCGTTGCCCGCCCGGCGCCTCCCCTTTGTCCCGCTTTATTGCTTGGCGGAGGCAACGGCAGCAGGTGGCCGACGGCACAGCACCTGGGATGTGGGGCAGCAGCCTTCGGGGCGCGCGGTCTGAACGGGGAGCTGGGAAAGTGAGAAGGCTGGGACAAGAACAGCCCTTTCCCCCTCCGGAGGCACCCTCCTCTCCCTGAAATACACGGCCCGTCACCGCCACCGTAATAATTTTTAAAGCTCCCAAAGGGGCGCCTTCCGTTTCCTCGAGTTATTTTAGCGCCCTAGAGCGCTCGGCTCGCCTTTTGGCCGCCGCATGTGTGAAATCAGAAGTAATAATAACTCGAGCTGTAGTAAGAGTTCTTTGCTAGCAGTAGTAAAAGTTCCTTTCCTTGTTGGTCCTTCTGCAGAACTGCTAAGCCTGAAATTATCTCCCTTCTGCTAATTACCCCGTCTTCATCATTTAGTGATAGATGTGCGGGGCTGCGATCCGAAGCATGCTTTCTTCCAAGTAAATGTGATGGTCTTGCTCCCAAGTTAATACGACCCGGGCCAAACTATATCGAGTCTTTCCCTGCAGTGGTAAATTTCTAATTCGAGATGTGTGAGAGCTTTGACCTGTTTGGAAGCTCTGCTGCCTAATTAATATTTGGGTGAATATGTGGTTAATTGGTGGCAATGAAGGAAATGTATTCTCCATATCCTCAGAGAAGGTCATCTTCATATATTTTTATAGCTCACCTATTCAGAGGCTAAGCAGCCCCATGAGCCTGAGAGGCCATGATTCTAGGGAGCTTTTGTAATTGACATGAAATTTGAACCTATGAGCCCTATGCATGCTTTGGGTGGAAAAGGGGCATGATCCTCCAAAGAATGCATAGGGGAGATGGCCTTAAGATACTCCTGTGTCTTCTTGGAACTTTTGGTAGGTTAGGGTAATTCTTTTCAATGGGACCTATCTCTCATTTTATTCCTACAACAATGTCTAGATTTGTGAGATAGTGGATGGACTAAGATGATCCAGGGAGTTTCATGGTTTCTCTGGTTCTAGTGTGGCACTCTAATCACTGCACCATATTGCCACTTCGGCCGTAATATACAATGTTTAATATATTGGCTAACCATGGATAGGGGCAAATCATATCTGAGAGATATATATAGCAACCATGAGCTTTCTGAGCAAAAACCTCTGTCATGCAGCTAGTGAACTATTGTTAATCTCTTTTTTACATTCTGTGCTGCCATTTGGCCCTCAATAGTTTCCCAAGGTCCTCAACAATGCGATACAAATTGCAGTTAAAACACTAAAACAGCAGCATAAGAACAATTAACCCGCTCTTCAGATTTTTTTTTAGTGGTTGTCAAGCCAACAAGTAGGTTCTTGACTTTGAAAGCTAATATTACAATAAATGGGAAGATTTTAAGTCTTTGTCTTGTTGCAGCTTGGTATTTGTGTATTTTATTTACTTTTATGCTGCCAATAAGCCTTTGTTCATACATGGAGAGTGTATGTTCATACATGGAGAGTCCTCTTGGGTTCAGTGAGACTCCCAATTACATAGGCATGGGATTGTGTTAGGCTTAATGTTCAAGTGCCTTAGAACTATTATCTTTATAAATCAAGCTGATGGTTTAAGAATTTCAGTCATAACACATACATTGGTTGCAGGGATGATTGTATAGGAGCGGGTGGTGCTGTGGTCTAAACCACTGAGCCTCTTGGGTTTGCTGATCAGAAGGTTAGCGGTTCAAATCTCTGCGACAGGGCGAGCTCCCATTACTCTGTCCCAGGTTCTGCCAACTTAGCAGTTTGAAAGCACACCAGTGCAAGTAGATAAATAGGTACCACTGCGGCAGGAAGGTAAATGGTGTTTCCGTGTGCTCTGGTTTCCGTCATGGCGTTCCATTGTGCCAGAAGCGGTTTAGTCATGCTGGCCATCTGTCTGTGGACAAACGCTGGCTCCCTTGGCCTGAAAGCGAGATGAGCACCACAACCCCATAGTTGTCTTTGACCGGCCTTAAGCATCCAGGGGTCCTTTACCTTTACGTGATGCATGATTCAGTAAATAAAGTAAAAAACACAAGGCACCTTTACGCATAATCTTGAAAGCCTACCATATTGTCATGAACATAGTTTTGACAGAAATTTGCTGTGGCAATTTCAGAAGTACCTACTTGCTTCCTGTTTGGGTTGGACAGCCCTGTGAGCCAGATGGTTATTCCCAATTTACAGATAGACAACTTTTCCAAAGCCATCTAGTGAGCCTATATACTGAAGTAGAAACAGATTCTTATTCCCTTGCTAATTCTGGTAGCAATCATATGTTGGTGGAGGTTGGGAAAGAAAATCTGCTTGATGCTTCCAATAGAGGTAGCCTTGGTGTGAATCAATCCTATCTACTGCTGTTTAGCATCCTGAGGGAATTGAGCTGGTATGTGGCATTGTCTGGTGGGAGTGTATTCACATGCTGCTTATTGTCATGGTGCTTTGATTCCATCCTTTTGTCAACTGCAGCAGGGGGCCAATACAGTAAATATATGAATAACTGGACTCCAGATCCCTTTCTTTCTCTTTCTCTTTCTCTTTCTCTTTCTCTTTCTCTTTCTCCAAAGGGTGCCTTTGCAGGGCAGACAAAAAAGGTTGGTTGGCTGGTTAGTAACATTCTTTGCACTTGGGGAGGGGGATTCAGTATTACTGTTGTTGACACTTGCCAGATGTTCTCCCCAAATCCTGGCAAAAGGCTTTAGGCTGCAAACCCAGGCATACTTACCTGGGAAGAAGCTCCTCTGATTGTATTTGGTTTTTAAGGGTTGAATGAAGGATGGGGTAGGCATATAAGCCTTACTGCCAGCTCTGCCTATTCCCATTAGCAAAGGATTCAGAAGAGCTTTGTTCTCCAGTACAGTTGATGTTCCAGTAGTGCTAAACATACTTATGGAAGGTTTAGGAGTGCAGCTCCCCCGCTACCACCCACAACTGTGTCCCGGTTTCTTAATGCTGGAGTAAGGTAATGCAAAGTAGGAGCCAGTCGATGCAGGCAAGCTTATGTGTGCATGAAAGTTTAATTAGTTGAACATACTTCTGCTGGGGGGGAGGGGCAAGAGGTGTGGGGAAGGGAAAAAATATGCTGTTTGCTGGGAGGGAAAGAAGCCGAAGGGAGTGATGGGGTCGGAGGGGGGGACTGGAGTCCTGAAGGGGTATGCAGTTGATCACAGATAATTAATGGCAAAGGTCAGCAGGGAGTTTGGCCACCTGACCTCCACATGGCATAACCAGTTGCCCAGAGAAGGGAGAGAAGAAGCTAAATGTGAGTCATGTTGGGATTTGCTAGCAGAGTTTGAAATATTGCTTCTTGAATTTTGTTGCTGTGCTTTGTGACAGAGTGGAGGGAGAGTGAAGGACCTTTGTACTTGAGCTGCTATATTTCAAAAAGTGAAAATTCGAACAGAAAAGTTGTTGAACTTTTCTTTTGCAAAATCTCAAAGAAATGAGCTATTTCTGAGGGAAACCTGCAAAAACAACACCGCTGACACTGGACACTGCTTGCGGCTGCAGTATTCCGGATATGCCCTGGAAATTCCGGACGTATGGCAACCCTAATTCACAGTCCTCTGCCATGTGCATATACCTACAAGCCATCTTTTCAATACCAAAGCTACAATCATTCCACTTAGTAAAATATAAAGCCTAAGTATCAGCATTGGCTTGGGTATCCCCCCCCCTTTTTTTTTTTGCTTTCATATCCTACGAATATTATCCATTCAGGTTGCAAATATGGCGTGAGTCCCACAGTGATTTTAAAAATGCATGCAGCGCCTCCCAATTTTGATAATATATTTAACAGGATTTATATACCGCTTGATTGCAGGAAAATCTCTAAGCGGTTTACAGAAATATATACTAAAACCTGATCTCAGTGCATCTGCCTGTGTCAACCAGAAGGTTGGTGGTTCAAACCCACCCTAAGATGGTTGTGGGCAGGATTCCTGCACTGAAGGGGATTGACCCCTGGGGTCGCTTCCAACACTACAGTTCTATGATGCCATCTTAAAATTATTGATTAAAAACAGTTAAAAAGAGGTATCTTAAGATTATTAAAGTAAATGCTACCACACTAAAATACTGATTTCTTATAAGCGAGTATTATGTAGTACCAGTTTCACAAACTGAAGTGGTTGAGTGGGGTAAGGCAAGTAAAAAGGTCCAAACTACTAAGTGTTTTCCAGATCAAGCACAAGGGAAGCCCCACATAGAGTGCACTGCAGTAATCCAAACTTGAAGTCACCAGTGCCTGAACTACTGTGGTCAGGTTCTCTGATCCAGGAATGAATGTGGCTGTCACAAGGTTACTACTGGTAAATGGGGCTTCTAGCCACTGAGGCTACCCTGGGCCTCCAGTGACAGAGCTGGATCAAGAAACACCCCCCAACTGAAAACTGTTCCTTCGGGGACAATGCAAAACTATCCAGGGCAAGCAGTTGACCAATTTCTTGGATGCAGGAGCCACTCACCCATAGTGCCTCTGTCTTGCCAGAATTCAATCTAAGCTTATTTTCCTTCCTCCATCTCACCACTCCACCCAGGCCACCAGCCCAGGGCCCACACAGCTTCATTCAGATGTTACAGAGAAATGAAACTGAGTGTAGTTAGCATTCTGATAGCATCTTGCTCCCAGTGATCACCCCCAGAGGCTTCGTGTAGCATTAAATAGCTCTGGAGATAGAATAGTGCTCTGCAGCACCCCATAGCGTAACCACCAGGGGGCTGAAAAGCACTCTTCCAGTGCTGTACCCTCTTGATTCAGTCTCTTGGCTTGCGAGATCAAGAAGCAGGAACAAGGTTGCGCTCTCCTTGTTCCCCTCTCTGTGAAGGTCATCCATCATGTCAGCCGTGGTCAACTCAGTCCCATGGCCTGGCCTGAATGCAGATTGGAGTGGAACTAAATAATCTGTGATAATGAGGGCATTGAGTGTGGATAAATATGGAAAATGCATTCAGTGCTTCTGATCCCTATGAACCACATTTCTGCTTTTGCACTTTAAGTTTAATGAATGAACAGAATGAACAGTGTCCCTGACTTCAGTTACACTCTGTTCTTCCATTAATTTTTTTCTGGAAACATAGGACTTAAAGCCAGTATAACCTTAAAATGTTATCTGAACTTGGCAGAAGATGAAAGGCATAAGGCGCAGCCTTTTAGAGACTCTCTTTGTTTGCTGGAGCTGGAAAATATTCCAGCGGGGCCTGCAGAGAACTCTAAAAGCAGAGAGCAGAGGAAGTAGAGAAGCAGCCTCCTTACTAGTCTTATTAATGCTTTAATTGAAATATGTTCTTGGGAGTGTTGAGGCTGCAAAGGACTGTAAATTCCAGTCTCTTTGCTTTTGGCACCTGTTCTGGGGTATATTTTCTTAGCATTTGGAGTTAAATGCCGGCAGAATCTGAACTGAAGCAGAATCCTTGTTGGAGAAGCACACTTTCCCCGGATGTAATCACGTGGAGACTCTGGGTTTAAGAAAACAAAGTGAATATTTATTACTGGAAATACGTGTCGATAGCCAAATAGAATGGGAATCTTTCCTAAGGTTGAGATGTGATGAGTCATGCTTGCTCTTGCGTCTCAAGAGAAGAGAGATCCAAAATATGTCTGCTGGGAAGATATGTCAAGAGGAAAGCATGAAGAAGAAAAGGAGGGAATAAGAAGTAAGGTCAGCAACTGACTAGGGCTGCCATTTGTCCTCTTTTTCCAGGACATGTCCTCTTTTTCAGAGGTAAAAATGCTGTCCAGGTGGATTTTTTAAATTTGCCAAAATGTCTCTGGCTATACTTTCTGGAGGAGATACAAATATAACTGGTGGTTAAAGACTTGCTTCTATAGCTTCTATACAGCTTCTATAGCCTACATACTGTATAAAATGAGAGTCATCATTGCGTCCTCTTTTTTGCTCTTCAGAATATGGCAACCCTACCTAAGAGTATCCATCTAGCTCTGAAGGAAGATGAACACAAGGACAGTCTAGGAAGTTTGGAGGTTCCTCTCTCTCTGCCCTTTCTCATGCAGATACACCAGCCCATAGTGCAAGCTGAGTTGCACCTCGACACTCCCAGCATATTCCATACCACTCTAAGCTACTCATCCAAGTGTGTTACTGTTCATGTTTAGCCTGGTAATGAAAGCTGAAAGTCCTTGGAAAGCCTTTTGCCGGTCTTCAAGAACTGCCTGAAGAGTGGTCTCAGTGCAGGGGACCTGAGATTCTGCATTCATCTTTGCATCACAGAAGGCACCCCAAGGCCAGGAGGGGCTCTGCAGCTCCCATTAATTTTCTACCCTTCAGGACAGCTTGCTTTACTGCTAGCAACTTGTGTTTCAGCTGGAGTTATCTCTTTCTGAGTGGGGCTGTTACAAGGGACTTGTTGGAGGGCTTGATCTGAGGGTTGCATTTCCTTTTACAGTACTTGTAATGTTTGGTCCATTGTGCAGAGCTGTTTAAATTAAGCATCCGCTCCTATTTATTTCGAAAAAGGTCAACCCCACTGCAAATGCTGATGGTATAACAAAGGATTTCTCTAAGCTCTTGAAATAAGTATTTTCCCTAGAGGCAGAACCTTCACAAAAGCCTCTTCCCAACCCCTTATTTGCCAAGGCATTCCCACAACTGGGTTGAGAGGTGGGCTTGTAGTGGAGAAGGGAGGACGTTAGTGCTTAACCTGCCTTCCCTAACCTGGTGTCCTTCAGCCATTTTGGACTGCAACTCCCATTGATCCCCAGCCAGCACAGCTTCGGAGGCTGGGGCTGATGGGAGTTATAGTCCATGGCGAAGGCACCAGGCTGGGGAAGGCTGGGTTAATAATTTCCATGCTGACCGATTCTCCTCATAAATGCTATTCTCCATGCTGAGGGGAAAGGAGTAAAACCCCGGAATATGTTTTCAAGGGAGAGTTGGCAGCCATGAGTTGGGTTAAGCACCCCCTTCCACCTACCTGCCCCCTCCTGCAAATGTGCCTTCTAATGTTAGCATTTTGAGGCAGCCTATATTGCAGCTTCAAGTGAAACTGCTTGTTCAAGCTGCCTACTTTTGTCTCCTCTCCCCCATTGGATAGGGTGCTGGGGTGAGTAGGGGAATGAAAATTCTCTTTGTCAACTTCCTTTCATTCAGGGGTCTCAGGATCCATGCCCATATATCTGTGATAGATTATATTATCATTAATAATGCATTGGCAATTGTTGATATAGGCTCCTTGCAAAAGATAAAACAGGTCCTTGAACCTCGCAAGCTTAAAATTCAAGGAACAGACCGTGCAAGAATTGTGGAAGAATTGTACTAGCCCTAGTCTTCTCGACTTGAGTTTGGTAAGAGACTCATTTGCAGTAACTATTAGGGGATTCACTGAAGGACAGTGCTTGCCAATTCGGCCGTGACTCATGCTTCATGGCAACCTAAGCCAGTTGGCATTAGTGCAAGGTTCTCAGAATAGAAAGTGTTATCACTAGTGATCTACCAAAAAAAAGCAGTGTAGACCCTGGATTTTCATTTAGGCTAAATCCAGTTCTTATGGCTTGACAACATTATTTTATGTTCTGCTGATTCCAGCTGATAATGGTTAAGATCAGACAATTATAATGTGAGTCCAGTTAAGATAGCAAAACATACATGTAAATTCTAACCTACCGGTACCTGTATTGTATTTTGCCACAGCAATTGGGCTACCATAAGAAGAAAAATATTGTAAGTTTCTGTGTTTAAAGGTAAAGGGACCCCTGACCATTAGGTCCAGTTGTGACCGACTCTGGGGTTGCGGCGCTCATCTCACTTTATTGGCCGAGGGAGCCGGCGTACAGCTTTTGGGTCGTGTGGCCAGCATGACTAAGCTGCTTCTGGCGAACCAGAGCAGCGCACGGAAACGCCGTTTACCTTCCCGCTGGAGCGGTACCTAGATCAATGCAAAAAGGCTTCTCCTGCCTCTCCTATTCCTAGTTGTCAGGCTGACTTCATTATAGGCTGGGGAGGGGGGGTCACCCCAGGCACTGCAGGCCATTCTCCTGTGGTTCCTCAAAGAGGCCCCATCTGGTTGCAGAGACCTCTTTCAGAGCTCTGAAAGAAGTGGTCTCCATCTTGATCTAGACAGGAAGTGACAAGACACTGTCAAGCATGATGCCCCATACCAATAACGTCCAATGTATTAAACATCATAAGGAATTGAGGTGTGTACCTCAGTGTGCTTTGGACCTCAGGTCAGCGACCCACAGGGCAAGCATAGAATTGTATCCAGCCTGACAACTGGCTTGGGCACAACATACCATAAAGCACACCTCATTTCCTAATTCATTTTTACCTATACAGTGGTACCTCGCAAGACGAATGCCTCGCAAGACGAAAAACTCGCAAGACGAAAAACTCGCAAGACGAAAGAGTTTTTCATTTTTTGAGTTGCTTCGCAAGACGAATTTCCCTATGGGCTTGCTTTGCAAGACGAAAACAAAAACATTAATTGATTTTCAATGCATTCCTATGGGAAACCATGCTTCGCAAGACGAAAAAACTCGCAGAACGAATTAATTTCGTCTTGCGAGGCACCACTGTATTGGCTGCTATTGGCCTGAGGCACCTTGCTTGAGCACAACTTGAACCCAAACAAAGTGCTGGGCTGGGTGTGACTATGTGATAGCAGGTTATGATAATGACTGTTAAACAACAACATACTGTACAGTCGTACCTTGGTTCTCAAACGCCTTGTGACTCAAATGTTTTGGCTCCCGAACACCACAAATCCAGAAGTGAGTGTTCCGGTTTGCGAATGTTCTTTGGAACCCAAACATCTGATGCTGCTTCCGTGGCTTCCAATTGAATGCAGGAAGCTCCTGCAGCCAATCGAAAGCCACACCTTGGTTTTTGAACATTTTCAGAAGTCGAATGGACTTCCAGCACGGATTCTGTTCAAGAACCAAGGTACGACTGTATGTCGATGCTGGTATAGTGAAGGAAATTTACAATACGTATTTGGGTTAAAAGCATTAGAGAGGTTTTTCTTCATGAGTGTTGTACTAAAGGTACAAATGCTCCTGTTAAATATTTTAAAATCATTTCCTCCTTTAGGAAGAAGAGAAGATATATAATAAAAATAAATCAAATAAGGGGACCTATTTGACCTTAAGGGAACCTATTTACCTTATAGAAATTGAGATACTGCAGCCTCAGTGCCTGTTAGTTTTCAACTGTTTCTATTTTCAGGCACTTCCAGTAGCAACTTGTGACGGAGAATAGCCTCATTTTGCATCAAACTGGACATTGCAGCTATTAGTATGTTGCTACTTCTGCCAGCTTAAATGTTATCCTAAAAATGATTTATTTTATCTCAGCCTTATTTTTACTAGACTATATTGGATGCTGTGTGTTGTGAAATGCCTCTGTAAAATTTGTGTTCCACTGATTCCTTTAACACTTTTATTGTGTGATGCTGCTTCCAGTACTTCCCAAAGGCATCACCTTTTATATTGGGTTTCTTTCCTGTACTGCTGCTGAGCTTGCATTCCGACTTGAGCAATCCAGCTATGGGGTTAGAGTTTTTCTAAACCTAAAATGCCAAAACACACAAGTTTACCGTAAGGTTTTGCTGTTCCTGCAGTTTCCAGGTGAATGGTGCAATTGTTTGATTTTTTCCAAAGAGCACACTTAGTTGTTCAAGCCCTGGCAGGTTGTGTCATCTTCTCTTACACAGCAGCCTAACAGGAAAGTGGCTATTTAGTCAGGCTGTGGGTTTTTCTGCATGTAATAGCTAAAATGCTAAGCAAATGGTTCATAGAGTCAAGAAACTGATGTGAAGAATTTCATTTTTAAATCTTACATCCATGTTTTTAGAAAGATAATTATTGGGGTGGTATTAAACATACTCAAGGGTAATCCTCCCACTGGAAGCTTTCTAGCTAGAATACAACTGTGTATTAAAAGTAATTGTCATGGTGGAAATGAGTAAATGCAATGCTCCTCACAAAATGTCTGTTCCCTGTTCTTCTGTGTCCTACCCAGCTTGGACTGACTGTGATGCCTTAGCAAGTAAATTCCTGTTGGTATTGGCAGCATTTGCAGCAAATCTTATAATTTGAGCTTGTATAAATGCTTAATAACTTCTTCAAGTGGGAATATGCACTGTGCTTGACAAACCTGTTCTGAGAACAGGAATTAAATCTTCTTGCTAGGCAGAGATTTCAGCTTGAAGACAAAGAATTCTCTGGTAACGCTGTGCATGTGGAAGCTGGCGAAGAAGGATGGCTTACTAACATACTGTTTTGTGCCTCTTGTAAATATTTTCTCTTCATTATTTTCTTTTGCATTTACCGTGCCTCAGCAAAACGTTGAGTGTTTTAGAGCACCCATTTCCCACAGTGCTGCTGGGTGCATCTGTGGACATAGAATTGTAGAGTTGGAAGGGACGCTGAGGTTCATCTAGTCCAACCCCCTGCAATGCAGGAATATCCCATATGTCCCATATGGGGATCGAACCTGCAACCTTGGCCTTATCAGCACCATGTGTATGGGGCTAGAAACATTTGGTTTGTTTTTATTTCAGGCAGCTTCTGGCAGCCTAAATATGTGTGTGCGGTGGCATTAATCACACTTCTTTTCATGTTCCGCCTGGTTGTCTCAGTACTATTTATTTTAATCCCAGACATTTCTTGCCACATTTGCTATCACACATAACAAAGTTAAACACCAAAGCAATGAGTATGGCTGTTCACAAAAGGGCACACTTACCTGCCACTTGAAACGATAACAGCGGGACACTTATTAGCAAGCACATTTGAGAGAGTGAGAGTGAGAGTGCACTGGCTTTCCAATTCAAAGTATAATCTTGCAATGGCAATAACGTTCCTTGTGAGCTCTGTCAAGACATTTCAGAAACGTTGCAGAACTCGTGCTATTTTAATGTAGTACGAAAGCTTAGAAGAAGAGCCTTCAGGTGACTACCGAGAAAGGTTTAGAGATACTGGATTTCTATTATAATGACAAAATAACATATGACCTACAAGCCTACCTGAGAGTTGCCACCCTTTCTATATGACAATTCAGAAAAATACAAATTACCCAAGGTGTGTAAGCTGCTGTGTCAAAGGAAGAACTCCTTTCAGAGCCTGACCTTGGAATTCTAAAATTCATAATAGCATGAATTCTTTTCAAACTGCATTCAAAACCAATTCCCACTAAGAAATCAAAGGTGATACCTTTTCCTGTTAAAATTATCTCTAATGAGCCCAGGGCTCAGGTTTGATGGTTAAATTTCACATATCTCCTACTGGGCAAGATACTTGCAGCATATCCTATCCTATACAATACATTAGAAATACAATTCTGTTGTGTTCAGTGGGCCTTTGGCTGGGATCTCATACACACTTCCCTGGGTGTAAGGCCCATTCAGCACAATGAGACTCACTTCTGAGTAGAAATAGGATTGCACTGTTACGCTGACAAGTCTCCCATTGACATTCACTCCCTTGGCAGCTGGCTCTTCAAGGGGGGGGGGAACCAAAATATGGGCATCCTATCCCATTCTGCTGGTAGTGTAATTTTACAGTGTACAGTGGTACCTCGGGTTAAGAACTTAATTCGTTCTGGAGGTCTGTTCTCAACCTGAAACTGTTCTTAACCTGAGGTACCATGTTAGCTAATGGAGCCTCCCACTGCCCCCGTGCAATTTCTGTTCTCATCCTGAAGCAAAGTTCTTAACCTGAGGTACTATTTCTGGGTTAGTGGAAGCGTCTGTAACCCAAGGTACCACTGTAGTTGTAAAACCAGTGTGAGCCATCACAGCAATGTTCATTTTCTGTCATAGCACCGACCTCTTTTAATGTGCTGCAAGTTTGATTAGTTTCTCTCTGAAACGTAACAAACTATGGGCTGAATGGGGGCCTTGTGCTACCCTTCTTCTTACAGTGAGGTTGCTAAAACCTCTGTTGCCCATAAGAGCAATATTTTCGGTCAAAATTTCCACCTGCTGGAAAGCTACCAAAATTAACACAATTCCCTAGACATACTGACATGACATACTGGGGTCATGTGAATCAATCCTGAGTAGCAAATGTTTTGTTTATTTTTCTGATGGCATCTTGAGCTTCCTATTGTGATAAAACATTGCATTCTTTTTCATTGTCTCTTTATTATGAGCACCGTCCTGCTTTATGGTATGGCAGTATAGAAATAGTTGTATAAATACAACTGAGGTGCAGTTCTGAGTACCAAATAATTTGAATGTAGGTAATCTTCTACACTGAAGTAACAGATAGCCCCTTAAGGGGCTGGGAGAAGGTAAAAAGGGGAGGTATATGTATCACCTGTACTTTGACCCTTGTTCAGCCTCTCTGTGCTGTTTCAGGTGCTCTTGAACAATGGACATTGACTCTTCTTCTGGAGCTCATTTATCCTGGTGACTGTGGGACCATGTCTACTCTCCACTATCTATAGATGGACAAGAACCCTCGCAGCAGTTCATCCACTTTGTTGGTCTCCTTTGCACCCCAGCCACTGTGGTGTGTATTGTCAAGGTTGGTTTTTCATTCTCATACAGGATAAAAAAAGGTTACAGTGGTACCTTGGAAGTTGAATGGAATCTGTTCCGGAAGTCTGTTCAACTTCCAAAATGTTTGGAAACCAAGGTGTGGCTTCCAATTGGCTGAAGGAAGCTCCTGCAGCCAGTTGGAAGCCCCGTCAGACGTTCGGGTTCCAAAGAACGTTCGCAAACCAGAACACTCACTTCTGGGTTTGTGGTGTTCGGGAGCCAAAACTTGCAAGGCGTTCAGGATCCAAGGTACGACTGTATTTGGTGTTATGCTATAGAGGTGGGATGGGGATGAGCTTTTTCACTGCTTGCTGGAGCTCTCAGTTCTAGGAACACGTATCCTTTTTGCTTGAATAATACTAGAGGCCTGCTGTGATCAGTGATCAGGTTGAATATGCATGATAACATATGTGCCATTTTAGAAAGAGTGGCAACTACAGGCTGTTCCTTTCTTTTTTGCCCTCTGGGGCTGTGGTGATCAAAGAGTTAACTCTGACCCTCCCCTGTACTGGCCTGGCTATTGTGCATCCCTTGCACAAAAGCCTTTCAGCTGCAAATTCCATTCTTGACTGGATGCAGCTGTTGGCCTCTGGGCTGCCTCTCTTGGGATGCAAGATGTAGAAGCCCTGGTCAAGCATGGGGACCTGCAAGGATCTGGTGCTTGTCCCTTTTAGGTGTGGAAAGTGTGTGATTTGTGCAGCTGTCTACTGCGTGCAATGTGAATAATTCATTTCTCCTTCTCTTTGCTGTTGCCTGTTCTTCTTAGGTGCCTCCTTACCTCTCATTAGCGCAGGGCCTGGTATGTCAGCTGGAGGCAGGCTTGGTTTTTCCTGAGCCTTGATGGGATTTGTCAAGACCATTCCCTTTTCTTCCTGTTTATTGAACTTTGAAATAAAAGGGATGGCAAGAAGAAAGGAACGTAAGAGCTGGATTGACCCTGGGAGAGAGAGATGTTGAAGACATTCTGATCCCCTTATTATTCCACAAGAGCTGAAGTGGGGGAAGTGGTCAAAATTGGTGGCAAAACCCTTTCCTTTAAGACGGCAAGGCCTCTGCTCTGGAACTGGGTGACATGGGTGGTTTTTTAAGGTTTCCGCCTGGATTTTCTGTAATGCTTGTGAAAACTGCTGAGTGATGCTCTGATTCTGACCTTGTGGACTCAAAGTTGTCTTGAGGCACAGACTACTGTAATTATTTCTGGCAAGAGCTAGAAATGTGGAGTACTAAGAGCAGTGTGTGTTTTTTCTGACAGGGGAAAGAGAACAAAGTGCGAAGCCCCTAATGGATTTTGAATTGCCACTATTTTCATTACTTCATTTGAATGGGTGTTGGTGCCCTTTCTTGCCTGTAACATAAAAGCCCTCCTGTCCTTTTCAGCTAGGCACAGAGTCCTTATGTCTGCCACTGAGGATTATTCTACGCAGAACTCAGTAAGAGATCTCTTCCCCTCACCAACAATTTGCCTTCTGTGCAGCACACCTTCACCTCAGGAACCTCACTTGGTTAGCACAGCAGTGCAGGTGAATTGTTATCACAGAAGGCAACTTGGCTTACACACAAAGCGGAGCCTGGGGGACTCTGCAGACCTCCCTCCAGTGCTGTCTGATCAGATCTTTCCCCCATTCTAATTCAGCCCCACCTTTCATTCCAAACATATTCTGCATGGGAAATGGGGGTCGAGGAAGGCAGTGTTAAAGGGGAGTTTTAAAATGGCAGTTGGTGAGCTTTTTATTTTTATTCTCTGCTAGGGAACATTAGGAAACCATAACAGCCTATTTAGAAGTAGGATGACCTGTCCAAAATCTTTTCAGCGCCTCCACTAAAATAATTGGCATTTTAAGTGTGTCACACTGTACTTCTTGTGTTTCCTAGTCATTTGATTCCACTGTCCACTGTATTTTTCTCTGCATGGGCTATCTGAGGATAACACTTCATGTGTTAGATAGACTTTACACCATGGAAGGTGTTTTTTTTGGGGGGGGGGGAATCACCATGAATTTGCTAGTCTTTAAGGTGCCACAAGACTTTGTAATGGTTTAATTTACAGAGCTTTTAAAAGTGCTTAATGAGCATTTATGCTTTTAGTGCCCTATTTGGATCTCCATAGTCTCCTATTCTTGGAGAGCAGACTACTCATGTGTCCAGGGCAGAATAGATGCAAAAAGAGTTTTAACTAGCCTTGAAAGATCCATCTCTACTTAATCCTTTCCAAGCACCTAGTTCTTTAAATATTAGAAATCTAATGTCAAGCATGCTATCAAAGGTTTCAATAGAGCTATTCAAAATGCACATTCTTGGCTGGGGCGAAAGGAATTTTTTGTGGAAGCATTAGGAACCTTCTGCTCTTATGGAAGTTAAATATTTCCGAACAGGTAGAATGTAAAATTGGGACCATCTTGGATGAAAGAATAGTAAATGTTTTTGCTTGTTAAACAGATGAGTCTAGTGTGTTATAATAGTGGTGTGTTATATTACTAGTCCAGATCCAGCATGTCATAGTCCCAGTATTGAAGGCAAATATAAGCAAGCCCATTATGGTGCTCATTTCCCAATTTTTTGTGCATTTGGTGTAGATAAAAAGCAAGAAGAATGCTGACCTCTCACTCTGCATAAGTGCGTGTTCTCCCTATCAAAAGAAACTGCTAGAAAGAATGCACACAGATTGAGGAAGTATGTTTTAAAATGAACCTGCAGAGGATGACTGTTTACTAAGCAATTTCTATATTGCCCATCCCACACTCAGGGCATCTAACAGCAATGACAATAATAGAACGTTTATATGCAACAGAACAAACTCTTACAAAATGCCGTTTCAACTAATAAAATGCAGCAAAGAATAAGAGCTTACTGACAAAACAACAACCCAAGCTGTAATCTCATTTATTTGGACTTCTTTTTTTATGATTCATCCTTTAGAGCACAAGGGCAATTCACTTAACCGTTCACAAGTCTCCATTTCAGTAAAGAATCTTTCTTCATGGAGAACCTTGCATTAGTTGACCACACAGAGGGACGTCCGTTCACTAGTTCAGTCCTTTTATGCATTTAGAAGTGCTGTGTTCAATGGGACTCGTGCCTAGGAAACTCTGTGTGGGATTGCACCCTTGATCATGTGAGACCTATGCAGTTACAGGCCAGATAAGGCCCACGCAGACCTTGGGGCTATTGATCAGTATGAGGGGGCACTGGAGCGCTTTCCTTTTTATAGAGAGCTTTCCGTTTCAAATCTCATTGAAGGAAGAAGAGATTCTCTTCCTCACCATGGGTTTGTTTCCCCATTTGTTTCACAGCCTAACCTCTGGGCTTGACAGTCCTGTCCAGAATAAATCAGCTCAGCAGGTTGTAAAATGCATAGGCCACTCAGTTGTGGTTTGTGATTCCATCAACACTTAATTTGGATTTATGATCTTCTTTGCTTTCTGCTATTAATTCCCCACTCCTCCATTCTCTCTATTTCTTGTTCAGCAACATGCCCCTGTGGTTGTCTGTGAGGACTGTCCAGCGTCAGGGAATGAGCTCTTCGTGCTGCAAGCAGGGATAAATTGGAAGAGTTTCTTTCTGGCATACTAGCTCCCCCATGCGCAAAGACCTCCATCCCACCGTACTACAAAAGTTGCAATTCCACGCATGTGGATTATGGTATGTGTAACTGGGAGATACCGGAGAATCTTGTATTTTCCTCCCAGCTCTAATTGGGTTTGTGTAGATACAGGTAGAAATAGGAAGGAATAGAATGCAAAAGGATTGCAAT
Organism: Podarcis liolepis; assembly: GCF_965112155.1. Taxonomy (NCBI): domain Eukaryota; kingdom Metazoa; phylum Chordata; class Lepidosauria; order Squamata; family Lacertidae; genus Podarcis; species Podarcis liolepis. The sequence continues at coordinate 51,448,630 of NC_139554.1, read as the reverse complement.
GTAAAGCAACAGAGTCTGACTTTATACACACACCATACATTCAAAGCACATTTCCCCACCGCAAAGAATCCTGGGAACTGTAGCTTACTCCCTCACAGAGCTACAATTCCCAGGATTCTTTGGGGTAGAGTTTTTTACATGTGCCTTAAATTTATGGTGTTTGGGTTGCCTTTGGGTTGTTAAATTCCTCCTTTCCTTTGTGGTTTGGGGTCATATTGCCCTAATCATATGCATCTGCTGCCCCCAACTTGCACATACTACTCTAACACTGCCATTAAGCTTCTCCTTGCCAACAACCCCCTTGGGGAAAACCAACAACACCCCATCAACTTTTGCAAAAACTCTGAGAACAATGCAATAGAATGAGGAAGCCTGTGAAAAATTGTAACATTTTTATTATGAATATTATGAATATGGAGTGAGTCTTAGTCCTCTTGTGGGCTACTTGTCACTGTGAGCTATTCTTATTATTCTTTTAAGTTCATATTCTGCTTTGACAAAAGTCCTCAAGGTGGCTTACAATTTGAAAATCTAATCAACCATCCATGGATGCATTCAAATGTAAGTAAGCAAACAATAAACAATGAAATTCATTAATGCAATACTTTATTTTAAATACATTAAAATAAATATATATATTTTAAATCGGTCGATGTCATAACCTGTTATAATCTATTTGCTCTTCCTTTCTAACTAACCAGACACTGCAGAACTCAGTGGGTTCTTTTAAGAAAAGGTTGTAGATTCTCAGTTGCAATACTTGTCACTGTTTCTCCCGTGCACTAAGATAATTCTTCATCTGATACTTTGCTATATCTTGCTTCTAGCAGGAAATGTGATTATTAGTGGCTCTTTTGTCAGAGTTACAGATCTCTTTTGGATAGAGGTGCAATAGAAATACAACTCTGCTTCTCCAGACACATATTTAAAATATGATGTTGTATAACTTCGTCTCAGCTACTACTGTACTAAGCATTTTCATTGTGAATCTCTTTATCACTGATTCCAGGGATGTTTCTTATGGTAGGATTAACTTGTCTAATCCAGAGCTGGGGAGCCTTTTTCAGGCTGTGGGCTACCTGGGCAGCCTTCTGAAGGCGACCTGCCAATAGTGGGTGGGCCAGAGCAAAAGTGGGCAAAACAAATGTGCAGACGTTACCTTTGTGCAGTAGGCTAGTGTCTATGTACACGCTCTGTCCTTCATCTAGGCAAATAAGAGGCATTAGCAGCGTTCAATGACAATTCTAGCCAGGCAGAAACACCCAATAACTTCATGAGGGCCAAGTGTAGCCTGATACGGAGTCCTGGAGGGCCACATTTGGTTCCTGGCCTAATCCCCTCAAGCACAATTTATTTTTATTTATTTCATAATATTTTTATACCAGTTGATTGAGGGCAGGGAGGAAAACCCCAGCGCCTCTTTCTCAATATACTGTTGAGAGAGTGGATCTCATGGTGCTACTATAAAGAGTGCATACCTCTGTTCAGGATCAGGAATTTTGAAGCTTAAAATTTTAAACCACACCTCCTGCAACCCAGTCTCTACCAAGCACTTCTGCTCTTTGTTCCAGTTTTCTGCCGTGGAAGCCACGCTTGGTCTAGCAGGACCCAGGTTTTGCAAATCCTCTCCCCTGTTCACTTAGAGGCTTGCAGTGCCTACCCCTATATATAGTGTGCATATCTGTCACTGTCGGTGAAACAGCCAATGGTCTTGGCCAGCAAAGTACTGGAGAGCTATGCAGATAGCTTTAACCACCTTTCCTCATGCCCAATCATAGAGATTTCCCTATTTTTAGTGTGGTTGCTTCTCCTTAGGCAGACAGGAGACTTGTGTATTGCTACTGTTACTACAGTGCCAGAAATAACTCCGCCTAAAGAGGACACTGGGTGGGCAGCTGGCATTGTGTATTCATGCCAGTGCATTTGCAAATATGTGAACGCCAACTGTGGCTGTTATCCATCTTTTGTCTCGCGTATCATGATGTCAGTTATATCTTTTAACAATTTGGGATTCTGTGGGCAGGTTAAATTCCAAGGTGATTTCCAGTGTTATATTTTCGGGAGCAGTCACCAGTTCTGGTTGTTACGAACCATCGTTTGTGCCCTTCAAACCACAGCACTAAATGTGTGCATAATTTCCACCTGGAGTGGCGTTTTGGAATGTTGTTGGTGTGCTGCGTAATTGCAAGGCACAAAGTTAGCCTCTGCATATTCTGAGCTATTTGAGGTCATGAGCATGCATATTCTAGGTGCTCTCCCCCTGCCCCCCTCCCCGCCCAAATGCAGGAAGAATGATTATGGTGTGAGTAAGCACAGAAGCTGAATGTAGGAGGAGTCATTTATTGAGGAGGTCTACATGACCGAAAGCATTTTAGAGACAGGGGTGCAAGTTCCAAGTAGACTTGCAAAATCTCAGTACTGATTGTTCTTTTCATTCTCTAAGAGTACGGAAGTAGAAGGAACTGCCCTTGTGGAACGTATCCCATTACAGCACTGCAAATTAACGGGAGGAACTGCAATCCTCTCCAGGCAGCACAAGATAAAATGGCATGGGAACCCAGCCAGCCATGATGTCCCAAGATGAATGTGGGAAGGGAAATGTTAGACCTTCAAGCAGAGTTGGGGGCAAGCCTAGGTATAGAAAAATGGGAGCATCCTGTTGAAAAGCTAAAGTCTACATCTCCTTTCCTTAGACAACTTTTCTTTAGACACAGTGTGGTCCACATGTGATTATTTAAAATAAGTGGTTTCTAGATGTCATGACTGTAGTCTAAGTGTTCCATGTGCCCTGCAAATATGTCTAAGAAGCTAAGGTTGCTTGGTGCTCAAAGCAGAAATTATGCCTGTCTCTTTAAGGGAGGCTCTAAAAGAGAAAGCAGCTGCTGTGCCTCCCTCCCCCTGTTTTTTCCACTAGTTACTCACTTGGCCAACCTTCTTTCCTTGCCTTGGAGGGATGAAGGTGAAGGGAACTGGTAGGCTGCCTGCCTCCACCTACTGCTTCTAGTTGAGAAGCTGGCACCTGTAGATGTCAGTAGCAATCGTCCTGCTATTTTAAGCTTCCAAAAAATACAGGAGTCAAAATTAGTCAAAATGTGTTGCTTTTAACTACTCTGCTGTTTATGGAGAATAAGGCTATCAATAGTTACCAGGCATAATGACTATATATCAGCTCCAATGTCAGAGGCAGTATGTCTCTGATTGCCAGTTCTTGGGGAACATGAGCGGGAGAGGAGTATTACTCTCATGTCCTGCTTGCAAGCGTTAAAAAGGTAAAGGGACCCCTGACCATTAGGTCCAGTTGCGGACGACTCTGGGGTTACGTCGCTCATCTTGCTTTATTGGCCGAGGGAGCCGGCGTACAGCTTCTGGGTCATGTGGCCAGCATGACTAAGCCACTTCTGGCAAACCAGAGCAGCGCATGGAAACACCGTTTACCTTCCCGCCGGAGCAGTCCCACAGGCATTGGCTGACCACTATGACAACAGAATGCTGGACCAGATAGGCCTTTGCTCTGCTCCTGCAGGGCTCGTCTTGTATTCTTCGCCTTAGCGCAATAGACTTGAACTGTAGAAGCAAATTCTGCCCCTCCGCCAATTGATGGGCTACTTCAATTTTTGGTACTTGCAGTGGTGTGAATTTAGGCATGAGATATGTGCCCTGATCCTGTTAGTTTATAGGGAAGGTTTTCTGGGTGGTGTTGTACTGCTGCATGATTTCAATGCCTCAGTTTTCCAATAAGCGTTCACTTTGTATAGTATTGAACAGGGAAGAGCAAAAGGCAGCCTCCCAAGACATGTCTGGCTCTGTAATTTGGTGTGGATGAACAAAACACTTTCAGGATATGAGAAAAAAATGCTCCAAAACTGATCTGTGGGGTGTGTGTTTCTGTGTGTACACACACACACATGCACCCCCCCACCTAAGTAGCATAATATCAATAACAAATAGAGATTTGAGGTGTTTTTTTTAAGGCTACCTGCCTTTTGTGTCTGCATGCTATAAAGAGCCCATGAAGTGAAGTGAGGGGCTGTTGGCTGTAGGGCAGCAAAAACAGTCACATGCTGTGAACAGTTTCATCTACATCCTTCTAATAGTAAGTTGGTAACAAAGAATGCCACTATTGGGAAGCTCCTCATCCTGTTGCTGCCAATGTTTGCCCAGTGCAAGCAAGAAGCTGCTGAGGAAGGATAGATTCCAGCCAGGAATAACAAAAGGAGCCAATTAATATGGTGAGGTTTGAGAAGGATTTTCTCTTGGGACAAAAGGATTCCTTTGAACTGAAGGTGCAGGAGTTGGGAGACCTCTGGTCCCTTGATTTCCCTCTTCCTTGTGTGATTTATGCCAGCCTACTATTTTGTCTGGCACAAGAGAGGATCATAGGGGAAGTAAAAAATCTAACCCGTCACAGAAAGGTCTTGTCTTACATTTCCTAAGGGTTGTTTCTGCCTTTGAGTTAACTTAGCACAGGCCCTGACATAGACAGCAACATTCCAAAACGTGGTGGTAATGGATAGGAGCAAAAGTACTTGTTAATGTGCAAAAGCTCTGTGTGCGCGTGCATATGTGGTGCTTTGCTTCACTTTGCAAGTGTACATGGGAGAGCACATTTCTGTGACCTAAAAAAGTTGGCCAAGGGGTTTTCGTCTGTCAGTCATATTCATGATTCTGCAACTACTGGACTAAATTATGTGCCTATGGATGCATGTGTAAACCATATTACTATGCGTGTGTGTGTGTGTGTGCACGCGCACACGCTTACGGGTGTCTTCGGATCTCTAATGTGTGGCTCCAGCAGAGCTGCACGTTTAATGACCTTTCCCTAAAAGCATTCTCCACCCTCTCCTCTTGCTGCATTTCTTGGAGAGGGGAAACTCAGAAATGGCCTGTACTGTAGAAGTCATGCATTCCACAAAAGAAACTTTGTCCATCTTCTCCCCCCCTCTACCCACAACATACAAAAACTGTTTGACTAGAAGATACATTTTACCGCTTGCAATATCTTCCCTCTGATTGTTCACACCCTCGGCTAGGGCCAGACCTGTACCCTTCTTCTATGCATGTTTGTTGGGAATGTGACAACTGGAAAGGAGTTATTAGTTTCTTTGTACAATGAACACCCCACCTCCCTTTAGAGCCGTAAAGGGTGGGTCTGCAAACTAGCTGGAAAAACTCCCCGAGAGCTTCGTTGTCGTTGCAGTTTTGTAATGGAAATAAATGGTAGCCTGGGGGCAGACATCTCTGCGTCTCGCTGGTACGAAGGCCCAGACGGCCCGCGAGTGCGGGCGGGTCTGCACTTGCTTGTACCGCGGCGTGAAGGGAGGCGGTGAAGCTGGTTTCCCTCTCCGCCCCAGGTATGGTTTTTCTCGGGCGCTGCTCGTTTCTTCGCGGATGCTGAAGGAGAATCTCTCTCTCTCTCTTCCTCCCCGTGCGGGCCGGGGGCCACCAGCAAGGGAGCAGCTGCAGGTACAGGCAGCCTCCGCATAGTTGGCATTCCTGCAGGCCCGTCGCCCGGGCTCCTTCCAGGTCCTCGGCACGGCGCGCGTTGTTTCTGAGTCTCCCGGCCGGAGGCTCCTAGATAAGAAGAGCGCGCTTCCATCTTTAGCCGCTCCTGTTTCTTCGAGACCTTTTCGGGTGGATGGGGCTTTGATGAATCCCCCGGACGCTTTTATTTTCAAGCAGGACAGAAAAAAGGTGACCGGAGCTGATTATTTTTGGAGAAGCCTCTCCAACCTCGCCTGCGAGCAAACAGGCACACTTGGTGCATCTCTCTCTTTGCACGGCCATAGATCTTCGTGCATAGTAAGAACAGAAGAGCCGGTGGCCCACCTTAGTCCAGCATCTGGTTCTCATAGTGGCTAACTAGATGCTTGTGGGAAACCGCGTTTCAAGAGTTCCGTCTTTCTTTATTAAAAAAGATAAAGCTCACTCCAAGCTATCTTTCCTCAAAAGTTGCCTGGCGTGCTCTGGTCCATGGGGTCACGAAGAGTAGGACACGACAAAACAAGGGTCTGGGTTACAAAACAACAACAAAGGCTTGATCCCAGTGAGATTTATTCCTAGTAAATACAGGGAAGTAAGCCCCATTGAATGCAGCGGGACTTACCTCTGTGTAAACATGCACGAGTGCGTGTTATAAAAACAGTAAGAGGAAACTAGATGGGCATGAGCAGGTGCCATTCAAGCAGTGCAGCGAGCATGTCATTCTAGGGCAGGGACCCGCCGTGTTAATTCTTTATAGGACGAACTAACCCGAGAGTTGGATTTTCAGGTCAGGCTCGGCTGACTGTCGGATTCAGGTCCCGGGGGCTTCCCACCCCTCCCCCCGCAAGCAGCAGGATTCCCACATCCGGGTTCGACCCTGCTGCTGCTGCTGCTGCCCGGCGTCCTGAGTTGGGGTCAGCCCCGGCGCCTGCGGAGTTAATTGCCGCCACTTTCGCTCGCCGCCTCCTCCTCCTCCCAGCCGAGGCTCTTTTCTCGGAGCTCCCGGGACGCCGCGCCGCTTCTCACGTGGGCAGCGGTGACCCTCTGTGTTTACTTTATTTTTGGCACTTCTAGCAGTGGCGGCGCTTTTCTCGAGCCCTCCGGTGGCGATGCGAGTTTTTTCTTGCTTCAACTTACCGGAGGGGAGGAAGGGGCAGCTCGGCTGAGTCAAGGTAGGGGGGGGCGAGGGGAGGCGGAGCAGGCGGCTTCCCCTTTGCCCTGGGCGACTTTGCGATGGCTGAGCAGAAAGTTAATGTAACCTTTTTTCTTTTTCTTTTGTGGGCTTTCCTTTTGTTCTTCGCCTTCCGGGGAGGGGAGGGGAGGCCCCGGCTCCGGGAATTAACAAAAGAGGGGAGAGGAAAGTGACTGATCCCAAAGGGAGGCGTGTGCAAGCAAGGAAAAGAGGGCAGAGGAAGCGTAGAAAAGGGCGCTGCTGCCTGTGGGCTGCGCGTAAAGCTCAGGGCCGGGGGGAGGCGGCGGACGAAGGACAAGAGCCAGGTAAGGACACCTGGGCTTGCTGGGAGCGCCTGCAGCAGGTGGGAAGGAAAGTGGAGGAGGGGAGAGGACCGTCGGGCCAGATGCAGAGGCTCGGAGGTCCTTGTGGCGCCTCCCACCAGCTTCCCCGTCGGCGAGAGATCGCGCTGCGTCCTTGCTTGTTACCTCGCGCGTAATCAGGGTTGCGAAAGGCATTGCCCCGGGGCGCAGAGCGCACGGCACCGCGGTGGGGTTGTTTGGGGTGGGGGCGGTGTGCTTGCGCAGTTACGGAGGTGTGCAGAATTCTACCTACAGCCACACACTCGACCCCCCCCCCCGCCCCGCATCCCAGCATCCAGTGAAAGTGCGCTCTTTTTTGAGCTGGTTTCCAGGACCCTTGAAACTCCCTTAACTCCCAAGCAGCGACATTCGTTCCCCCGATAGCTCACTTGTTCCTCTTTCCCAGCAGCTCAGTTTACTGGCCCGTGAAGGGCACGTCGCGCCCGCGCGGTTCTGGCGACCCGCTCACTCACAAGCCGCGGCGGAAGGTGGGCGGCGCAGGTTAGGTCTTCGCTCTTTTCCTAAACCCCTTTTGTGAATGGGTATGTGTGCGTGTGTGGCGGGTTTCGAACAGGACTGAACAAAAAAGGGACCCACCAGCAGGGCTGTACACCTCCTGGGAACCTCCTAATGTTTGGTTACCTCAAAGAGACCAGCTGTCTGGCGCCTCCTTTCCCTCCCTTTCTCATTCAAGCTGATCGGAAGAACTTTGTAACTTCGCTGCTGCCAGACGTTGCTTGCCTCTTCCCAACCTCACATCTTTTAGAGTAGAACGGGCAGGGGTTGCCTTGTTATTGGTAACATCTAAGGCGCTGTTTCCGCTCAATAGCTAGGTAACGTGCTTTTAATAAATAAAACTTGATATTGGGACGTGTGTGCATAACAGCGAAGGGTGGTTCATGGAAGACTGGCCATTGGTGCCTCTGTTCAGGGGTGCCCATATTAATCAGCGCTGCCTCTGCGCTGTATCAACCTGAGCTGGTGGTTCAAATGATTGAATGGACAGGGAAGGGGTTACATGCAAAGTGTGCGATCTGCTACTGATCTACTATAGCCTTTCCTAAGAATTAGGAATATCCTCCAGTCGTCTTCATAATTAGCCAGTTTTGTATGATCCTGTAGCCGTTTGGTGTAAGGCAGCGTCTCCTAGAACAGAGGTCAGTCCTCAAAATTTCCAACTCTAAAGCCCACTTGAGACGGCTGAAAATCACTGAGGCCCACCAGCTACAAAATGGTGGTGCAGGGAGGGTGGGCAGAACCAGTCATGGTGCCAGGTGGAGGCAGAGTTTGGCTTAATCCGCTGGCAATTACTGGCATCGTTTTCTACTGAGATCTAAGCCATATTTGGAAGTTCTTTGCTTGAGCTTTTACCTTGTGGCAGAGGTGTCCCATCACTTCACTTTTCTCAAGCTAAGTACAAACATTGGTTCTGGAAGTATTGTAATGTCCTCCCCAATTGCTGATGAAAGCTTTTACTTTTGTTTTCCTTTCCTCTACATGCATCTCCAGTGAATATATATATTACCTATCTTCTGTAATTTCTTCTCTTATTTTCCTTGTACCTTATATCCTTCCCCCAAACTATCGCTTTCTTTCATCCCCCTTCCTCTAGGTCGAGATCTGCATAGACATGGTGAAGGGTGCACAACCTGTGAGTCTTCTCCTGACACAGATATTTCTATTGCATCTAGCTGGCACAGTGGTTTTATTGGAAAGATCAAGAAAGCAGGGTTTCAGCAGTTGGTGTGCCCTCCAGCAATGATGATGTCAGCAGGAGAAGGGATTATGAAACTGGGTGTCATGCTGGCACTTGCTGCTTTCTAGAGCTTCTACCCCAGCTCAGTGCACCTGACCTATATCCAGGCAGCCTCACTTAAAAGGCTCCTCAAAGTTGCTTGTCTTGTTTCTAGGATGTGTGAGGATTTGGGGGCCTCTGCAACTGGGCACTGCGGGGGTCCACCATAGGAAGGGGTTGCAGTTGTGTCGCAGTGAATCAATGCCCTGCCGTGTGATGGGCTTCATTATTTGTTTGAACAGCAACGCTGCATGTCCCTTTCATTGAGCAATCCTTACAAAGGGTATGGAGAGCAGTTCCTTTGCCTACAGACCTTACACACCTTCTCTTCCCTCCTCCAACTCTAAAGACTCATCAAAAGTTCTGTACATCAATAGGCACAAGAGCTCTGAATGGATGACTGACTAGTAATCCAGGCCTTTTTTTTTTTTAGTCCTATGACTAAAGAAAGGTTCCTGCACAACCTCCAGCTGTTGTTAATGCAAATCTCAGGCATGGAGTCATTATTCTGTCACTTGCCCAGGAGCTATATGAATAATTAATATTAGCACACAAGTGGCTTTATGGCCTTTTTGCAACTCTTTTTCCTAAATGTTTACATGACCATTTGCCTTCCTTTTGTGGACATGTGTTATAAATAAAAACAACGTGAATATGCACTGTGTTCAGCAAAGTGAGTGGATGCATGCACCAGTAATGTTCACCTGACGTGCACACTAATAGGCTTCTTGAGAAAGGCAGCCCTTTTGCGGGAGATTCCAGTGTATGGGGGTGGAAAGGCAATAATGGGGCCTCCTGCTGCCGCCGCGCCGCCAGAGCACAATTTCTGTTCTCATCCTGAAACAAGGTTCTTAACCCGAGGTACTATTTCTGGGTTAGCGGAGTCTGTAACTGGAAGCATCTGTAACCTGAAGCGTCTGTAACCTGAGGTACCACTGTATGTGAATGCTTTTCACTGTTCTTATCTAGGATGTTAGGTTGTGGGGCAGTGATCAAGCTATGGGGCATTGCCTTTCTCCTGGAACAAAGTTATGGGATTAGAACCTGACAGAGGGGCCTCGCCAGCATGTCCATACACATCCTGGGAATCTGGCATTTTGGTTACCTAAACACTAACAATATGCATCTCCCGGCAGTGAGAGATTAAGCTTTGTAGCATGAAGTAGAGATATGGGAAGCTCTTCTCATTTGCCTTGGAATCCACAGCTTACTGGGCAAACTAATGAGGCTACAAAAGTTCAACCTGATCCCTTGGAGTTTGCAGCCTGAATAAAATTGGGAGTTATTCACACACGTTGCATTCCTTCAGCTTGTAGCATAACTCCCCTTGCTTTAGCATAGTTATCGCTGATAGTATGTGGTTGTGTTTACACAGTCAAATACCACAGAATCTCAACTGTTATTTTATAAAAGGCAAAACCCTTTCCCCCAAGAGAGACACCCTTCCCCACCAAGAGTCACCCGCTTTATAATTAACTGCTCTTACATTTCTAAAAACCTCTTTTAGAACTTTGGAACTGAAGTCAGCCCCGTCCCAAGAGTTGGGGTCAGGTAACCGTCTTGTATAGTACAGCTTAGGAGTGGGGTTCCTGTCTCCAAAGTCCTTGCCATGGAAGTTGCATAGTCCACAGGATATGGCCCCAAGGCACCGCATGAGACCACCACTTGGCTGAAGCTAAAGAGGTCTGGCTCTGAGCAGTGCCTGGACGGAAGAAAGGTGGAATATAAACATAATAAAATCAAAAAGAGCGACAAAACAGGGAGAATGCAGGGCAAGATGGGAGTGACTGGGTTTTAAACTCAACCTTAGAATGGTGGTTTGTAAACTTCCTATATTCAGGGCTTTCACATCACTACAGATGTACGTTACAGCAAAAGATTGTCTGTGATGGGAAATCCTGTCTTTCTTTCCCGATCTTCTTGCTGAGGAGCCCTTTTCAAGGAAGCACAAGCTTTTCCAGATTACAGTGTGAATGCAGCTGCCTTTGATATGGCCACCTTGTTCCTAGAGGCTGCTGCTAATGAGGACTATGCGCGGGGAGTGAAGTGCTAGGAAATCATAACCTGGTCCACAAACCCACAAACTTGTATAATAGAAAATAAACCCTACAGTTCTGTTTAAATAGGGGCCCTCAAAGAATATGCACCACAATAGCATGTTAGGGTGTGGGAATCGTTGTTTGTGAATATGGTAGACTCCACCCATGCACCCTCTCTTCTTCTCTCCACATATCAGCCCAAGGCTTATGTTCTTTACAACAAAATCTGGGCTCCCCCACCCACCCTTTGAAGCAATGCTGGGTAACAGATCTGTGGTGCTTGGAGTTGGTTCTGTAAAAGTTTTAAGGAGGCAAACACACAGCAATGTCTTCTCCCCTTAATGCACTGATTATAGCAGGTGCTTTCCCTGTTCCTTTGCAAAATAAATGAATAAATAAATAACTAATTTGTGCCTTGTTGCCTGTGTTGTCTCACTCTCTTCCATAACAGGCAAATGGCAAAGGCTGTCTGGTCTTCTTGCATTTTACATATATGCAAGTAAGACATGGAACCCATGAGAGACTGTCTGGGCTAGGGTTTTTTGTTTGTTTGTTTTAGACACACGGTGTTAATGGGAAGGTACAGATGTTGATGCCTTTGCACTCCGGTGAGCAGGGAAATGAGGAAGATCAGGGAACAGTCATGAATGTGTTTTCCACTTGGTTTAGCCAGTGACCCTTCAACCTAAATGGAGCCTCTGTCTGGTTGGTAATTGCCTCATGGGTCTCTGAGGAATGCAGCAGGCGCATTGGAGACTGGAGGGCTTAAGGATTAGCTTTGTGAACAGCGGGATGCTAAGCTGGAAAAAAATCACATGAGAAACTCTTGCTTCCCTTTAATGCTTGCCAGTCACTGGAGAAAGAGACTGGATTCAGCTACTTATGGGCATGGGGAAAGATGCCTCCAAGTCTAGATAATGGAATTTCTATGTTACCGTTCTTTTTGGAGATTTCTGACAGCTCTGTACATGTACCCATTTTCTGATGACTGGAAACTACTAATTCCACAGCATTTACCCATTTAAATCCAGGGGCTTTGCTCACGGTTGGGTTGTTCACCAAATTAAAAGAATTATTAGTTGATTGATCATCTGTCTGTTGACCCAAGGTATGGTCTGAAGGCATATGAGCCCACAACCTTGCTGAAGTTAAACAAGCCTGATTCTGCTCAGTGCCTGGATGGGTCCCTCCTGCCAGACTGCATGTATGCTGCCTTGGGTTCCATAATAGAAGAAACGTGAGGTATACATGTAAGAAATTAAATATAAATTAAATAAATAGGCGTATTACCCAAAGCCAAATCTAGGTTCATTAATGAGATAGTGAAGTTAAGTGTAAGGTAGGTGTGTGTGTGTGTGTGTGTGTGTAAAGCTAGTTACACATTAGCCAAATGAATGGCACGCCAACATTGCCCCAAAGTTCTATTCCCTTAACTCACAGTCCCACTTGTTTAAAATGTTCATAGATTTAAAATTGGTTTCTGTTGGCCAGCTAATTTTTTCCGATGCTCTGCCAATTAAAAGGTGCAGCCCAAGTGCAGCATCTGTTCATCGTCTGGTGGTTTTTACTGATGGGCCCACTTAACGTGAGATCTGCAAGACAGCTTTGCCAGGGACTATATCAGATCAGGGCTTGCCTAAGACATGTTGGTGCCTGGGGGCCAAAGGCCCAAATTCCATGGGTAAAGATGGGGAACCAGCAGCCAGGATGTTTTCTTTCACTCTCTCCATTGATATGGTCTCATTTCAGTGAGGCTTATGCAGGAGAGAATTAATTGTGCCTCTTGGGTTAAAACTGTCTGTCTCCCATTCCTTAATGCAAGGGTAGCTAACCCTGTTCCTCCAGTTGTTGCTGGACTACAACTCCCCATCATCTCTTACTAGTGGCCATTCGAGCTGGGACTGATGGGAATTGAACATCATCTGGAGGGCCACAGGTTACCTGTTTTTCCTCTTCCATTAAAATATTATTTATTTAGATATTTACATCCTGCTGCTTTTCAGTATGGCTTACATGGTCAAGGAATTTAAAACCCCCCAGCTAAAATTCATAAAATAACAGCATATACATATTAGCAACAAAAATAAGTGAAGGCAGTATAAAATCACATGGCAGAGATGAAACTTTGAAGCTAAAAGGCCCTGCTTGCTTTATGTGTCCCCCCTCCTTCAATCATTTCCTCTTGCCTTTCCCCATCTTGTCTGACATTCCCTTTATTCTGTTGGATTTTAAAACCTGTTGTGTTTGTTTTAGAAAACTTGAATGTGGTAGTAAATGGAAATAAGCTTAAATGTGGCTTCCATATAGCTGACTCTGCAGACTGCCAAATAGAACAGCCGAGGTATACTCACAGCTTGCCTCACATCACTGAAGGGAGCTGCTGATTCTGGAACATTTGCAATTGCATTGCCAGCATCAAAGGCTGTGTGTGTGTGTGCATGCGCATTGTCTGAAGCACCAAGGTGGCAGGAAGTGGCAGGAGCGCTCTCAAACTGGGAACAGCGCAGTGCGCTCTGACTCAACACTGATATCGCTCCTGCCGCCAGAACACCAAGTTCTGTGTCAGCCGTGAGGTTCAGATGTCAGCAGCTCAGTTATGCACCAGCACCCATACAACCAACCTGGGGCACAGTGAAGACTGCAGGACTGCACACTAGGGTGCACCTGAAGCATAAGCAACCTGGTGTTGGTTTGTGGCGGTCCAGCCATTTATGCACCACCACTGTTGCCTTTCTCTCCGCTACTGATTCAGGCAGGAAGGCACAGAACAACTTCTTTGCACTCTTGATTTTGAGTTCCTTTCTCTTGGTTTCTCTTGGTTCTGATAGCATCTCCACATTGCCGTTCTTTTGTGCTCTCATTCTGATGCTGCAGAGTAAAACTTTGGGACCATGGAAGGTATCCAGGGGAAAGAGAAGTGCCTATTCTCTGGTACACTGTTAAGCTCATTGTTCAGAGTCACCCATGTAGGTTGCACAGCTTTGTGCCTGCCCAGTCAGTCCTGTTGCCAAGCAAATGACCAGCCCAAGCGGGAGTGTCTGTCTTGCCTGTTTTGTACTGCAGAGAGCTTGTGCATGGAAAATATGCATCTGACCCCTGACCACCAGGAGGTGCCCAAAATCTGATGACATGAGAGAAGCCCGTTGCACAGAACCATAGGATTGTAGAGTTGGAAGTGACCCTGAGGATCAGATAGCCATCCTTCCTCTGCGTAGAAACCTCAGAGGAAGGAGAGTCCACCACCTTCTGAGGAAGTTCGTTCCATTGTCGAACAGCTCTTCCCCTCAGAAAGTTCTTCCTTATGTTTAGTCGGAATCTCCTTTCTTGCATAAGAGTAGTCATTTCTCAGTTTTCTCTCTTTGCTTTGAACATCAATTTATATCTTCTTATCTGGAAAGTCCCAGCTCCTAATCTTCCTGCCCTGCTCTCTGTTTGTAACTCTGAGGAAGTTGTTCTATGGGTTTTTGCAGAAATTTTATTTTATTTTAATTCACTGCAGAGTGAATTAACTTTGAAAACAGGGTTTGAGCCATGCACACACTGACAAATCTGTCTTTCATCAGACCAGGGTTTAGTAGCGCAAGGTTGCTCTGGTCAAGCTGTTAAACAGAAATGTAGGTATTAATTTTATCGCTTCTGTAGCCCTTTTCAGCATAATAAAGTGCTTTGGAATTCTTGTCCCCACAAAAATTCCATAAATTGAGGTAGTTTGAGAGATAATGTTTTACGAGAGGCCACTCAGTGAGCTTCATGGCTGAGCAACGGCATACATCTACCTTATCTCCAAACCAAACACTGTTTCCAGTGACCTGCACTGGCTGTTGTTCATACTCTGGGCTGCAAGTTTCTCCTTGGAAGAAAGTAAAGTGGTACCTCGGGTTAAGTACTTAATTCATTCTGGAGGTCCGTTCTTAACCTGAAACTGTTCTTAACCTGAAGCACTTTAGCTAATGGGGCCTCCTGCTATTGCCGCGCCGCCGGAGCACGATTTCTGTTCTTATCCTGAAGCCAAGTTCTTTTTTTTTATATAAATATTTTAATTACATTTTCAAATACACAGTCAAAAATATAAAAGCCGTAGATAAAAAAACAAAAAGAAACAAAGAAAAAAAGAAGAAAGAATAATCCAATTTTCAAACACATTTTTCCATAACCAACCGGACTTCCTCACGTTTCCCCCACCATGCGTTCTTTACAATAAAGATGTCAGCAAATTATTACCTTATTTCATATCTTAATTTGTACCTTTCAAATATTATACTTTTAAATTTAAAATACTTTTTATCAATTACTTATACTTTAAATCAACCATAGTATTACTTTAAATTTCAACCTTTTCTTACTTATAACTTATTTTCCGGTTTCACCAAATCTAATCGCTGAAGCTAAAGTTTCCAAATCGTGCAGTTTTTAACATTCATACAACTTATGATATTTTTGTAAATAGTCCTTAAATTTTTTCAAGTCCTCTTCCATTA
Source organism: Podarcis liolepis (assembly GCF_965112155.1). NCBI lineage: Eukaryota > Metazoa > Chordata > Lepidosauria > Squamata > Lacertidae > Podarcis > Podarcis liolepis. Next base: position 51,433,304 of record NC_139554.1, on the reverse strand, counting down.
TTTCTTCTCCCAAATCTCGGATTCTGCCAGTCATTTCAGCCAGTTCCATATAGTCCATCAATTGCGTCTGCCACTCTTCTGAAGCCAAGTTCTTAACCTGAAGCACTATTTCTGGGTTAGCAGAGTGTGTAACCTGAAGTGTATGTAACCCGAGGCACCACTGTATTAGTGAATTGCCTCTGCTGAACAAAGGAGTGCTGGGTAAGTGGCAAGGGCTGTGAGTTTGGAGGACCTCTTGATAGCAAGGGCTTTTCTTGAAGATGTGCATGGCACATCTCCTCCGTGGGGGTTAAGTCTTCTCTGTGTGCATCATTTTCAGCAGTATATGTTAAAACAAGGGACCTTCATGTTACCCTTTGCCATGTGTTTCTAGAACTGGGTTCAGCTTGGATGACTCTGGTGCTGATTAGGGTGGAATGAAGCACACAGCTGAGAGTTCAAGGAGTTTTGTTTGGCAAGTTCCTACTGGGAAATTATCTGCTGCTAAGCCAAGGGAGTTGAAAGAGTAGGATCCTTTTTGCTTTTCCAAATCCTGGCTGGTGGGACTCAGAGAGGACTCCTTGGCTTCCTCAGATGTGATCGTCAGCTTGCTGTCAGTGCCCACGAATGCTATTAGAAGTCCTGGTGACACCTTTTGCAGTTCCAGCATGTTTCAAGACACCCTTGGCCATTTTGGAGAATGAATGAGGCCCCCGCTACTGGGTAGGCTTCATGGGAGAGGAGGATGTGGCTGTTGACCTCAAGTCAGGAGACTGTGCTGGTGCAAAATGCATAGGCTGTGGACTCACATCAGAACAAAGCCCATTTTACCCAAAGTTGGGGGCAAATGTTTCAGCTGCTTGCTGCTGCTGTTGCTGGTTCTGGAAAGCCAAGTCTAGCAAAGTCCTCCATTTCCATTTTGAGGATCAATTCCGCTGGTTAACATTTTTGGTTCACTCTTTGGTTCTTCTCTTGCAGGGTGTAGGATGCTGGCTCCGGTGCGGCTAGGCCTGCCCACATGACCTTTGCCACCATCATGCTGTGCCCCTGGCGTGGGAAGCTGAAGCTGCTGCTTGCCACAGTGACCCTGGTCTTCCTCATCTCATGGCTCTACCTCTTTATGGGTAATCTGGAGTGTGAGTGAGGGCAAGGATGGCGGTGTGATGAAAGCATGTGCCACAGATTTGCCCTGCGGCAGCTGTACACGTGGGTGGGAGTTGGGACTCCAGAGTGGAATTGCAACTATACTGCCAACTCACTTTGAGACCTTTGGGCAAAGGGTGGCCTCTGTTTCCTCCTGCGTAATAGAACTAGGAAAGCTTTCCTAGAATTGTAGAGTTGGAAGGAACCCCAAGGGTCATGTAGTCCAACTCCCTGCAATGCAGGAATTACAGCTAAAGAATCCCCGACAGATGGCCACCCAACCTCTGTTTAAAAGCCTTTCATGAAAGAGAGTCCACCACCGCCAGACATTAAGGTGACAGAAGGATGGTTCCATTGCCTTGCTTTGGATGTATGTGATTTTCTCATAGCCCAAACACATAGGAACTGATCCCTCTAGTATATGACGAAGAATGGGCCAGATTTCCAATTTGGGAAATGTAAAAACCATCACCAAATAGTATATTTAGTTCCCAGCTTCTCAGCATTCAAGGCAGCTTGTAAATCTTTGGATCTTCTACATTAGATCTTACAAACAGACCCTTTTCCCTTGCACCTGGTGACCTCTCTCTTCAGAGGGCCAGTATTCTGAGCATGCCCTTCTTGAATCAATCCAGGCTTGGGGCTGGTAATAATGTTCACCTTGGGAGTGCTGGGGTCCCATCCTTCGTGTGGTTCTTCTCCCTGGCATTTGCCTTTATGGCCGTTAGAGAGTCTTCGCTGGAGAGGGCTTGAGGGTGTTACCTCCTTCCCCCTCCCTTGCTGATGTCAGTGGCAGATCTCTCCAGAAAATACATTACAGAGAGAATGAGCACTGGGTTTTCAGAATATTGTTTTCTTAGGTTGCACTGACACAGTACTACTCTCTGGCTGCAAAGTTATGAATGGAGAAACTAGAGGCAGAGCTATGCCCCTTCCTGTTATGCCACTGTCTTCTTTCTTGCCCATCTCATTCATGGTGTGGGGTGATACTGTACATTAACTCTTGAGTGTTCAGATTCACATTCACCCGCTTGAGGAGCAGCAGTCAGCTTCATATGGAATAGTCTTAAAATAATATTAAGTCCATTTGACTGCAGAGAATGATAGCCGGTGGAATTAATATAATTGAATCTAAAAAGGGAAATTGTAGACTATGCAAAGAGATAGGGGGAATATTTTATAGTGCTGGAACTTTGCAACCTTGCTATATGAATTAAAGAAACCTGCATAGAATATTTGTTCCCGCTCTCATCCTTCTTCCCACTTGTCCCTCTTGTTTCACTGAAGTATGTGCAAAAGGCTCAGTGACTATGCATCCTCCTCCTCTCACCACTCCCCTATTTATGTTTTCTTTTCCTGGGGGTGGGGATCCCCTCTATAGATGGATGCTCCTTCCTGCTCCCGCCTTGCTTTGGGGAACAGTCAAGCCGATACCTTAACCACGAGGCCTTGGTGTCCCAAGTACAGAAAGTGGAAGAGGAAAACCAGCTGTTGAGGCTGCAACTCAGCCAGTCTCAGATGCAGGACGAGGCTGTGGATGGGACGGACAGCAGCCAGCAGGGAGCGCAGTTAATAGAGGACCAGGATGGAAGGGACAACAGCACCGGCTGCCTCAAGCAGAGAATGGTTCAGAAGTGCGAGGTAAAGGCGACGTCCCAACTGGCTGCCAAGGCACCTTGCAGGCAAATAGTTATGGCAAAACTGTGGAAGGGTCGCACAGCAAGAGGCGTGTTGTTGTTCAGGCTCCTCAACCTGTTCTGTTCCCTGAGATGGGGGTAGCCAACATGGTGCCCTCCAGAGGTTTTGGACTACATATCCCATCATCCCCAGCCAGCTTAGAATGGTTGGGAGTGGTGGGAGGTGTAGTTCCCAACCTCTGGAGGCTGTGACGTTGGCTGCCCTTGCCCTAAGATAATAAGTGTAGCCATATAATTCCCACTCTTGCCGCTTCCTGCTGTAGGTAGCGTGATATTTATTTTGCAATGTAATACTTTTCTGAACCCTAAGATACGTGTGGTATGATAATCCCCTGAGGGCAAGGAGGCAGTCCTCACTTGCGCCTGGTTTCTATGTCCATTTCTAACTCTGCTTGGTTTTGCATCAACGTTTTGTATTATCCATTTTGCTCTGAGAAAAGTGAACTCTCTGTGCACCCTTTTTTACTGACTTGGGTGAAGAAGAAAGGGCCCTGGCAGGACAGGTGGATTCTGCATGTATTGTGGGAAGCGGCTTCTGAAAGCTCCACTTGGAGGGGAAGAGGATCTCTTGCAGTGAATTGTGGTTGGGGGGCCAGGCCTGATGGCATCTTTGTGTTTCTGGACAGCTTCTCCATGTTGCAATTGTCTGTGCTGGATACAATGCAAGTCGGGATGTCGTTACCCTGGTGAAATCCATCCTCTTCCACAGGTAACCTTGGAGGGGGTGGGGAAGACTGCTCTTCTTTTGAGCAGGTAGCGGAGGCTTCTGAGTTTCCCAGGACTTGAACACGGGGTTAAAATAGGATGCCTTTCTGTGCTTTTGCTTCCAAGCTGCAGTTCTGGATGTGCTGGGGGAAAACAGAACAAGTGAAGACTAGTTAGGGTCCTCTGACCCCATCCTTTTTCACTTCAATGCAGCTGCCAGGGTTCTGTATGTGGCATAGCAAGGCATCAGCTGCTGCATGGGGGGGGGGGCGCAAAATGAGGGAGTTGGGTGTATTTCGCATCTTGCTTTCAACTATTGCAAGCATTAACTGTTTCCTCCCTTGGCAGGAAGAACCCTCTTCACTTCCATCTCATCACTGACTCTGTGGCCCAAAAGATCCTGCAGATGTTGTTCGAGTCCTGGATGGTGCCCTCTGTTCATGTTAGCTTCTACAATGCTGATGACCTGAAGGCAAGGGAGATCAAGCCAGGCTCATTCTCTCTTTCTCCATTTGTTCCCTCTCCCTCTCTTCCCTTCCCTCTCCACACCCTCTTCCCATGAAGTGAGCAGCCCTGTAGGGAAGGCCCTGCCGTAGGAATGGCTTGCTTGGAGATGAGAGACAATATACTTAAACACATTTTTCCTTGGAATTGAGCCCCCTGATGGATAGTGGCTGGATCCAAGCTTGTGAATGGATCCAAAAGGTCATGAATCATCCTTAAGGTCACCTAGAACCCTTTCCATTGTTTTCTGTGCTCTCATCTGCTACTACTGTCATTTCGTTTGTAGAGTGGGAAGACCTGTTGACAGGATCTGAATGATTTAGAAATATATAAAGTTAACCTCATTTCAGCAGGAGTCTCTAAGTGGTTTACATATTTGGGGAGGTGGGAGAAGTGTGTTTGTGTGTGTGCTTTTGTGTGTGTTCACGTAAGCATAAAATACAAATTCCAAATTAAAAACGAAACAATGCTACTACTACTAAAATAATAATACTATTTTAAATAACATAATTAAGAAACAATAAATACAATATACTTAAACACATTTTTCCTTGGAATTGAGCCCCCGGATGGATAGTGGCTGGATCCAAGCTTGTGAATGGATCCAGAAGGTCATGAATCATCCTTAAGGTCACCTAGAACTTTGCAACGGAACAGAAGCCAAAATCTACAATTGAAATGATTATATGATGCACTTTCATGATTCTGATGTCCAAGAATGCTAATATTTCAGCAAAGTGACAGAAGGGCAGAAAGATTAAGGCAGGGAGCCCTGAAGTAGCACCTGGAGTTTTCCAAAGCCACATAAGTATTCCTAATGAACAGTGGGCACTGTGCCAGACAGTCTCCTCTCGCTGTTGCCAAAACTTTATGTGCAAGTTGTTGTCCATAATAAAATAGGAAGGGATAGAAACATAATTTATTTGTTTTTGAAATTTGAAAGTAGCCAGATTCCAGGAGTATGCATTTGTACTCTTTGATTCAATTGTTTTGGGATTAAAGCTCTTAGATTTTAGATAATGGAATTGCCTTATTTATTCTGCTGTGAATCAGAAAGTCACTCTCCATTGTTTCTGGCTGAATTGGATGAAGAAAGGTGAAATTAGATCTGGGGTGGGAGAACATGCATTTTCCTGCCATGTCTAAAACAATTGGCAGTGCCCAGATATATGTTTGGCATCCAAAACTATCTAGACAGGTAAGGTTCACCCAACCAAGCTTAGTGCTATGATTCACACTCCATTCCCCCCCCCCCCCAGGAAAGTGGATTGTGGTTGAACAGACCATGTGCTTTCACTGAAGATGGGGTGGGAATTTTTTTTTGGGGGGGGATTGCAGGTCTCTTACTCAGGGGCCATGAAATCTAGAGCAGAATTGGGAGTCCATAGATGCTTTTGAAGTCTTGCCGCACTATATTAGTATTTAAATTTCTATACCACCCTTCATCCAAAGATCCACAGGGCGGTTTACAATATAAAAACACAAAAATATCAGTAGAATAACCCATTAGAAAATGTTAATAATGACCAGGTTGATGAAGTTCGCTAGTCCCCAGATACCTTCTTACAGACTTGCAGGCCTGTTTCATAGGTATGGCAAGGGACATGGAGGCTGCTTGGAATTGCATTTCCATGGAGGTTTCCATTTGTGTGCAAGCTTTGTCTCCACTGCCCTCCAAAACAGGAGTGCCATGTGAAAGCACCATCTTTGCAGTTGAAAGCATTCCTACATCACTTTGTTTGTGTGAAGTGCTTCTAAATCTCACCAAAGACATACAGACTAGTTTAGAGTCATGGTCTCATTTTCAGTATTGTCTCGTTGCTCAAGCCTTAGAAACAAGAGCAATTTTAGGCTTCTTGGCTATAGACCAGACATGTGATGCTGATGCTTGCCTGCCTGTTCTCTTTTTCTGAAATGTTTCCCTCCCCCCCTCCCTTTTTTTTTTGCAGCCGGACATCTCTTGGATCCCCAACAAGCACTACTCTGGAATCTATGGGCTGATGAAATTGACGCTCACAAAGGCTCTCCCCTCTGATCTCTCCAAGGTCATTGTCCTGGACACAGACATCACCTTTGCTACTGACATTGCTGAACTGTGGGCCATCTTTGGGAAGTTCTCGGGTAAGTGATGACCACTGGGGGAATAGGGATTCTTTAGACCAGGGACAGAGAATCTGTGACCCTCCAAGATGCTTTGAGGTCTCCAACTCTCTCATCATCAGCCCCAGCCAGCATGACTAGATGCTCAAGGATAATGAGAGTTATAGTCCAGCAACATTTGGAGGGCCACAAGTTCCCTGCCCCAGCCGTTGACCATCTTTGAGCACCTCTCCAGAGGCAGTGGCTCATGGTATAGGACAGCTCTGGTGGCCCTAGATACTGAAAGGGTTTCTTTTCTTACTCGGTGGTCTTTCCATTTACTCTGCTCCTTTGAAAATTATACAGCAGGGATGATCCTTAGTGAGTGAGTTGCAGAGTACTGATCTTGTTGACAAGCAAAGTCTGTTAGCTGCCTTTGTCCTCATTTTCTTATCTCTTAATCTAGACAAACAGGTGATTGGGCTGGTGGAAAACCAAAGTGACTGGTACCTAGGGAATCTCTGGAAGAACCATAAACCATGGCCAGCACTGGGACGTGGCTTCAACACAGGTGAGCTCCAGAGGGCTGTGGGAACATGACAGGATGATGTCTGTGCAGTCCTCTGTTCCCGTGGCTGGGTTTGTATGTGACGATATCTAGGTTCAGATATCCTGGTTCAACTGTGAAGTTGACTAGGTGGTCTTGAGCAAATCCCAATGAGCACAAGGAAAACTAGTCCTATGAGGAAAGAAGAGGTAGCTTCCTTTCCATACCCATGGCAGATTTGGATTTTTGAGCGAATGCTGTGGGTGCCACCCCCTCTGATCATTTCTTACTCTTCTCCCCAGATCAGCACCCCTACCTCCTGAGAGGCATAGTGCACACACACTCTGGCTTCCCATGGAATCTGGGTAAAAGCTGGATCCTATAAAGTTAATCCAACGCTTCAAAAGCAAAGAGAGCCGAAAGAGGAAGTGAGAAAAAGCAGTGCTTTCCCCACAATCCTCTCTTGGTTCTTTGTACCTTTCAACCCTCTCACTAGCTCATGACAGGGGAGCCAGTGGAGGACTGCAAAAGTATCACAGTGCCCATGGATTAAAGGGACTGGTTTGCAGAGCCTGAAGAAAAGGCGGAGAGGAGCAGGGTAGTATGCTTCAAATGCCCAAAAGGCTGTCCCATGGAAGACTGCATAGACTTGTTCCCTGCTGCCTCAAGGGGCCGAACTAGCTCCACGGGGATTGGATAACAGAAGCTAAACATTAGGAAAACCTAAGACTAAAAAGAGTTCAGTAATGAGACCAGTTAATGGGAGCAGGATAGATGGCTGTCTCTTAGGTGTTCTCTCTCTGGATTTTCTGCCTTGAGCAGGTGCCTGGACCAGGTGGCCTCCAAGTCTACCGTTAGCAGTTTTTGTAGGGCATGCTTATTTGGTTTTATGCCAGTGTTGACTGTCATTGCCCCCCCCCCCCCCACACACCTTGGAGTTGTAGTTCAGTGAAGTTGTAAACTATTCTACTGCTGGTATTTCAGGGTGTGAGTAACCAGCGATGGAGCTGGGTCGAATGGCGTGGCAATAGACATGCACACCAGCTCCTCTTGATAGACAGTGACTCCAGAAACAAGCTTTCTATCATGGATAGCTGCTTGGCAGGTCTGTAGGATATCTTGGCACCACCTGGTGGTTGTCCAGAGAACTGTTTCTCCATGCAAGGCAGGCACCCCTAGTGGGGAGGCAGGAAAGAGTTCATGGCTGCTGTTGCTGTAGGAAAAGACTCGTTCTCCATGCTTGTTGGCTTGGTTGTCAACACTGAAGAGCAGCCACTCCTCCTGTTGCAAGGATTTTAAAATAGCATTTTTATTGATTAAGATGTTTGCAAACTCTCTTTCACCAAAGGGATCTTAACAACACAAGGAGGTTTCCTGGGGATCCAGGAAAACAGAGCCCTCTTCCACTTCTAAAAAGATGCACATTGTGGAAGTACATTGTTAAGAGTTGAGCTGAGGGATGCCCTGGTTGCTTCTGTCCAATCGTGGTGGTGTTCATGGTTTCCTCTTCTCCTAGGAGTGATCCTCTTGCTGCTGGAGCGCCTACGCCGAATCGGCTGGGAGCAGATGTGGCGCCTGACAGCCGAGCGGGAGCTCATGAGCATGCTGTCCACCTCGCTGGCCGACCAGGCAAGTGCTCTGAGCTCTGCATGCCTCGCTGTCCTCCAGCCTGGGCCCCCGGACACACCTTTTGTCTCCTGCAGACATTGTGGGTTGTAGCGGGATAAAGACCTATTTATTTCTTCCTCGTTTGGCTTCACACTTGGTTTTACTCTGGGCCTTTCTCCTCTTCCAGAGTGCCCAGTGTGCAAACTGCAATCTCTCTTTTAGGACATTTTTAATGCAGTGATCAAACAGAGCCCAACGCTGGTATACCAACTCCCTTGCTTCTGGAACGTGCAGCTCTCTGATCACACCCGCGCAGAGCAGTGCTACACAGAGGTGTCTGATCTTAAGGTGGGCATTTCCTCCCTGGCTGAGTCTTCCCTGAATTCCTTTTGCAACGGTGACCCTTGGCTGAGCCTTCCAGGCATCGCCAGTCTAGGACAATGTTAGTTCTGCAGGGGCTTGACTGAAGATGTGGAGTGGATTGGTACCTGTAACCAGCCTTATGTTTTAGCTATCTGTTCTCAGGTGATCCACTGGAACTCTCCCAAGAAGCTGCGGGTGAAGAATAAGCACGTGGAGTTCTTCCGGAACCTCTACTTGACCTTCCTCGAGTATGATGGCAACCTGCTGCGCAGGGAGCTTTTTGGCTGTGCCAGCCTCCCCAGCTTGCCCAGTGGTCAGGTGGGAGCCTAATTTTCTATCCTTCTCCCTTCTCCTCATGCCTGAAATGGAAAATCCCTCCAGACCTCCCATTTATTTAGCTGCTCTCTTAAATGGAGGGGGTGTGTAGCTCAAAAAACTATGTGCATGCCTTACTATGCAACCTGGCCTCTTTAAAACCCTGATTGTCTCGGGCTCCTTTTCTAAGTGAGGCATCTTCATTCCAGCTAAGTTGCCTGGTGATGGTGATTTTTAGTCGTTGTTCTACTTGCACCCATGATATTTTGCTTGGGTTTCATTGTTCTCTTCTAGTTTTTATTCCTAATAAAATGTAATGGCAAACCTAAAGAAATCTGGCACGTTTTCACCACACTCAGAACAACGCGCTCACATTATTTCAGTTAGGATTAGTGGACTGATGAGGTTATGTTCTGCTTAGTACAAAACTCAAGACCATGGTTAGGCAAACTGAGGCCTGGGGTCTTAGATTAGGCCTGGGATCAGGCCCAATCGCCTTCTCAATCTGGCCCGCGGATGGTCCGGGAATCAGTGTGTTGTTACATGAGTAGAATGTGTCCTTTTATTTAAAATGCATCTCTGGGTTATTTGTGGGGCATAGGAATTCGTTCATTTCCCCCCCCCCCCATATAGTCTGGCCCCCCACAGGACCTGAGGGACAATGGATCGGCCCCCTGCTGAAAAAGTTTGCTGACCCCTGCTCAAGACCCTCCCCACTCTCCCAGCAGTATCTCAGGCTCTAGAAACTCTGCCTTTTAAAGCTGCTTTGTGGCTGTGCTTCACTCTAGGTCAACTTGCCAACTTAGCCTTATCTCTCTGTCCTTCTCCTCTCACCCCTGCGTAAAATTTAGCTCCAGCAGGCCCTAGAGGAGCTGGATGAAGATGATCCTTGCTATGATTTTCGGAGACAGAGCCTTATTCAGCACCGGGTGCATCTCTTCTTCCTGCAGTACGATTTCCCGGTCTTGGCTGATGCAATTGATGTCACTCTTGTAGCTCAGCTCTCCATGGACAGGTACCAGATGGGAAAGGAAGAGGGGGAGATGTTGTGCCTTCCAGCATAAATTCTTCTGCTTGGGAGCTAAACGTCCAGCCAGCTTGTGGCTCTTTTATATGAATTTATTGGTCCAGGAGGCCTCTGTGCCCAAGCTGAGTTAATCAAACTGGAAATCTCTATGGCAATATTCTCACTGCCCAGCTGCGAGGGTGACAATCCTTTCCAGAGAATTCTGCTTTTGTTTATTTTTTAGAATGGGTTTCTATCACCCAGAGTTGCTGGGAAATATTTAGCAAAAGATGACTAGCATCCCTTGAATACTAGAATAGAAGAAATATGGCAGTGAAATATGAAAGGAACAAAACCTTGCTGCATGAGTCAGAAAATGGGTGCAATGGTGCAAGCCAGCCATTAAAAGAATGGTTCTGATGGTGGCAGAAGGATTGGACAATAGTTAGGAAGAGGAGCAACACAAAACCAATACTGTCCAGATCAGTTGCACCAAGTTTTGTAAGGTTATATTTTAAGAAGCCAAGGAATTGTGTGCAAATGGTGGCAGCTTCCAGGATGTAGTGTAGACAGCCTCCTCTGATACAATTATCAACAGAAGCTTGCACACACAAGAAACCAGGAAGGAAAAACTCACTGCAGGACTGGATGCAGATTCTCCTGTTCCTTCAGGCCTGGGTGGCTCAGCCTTGTGGCTTTTTGTTGTTGCCAACTGAGGTTGTCTTGCACTCTTGACTTGTCCCATTGATTTGCAGGTTACAGATGCTGGAGGCCATATGCAAACACTGGACAGGCCCCATTAGTCTGGCGTTATATATGTCAGATGCAGAGGCCCAGCAATTCCTGCGCTATGCCCAGGCCTCGGAAGTGCTGAGTAACCGCAGGAACGTTGCCTATCACATTGTGTACAAGGAAGGGCAGTTTTACCCTGTCAACTTCTTGCGCAACGTAGCATTGAAGAATGCACAGACATCTTATGTTTTCCTGACGGACATTGACTTCCTGCCTATGTATGGCCTCTATGATTATCTCAGGTGGGTGCTTTGCCCTTTCCCAGCCTGTGTGAAGCAGTAGACACTTCCATACTGGGAGAGGATGGCTCCACCAGTATGTGTCGGTCCCATGCCAGCACTGAACATTTTTCATGGGGAAGGGATACAGGATGCTTGGACTCCTCCGTTTAGCAACAGACCAACAGCATTTCCCCCTCCCCTTTGTGCCTCAGGACCTCCATTTTGCAGCTTGAGCTGCCCCAAAGGAAGGCAGCCCTCATTGTGCCTGCATTTGAGACTCTGCATTACCGCCTCACCTTTCCCAAATCCAAAGCGGAGCTGCTCTCCATGCTGGACATGGGCTCCCTCTATACCTTCAGGTAGGTGTTGGGACCAAAAAACCCCTTGCTAGCAGCTGAAATGTTGGCTCAACCAATTGCTGGACTGTCCTCTGAAACCAGATAACAGGCATGACCAGCCCCAGCACTTAACCCTTCTTAGTGGTGGCTTGCAGTCTAAAATTTGACTGGCCATTTTTAACTGGTATATGTGCATTCATTCTTCTGTTGGGATGTAGGGGCACAATTTGCCCCCTCTTTATTTTCATTCCATGTTGTCCCCTCTCCCTGCTTTGGAGCCCCGTGCCGAGCATGGTACAAATATTTTAAATAAATAGTCCCTTTCCTCATTTCCATCCCCCCCCAACTCTTCGTTGGATCCTATGATTCTTCTGCTTTTCCTCATGCCCTTTTCCTTAGTCCTGGGCTCATCCAGTTCCCAGCCACCTGTTAGGGCACAGCTGTGCACTCATAGGGGCATATTTGCATCATTGCCATTTTACAGGTGGGGAGTTGAGACCAAGATGACTTTGCCCTGGCCATGCTGTGGGTCTGTGGCAAATCTAAGCCATGAAGGCCGATCTCCCTCATCCAAGCCCAACTCTGCCCTGCTGACTAGAGATGTTCAGAATGGCTCTAAGAGGCTGGCTACCCCAGCCAGTGTGGTGCAGTGGTCGGAGTGTCAGACTAGGAGACAAGGAGTCCGAGGTGCAGACTTTTCTCAGCTCCCTTGTGCATCTGTGTGCAGGTACCATGTGTGGCCTCAGGGCCATGCCCCAACGGACTATGCCAAGTGGCGGACAGCCACGGTGCCCTATCGCGTGGAGTGGCAGCTGCACTTTGAGCCTTACGTTGTAGTGAGGCGCGACTGCCCCCTGTACGACCAGAGATTTGTCGGTTTCGGCTGGAACAAGGTGTCTCACATCATGGAGCTGGACGCCCAGGTGAGTGTGCTGCTTAATGTCTCCCACAAGGTTGCTTCTTTATGCGTTCCCAGAAATCCAGGGCTGGGGTGTGTGGCTTCCGAGGGAGCCGGCCTTTCTAGCAACTTCATGCCTTTTTGCAGGAGAATGAGCTGCTGGTCTTGCCCAATGCCTTCATGATCCATATGCCTCACGCACCCAGTTTTGACATCTCCAAGTTCCGCCTGAGCTCCACTTACCGCGACTGCCTGGAGACCCTGCGGGAGGAGTTCCACCAGGACCTGTCACGCAAGTATGGCGCCGCTGCACTCAAATACCTCACTGCCGAGAGAAGCCTGTGAACGGCAAGACACACACCAAAGGACAGTCCGTGCAAGGCAACTCATGCCCTGCAGAGGAGGGACAGCGGACCACGCTCGTGTCCTGGAGCAGTTCAGACCTACGGCAGAGCCACTCTCCCAATGGTAGCCGGGTGCTACACACTTTGTCTAAGTTGTGGGTACAATTGCAGCCGGTTGGGGCGGGGCAGGTGGCATATCATTCAGGGCTATGGAGCCAATCAAAACAATGCTCCCAATCTAAATCAGGCAAGTTACATACATTTGTGTACATCTGTTTCCAAATTGAGGGGGGAAGCATGGGAATGAAGAGGAGGGAAGGTGTGCTCCTGAGCTGACATCCTGGAGAGCCACTTCCTGTTGGTGTACCAGTGGCCTGACTCTAAAGCAACTTCCTCTGTTGCTGTTTTGAAGGTGGGCCTTTCCCACCCCACGAGCCTGATGCCTTAATTCAGCTACAGTCACCTGTTTCCTGTGGTAGAAAGGTAGACTAGACGTGGAAATTGAGACTTCTACTAATGTGTTGTGTCCCTTTATCAGTGTAGTAGCCCCATCTTATTTCCAGCTCTTTCATTTGTCCCCTCTAAGCCAAAACCGAAATAGGACAATTATGACTAAATCATATAAAGTGAGCATCTAGAAAATCTTATGTGAGCTATTCCTATATATGTGGCAAGAGGGACTGCATGCATATACAGGCAACTCAATTTGTGCATGGGTTGTATGTCAGGGTACCGTGCATGTTGGTGGAGCATGCATAAGCCCACCCGACCCTGTCACACCATCTTGCAGGTCCAAAACCAGTGTATGTGTGCACAGTTGCACATTCTTTGAACCCATGCAAAACAGGAGTTGCCTGTACCCTTTTACAAATCTGCATAGCCTTCCTGTTGGTCATGGATCAGGGCTTTACTGATGGGAAAAGGATGATGTGGGACCTACTGTGAAAGTTTAAAGTGGGGAACCTGAGGCCTAGGGGCTGCATGTGTCCTTGCTTATCTCTATGGGTGCAGCCTTTCCTTTCCTTTTTATAATGTGTGTGTAGAGAAGCCCTGCACCGGAATAGAAAATATTTTAGCACAGGGTTTCCCATAACGCACACACACAACTACACAAGGCAGAAGAGTCACAACTGTTGCTTCACCCACATTCTGCCTTCGGTGCTATTGACCACCACCACATGGCTTCTGGGAAATTGCCCACCAAGAAATGTGGCTGTCAGGGGTAGTGGTAAGGAACCTTCTCTTCAATCTGCCTTGTGCCTACTTCATGGATAACTTTAGTATCTAGAAAAAAGCCTAGTGTAAGCAAAGCCAGGTCCTTGTTACAGGGGCTATATAGTGCACATGCTTTGCTGTGAGTACATGGCTGAAACCAAGATCCCTTTAGTCCAAACGAACTTCTTTCCAACAGGATTCAGGCGAGAGTCCTTGAAAATGTGTAAGCAGGGCATTTTGTTTGCCTATTCGCCCCCCACCCCCACATCTAAAATGCGGGTGTAGTTCATCTCACCGGAGCTAAATAGAACCTCTTATCATGGCTACTACTCAGTAAATCTTGTTTAGCTTGATGTTGCACATCATTGCCAAACATACTTTCCCCCTCCCATGGAGGAACGCAAGTCTTGCCCTTCCTATATCTGCTGGACTATGGCCTTGATCAGCTGCTTTCCTGAGTAATATCAGCTCAAACTGTGTGCTTGTATGATCAGGACCAAGGACTGCACAATTGGGCCTTGTGCAGGAGTCCATAATGGAATCGGACTGTCTTCAGTCTAGATGCAGTTAAGTGTCACAGCTGATTACAGATTAAGTCTGTGCAACCATGGAAGTAGGCAAGTCATTGCATGCAGGCTTCCGTCCTGATAGCTGCTTGGTGAACCTGATGCTCGAAGGGACTAATTCCACTTCTTGAAGAAAGGAACACATGAGCATCTTGCTGTATCTGCAACTGACGTAGGGTCTGTTAATGTATGCTGTAGCTGAATGTCTGTGCTGGGAGCAGCTTCAGCCCAGCCATGGTCCACAATTATCAAACACTGGAGCACAAGGATGGAGATGTAATGGGAAAACTCTTTCCTTGCTGTTTATATAATTTAAGGTGATTTCTCACAAGCTGTAAATGATTTGGGTGTCATAGATTTTCTGGTAGTTTCTCTCTTTGGTTCTGGAGTCTGTCTAGGGTCTTCTGCTGCTGGACTCTTTGATTTTTCCTTTGATTTCATGGAATTCAAGAGCTTCCAAAGTGCTGGGATTAAAGTTTTCCATCCCTCTAGACAGGCTGATGTAAACGCTGAAACTGTCCCACACTGAGCACTGTACAGCATGGGCACAAGTATTCCTTTTTAAAAAACATTAAAGTTTTGAGGAAAATCCTTTTCAAGCTGCTGTGAGAGTTGTTTGGTTATTATGTCCACATAGTATTAATGCGTTCCTCATTTCTACTAGTCATGAAAATGAGGAACAGGGGAGAGAACAAACTAGAGAAACAATTCCTTCAGGGAACTCTTGGCTACAACCCACAAATCTGCCAGGGACAGGAAAGTATTCTGCATGGTATCCAACTTTCTTTTACTCGAAGTAGATCCACTGAAATTAGTGGGCCTTAGTCAAGTTAATTAGTCATTATTTTCAACAGGTCTACTTTCTGAAAACTTAGTTACCACCCCCTTAGCACAATCCATACAGGAAGCTATTCCCAGAAGTTGAAGCACACTTGACTTACTCTACAGCCCTTATAGGACCAAGCTGTCAGTGATTGCAGTAGACTTTGCCAAGTTCAGGTCATTGCCAACTCTCCTTGCAGGTCCAGGGAGCTTTAAATTCTGTAAAGAAGGGAAACTGAAGCCCAGACTCTTTATCATTATAAAACTTTGTATTTTATTTTTCTACAGGCCAAGAAATAATAAGTATAGGAGAGGTTCAGCTTTGCAGGTGTGCTGTAAAGGTCCCCTACCTGCTTTTATGGCTAATCAGCTGTGATATCATAGCTATTGCAAACCTCTAACTGCTCGGAAGAACAGCCTCAAAGTGTAGAATGAGGAGGACTGGAGGGAAGCATAAGGTCAGCACAGCTGGGAAAAGACCTCATTGCACTGGAGGATTTTGAAAATGGGAGAAAGGAGCTCAATATAGGATAGCAGAGCACTAAATGGACAAAAGACTCTTCCCTATACTATAAGCATGCGATGGTGAAGAAAACTGTTGCAATGGGGCCCCAGGGGAAAAGGCCAAGTGAGGAGAATTGAAAGGATGGGGAAGAGGAGCTGAAATGCAGCTCTGAGTGTTCTCTATTTATATGGGGCCTACACTAGAAATACAAGACAGAATTAGGCCTTGGGCTAGCCTTAGTTTCATTCAATGATGTATTCTTAGCTCCCTGGCAGTACCCCTGCCATGATTGGCAAGCAGCCGCCTTTCCAAATCCTGGAAGTGCCAATATTGATCTGCCTGCAGTGTCTGCACCTTTAGGGTGTGGCACAACATACCTGTTTGCAGTTAAACCTTCAGCTTTGATGGGAGAAGCTGCATTTCTCTTCGTTTGCAGCTTCAGTGTGGATAAAGCAAAGGGTGATCAGCACACATGAACACAGCTGCATGATAAACAACTAGAGACAATAGATTTCATAGTTTTATTTAGTAAAATGTTAAATAAATACAAATTGATCGTTTATTCTGGACCCCTTCTTTTTCTTCCCACCTTAATAGACTAAAATCTAGACACAATTGTACCAAACCCACAAGGGACTGGAAGGCTACAGAAAAGAAGGCAGCAAAGAGACTGCAAATCACTATGAGCACCAGGCTATTCAATTTCTTAAAAAAAGAAAAAGAAAAACTTAACAAAAAAGAAACCCACCTAACCAACAGAAGTCATGCATCCATATAACATTCACAGGGTGTTGATCTGTGAAAGCAATATTGTGCCCAGTTCACTTAAAGGTATGGGAACTCAGGATGGATGCAGAGGCAGCACGAGTGAGGTTGAGTTTATCTGGCACAAACATCAGGAGAAGAAGAGATGGGAGGATGCTGGCTATGTATGAATCAATACATCAGTGTACATGGGGGAGGGGGGTTTAGAAACCCACTGCCTTAAAAACAAAGGCTGTGAATTTCCTTTTAGGGTCATGGCCTCTTTCACAGACCACTTATTTCAAAGAGTCCTTATTCCAGTTACTAGAAATATTCTGGCTTCAACAATGGTCTTGAGACACAGATGGGATAGTTGGCTTGTAAGCAGCTCACTGCCGGTTCCTCTACTACCGAAGAATGGAATGAAACTACAACATAAGCCACAGGTGAGTGTAACATCCAACAAACCACTTGGACTTGACAGAGTAGAAAAGCTAAGGACTATTCAGTATTTGCTAGTTCGGATATGACCAACTGACATACAATTTCAAGATAAAACTTTATTGATAATGCCCGTTCTTGTCTTGGTTCACTTCTCACAGGCCTGTTGTTCATAATGTAAATTGGCACTAATAGGACTTTTCAACTGGTGTCCTCATGAGACTCCAATGCAACCAGCAAGGGTGTGTAGACCCCTGCTGTTGTTCCATGCCATAGGAAGAGTGAAGGACCAGCTTAGTCCAATCCTTGCTAAAGCACATTCTCTCAACAAGGCGCCTTCCTTCACTGTGGGGATGTACAGGTGTGGCACTGTGGAGTGAGCGGACTCCCCAGCAGATTGGGATGGAGGTACAGCGCTTATTGCTGGGGGAGTGGATGGTGGACTCAACACTCACCCTCTAGGCTCACATAACTGAGCTGCAAAGGGAGCCCTGGCTAAACTCAAGAGGAGTATGTGCTAGGGGAAGGGGGATGATAAATGCCAGGGTCAATAACTATTTATTCCAACCACAATAAAAATGGAGGTGCTGTGCAGAGCTGTTTCTAAAAGCTGCCAACACTGATGCAGATAATGACAGCTTCACCTGGGAATGTTTGCTGTTGTCCATTCTTGGTCATGTAAAGAAACACTCAGCACCTGGGCAAAATTATAGACCCCATAACAAAAAGGCTTCTTATCATCCTCAGCTGATGGGAATGAAATTAGGTGCTGTAATTGTCACTGAGTTTAGGCCTTTCTGTTTTTGTGACCTGCAATGTCATTTGCAGAGGGTTAAACCGGGATTTAGCACATAATTGAGCATTGTTCTAACCTGCATACATATTAGAAAACAAGTAAAAAAAAGCCTCCTAAACTTTTTTGAGGGGAGGGGGGGTAGGCATTTCTGCTTACCCTGGACCCAGACACAACTGTGGGACTTCCCCCTTAAACCTAGCAGTGTGTGGGACACAGGAAACAGCTGCATTTGCAAACCTGTTTGACTGGGGACGCTGTTAGATGTACACTGCATTACTGGATTGACCAAGGGCACCAAACTAAAATAGCAGCGTTACAGTGCTGGGGCTGGGGTCATGAACCGCAGACACATTTTAGGGGAATTTAAAAGGTTACATAAATAATGGTCAGACTTAAAATGGTTTGAAGGAAGTGAAATAAAAGCAGTAAAGATAGTACACAGAATTGTTGGCTCGAATGAGAGAAATGTTGTTTTTGCACAAGTACCGACTATCATCTTCTAATTTGTATTTTCCAATCACAAATGCATGGGCTATGCTTGCTGCAATTTCCCAACAACTAGGAAGCTATAGTTATTCTTGTGACAGTGCCTCTTCAGTAAAAAAAAAAAAAGATGTAAATCTGGTACAAGACTTCTTTAGCGTCAGAAAAGTCACAAGTTCAAATAGGTTCCACCTTACAACTACTAATGGAGTCTGACCACACAAGCCATTCTTTCCATTTTCAATTGCAAATAAGCAAATAAAAACTCCCGGCTGCATCCTCAAATATGGATGGGTACTCTCTGGACTTTGCTGCACCAGCACGTGAGTGTACACCCTGACGTTCACACAGCGTACCACAAATGAGCCAAGGCAGCAGCAGGCAACTCCTGCAGAATGTTTAGGAGTAGGATGTAAAGAGGCAATGTCATTTGCATGCAAGCAACTAGCCAGAATCCAGCCTTCAGGTGCAGAACACTGTCCTCTCATAGTACTAATTATGTTTCTGAATTCTAAGAAAATCAGGGTGACAAACTTGATACCCTGATGAACAAAGATACTGTGGTTCCCCTACGTTTTCTCAAGGCAAAAGGAAATCTGACACATCTGCTACCCGAGCAAGGATCTTTCTGCAAAGCCAAACAAAACATGCTCAAACTTTATTTTCTCCTTTGGCTATATTTCCAGAAGCCAAATCCCTCTTAAACTTAGCTGGTGGCATTTCCAGGACAGGAGATGCCAGCGAGGCGGGGGTGAAGGGGCAAGGAGAGAAGTACACACAAAATCAGAAGAATGACAAAATTAAAGATTCACAAGAGTACCTTGCTGCTCTTCACTTTAAACTAGCTGATCACTCCAGTGCTGCAGGCTAAGCAAAGTTATACCACAGATGTCACTAGTCAAGAGAGGCCAAATGTAAAGTAACCCCCCCAAAAAATAATAATAATCCCATGGCTAAATCCAAAGCAGGGTTTCAACACATGGGAGACCTTTGTATAATAAATTGTTTTCCCTTCAGAAAGTACCAGGGACTAACTGTCAGCCCCATTGTGGGGGCATAAAGATAGCATGTTATTAATACTACTTTGCTGAGGCACAGTTTTTAAATTGCTTAAAAGTGGAAGGTAGCAGACAAATGCCCCTTCCTCAGCACAGATCAACACACGACTCTCTTCCCCTTCCCCCAACAACAGCCTTGCACTGAGCTCTAGTCTTCCCTCTCTGTGTGGTACAAATTTTCATGGCCTGAAACACAAAGGAGGCAGAGAATTCAACACAAGATCACTATTTTTGGCACCTGTTCCATGTTTAAGATAAAGCAAATAGTTCTGCACTCCCTGCACCTTACATCATAGGCTAAGAGGGCATGATGGCCACTGCCCAAATTCATCCATGTGTGGCCATTCTGAATGAACCTATGGCTTTAAGGGAAAAGAATACAAGGATGGCAAGTGTGTTTGGTGAGGGGAAGGAAGGGCCACATGCACATGGGAACAGCTGAAATCCGAAATCCCATTCGCCTGCCTCTGTCAACAGCCAACACCAATTTATCAACCAGAAGAGGGTAATTGGCTTCCTCCTGTTCCTTGCTGCTGGAAATCCAGCTTCTGGCCTGAAATATGAGGACTTGTCTATTTTTCACCCATTACACTCAGAATATCTAAATGTAGGTTTGCAAATTGCGTGACCCATCAAGCCAAATGCAAACCACCCAACACACACGGTTGCTTGTTTGCTGCACTCAAAGGCAGGCAAAACTAGGAGGATTATCAGGGATCTGGTGGGCTACATTTGTATTGGTAGGTCACAAGATGAAAAGGCCTCTCAAACATGCCCCCAATGATATTTTGTTCTGTGTATTGCTATAAAAAGTGTTATTTCCTCTGAGCAATTTTCCTGATTGGCTGCCTTCTGGCTTTACTTGCTAATAACACCAGGTACTTAGAAAGCTGCCAACTTCACTATGGAGTATCAAAAGTCAAATGGTAAGGCCTGATCTTTTTCAAACGTAAAGCTAAGGCTATTTGACACGAATTGTCCTTACTCTTCACTGATATGTATAATGATAAAAGATCAGCTGCTGGACCGTGAGCATAACTGACTGTCACTGAGGAGTCCTTGAGGGACAAGATTGGAGGCTAGAAGTAAAGAAACCGCCACAAACAATGAGTGGCAGGAACAAAATTCAGATGATTATGTAAATAAAGTGCATTAGGATGCATAGTTCTTCAACACAGAATAGTGAAAGCACGGCAGCACCATCACTGGCTGTCTGACAGAGGAGAGACTTTCTAACATGGACCTGGGCTGACTGCCATGACTTACGCCAACATGAGTGCTGCCATGGAAGTGAAAGGGTATGAAATATTGGCCATTTGCACTTGTCTATGCAAAGGTGGCTATTTCAGACTCGCTCATCTCATGTCCAGCACCAGCATTTTAATAGCATGAAATTACTGCGACAATTTGCTTCAGAAGACAGACAAGCTGTGCTAAGCAGAGCCAGATCCCAACGCTAAAATCCTTTGTCTCCACGTTCTCCCTATAATCTAGGTGCTATAACGACAAAGATTTTTAAATGCTGCCAATGCTCTCTTGTGCTTTTAAGCACAAGAGTTAATTAGGAGAGCTTAACAGAGGAGAGATTCCACCAGTTGGAGGAAGGTTTGCAGATTGGATGCAGTTCAACCCCACAGGCTATTTGAATGGCATGACAATCTCTCGACACTCACCCCCAAGGCATTTTTCAAACAGAAACACAGCAGAATGGCAACATCATAAGCAAAACCTGTGTTAAAAAATTCTAAGTACACAGCATTTTCTCCAGTTCTGACACCTTTTTAATAGAAATCACTTGTTTAGGAAACAAATAGCACTTTTGTAATTTTTACAATGTTTCTTACCTTGATCTTATTTTTAAGTAACACTAGGAAGACCTCAATATCTTTTTTCTTTTTTAATTTAAAAAAGTTGTTTTTCCCCCAGATACAAAGATTTTGCCCTTGCATAAAAAACAGTGCCCAAAACGATGACACACGGACTCACAAAGACTCACTGTATCTCACTGACACTATTACTTCTAATCTATACCATGCAAGGTCCCATCTACCTCTTTAATCGGACTGTCAGCCTGAAAAAAACAGCTTTTCTATTCCTTACATTTGTAACCAAAAGAGAAAGGAAACAAAGGAAACAGGCATTTTAATTTTTTTTGTTTTTTTTTACTATTTGGGCCATATGTTTGGGACATGTGCTGTACTGTTTGGAATATCACTTTTGCTTGACAAGTGTACAAAAAAAAAAAAAAGTTGGAATTTTCATTTCAGTCGTGACCCGCTTTTCTGAAACCCCAGGCTGATTATATTAGTCCCCCTCCCTTCTCCTCTTCCTCAGCAAAAGCTTCCTGGGCCAATGTGATGCCCAAACCAGCAATTTATTTCACTTGTCTATTTGGGGAAAAAAGTGGATAAACCCAAAGCTGCCAATCTAGTAATCCCCAGCCTGAGTGTGCACTAGATACTTAGTGAAAAACCCTTCCCCATTCCTTTTTGTCTCTCCTGTCAAAACAATAGTGAATACTGCTTATTGGATAGGCTTGGTCCCCACTCCCACCACCCCACCCCTCTGGACCCTAGGACTTGTTAATTCATATTTCTGGATTTTTGGTTTAGTAGTACGGAGAATTCAGAAACAGGAAAAGCCCACAGGCTCTTTGGACTTGAAGTTTCCTTAGCTAAACAAACTGGTCTGCAGATAAGATTTGAAACCTGCTCCTCCTCCCTGCTCCCCACCCCCAAATAAAAACAAAAACAAAACAAACCTAGAGTGGCTGTGGAGGCTGCTGCAGGCACACACTGGTGTAAAAGAGAGAAAGAGAGAGAGAGAGAGAGTAAATATATTATTTAACTTGGCATGGTGCTGGCAAAGAACCTCCAGCTGGCACTAT
The DNA here is from genome assembly GCF_965112155.1 of Podarcis liolepis. Taxonomy (NCBI): domain Eukaryota; kingdom Metazoa; phylum Chordata; class Lepidosauria; order Squamata; family Lacertidae; genus Podarcis; species Podarcis liolepis. The sequence goes on along the minus strand of NC_139554.1, from coordinate 51,411,248 downwards.
TCATGTAACATGGTCCAAACTTTGCACGTACACACAGAATAAGGAGGATCGATTGGCAACTCTGGTGCCGCCTGGCACAAGCCTCTTCGCGCTCTTTCTGGAACCAAAGAGTTCTGCGCTTTCCAGAAGAAATCCAGCTTTTCTTTTCTAGAGTTTTATTGTTTTGCTCTTCTGCCTCGCCGCCATCTCCCCTGGCTCCTTCTTCCTGTGCTATGTTATTTAGTCTCGTCGCCCTTGGTACAGTTCACCATGCAGCTCTGGGAGGGGGAAGAGGCTGGGGTGGAGGCGGCGGCAGCCTTTGCGTTATTGGTGGAGTCCATGCCATTGGAGATGGCGACGGAACTGCCCTCAGAGTTTATGGGTTTTGAAAGGTTGATGCCCTGGATGAGGCGAATTAACTGTTTTACCTTCTCCAATGAACTGTGCATTTCCTTCTGTTTTGCCAGGATGGTGTTCTTCATTTCCATACATTTCTGAAGCAGATTGGAACGACATTGCATTAATGAGTGCGCTCATAAAAAAAGGCCCAAACGAGAATGAAAGTTAAAGCAAAGGGATCCCAAGATCCACAAGAGACTGCAAAAACAGATTCTTTGTCAGAGTACCTGGTGGATACAACATGGCTCCCATACCAAATACGGCCCACATAGCAAACCAAAGAGTTCAAAGAAAGCAAATGCTATTTCACAGCCACGACTACAGCATATAGATTACAACTATGACTTGGCAGAGAAAAAGAAGCTCTAACAAACATAAGAAGCCTCTGAGACTTTTAAAAAACACCACCATGACAAAGCTGTGGTGAAGCACGGCTCAGAACTGATACCGTGATTGGTCACAGTAAACAGTCATTTTCTAAGATTCACGGCTGTAGCTTCTAGCGGAACACAGAGGATAAACAAACCATCATTTAGCACAGCAATACTTACTGTTATAGAATTGCTGAGCTGTTTGACTTTCTGTTCTAGCTGCTCCCTTTCCTGTTTTAAATCTGAACTCCATTTCAGTAATTTCTGTTTTTCCTCTTCTTTTGCTGTGGAAGAGAGTACATCAATTGTATCAATTATGCCCTGCGGATGGGATCTCTCAGCTGCTTTTGCACAATGGAAAGCCAGTACAGGACCATACCTGAAGCTGCAGGTGCAGACATAAAGAGAGTCAGATGAAGCTGTCATATCCATTTCATTACTGGGGTTATCATGCAGTCAGCTCTTAATTTCCTTCTGAAAACAAACATCCTACTCCCTTCCTCAAAGTAACATTTTCCAAAGAAAAGAAAACCAAGCCAAGCCCTGCACCATTTTCTTACCTGCTTTGTAGGCAATATATGAATGAACAATTGCTAAAGTTCCTGGCCACGGGATTGCTTCTTCTTTCTTTAGCATCTGAAAGAAAGGAGAAGGAACACTTGGCTGACATGTTCTACCTCTAGGAAAGATGACACACACTAAAGGGTATCTTACACAACAACTATTAAAATCAATGCCATTCTCTTCTTAGGCCCTTCCCAGGCAATAAAACAACTTAAAATCCCCCTTTGTTCTACTCTTGGGTTGCTGCTAGTTCTGGTCCGGGACAAGAAGCCTGATGCTTTGTTGACATGTGATGGATGTGAGAGGCCAATGGGAAAGAGAAATGAACCAGACTATATCCACATATCAAAAGGAGGGAGAGGAAGGCTGTGCTGCAGTGCTATCAAGTGCATGGGGATAACACGTAACCTTTCGAGAACTAAATAAAAAACATAAATTTCATAAAATGGTAAGGAAGGGTAGCCTTGTTGCTTTAAAGTCTACATTAAAAAACAAAATGAAGGCAATTACATGATCATTTCTATGCTTGGTTGTTTCAGCAGGCAAGCATTCAGCCCCTAAAGAATTAATTAAAAAAAATAAAAATCCCTAAATGGATAACAAAATAGTGAGGCACTGGTAGGAAGAAGGGGAATTGTGTTACTAATCACTAAAACATATGTGCCTGTGATATTCAAAACCAGCTTATACACAGCACTCACAATAGTATGCTGAAATGGAGAGGGGGGAGAGGGGAAGGAAATTTCAAGCAAAAGAATACTGAGGTTTGAGTACTGGGGAAATTCTTCAACAGAAGCATTATCCAAAAAAGATGCCTGATCCACAACTCAACACGCACCTCAAGCAAGTAAACATTGCATTTACTGCACACACAAAAACCTCCACAATAGTTCGGGAAGACCCTCAAGATTTAATAGCATGAAATACTCACACATCTGTGCTAAACCTCCCACAAGGGAAGCCTGTTTAATCACCATGTCAGCAATTTTGTACATTCCCTTGCATCTACAAACATTTTCTGCTGATGAAATTTTAACAAGCTGAACAGGAATGAAGAGACAACACATCTGATCTTAAAACTTGCCAGTAGAGAGGATTGTGACTTCATGATTCACAAACTGCTGATCTAATTAGCTAAAGGAAAAACACTCTGATAGCAAAGAGCAGTCTCCGTGGAGAAAACTACATGTTACTTTGGCAAACATGCATTTCCCACAAATGTGTTTGTTGGTTAACAGCAATGCAGGAGTAGCGGGGCATTTCCAGAAGAGAATTGGTGGGTGGGAGACGGGTATTTAATCATGTGGTTATTCATCACAAAACGTTCCTCCCCAGCTGGGCTTATTTTTGCTCTCAGAGCCAGCTATGGGGAAAGATTTAGCATCTATCTCATGCCTGCTAACTCTCACCTGTAAAATGCCCTGTGTCCCTGCATTATCATGCAAACATTGCTTTTCCAGCATGTAGCTTTGTCCTAGACCTTAAAATACTGGACTTTCCAACCCATGTATTGTAGAATGAAGCTAACATTATTTTGTGGAAGCAGAAATAGATAAAGATGCAAGTGGATCAAAGGGAATCTTCCCCGTAAGTCTTCGAGCTTTGCCATGGCAAATAAATGGCTGTTTAGTACCCTGAGATGTGGAACAGAAAAGCAAACGTTTGATGGCTTTGAATTTGTGAGGCCATTTCAATTCAGGTCAGATATTGTCACCCTCTCAAAGTCTAAGCCATGTGCCCCACCCATTTTGTCCAAAAGCAGAGAACCATTGCGAGAGGCTTCCCCTTTTGTGTCAAACAATACCTGGTCTTGACATTTGGGACAGATCCACATGCCCTTGGGAATAGTTTTCAGAGGTGGGTCCAGACAGTCCAAGTGATACACACGTGAGCACGTGTCACACATCAGCAACTGCCCACTTTTCCTGCAAACACTGCAAAAATCTTCATGGATATCACCCTATAAAATTAGAGGGGGGAAAGGGAACTTACAAACTTTGAAAACTAAATTCCAGTTCAAAGTAAAGTCCTAAGTGAATGAAATCCCCCAAATAATATCCTTTTCATGAAACACAGAAAGAAAGCTACCAAAGGGTGCCTGACGATTAGATCCACTTTCTTCAGACAGAAAAGAACCACAAGGAACGTCAAGGGCCACAGCTTCTTCAAATGCCACCATGTCTACCCTAGTACAATTTCAAACTATAAAGCACAGATCACTTATTTATATAGTTAAGGATCACACCCATCTTATTTCCAAGTAAGTGAAATTAAATGTGGGGTGAAAGTCCCAGTGATCCACTGTATGGAAAGCATTTTTAAAGGGCCGCAATAGGTTCGGTTCTCCAGGAGGTGCAGAACTTGTCACCCACGTTTCACTTAATGCTGGGTGGGATTAGACAGCGTCTGAGAGTGTGCTGTCATCACCATGCTGATGACACACAGCTCTTATGTCATCTTCTGCAGGTAGGCAGTGGATCTGCTGATTGGTGCCCTGTCATGGATGAGGACCAATGACATGAGTCTTAATCCAGCCAAGATGGATTAGCAGGTGGATCTTCTGACCAGGTGAATGGCATGCAATCTGCTCTTGGCAGGGTGAGACTCATTCTGAAAGGTCCATAGTCTGAGTGTTTTCCTGTATCCACTGCTGTCACTTGAGGGACAGGTGGCCCTGGTAGTGCAGAATGCTTTAGCTTCTGTTTTTTGTTACAAAAAAGTTAAAAACCAAAAGATTGTAAGTCACTTGCAGTGTAATTGAAACCTAGGATCCACTGGGATGAAAGAATTTGGATATGGCAGATCTTAATGGGTGCTCAGCCGGTGGATTTTAAGACGGTATCATTTACACTAGCACAAGTTCCCCCCAGAAGGGGGCATTCTGGAGATGTGGCAGAGCAAGGAGAGACTTACACCTCTTCCAAACACCTTCTGGCTCAGTCAAGTGACCCAGCAGCCCAGCCAATGTAGCTGGCAAAGAGTGTCCTATTCCTTCTGAACTGAGTTTGGAATAAGGGTAACTTTTGCCACTGTAACATGCCAGCATTACTTATGCTAGCTTTCTATAGTTAGGATTGCTCCATTAGAGACTTTTGTAGTAAGCAACTAATAATTTAAATCCAACACTAGTAGCCCGATCCAACACTAGGAGCTCACAATACTGAGGTGCTTATTTTGTTTGGGGATAGAGTGCATAAATCAAATAGTGAATATGAATATTCCAATGCTGGAGAGCAGTGAAACTAACACATATACAAGGAATAAAAGCTGATATCATTAACCATGATGGATAAGAGAGATTTGCTGTGGTGGTTGCTGCTGCTACTGTATGTCTTTATGACCACACTGGATTGATAAGCCTCTAAGCAAATAAGCAAAATCTGCACAGCTATAGGGGCAGAAAATTGTGAGCAGTGAAGTCATGGCCATTTCTAGGTGCCTGTGACATCTGTACAGCCTCATTCCACGCAGCACGCCAAATCAAAACAAGAAAGCAAGGGGATGGGTTAGGCAGGTGGGGGCCAAAGATAAAATATAAAATTAATGCTTTCTATTGGCAAAAGAGCTGTGGCCTACACGTTGGCAAAATGTGATATCTGGGGAACAGCACTGAGGAGAAAGGCTGCCTGGATTCTCTGCAAATATGAGTAAGATCTACATATTTATTGTGCAATAAAATTATTGTTTGCAAAAGGCTATGGAATATAGCCTTGGGCATGCTTAGCATGAGCATAAGCATAATTTCACCTGGGTGCTACCTCTTAAGGTAGCTACAGTCTTTCCTAAGAAATGTGTTTCATGTGCCATCATCTTTTCAATATTTTGGAAGTAGAAGGCACTGGTTGCAAAATTAAGTTAATGCGCCACTTTAAGCCTAATATAACTTTAACCTTGGTGCATCACTGCAATATCCAGTAATAGGTATACTTTTTCTGATTTATTTTACGTAAACTTGGCCTTTCGATAGAAGAGATGGAAAACCTTGACCAAACCAGACTAACACAAAACACCATCCCCAGCTGTAAAATGGCAACAAAGGCCCCAGTACTAGTTTTAATAGCAAGAACATTTCAGTTTTGCATGACTCTTTGCATTACTTTCCCTTCCTTATCTCTTCACTTTAGGATGCAAAATTCTTAGCAAAGCCATTTAGTTTCCTTTTCTCTCTTTCCTTCTGCCGTTACCATCTCATAGTTACTATTTTTATTTGTAGATTACTGTACAGAAATGCAGAAAGAGAAGAAGAGCTAAAAAGAACAGAAATAAGGTAACAGAAAATGGCTTAATACATGAATTTCAATCAACTGAGGGCTGCTCTGGAAAACTGCTACATCCAAATCCCAATCTCTAAAGCTTTCTTCAAATTCAGAATATAGGGATAAAATTTGAAAGAAATAAAAGTGTCACAGCCTCCTTAAAATATGTAATTCAATCTTCCATATCAAACTGAGCAGTGGTAGGATTTGAATTATGCCAGATGTTTTCTACTGCCTTACATAGCATGCTAATGTGCCCATCTTTATTAAGAATACATATTAAATGATGCCAGAATACCAACCACTGGCGGGTGGGAGGATATTACCCACAAACATTAGCTGAGGCTTAAACTTTGACACTGAAAACCAAGCCTTCACACTTTGATGGAAACCTCTCTCTATTAATTCCTAAATTTACTGTGCTATCCTGACTTTGGCATATAAAGATGCTTTGATTTTGCAAGTTCTACATATCAAATGAGTGCTGGATTCCAATGTTCAAATTATGGGGGGAAGGGGGGGGACTTAATGAAAACCTCACATTTTATCCCTCAACCCCCCACCCAGCTTTTAAGTCAGTCATACCCCTCTCTGTAGCTTTCTACAGTGTAGTAGTAGTAGTAGTAGTAGTAGCTGAGTTCACAAAATATAAGGGGGTTGGATCCCCTGTGACTTGAGCATTGTTGGGTTCTAAGGTAGTTCAATCTATAATAATACAGCCAGTTTCATATTGTCCACTCAACAGAGTTAAACTTTCATGTATCTCTTGAAGCGTTATGACTACCCAAACTCAAACTGCCTACTTTTTTCTTGTATTTTGTGATTGCATGGAGGACAAACACAATGAGGTTTCCCTAGAACAGGGATGAGGAGCATATAGCTCTCCAAATACTGCTGAACAAATTTACAAAATCCCCTGACCTCCGGCTGTGCTAGCCAAGACTAATGAAAGTTTGAGTAGAGCAACATCTGGAAGGCCACAGATCCCACATCCTAGCCCTAGAGTGCTTGTTGAAGTGGAGCTGAAACCTAATGAGCATCTTAATCTGAGTAACTGATTATGGCAGTTAAAGATATTCAGAAGCTAACAAGATCAGAAGGTTGTACTCAGTTGTTTCTCTCCATTAATGGGCAGTACTCTGCACTAGCAGAGGTTTCCATGAATGGAAGGGAAGCAGTTTTCATTATCTTCTGGGGCCACCTGCCCCATCAACCTCCGCAATCCTTTGGAGCAGACCAGGGAAGGTCTAGGGACTGCAGAGAGATGGGGGGAAATCAGCAAACAATGCCTGCCCCCATTCCATTAAGGGAATCCTATATTGGATTAAAGAATCTTTGGTGAGTGGAGGGACACAACTGAAAACAAACCTATTTACCATAAATTCTCCAAAAAACACACACCACTGAAGTGAAATAGGAGGTGAATTTCTGGAGGAAGCAATACATTCATGTGATGTGTGTACATGTTTGGTGGATGGATATTTAGCAAAACACTCTAGGCTTGAAGGCTGATGGCTATTCAGATGGCTAATCAGAATTACATCATTACCGAAAGCTCAGAACATTATGTAAAAATGTGCAACAGACATCAACTGGAATGACAATGAGCTCACTGTCCTAGTGCTTTATTTATAAAGCCAATGTGCTTAAGAGTCTAGCAACCTTTGTCAAACCTGTTATAAGTAGAATGTGTTCATGTGCACGTGTGCACACCATGCTAAATCAGCAGGAAAGTCCTCTTTGTTTGGATCAATTTTTACTACTGCCTTCTGATAGTTTGGGAGATTTCATGAATAATACAATACCTAGAGAATGAATGACTATGGCTCTTAACACAGAACTTGCATCCTATAGGAATGCTGCCTGTTGATTTTATCTTTTGCAATACCCAGCAGTGCAGAAAAGATACTGATGGTGTTCCTGATTTGGCTATTCTTGGCTGCTTCAACAATGAGGCTACAGATACAGTTATGTAAGTTAGAGCAATCCTCAAGCTGCATATTTCATGAATGAGATGCAGAGGCTCTTAGCTCAGCAGCATAAAAAACAGATTGGAGGAACATCTAGTGCAGCCCACTAGAACATAAAAGTTATGCAAGTCTGATTGTGTGTAAAATGTGTTCATTAGTTGGGTCTTACAACCATGGAGCTATTTATTATGAGGAAACGAAGGTACAGAGAAGTGATGAGACTTGACCAAGGTTGTGAGTCCAGAACTTCCAATTCCAACCCAGCTATCATGAGAATGATGGATTTACCTTCCTTCTGAGTAATAAAAATTTACCACTCACACTCTCCAAAAACAGACAGTGCTGCAGATCAAGCTATGGATTAGATCAACTTTAATTCAGCCTGTGCTAAACTGGCAGAACAGGCAACTGGGCTCACATACCAGGAGGATACTTTCACAGAAAAGAAAACTTTTCCCCAGATAGGTATGCAGAATCCATAAACGAGAAGCAACTGCCAGGTGTCAGTGAAGGCACTCCCTCTGATTCCACTAACGCTGTGTCCAACTATCTTGAGCAAGAATTTCTCCTTACTTTATTGATTCAGTAATAATACGTAATTGTGTGACAGGACCTGTTCTCCTCCTGCCACTAGATTGCTGAAATATATCACATATGCACTGTCTTTAATTCACTGCATCACTGTGCATCTGGGAAGGGCTTATAGAAATATTTCCCCTTCTAACTCTACAATTCTACGATTCTAGGATATGAACATTCTGGCATGTCCTGTGGATATCATATAGATATATATATACTACTCCAGAGTTTGGGTGGGGGGGGGTGAATAGGTACAAGTAGAAGTGTAGGGGGCTGAAGAAGGGGGTCATATTATTGCAGTTTACCATAATACCAGTGCATCTAAAGAACCAAATTCTGAAGTCTCCACGGTCTCTTCGAACAGCAAACCTCTCAGGAAGAATTACTTACGTCTGTGGAGCTGGGGCTGGGCAGGGACACAGGATGAACAGTTGCGGGGAAAGAAAATGTGGTCTCTGTCTTTTCATTTTCAGGGGAGTCAGGATGACTGGACAGAGGGGATGTGGGGGTCAGAGCCCCAAACCCCAGCACCGTGTTGTATTTAGGTGGACGACCTACACATTAACAAAAGGGAACAAAAAGGGGAGGGGAAATAATCTTACATACCTTTGGCCAGTGCTCCTCATTGGCTAGCATGAAAAAAAGGAAGTGATGTAGTACAGAGAAGAAGTTAGTATTATAGTCACGAGTGAAAGAAAGCCAAGTCAGGACTGTAAAGTTATTTTTAAGACACTTAAAGGAGAATTGTGTAAGGAAGGATGGTATCACAAGAGAGAAAACACATGCCTTCAGAAAGAGCACTACTCCCAATATATCTATATAACCACACTAATGTCTTTAACTTTTAACTTACCAGCCCCAAATTCCACTGGCAAAGAAAAGCTGCCATGATTTCTACCACTCTAGTTTATCATGGTATCTCCATCACATTGTTATGACCATTGGTAAATCACCCTCAGTGAGCCTAAGGTGAAACCTACATCTAAATACCACCTTTGTGCTAAGAAAAACTCACAACATTCCACAAATGCCAGAGAAAATTATGGCCTGCAACCCCATGAGATCTCTCTCAGCAAAAGGAGCTGTAAGGTAGCCTAAGTGGGAGAAAGCCTCAACAAAGCAAATCTGCAAGTATGAAGAGTTAAGATAAAATCCTATCCTGCTGACTGTAGGAAGATATAACTCACGATAAAGTGTGCTATTATTCCAAGTGAAATCACAACACTGTAGGAAACACCAATCTTTGTCTTTTGTATTACCACTACTCTGGTGATTGATGAGAGGCATATGCTCAGAGAGGAATATATAAATAAAGATATTTAAGCAGTCAATAAGTGAAGCTAGAGACTGAGAAAAGAGGCAGGAAGATCAAATTAAACATGTATAGTAATCATTATCTTCAGTAAATGGCACCTAACAACTCTGATGGAAAGTGGCACTGAAGGCCAATGCCCTCTGTGTGTTGAGGGACAGAAAGCCAACATCAGTGCAAAAAAACCCCAGTACATCCAATTTTGCTTCAGGTGAGAAACAAATTATGCAAGGAAAGAAGGGCTCCTCTGAACACCTGATCTCCTGGGGAAATGCACTAATAGCTGAACTGAGCAGTTATGGCAGCAGTTTTTGGAGAAAGTAAAGCCTGCTCAATGTAAACTGCAATGAGACCATCACCTTATTTTCAAAATGCCAAAAGCTGCCAAAGACTAATAATAATAATAATAATAATAATAATAATAATAATAATAATAATAATAATAATAATAATATCAGGCACTATCATTTTAAGCAAATTCAAATCAGTGGGCTAAACAGAAAGAGACAAATGCACTCTACTGAGCTACCTAATAACTCACCCAAACACTCATGTGCATGAACACACTCAACCTATTAGGTACATAGTGCATGTATCTTTTAACATTTGAAATATCAAGTATTATACAACTTACGTCCTCTGACCTGGCCATTTGTTTTTGAACAACAGGCCCAGGAGCAGAGGAAACATTAGAAAGCATTACAGAAAGGGCATTCAGTGCTCACCCATGATATTTAGCACTGAACAGAGTCAAAATAAATCAATCTCAAAGCCAAGCTTAGTTCTACTGTGCAATTGGCTGGCTCTAAGAACACAGCAACCACCACACGAGAACAGATCAGTAGTAACTTGTCTCAGACACAAAACAGACATGCTTGGTGATGTATTAGCAACAACAAGCATTGATGATATAGTACCTTTCTGATTCCTGGCCATCAACATACATTCTCTGGTGATCTTAGGGTCACCCAAAGCATTAGGAATTAACTTAACCTCTCTTGAACTCAACCATGTCGATAGCTGTCACAACCTACTGAAGCTGAGGGCTTCATCTCAAAACTTCAAAAACTGTGCATCATCTGCTTCTTGGAGACCACCAAACAACACTTAAAGGTTCAAGATGCAGGGAGAATGCAGAAACCTTCCCTCCTCAAGGAAAAGTGTTTCTGAGCAAACCTTCCACAGTTCACACCATCTCAGTTTCAACTGGGCTCTCTTTCCTTTAATACTAGATATATTGTTCACAGTGGAAGCAGCATAGTTTAGGTCAAGGGATAAAATAGATATCCCAAGTTCTTTTCTTGTTCCATGGATTGGCTGCCCCATGCTCTGCTTTACCTGCCTTATAGTTTTAAATGGACAATTTCTAAAATACATCTCAGGACTGGCTTATATGCAGTTTGCCAGTTTTCCATTTGCAACATTACTCCTAACCCTTAACAGTTTACAGATACACACTAGGGCACATGAATAGATATGACCATGTTACTACTGCCTTTTTTGTTAGTATTTTAATCAACGTTTGCCATTGCTGGCATGGATTAGTAACCTGTAAAGTGTGTGGGGGGGAATATGCAAATGGAAAACTAGTGAACTGCATGTGTAGCAGCCTAAACAAAGTCTGTACATTAAAAATGGAAAAATGGCAGATTACTGGTGCCATTCCACAAGCAAGATCAAGAATTTGGAACCTTGAAATCTAAGGAGAAAATTGGGTAGGAAGAATTTTGCAAGCATCCCTGTAATAATTTTAAGAGTACCACGGTTGCCACACGATTTCATCAAATATCAAGTAACTCGCCTTTCAAAGAAACCTGAACATGTTCTTAACAGAACAAGAAATAATTTCATAAACAGTGAGTCCTAACATAGGACCAAACGCACTTAGTCACTACCCAGGAAGAGTCTCAGAATGGGAGCTCAGTTACCACCTTGGCACCCCCCTTCTAGTCTGCATGACGGGTTACATTTACTAAACTGGGTTGGGAATCTTTACTGGCCCAGGGCAGTTTACACACAGGAAATTCTCCCATATATATCCTTATTCATTCCAGATTACCCCCAAAGCCTACCAACAAAGGATGCTTCTGTAGAGTAGCTGCCTACCAGGGTTACAGCATACCTACTATGTGTATTCAGTACCACAAAACTATTTTCTATATTGTTTTATTTCAGTCCAAACGAAAGGGAAATAAACATACAGGGAGGTGCTATTATGAGACACCTACCTCGTTTACGTGTCCCAGGATGCATTGTGCTGTTCAGGTATGTGACTGCGCTCTTCTTGCGCTTTACAGAAGAAAGGAAGAAAGTAGTTAGCCAACTGTTTTGGCAAGTGAAAGCTACATCTACACCTACACCCACCCACCCACACCCACACCCACAGAGTGACTATATAAAAAATCTGGAAGAACACAAGTGTTGAGTCCCATTGAAGCAAACAGGCTTTTGCACTTAAATCCATAAATTTCAGTAAGAATCAAATGTAGGTTTAACTTTCTTGAGATTATGTCCATTATCGTTTCAGTATTTGGATACTACCCTGTAGAAAAGCTAGTCTTTCACACAATTACAGGCAATGCTGATCCCACTTGTGATGAGAGAAATAATTCAATGCCAAGTCTGCAATCATGCCAGAGAAGAAGGAGGAGGGGGGAAGATATAAGGGAAAGAAAGTATAAAGTAGGAAACTTCTTTCCATTTTTAATTGTCCTTCATGCTCTCTTAAGTGATGACAGTCCCACTGTCTAGCTTCGAATGTGATTGTTTTCATACACCTAGAATGCTGAAGCAATGAGCAAAATGCTTTTCAGCAAGTTATTTACTTATTTTATAACCAAAAATTGTTACCTCAGGCTCAAAGACAGCTCCGCTGTACACTGGATTTGCTGTTGTCCTTCGTTTCCTTTCTTGTCGCTTACTTTGTATTTCTTGGGGAAAGGGTAGAAATAAAAGCATTTGTAAAGGGCACAAAGACCTCAATATCTAGTATGAGCAAGTTAGGAATCAGGAACTATGGTTTCTGAAATGCTCTATGCAAACTTAATTCTGAAGAAACATCCATATTATATAAATGGGTTGAAAGTAGAGAGGAAAGTGAAGTAAAAGAAAGTAAATTAGCTTGAGAAAGTGTTTCCTGCTCTTCCAAAAGCTCTCAGCTGTTATTTTTATCTTCCACATTCTGTGCCACACAAAATTTGTTGCTGGCAACTTATTTCTGCCAGAGGCAGGGAGCTGTTTGAAGACTGATTTATTTGCTTGACTTATATCCCAGTATTTCTCAATGCAATGAGCCAAAGGTGGATTACAACAACTTTATATCAAAATATTGCAAACTTTTTTTAAGGTACAAAACCATTTAAATATATTTAACCCAGGGGTGAGGAATCTCCAGGCCATGGGAGGCCGCTTTCCCCAAACCACTCCCATGTGCCCCACACCTGACTTCATATGTGACAACAGGTGTGGGGCAGGTAGAGATGTGGCTGTGAAGGCACAATTGAGAGCTTAAAGCATGTTCCCTGTTGTTCAAAGTGGAGCAGATGGAACTGCAGTGGGCTGATGGATACGCTGTGCAGATGATATCTCTGCAGAAAGGAGGCTTGGTGTCACTGCCCACTGAATTGGCAACACAGCTGATCCTTACAGAAAAGAGACTTGGAGTCACTGCCTTTCAGCTGATGGGCAAAAACTTCAAGCCTCATGTTTTCTTTTGCAGCACGCGTTGTTGCACAGAAATGACTTCATAGTGAGATCAGCTGATTGGCAGAGTTGCTGCCAGGGTTGAGGGAACCTAGGATCCAGCCTGCCAGTCAAAATAATTTCCCTCAGTTTAAACTATGTGCTAATTAATTGATAAAGGAAATTAAGTTATTTGAAAAATAGTACTGTGGTGGTTCTGATATTGAAGAAACCATATTTGTGACCTTAGATCTCCTAGTCAGAAACCTAAAAATCAGACTAGCATTTAGGATCATCATCCTATTTGGTCATTTTTTCAAGTCCAGGAAACAACCCATAACCTTGAACAGAAAATATTTCATTTTTAAAACTGATATTTTAAACTTTGATACATGGGAAAGTATTCACTCTAAGCAGAAATATTTGAAACTTTTACATTAATTCCAGAGCTCTGGAATAATTTATGCAGCTCAATCCTAAACTTATTTACTTGGAAGTAAGCACCATTAAGTTAAATAAACTTTTTCCTTGACAGCGTGCAAAGATTGCAGCCATAGTCATTTTTCTTACCTTCTAGATGGTCATGTGTAACCAGTCCAAGAGACACCATGAAGGCAAGTTTCTGTATCAGAAAAGAAGAAGAAAACAATTCAATCAAATTAAAAGAGGAACTAAACTTATTTTAAGGTGAAATAGTAGCTTAAAAAAAGTGATACAATTTTCACTGAGCAATTTTTCAAAAACATACATCACCTGTATATCTGAAATGGCACTTCATAAAATGAAGCAAACAGCAGCACTATGTCTCTTTATACAACTAGCATATCCCTTATGTGAGGGTTTGATTAGCTGCTTGTGCGTGAAAACGTGCTCCCTCAGAGTTTGTGCGACCCCACAAACCTCCGTGTGTGACGGAGCTCCTCAGACATGTCTGCTCTAGTCACTAGTAGAGTCCGACAGTGGCTGTCTGCGGAAGCGTTTCCAGCAAAGAAGTTCCTTAACGGAAACGCGTCTCCTGGACTCACGGCGTGACAGTTTCCTGCGAGGTGTGGGTCTCCCTATGGGAGACTCCGATACCTCCCCACTGTTCTCGCTGGAAGCCTCCCTGAGCCCTCCCTCCTGCTCGCATTCCCTCAGAGACCCACTCCTCCCCCTGCTGGTCCCTGCTTCAGCAGTTGAGTCTCTTTCATCCTGCCTGAGTCCCTCCACCACCTGATGCTCTGATGGCAGTTCCCTGACATCCACCTCCCCTCCAGGGCCCCCCTCACCCCCTCCCAATTCCTCCCCCCTGGGAGGTGAAGGGCTAAAACCCCGAAACGAATCTTCCTCATCTTCTGACGTCTCGAACAATTCTCTCCATCGATCGTCGTCCTGGCCAGCTGAATCCTCCTCCTCTTCAGAATCTGGGAACCCCTCCAACTCCTCTTCCTCGTCGGTGGTGGCAAAGTATTCCCTTCTGAACCTCGCTACAGGCTGAGGTTTACGTGGGAACCTCTGATGAAAAGTCTCTATTAAAACCTCGTCATTGACATCCTCTGCCCTAACCCAGGTGTTTTCCGACTCCGGTTCCCCTTCCCACATTACCAAATACTCTACCTGATCTCCCTTCCACCTGGAATCGAGGATCTCCGCTACATGGTAGCTGTGTTCCTTCTCCTCCATTGCTGGTCCCCTAGTGACCCTCCCCTCACTGTCTCCTCTATACGGTGACAGCAACGACCTGTGAAAAACTGGGTGCAGCTTCATGTGGTTCGGTAACCGGAGCCTGAAAGCCACTGGATTGACCTGCTGTATGACTTCAAACGGACCCAGCCTTTTGGGTCTTAATTTCTTACAACCTCCTTTGAATGGCAACCCTTGGGTTGACAGCCACACCTGGTCCCCCACCCTGATGCTTTCACCTTCCCTTCTGTTTTTGTCTGCCTGCCTCTTATATTCCTCCTTAGCCCTGTTTAAGTTGAGTTGGAGCTGGCGATGGATCGCTTCCATTTCTTCCACGAACTGTTCTGCAGCTGGAACGCTCCAGTTCTCCCCCTCCCCCCCTGGGAAGGCTCTGGGATGGCACCCGTGATTAGCCAAAAAGGGGCTCATCCCCGTGGACACGTTCTCTGCATTGTTGTAGGCAAATTCTGCCAACGCCAGCTTCTCCACCCAATCATTCTCTCTGTCATTAACATAACACCTCAAATATTGTTGGAGAACCCCATTTGCTCTTTCCGCCTGCCCGTTGGTTTCAGGATGACGGGCCGTCGAGAAATTAACCTCTACATGCAGTAAGCTCATGAGCTTCCTCCAGAACCTGGAAGTAAATTGTTTCCCTCGGTCTGAAACCACCCTCAAGGGGGCGCCATGCAACCTAAACACATTCTCTACAAACAATTTGGCGGTTTCTTCTGCTGTAACCGCATGTGAGCAGGCTATGAAGTGGGCCATTTTAGTTAACAGGTCTACTACAACCATGATGGCTGTTTTCCCTCTAGACCTTGGCAGATCAGTCATGAAATCTATTGCCACTGCTTCCCACGGTCTCTCAGGTGTGGGCAGTGGTTCTAATAAACCAGCCGGCGCCTGCCTCTCCCCCTTGGCTCTTTGGCATTGTTCACACCCTCTCACATACTCCCGCACATCTTCCCTGACCTTGGGCCACCAAAATTCCCTGGTAACCAGCCACATGGTTTTGTGTTGCCCAAAGTGCCCTGCTGTGGGGCTATCGTGCAGCTGCTTGAGTACTTTCTCCCTCAATTCCCCTTCAGGGATATATAACGCTCCCTTATAATACAATGCCCCATTTCTCTCCTCAAAACCACCGGATTTGTCTTCCTCCCCTCTGAGATCCCTGAGTTTCCCCTGGGCGTATGCATCCTGCACCGTACCCTCTACCAATTCCCTTTGCCCCACCAAAGTCGCCCCACACACCCAGCGGTCCTCTGGAATGATATGGGTTTCTTCGGGTGCTCCCTCCCCCTCCAAATATTCAGGTTTGCGTGAGAGAGCGTCCGCCCTAACATTCTCTGGGCCTGGCACATAACAAATCTCAAAGTTAAATTTGGAGAACTCTTGGGCCCATCTCAACTGCCTTTGGTTGAGCACTCGCGCCGTTCTCCAGTACTCTAGATTTTTATGGTCCGTGCACACTTGCACTTTATGTTGTGCACCAACTAGCAGATGCCTCCATCTCCGGAACGCCTCATGAATAGCAAGCAGTTCTCGGTCGTACACCGTGTAGTTCCTCTCGGATTTGTTCAGCTTCCGCGAGAAGAAGGCACACGGACGCCACTCTGACTCCTCCTTCCCCGGCTGCAGAAGAAGCACCGCCCCTATGGCTCTGTCAGATGCGTCTGTTTCAACCCTTAGCTTCTTTCGTAAATCCACATGCAGAAGTTGTTCTTCAGAGGCGAAGGCCCTTTTCAGTTCCTCAAACGCTCGCTCCGCCTCCGCCGTCCATACAAACTTCTTTTTACTGCTGAGACAGTCAGTGATGGGCGCCGTCAGATGGGCGAAGTTGCGGATGAACTTACGATAAAAGTTTCCAAACCCTAGGAACCTCTGCACATCCTTCTTGGTTTTGGGTGTTTTCCATTCCAGCACTGCCTGTACCTTGCCGGGATCCATGGCCAATCCCTTGTCTGACAGGCGGTACCCCAGGAATTCCACCTCCTTGGTATGGAACCGACACTTCTCCAGTTTGACCCACAGCCTGTTGGCTTGCAGTCTGCTCAACACTTCTCTGACGTCTCTCACATGTTGCTCCTCATTCTCAGAATACACCAACACATCATCTAGAAAGGCAACGCAATTCTTGTAGAGCAAAGGGCCCAGCACGTGGTTCATAAAAGATTGAAAACACGCGGAGCCTGCTTGTAATCCAAATGGCATAACGAGGTATTCAAACGCCCCCAAAGGGGTAAACATGGTGGTTTTCCATTCATCCCCTTTCCTTATGCGTATCAGGTTGTACGCCCCCCTTAGATCCAGCTTTGTGAAAATCTTTCCCTTCCTCACCCTGGTCAAAATATCATCAATTCTGGGCATAGGGAACGCCACCGGTTCAGTCACTGCATTCAGCCGCCTAAAATCACATACAAGTCTCGGCTTGTCCGCATTTTTTTTGTCCACAAAGAACACTGGGCTCCCCCCTGCTGCTTTGGACTCTCTGATGAAGCCTCTCTTCAGGTTTTTGTCAATGAACCCTCGCAACTCCTGCATTTCCCTGTCTGACATGGCATACAACTTGCCCACGGGAAGCTGTGCTCCAGGGAGTAAATTGATCTGACAATCAAAGGGTCTATGAGGTGGTAGTTGGTCAGCTTCCTTCTCGCTGAACACGTCGCTGAGATCTGCATACTGTGGTGGTACCTTCACCTTCCCCATTACTTCAGTCCCTGCTAGGGTGGCTTGGGCCCCTGCTGAACCCTTCTCCCCTTTGCAGTGTTCTAGGCAATGTGCTGAACCAAAGGACACCACTCTTTGATGCCAGCCAACCAGCGGATCATGTAGAGCTAGCCAGCTCATTCCCAAAATAATGGGAGCGCCTCCCAGGGTGGCCACATTAAACGCTATCAGTTCTGTGTGCCTTGCCACCCTCATTATCATTGGGACAGTCTGCAAGCGGACTCCTCCTCCCAACAACTCCCTGCCATCAATCGTGGTCACCTGCAGGGGGTTGCTTAAAGGGATGGTCTGTATCTGGTGTTCAGCAGCAAACTCCTTGCTCATAAAATTGCAGGAGCTGCCTGAGTCCAATAGCGCCTTTATTTTTTGGGGGTGCCCATTCTGCAGCTCTAGCGACACTTCAATCACTAGAGCAGGTCGAGGAGCTTCTGGCACGGGCACTTTCACTGCTCTTTGGCCTGGCTGCAGTGCCCCAATTGTGGCAACCAGGCGTTGGCTTTTACCTGCTCCGCTCCCCCTTCTTCTCCCCCCTCAACAGCTCCCACCATCCCTTGCCATTCCTTCCTCTGGGGGCAGACTCTGGCAAAGTGGCCTGGCTGTTGGCAGAGATAGCATTTCCGGGGGCCCTTTCCCTCCTTCTTAGCTCCCTCGCTGGTTTTTGAAAATGCGCGCGCGCGCGCTGTTCCGATTTCCATCGGCTCTGCCGGCGGGAAAGCTGGCTCAGGAATGTCTGGAATGCGGAACTCCTTCCAACGTTCCCCTCTCCCTTCCCGCCTCTCCAAGGCTCTTGCCTCCTGCCGAGCTCCTATGGTCAGCGCAGATTTGGTCAGCTGATCCATAGACTCCGCCCTGGGGCTCCGTGCCAGCTCGTCTTTCACCCCCGAAGAAAGACCTTCTTCAAATAGCATTTGAACGGGTGCCGCCGATAAATCCCAACTCAGTCTGTGAATCAGCATGGTAAACTCAGTCCAATATTCACGGACAGATCGACTCCCCTGCTTACAAGCCATTAGCTGTCTGCGCACCACCCCTTCCTCAATATCGCTGGAAAACATGATATCCATTGCACCAAAGAACTTCATTGTGTCCTTTAGTATGTCATTGTGCGTTGCCATTAGGGGTCGAACCCAGTCTCTAGCCCCTTTCTCAAGATGCCCAATTACAAAAGCAACTCGCGATTCCTCATCAGGGAACTCATCGAACTGCACATTAAGGGCATATTGCATCTCTGTCCTAAAAGCATGGTAGTCCTTGGGGTCCCCCCCAAATTTCTGCACCAATCCTGGTACCTTTCTGGGGAATTGAGTGGCTCTCCCCTTCTTGTCTGCATCCTGAGCCCTTCTCTCCTCCAGCCTCGCCGTCTGCAGGGCCAGTTGAACCTCCAACGCTCGGTATCTATCTTCCAAGCTTGGACCAGCTCCAGCCCCTGCTCCTCCGGTTCCGGTTGGTTCGCTCATGATGCCTTCTCTTGCACAGGCAGCGTACAAAGACTGTCGGACTGCTGTGAGGGTTTGATTAGCTGCTTGTGCGTGAAAACGTGCTCCCTCAGAGTTTGTGCGACCCCACAAACCTCCGTGTGTGACGGAGCTCCTCAGACATGTCTGCTCTAGTCACTAGTAGAGTCCGACAGTGGCTGTCTGCGGAAGCGTTTCCAGCAAAGAAGTTCCTTAACGGAAACGCGTCTCCTGGACTCACGGCGTGACAGTTTCCTGCGAGGTGTGGGTCTCCCTATGGGAGACTCCGATACCTCCCCACTGTTCTCGCTGGAAGCCTCCCTGAGCCCTCCCTCCTGCTCGCATTCCCTCAGAGACCCACTCCTCCCCCTGCTGGTCCCTGCTTCAGCAGTTGAGTCTCTTTCATCCTGCCTGAGTCCCTCCACCACCTGATGCTCTGATGGCAGTTCCCTGACACCTTAGTTCAAAAAGGAGGGTTGGCAAGCTCATCTCTGTGGATCTAGGAGACTGAAGGCAGCTCCACACTTTACACAGAAGTCTTTATGCAGCAGGGACACTAGAGTTTTCTACAGCAGCCTCATAAAGGCTGGACAACATAGATGCATATACGTGATTCCTAAAGCCTGACTAGGCCAGGGCTCCCAGAAGCATGGACTTGGGAGTTAAAAGATGCAGACACAAGTGTTGCTGCAGAGAAACACCAATTTAAAACTAGCTGCACCTGTAACTGCTGAATTACCATAGGCGCCGACTCCATGGGGCTTGAGGGGGCTCGAGCCCTCTCAAAAAAATTTTTGGGGGGGCTCAGCCCCCCCAATAATCTCGGGCGCCCTTCCAGCAGAGCGCCGCCGCCGTCCCCCGCCTCCTCCCCACCTGCTCCTTCGCCAGCCAGCCAGCCAGCCGCGCGCCCTAATGGCGGGGGCTCCTGCCTCGCTGCTTCGCAGCACCACCGCCACTGCCAAGGCACTGCCGGAAATCCCGCGAGAACAGGGGAATCCCGACTGGCCACACTTCCCAGCCAGCCAATCGGCTGGCTGGGGGGGGCGTGGCTTGCCCTATTTAGGGCCGGAGCCACTTTATTTGCATATTCATGAGCTTATTTATTATTCATGAGCTTTCCCGGGCCCCCCCAATATTTTTTATAAGTCCGCGTCCCTGTGAATTACAATACATCAAGCACATTGCTATCACTTGTGGACTGACCTAAGACAAAATATTTGTTGGCATACTGAGTAAGATAATTAGCATAACTATGCTAGGATGTCTGTATTACCAACAACTGCTTTGTGAATTATCACTGCTAATTAGATACACTGTCTGTACTTCTCTGCATTTCAGCTTCCTCTGACCACTATTTACAAATAGCCCCCAACTCTGAACCTAACAGCCTTTGCTGTCCATTCAAAACTAATTTGAAATTTTTTTTTAAAAAATCCCTGTATAAACTTGCATGTGCATCAGATATATTATAAAATTCTCATGATTTTATGGTTTATCGTTTTGTAAATTGCTTTGAGGTTTGTTTGTTTTTACAATCAAGCAATGTATAAATGAATAAAATAAAAAATAACATTATACTTTATGAAAATGAAAATAGAACATGGTGTGATTTGAATTATGAAAGCCATAGTTATCTAACTGGAGATTACTCGAAACCTGAAAACATGGAAGCCTTCCAGCACAAGCAAGGATTTCTGAACTGTCCAGATGATTGCTGCATAAGCTGTTTGCGCAGAACATCACAGCTGTATGTATCTATTTTAAAGAGACAGCCAAGTTATGCTATTCTTAGACTGCTATAAAAAGTTTTAGGGCATGAGAACCGTGAGATTCAAAAAGCAGTAGTTCACTTTCATCTCATCTAGCACAACTGTTCAGGTCAAGTATTTGCAGTCTATGATTTAACTCCATGAACCATGTTTTAGAATTCAAGAGACTAGACCTGTGTGACAATGTTTGGCCTCATTCCCTTTCACTGTACATGAATCACATGGACTGCAAAAGGACAGCCACAGTGGAGCAAAAAAGCATTTCAGATTCTGACAATACTAAGTAAATTAGTAAAAAGTGAAGTCTCTTGGCTCATTTAATATCTTCTCCCTGTGCAGAGGGGAAACCAAGATCTCCCCCTTAAAAAAAATATCAGAATTTTGATGGTAGAATATTGTCTAAATAGGCCCCGAGGGAGATTCACTAGTTCCAGCTGATTTTGTGTGTTGCTCAAGCTGCCAGAATCCAGGTTTCTTAGCTTGCGCTTTCTGAAAGATTTGCAGGGTGATAGCTATGTTAACCTCTCGCAACAAAAAGAAAAAGAAAAGAAAAGAAAGAATTGTGGCACATTGAAGACTCACAAATCTATTATGGTAGAAGCTTCTGTGGACTAAAGTCCATTTCATCAGAAGTGTTTTTCTGAGTTGCAGGTATTCTTGGAAAACAAGCTGTCTGAAATGCTATTATAACTCCACTCACCCAAGGAAAGAATAAACTCACCCAATCTCTCTTTTCTAACAGCTGGGGGAACCTTCACACACTCACTTAAATGTGTCATTGTCCCACAGAAAACAAAATAAATCCACAGGCATTTATGTTATTTATAATGTGTTATTTTCAAACTTACATGATGCAAATGTTCAGGAGCTTGATTAAACAAAAACCCTATTTGTTGAAATGGATGGTTACCAGCAAGCTGTAGCTTTATTGTTAAATTTGTACAGGTATTAAAACATGTACCAGTACAATATAGCTACTATGTGAATATAATTTGGGTCTTATTATTTGTTATACAAACCATAATTGTGAGATTTTTCACAGGGTGTATTTTCATCTTTGGAAACAGGAAAGGTGAAGGGAGGGCTGGAGACACTTGGAGCACCTTCAAGCCGAGGTGTCAGGACACTCTCAGCTTTCAGGAAAGCCTAGTGTGTGTTTGTTGTGTGTAGGATATTGGGCATCCATGCACAAAGTCTCTTGGGACATCCTTAAGCCCCCATGCTACCTTTGCAAAGGGGAGGGGCAGTCACGGCGCCAGCAAATACAACTTTTCCTTAGTCAAACAAGGCCAACCGAAACATGTTTAAAATGTGCCTGTGGGATTGGAGAAGTTGCCGTGCGTGATGCAATCTGAACACTCAAAAGAGCTAAGGATAATTTGGGATTTCTATGTATATAGAACAGTAGAGAGAGCTGGAAAAGCCACTGTTCCAGCCTTACCTTAGGCAAGAACTGAAAGCAAGGCTAGACTCTTTTAGCCTCCTAACCATTACAGGGTTCTTGCAAAAATTAGAAAGAAAACATGAAGCACTTTGAACACCCTTAAGTGCTACATACATGCATCATTATCATCATCATAATATATTATATAATGCTCTTGCATTCTTTCTTCTAGCCCTGAAAATATTTGGTGAACTGGAATTTGTGGCTAGATTTAGCATTCCTCAGACATATAGACCTCTTCACTGCAGCAATAACACTGTGAAGAATGTGAATCTCTTTTAAGAGGAAAAGTGGCATTAAAATGTAGATGAAAATAAGCATTTCTAAAGACAGATATTTTTTTAAAATCTGCCCAACCCCACAAAAGGATATTGTAGATATTTGTACTCGTACCTGTGGGTTTTCTTCTCGTTTTGGTTTGGGTGGTGCAGGAGGAGCAACTGTATGAATCTCTGTTGGCTTCTCCTCTGTTTCCGCTTGGGGCTTGATAGTCTGAAAGGGAAACAACAGCAAGTGAACACAGGTTTCTTAAATTCCTAAACAAACAGAAACAGCGGCCAGTGTTTTTCTTTACCAAAATGAAGAAACGGATGGAAATGAATCCGAACAATACACTAAATATTTTCCCCAAGAGCTCCTTTAAAAAGTGTGGTAAGGTACATTTTAAGTAGTGAAAACACAATCCCAAATAAAAATTACTATTTAGAACATCAAGGGTACAACTGCAACACTTAAGTAGCCCAATTCAGCAACTAGATCATGTAATAACAATAACTTTGCATCTAAGATGTGGGTAAGAGGGGATATGTATAAGAGAGACCTGGTAAACAGAATAACTACAGATGGGATGACGTTTTGTGGAATAACATTCCATGAAAAGCTTGTCCAGACAACAATCTGCCTGAGAGATGCACCTTGCATCTCTCTCATTCATTATTCACTATAACAAGAATTTGCCTGAAGATAAGTTCTCCAGAATTCCCAAGTGCTGGGTTTTCCTGAAACTCATTCGCTTAGTGATGTCATAATCCCCTGCATATTGCATCATAAGTGCCTGCCCAATGATTCCCACTTTATGACATAGCTGTGACGTCACAAAATTAGATCCATCTGTTCTAAGATGACAAATATGTTCTCAATGTGTTTACCGTATTTTTCGCCCCATAAGACGCACCGGCCCATAAGACGCACCTAGATTTTTGGGGGGGAAATAAAGGGAAAAAAATTTATTCCCCCCCCAGGTGCGCTGCGCTACACCAGGAGCTTGGGGCGTGCGGAGCTCAGCGCGCCCCAAGCTTCTGCGTGCAGGCAAGGTCTCCGCTAGCGTGGGAGAGCCGGGCGCCTCTCCCAGGGCTAGCGGACCCCTGCGCTAATCCAGAAGCTTGGGGCAAGCTGAGGTCAGCGCGCCCCAAGCTTCTGCGTGCCGGCAAGCAGTCCGCTAGCCCTGGGAGAGCCGCGGGGCTCTCCCAGGGCTAGCGGATCGCTGCGCTATACCAGGAGCTTGGGGTGTGCTGAGCTCAGCGCGCCCCAAGCTTCTAGGTGCGCGCAAGCAGTCCGCTGCCGCCCCAAGCCTGGCGCACCCGGCAGGAGGTCCCACCGGGTGCGCCAGGCTTGGGGCGGCAGCGGACTGCTTGCGCGCACCTAGAAGCTAGCAGTTCGCTGCCGCCCCAAGCCTGGCGCACCCGGCAGGAGGTCCCACCGGGTGCGCCAGGCTTGGGGCGGCAGCGGACTGCTAGCTTCTAGGTGCGCGCAAGCAGTCCGCTGCCGCCCCAAGCCTGGCGCACCCGGCAGGAGGTCCCACCGGGTGCGCCAGGCTTGGGGCGGCAGCGGACTGCTAGCTTCTAGGTGCGCGCAAGCAGTCCGCTGCCGCCCCAAGCCTGGCGCACCCGGCAGGAGGTCCCACCGGGTGCGCGAGGCTTGGGGCGGCAGCGGACTGCTAGCTTCTAGGTGCGCGCAAGCAGTCCGCTGCCGCCCCAAGCCTGGCGCACCCGGCAGGAGGTCCCACCGGTCCCATCTACTAGACTGTATGATCCCACTTGTTTGTTTGGATGAACCACAACTAACACTATAAGTGCAGTTGTGCTGGAAGAGCAGAGTGGGAAACTCAAGAACCTAACACTAAACTATGGTTTGTGGCTTGCGCAAACTAGACCAATGGTTTGACAAGTGAGGATGAAACCTTGTTTCTTAATTGTTTTATTTGAAATGATGGTGGCCACTTTGGACATCTCCCTTAGAAAATAAAAGTAGGAGGATGTACCTTTTATTATAAATAAATACACACGTGTGTGTGTGTGTGTGTATTCCTAAGACTGGCAAGTGGAAAAGAGAGGTCTGGCTCTGTTCACACTTGAGAAAACTCAGTGGCGTAGCGTGGGTTGTCAGCACCCGGGGCAAGGCAAGTAATTTGCGCCCCCTAACTCGTGGATTTGCGCCCCCTAACCCTAACCCCCAGATGTTGCGCCCAGTGCAGCCGGCCCCCCTGCACCCCCCACGCTACGCCACTGAGAAAACTTTCTGCCTATTTATGACAAGAAAAGCCATGACCAGACTGGAAGCAGCCTTCCTCAGTACATAAGGGCTGAAAGGCAGTTTCTCTGCACTGGTACTACGTATAGGCTTTTCTTCCACATTTAAGCACTAGGGTTTTTGCTGAAGGTCCTTGCTTCTATGAAACCTAGAGTTGTGGCCAGTCTTGGCACATTGCCACCTGTTGCAGAGCCATATCACCTTGCATCTGCTTCAGAGTGTTTTGAAGAGAGAACGATAATGTAAGTTTTGGGGGGAAGGTGACATACTTCTGTCTACTTAAAAAATAACTGCTCATGGCAAATTTGTCAAGCTTAAAAGGCTGAAACCAAGCAAGCTTTTGAGAATACAGATCAGTAGACTCAAAGGTCAGTTTAAAGTGCATTTGCACAAAAAGGCCTACATCTGATAGATGGAATTAGAGGAAATTCTCAAATGTCCAGGGTTATAAACTACTTAAAAAAGGTTAGCTGAAACTGATGGTAATTAAGTCATCTGAATGTCTGTTTCATCATAAATGTCAGCAAGATTATGGATAAATATTATTTGACGGTTAATGTTTCATGCTGAAGCAGCAGAAAAAGCACAAAACGAGTAAATTTTAATTATTCTGGTGTACTATATATAAAATCACAAATTAACTGCTCACTCATTATGAATTATTGGTACATTCCCAATCCCTGTCTGAGGAACAAGGTATTATCAGCCATCTCTATTCACACATTGTATCTCACGATTGGCATGAGACAGAGAACAGTTGCTGGCTTGTCCACCCGTGTCCTCTTCTGCCAACCCTGCCCCATCTATACATTGCAAGAAACCTCTGAACAGGAGAGCATACCCTATATGTGTATCTGCCCCCTGTGATATAGAACCCAATGAAATCAGGATTATAAATTTGGGATGGAGGAAAATTTCACTTGGCCTGCATTTTTAAGCAAATGCACCTCCCAGACTAAATAAACAGATTGAAACGTAATTATACTTTGGATTTTGCACTTCTCCAAATTTTGCAATATCGTTCTTGGCTCAAAAAAAAGTGTCAAAATGCATTAAAAAATGGGAATTTGCTTCAGGATAAAATAGGCTTTCCAAACGCCATTTTGGAAAATACACAACTAAATACATATTTTGATATTAAAATACATATTTATGTATTTAAATGCAGAGTTTTGGACAGTCTTTTAAAAACTGCTCAGCTTAATATGGAAACAGGATGGAATGCACCTATGAGCACACACAGGAAATGTACACAGGCTGGAAATGGACTGATCCACCCATCCCTATTCCAAATTGTGCAGGGAGCGTGCCCAGGCTTCTCCAACATATGGACAGTCTAAGTGGTGGTGGAAGGGGATGGGATGGCTGGTATGGAAGGGCTAGTGGGCACAGACCTGTTCTCGGTCACACAAGATTGCTAACCACAGGAGAGGCAGTGAGAGGACAGGTTTTATGTTATGGTTAATTGCATTTGTATCTCCATTAATTCTATTGACTTTAGGAGAAGGAAACGATTCACAGTTTAAACTACTCATGCATTTCTCCATCTGTACCTGTTTCTCAACATTTGGTTTGCTGATTTGTAGAGTCTGAGGTCCAGCAAGCCTGGTACCTGGGGCTGCTATAACAATGCTGGTGAGTTGTGCCATTGGAAAAGTTTTGGCTATGGTTGCTGTTTGCCCATTCACTACACGGACTGGGTGTATGGAATTCTGAGAGGAAGGTAAGGAGGTGGGTGTGAATTTTGTTGTCAGCATCACAGGCCTCTGAATAAGCTGAGGAGCAGCGAGCATAGGAGGAGGTGGGGCAGGGGCGATAGGAATGTTGTTCTGGGCAACAGGTTTAGGTCGAACCTACATAAGAGAGAGAGAAACCCATATCAGACCACATGCATAGATAAGATATAGTACTTAACACATAATTTATGGCTGTGCCAACAAATATGACTCAGATTACAATAGTGTTTGTATTATGTAGTGCTACACATCTGCACTGGAAAGAACTACAGTAGGCCCAAAACTTACACAATTGCAGCCTTGCATACCTCGACAAAAAATAAGTAGAAAGAGGGTGGGAGACTGGAAAAACCGTCAGAAGGGGCCACGCAATCTCTCACAAAAGCCTCCAGAGCCCTCATGTGACCTTCCAAAGCCTGGAAAACAAGGCTCTTTCAGCACCCAGTTTTCCTGCCATGGAAAGAGTTTTTAAGCCCTCTGCCTTGCTTATAGGACTCTCAGAAGGTTGCGTGAGGGTCCAGGAAGGTCCTGCAAGGCTCCCAAGATCTTGCCTGCTCAGTGCGCCGATATCAAGATGGGTAGGAATTGTTTGCAGAGGAAGGCAGTTCCAAGTTGGGTGTTTCCTGACGTTGAATGATTTTGTCTTTGCAAGTAGATCCCTGGAATGTAACCCTCATGTACATTTCAGGCCTACCACACTTTTAAAACCGCCCCAAATCTTGTTTAATTCCAGCTATGATTGTTGCACTGTGTTCGCCTTCCACAGCCTACTGTCCTCCAGAGGTTTTGAACTACGATTTTCATTCTCCTTCACAATATCCCATTGTGATTGTGGCTGAAGGGAATTGTGGTCCAAAACACTTGAAAGCTGCCAGGCTAGTAATGGCTGCACTATGCATTAACTGCTAGTGCGCAGATGTTAACCACACATTCTTGTACATTTCTACAATACTGTCATCATTTTGTATGTTACATTTTGTATCTTCACATATTCAATGTTAATCATACTTTAAAAGGATATACTGGTTCTGGAAGCACAACTTGCAATGATATATTCTCAAGGAATACTGAGTGTTGAGGGGAGTCTAAGCAGGTTATCAAATACAACTGTATTACCAAAATATCTTTGGATAGATCTGGGGGAATTCAAAGGTCTGTTAATTTGAAGTATTTCTAAAATCTAGGGTGTCTAAATTGGATACAAATAGCTATGCATTCTAATTTATTATTAGATCAAATGTGTTGGCAAGAGTTGCTAGTTTCTGAATTACACAGCTCTCTCCTCCAATCAGGGATTACATTTTTGAGCCCGTCTAACTTTCTTTGGGTTAAATGCAGGTGACTAGAGCATTGGATGGGCATATCTATAGTGCAGCAGTTAATATTTTCACGCTTTCCTCTCTTTCATAACAGGGTAATGATTGTTGACATTACAACTAGGAATTTGAATAACAACTATATTAAAAATTAACAGTGTGGGTAGGAGAAGAGATGTAGCTTCAATGAGATGCAGATGGCATCCTCTGAGAGAGAGAGCAACTAAATTAATTCTAGTAATTTAAAATACTGCAAACAATCTATTACATAATGCCTTCATCTTTGGGTAAAAGATCAGATTTTTTTCAAAAAGTTGCAGCTCAAGTTATTTCTAGATAAAATCTGCTCCTCTTTGGAATTCAGTTCTTACAGAACTAGTGCAAGGTAGAGAGCTGACAGGGAAACAAAAATATGATAGCAAAGCTGGAGATTTAATCTGGAACGCATATTAGGTAGTGTTCAATTATTACCAGGTATACGAAACATCTGGTGTTGTACTTCTTCCAATCAAAGTCACACTTTTAGGACAAACTCCCCACTCCTACCCCTTTTCCTGTTTTGGACAAACTCACCTGTGGAAGAAAATTTGGACGAGGTGTGAGTCTGGGAGGAGGGATGAACTGTGGCACTTTGATGGGCTGAGGAGGTGTAGCTTGAACCTGCTAACAATAAGAGTGGGGCGGGTGGGAAGAAGACAAATTTAAGCAAAGGGAATAGGTGTGATGAGCAACTTCAAAGCTATTCAGGCACAGCCTACCCTTCTCACAGTAAATAATTCTTGCTCTTCAAGCCATTCTGAAATAAAATGGCATTTCATGTGCATAATGGAGCTAAGTATCCTTTTGTTTCACCAGCATGTAAAACCCAAGACCTCTACTATTTTTAAAAATATGCCCTCATCCTTGACATTTTTGAATTCTCCTCTTTGTTTTACGAGTCAAAGCGCTACAAATAACCACAAAGAATAATCAGGTTTGGCTGCCCATTCAAGTGGAGCTGCACATGATGCTTAATTGTGCTAAGGCTTCATAACTTGGGGGGATGTTTTGAAATATTTGATAAGAGGGCATAAACAATAATATTCAAAAATGCTGGAAGGATAAATGTTATGTACTAGATAAATTATTTAGCACATTAGGACTCTGGTTCTCTCTTAAATGTGTAGAACACTGTTTTCATATACAGTAATTTGCTTTGGGAGTGAAATACTTTAGGGTATAAATGGATTTCGTTACAGCTGCAGCTCTGGATCAATTCTTATTTAAACAGCAAAACTCCGTTTAAAAGCCTGGCCTCCCTCACAAGGATATATTTTCCACTCAAGTTAATTTTTACATTTCTGCAGGCTTCAGCTGCTTAGCACTTTGTGAAACTGATTATCAGAGTTACTGGTTAGTCACAAAAGCGCCCCTGAGAAAGACTCGTGTGCAGGTTGAGGAAGATGCTGGCTAGATCCTGTCATGCAGGATGATTTCTTTGTGGGTCTAGCAGCAGCAAAAAATAGACAACGTTGGTGAGCCTCATTAAAATAATTTTAATATAAGCAGTGAAAGGAACATATATTTAAAACCATAACCTAAATAAGGAAAGTCCATGCATGGTCCTACATGCCTTTATTGGCAAGCACAGCATTGTAAACAGTTGGAGCGAAGGTGCGTTGTCAATTATCTTTCAGCACACCAAGGAAAAATATATGATATGATAGTAATCATTTGTTAAAGAAGTAAATTATTTTAAAAATTGAAACCCATTAGAGCAAAAGTATTTTCTCACATTAAACAAAGTTTCTCAATACGTGTATATGCCCAAAAGGGCACACATCTCTGTTTCAACAAGGGAAATTTTAAAAAATGGCTCACGTCCTTAGAACACTAGGCAACAAAGACCGCTTACCAATGTGACTGTATTTTTTGCCACTATTTGAACTGCCTCTGTTCCTGGACCAGTGACTTTATTTGTTGTCTGGAGGTTGACTGGCGTGTTCTGTGCATCAGTGCTAAGGACAGTTTTCTGGTTGCTATTGATGGCAGTCACCATGGCAATTGTAGGTCTTGGACCCACAACGGAGGCAGGCATGGTTGCTGTTGCTGCTTTCAGGACAAGAGGTAGTGTCTTAGTGGTGATCATAGAAGCTGTAGTTACCGTCTTCTAAGAGAAAAAAAACAAAAACCACTTTGAAACCTATTCATCGCAAACTGGACAGAGTTTGCTCTAGAAATTCACAAGTGAGAAAGCAGAAGCTGAAGTGCAAGGGAAATGCAACTGGGAAGATTTAAAACACCGATTTCTTACCTGTCAAAGCTGTATGGAATCAGCCCACTCCTTTACAAATACTTTCAATAAACCTTCCACATATAGACGTGCAACCGCACAGGAAACAACATGCCATGGCTTGCTTAATCCATTGCTGAACTGTGTGTGAAATCAATCATGTCTTGGTAGTACATGCTTTGGCGCATATAATGTCCCCATGTCTCTTGTCAATTCCATGTACCCCAAACATTAGTGTACCTATACGATGCTACAGGCAGTGTCAAATGGAATTTGTTTTGAACCAGTGTTTGTAGGCTGTGATCAAATGGATAAGAGTTAACAGGCTAATACTGAATCCAGGTAGATGGACTTTTGGTTGCTAGGGAATTCAGGAGAATTTGCCTAGAAATGCCCTTGACAGAGTGTTGAACTAACTGTTCAGTAGCAGACAGGAGTCTGAGAACCTTGGCCACCAACAGTTGTAATAGTGGGCACAATGTACTGGGCAGGAGCAGCAGGGTGTGTGTGCTTGTACTCAGCAAACATGGAACCAGGAACACCGAGGCGCAAAGTAGATGCAATGTGTACTTTAGCAGAATTTTCCAAGCATTTGATATTGAATTGAGTTTTTTTGTTTTTGCTGTTGCTCTAATGTTCCTTTTTCATTATCAGATTTAATTGACTTGGTATTTTATGTAATTTTATATTGTTGAAACACCTTCAATTTCCTGCGATATTTCAAAGCTAAAGTATCAAGACTAAAATGAGGGGCTTTCAGCATAATCAGTAAAAGCACATCACAACTAGATTTTAGCGTCACTATTATGACAGTGTTTTCACTAGTTCTTATGATCTACACAACACATTCCACAACTAAAAATAATCAGGTCTGCTAAAATCCCTTATTGAAGAACTTATTGTGGTTGTTGCACAATGTGGAAAATGCTTTGTTTATAATTATTTCAAATGAGAAAGCACATATTTAGCTAGTTTTAAAGAAGACTAATTTGGAAAGCATTGCAGATTTCCGAGTAGACAATTCAGAGATGCATGTGTGTGCAACGTAAGTTATAACTTGGTTTTCTCTATACACATTAAAGGAACGGGTTGCAGATTCAGTGCTTTCTAAGAAACACCCTAATTGGACACTGGCAAGGAAAGAGTAGAAGCAATTTCAATACAGTGTCGCTAGAGGGCTCTTTAGCATTGAACATAACTTTGTACAAATGCAGAAATGACCTGGAAGTTAATCTCAAAGTGCACAGCACAGAATACAGAGAAGAACATGAGTGTCCCTTTACAGTCAAAACTCTAGATAAAAGCAGACACCAATAATTAAAAAATGACTCACAATCTACCTGAAAGATATACTTGTTAATGCACACTTTGCTCTCTCACATTTTAAATATTATTTTGTTTCAGTTACTTTAAAAGCACATCAAGTGGAAAAGTCAGATGAGAGTCCGGCAATTCTGAATTCCTAGAGCAATATCTGAAGTGGTCCTAGTCAGTAATATATATTGACTTCCAGGTGAACAATTCCCATACAAAGCAGAGCCTTGCGAACTAAAAAGTAAGTATTCCACCAACTGTTCTGCAATTCTCTGTATAGACATGAATTGATGGTAGGATATTCATAGCAGGCCAGTCCCGATCCTTCTCCTCTTCTGATGAAAGTGCACTGCCCCATGAGGCTTTCTCTCTTCCCAGCTATGATCTAGCAATGCCCATTCCATCATGCTGAATGAAACCAAGGGAGAGAAGGAAAGGAGGGGCAGCAGTTTTTGCTTACTTTCTTTCCTTGAACTACTTCCATTCCAGTTGGTTGTTATAAGAACTTTGTAACAACATGCTAATGACGGAGTTGGCTTTCCACTTCACCTTCCCACCAATTCCCATTCTCTTTAGTGTCATTTAGCTTAGGTTGTAAGCCCAAGGGCAAAGACTGTTCTCTGTAAGCCTTTTTGGGGCCCTTTCTTCAGTTGAAGAGTGAGATAAAATTGTATATATTAATTGCCACCCAAAAGGGCCAACACACTGCCTTACATGAAGTCAGACCACTAGTGCACTTAGCTTAGCATTTGCACTAACTAGCAGTGATTTTTCAAGCAATCCAGTTAGTAGTCTCTCCTGATCCTAACTTGGAGATGCCACAGATTTTCAGGCAGGAGTCTTTCCCAACCCTAACTTGGAAATGCCACAGGTTGACTCTGGAACCTTGTGTATGTAAAGCATCACTGCTACTGAGCTGTGGCTCCCCAGATGAAGTTTCCAAGTACAGAACTAAATGAAATAAATGCCAAAAACAAATGCCTCATGTCAAGCTCCTCCTTTGTAATATCTTGTGCATGTGTCCAGATGTCATCACCCTGTGCACTTCCTTGCTTCTGCTTTGCTGCTGATAGGGAAACACAGTGTCATGGCATGTTACTGATGGGAAAGGATTTTCTTTAACAAGGGGCCACCATTTTCAGTAACAGCCGGTCACTGTGTTAGTTCTGCCCAGAGGGTCTCAAAGAGCCAGCTGGAGCAAATAACTGCTCACAAGAAAAAGGCTCAGTTTCTTGGCTGCCCCAATGCTGCTTAAAACAACAGCAATTTTCCTTAAAGCATTTCCAGTACTCTAGAAGCGTGCTTATCGCTTATCTTTTTCTAGTGAGAAGGAGCAATAGACAACATCTAAGCTTACACCTTTCTCCAAACTCAGGGCACTCCCTGGCCAAAGTTGTAGGGAGGAGGCAGTCAAGTGGCTCTCAAAACAGAGTATCAAACCAACACCATTTATGCTTCTGAGGACCTCTCTAAATACCTTATTTTCCCCAAGATTTCCCAGTCTCTAGAGTATAGTCTCTATCATGCTGAGAACAGAAAGAGGAATAGTTGTTCCCTGTTGAGATGGGAGTTTACTCTCCTCTGCCTCATTATAAGCCATATATCAGAAGCTAGACTGCCAAATGTCTACACAAAAATAACTTATTTTTTGCTAATTCAAGCAACTAGCTTTCTAAACGGACTATGTGATTCAAGCTTACTGAAATTGTAGCAAATGCCCTCAGCAATTATAGATGCAACTACATTAATCTCTGTTATTGTATTTGTGGGGAGAAGACAGTGGGGGGCAGTTTATGTGGATCCTTTCTATGTATTTCTTTGTTTATAGCCTGCTTGGTTTATATTATTATTTCTGGTACAGTGGTGCCTCGCAAGACGAAAATAATCCGTTCCACGAGTCTCTTCGTCTAGCGTTTTTTTCGTCTTGCGAAGCAACCCTCTTAGCGGCTTAGCGGCTTAGCGCTATTAGCGGTTTAGCGGCTATTACAGGCTTAGCGTCTAAAAGGCTATTAGCGGCTTAGCGGCTTAGAAAAGGGGGGGAGCGAAAAAAATCGCAAGACTCGCAAGACGTTTTCGTCTTGCGAAGCAAGCCCATAGGGAAATTCATCTTGCGAAGCGCATCGAAAAACAGAAAACCCTTTCGTCTAGCAGGTTTTTCGTCTTGCGAGGCATTCGTCTTGCGGGGCACCACTGTATTCTGTTTCATGCTGCTGAAACATATTGAACCAAGATCTCTGGACACTTGTAGTTCCCTAGTTAACAACTTCTGAAGGCAATCATTTCCACAAAAAGAGAAAACTCAAGACAATTCCACATTATTTTCCAATGAAGGACACCTATCCTTGCAGAAAATGCTGCAAGGTGGACTCTATTCTGATCCAGTTCTTAAAGCAAGAGTGTATACTCAAGAGCACTTAGTACAGATTAGCTGTGCCTTAACTGTTAAAGACAACCTGGTTAACCTGATGTGCAGTGTTGCACATCAGTTCATCATGAGGGTCCTTAAAAAAACATAAAAAACTAAAGCATGCAAGATTCATATAATACTGTTACTTCAAAATCCAGCAATTGACTTAGCTTTCTGGGGAAGCGGGGAGTGATCCATGCTTAGACTCAAGTTCATAAAGTGTTCTTGTTTCACTTAAATGCTACTGATAGCTTTGTAGCACAATCTTACACATGTTGATTCAGAATTGAGCCTTACTGAATTCAATATGACTTACTCTCTAGCAAGTGTGCACTGGATTATGATAGGTTAACTCTGATTTTGTGTTCTCTTCTTTATACAGTGATACATTTCATTCTAAGAAAGGAATACATTTTGAAAATTAGTGTAACACCTTCAACCACTTTACCTGTGATCCAAGCAGGTTTGGAGAGGCTGCAGTAGTTTGCTGCTGCTGTAGCTGTAGTGGCTGTGGAGTTTGTATTTTGTTTTCTGACTGTGTCAATGGTTGTATTTGAAACTTACTGTCCGGCTGTTCCTGTTTTACCATCAAATTCTTCCGCAGCTGTTCAACCACTCTTTTCTATCATGGAAACAGACAAAAAAACCCCAGGCATTACATTATTTAACTTGCAAAACACTATATACACTTGTTTATAAATCCATTTACTGTCTGGCTTTCAAAGGATTAATCTAGGTGGTCCAAGCTAACTGCATCGGCACTGTCCCTTATGTGTGATACAGTAGCTGTTACAATGAGAGTGTAACTGACAGGCAGCAGTGACAGAATAGACATGTCCTTCAAACAAGATGTCATTTAGCAATTAACTATGGCACTACAGTTACACATATCTGTAGGATCATTGAGCTCTCTCAACCTATTGGGTGCTACTTAATGAACTCCTCAGTATGCATTCCGAGTACTCAAGAGGGATCCTAAAAGTATGGTCATGTTTCAGATCAAGGAAATAAATGAAAATAATATACTGGCTCATTAGGCCAAAGTGCTACCAGCTACTTTGCCCCCACTTACAGAAGGCGTCTCAAGATGGATTGACAAATATTGGCAACTTTAAAAACTCTTTTTAAAAAATTAAACACTGCACACATCCATTAGAGAACTCATTTTCCCCCCAAATGGCTGAATGCAGAAACCATCAAATATGATAAGCAATAATAATATAGCCCTCAAACCAGAAGTTATGCGCACTTCAATTGAAATCCCCCCATGCACTATTGTTCCTACACAGTTCATCCTAGAATCTGTGGTATAGCCAGGACATTCACAGTTCAAACAACCTGCCTGGTTTTCAATCCTGCACAAACCTATCAGGCTAATTTCATGCAGGCGGTAAGGAGGGGGAAATGAGAGATAGGGCGGAGAAAGGAATGCGTGTGTCCTACCCACATTTGGCTTCATCCCCACCCACTGCTGGCATGAGGTCCCTGAAAGATTGTACGTAATCAAGCAAAAAAAAGTTTACACACTCTTGTCTTAAAAGTAGTTCAGTGTTTCATATAGCAATAGCCCTGAACTCTTAAGAGTACCCAATTCCCTAAAAATTTTAACTCCGTACGTGTTCTGCTACAGCAGAATCTGTTTCAGGTTCTTTGGATTTCTCCCCCCCCATCCCCTTTGGTGGCCATTGGCCAACTCTTAAAACTGCTCAGCCATTGCCTACTGAATCCACTCAGACTTTGCCTTCTCAGTCCATTCTTTTATCAAGTTCTTACTTATGCTGATCATTTGTGGCTCAGTGGTGGCCTGAAAGTATGTTATTTTCCTTGCCTGGCTACCTATGGGTGATTCTTATCAGGTGCTGCAACCTCCCAACAGTTGGTCTTTGCCCCTAAAAGGCGCACTCCTCCATTGTCTCTCGAGACAGGTGGACATCAGTGCCTTGTCTGGCTACCTATACGTGATTCTTATCAGGCAACCAAGCAAGTGGCTATTTAAAAGACTGGTTTGTAGTTTATCGAACCATGTTGCACAATCTGAATTTATTAGACTACTTTACCTGAAAACTTACACATGAAAATGAAATATGGGCAGCTGACATCAAGCAAAGAAATCTGCTCCATATCTGAGTTTATATGTGCATTCAACCATTGATCAGTCATTTAAGCTTGCTTTCTGAAACATCAAGTCTGTTATCAAGCTATTTAAAATGCTATGTCAGCAAGCAGAGACAGGAACAAAAGGAACATTTCCAGAAAGCAGAGAAATGTAGAGGAAGTAATAGAACAGAAACCAGTTACACCTGCCAAACAATGACTCCACCTATTAACATCACAGAGACTACATTACTGTGTTGAACAAGATCAGACAGCCTTTTTTATTTTCTATAGCTATATTTATGAAGTTCGGGGATAAGGGTGATTTTCTACCAGTTCCCTAGTTCAAGGAAGCCAGCAGCAGAGAGCTAGCATTCATTTGCTCCGTGTCCTTTATCACAAAACAAAAACAGCAGGGAAAGAAGGGGAAGCTAAGCTCGCATAACTCATGCGCC
Source organism: Podarcis liolepis (assembly GCF_965112155.1). Classification (NCBI taxonomy): domain Eukaryota; kingdom Metazoa; phylum Chordata; class Lepidosauria; order Squamata; family Lacertidae; genus Podarcis; species Podarcis liolepis. The sequence continues at coordinate 51,374,955 of NC_139554.1, read as the reverse complement.
AAGTTGAAATCATAAGTGAGAACCAATCGGAACAGGAATTTGGTTGAGTAGGAGTCAAGTGAGTCATATCACATTCACAACTCTTCCTCCCCCAGGCCCTGAAACAAAGCCCAGGAAAGCTGTGGAGGAAAATAGGAATGAAACACCTGAAAACTTTCATTAGTTTTACAGAACTAAAGACTTGCCTACTAGCATGAAGAGCAGACAAAATGAGGAAGAAAAGTTGTTTCTCTGCTCATTTATAAAGAGTGAAAAGTTGTCATGCAGGGACACTTCCTGTCCCCTCCCCTAATTTATTACAAGACAGTTCCTTTGTTCGGTTTAAAGGAGGCATCTTCAACCTTTTCAGACCCAGGACTCACTTTTAACCCAAACATGCATTTGGGGGTCTATTTCTCAATCTTTTACCGTATATTTGCAAGGTGGCAGTGCTCCTGTTGTGACCCACCTTGGATCAGGCCACACTCCACTACACTGGTGGCCAGTGGCTTAAAGGGACTACCTGTGTTTTATGTTTTAGAATTGCAAAACTAAACACTAATAAGAAGTGTATGTATTTTATAAGCAAACATGCTTTCTAGGAACTGGTAGCCAGCCAAATACCCTTCAAAGCTTAAAAACAGGGTACCTGATATTCAGAGAAAGAGCCAGAAGGAGCAAGAATGGCTGTGCAATCCCTTCTGTCTGTATGAGTGAGAGAAGGTTGTGTAGTCTGCTTTCTCTTGGGTTTGATCTTTGCATAACATGGGCAAATGCTTTCGAGGAAAATATTATTCAACCTATTTATTTCCTCCATCACACAATGCATATAATATGTAACTTAACTCCCTTTCTTGAGGTGCCTGAACTGTGCTTAGGTTACTTCATGCTTCTGATAGTGCCACAGTTGCAGTCTGATACCACATACAGGTCGCACTGCTTGCTGGCTGAGGACTTATGAACACATAGAATAGCAGCAAAACTGAAGTGAACTTAACATTTTATGTGGGCTCCACTCTTTGATGCACCAGACCTTTTCCATTGGCCCATTGTGCCATGTTTGCTTCTTATGACTGGTGTACCTGTAGTACTCTGTTGTGTGGAGGCACCATCATTACATCGGAGCCCAATACCACTATCTATCTTCAACCGCCATCGTGCCATCAAAGCAGCTAAGCCAATGGCATCCATAGTAAGGTCAAAGTCCAGACCACCTGTGACACGAAACCAGGCTAGGGAGTGGAGTGCAATTATGGACAAGTAACACAATTAAGCAGCTTTTATTAAAACATATGATATTATACACTTCTGAAGGATACTTTGTTGGCACAAACTGGTTGTGCATTCTGGGGACCATGTGACTGACCATGCTCCTTGAATCAGTAGTAATCATTATGTTCATTTTCTCCACATAGACTGTACTGCTTGCACATTCTTTTGCTTCATTTTCACCACACCCTTTTCCTAATTACATGAATATTCGAAAACCTCAAGTCCTTGGACATATGTCATTTGCTTCGTTTCATTGTCAAAGCTACCTTAAATCAAACTAAGAGTACATTTTGTTCAACAACATTCTTGAGGATAAAGCTGCCAGAACTGTATCCGCTTTGTGAACACACTTTGTGCTGTTAAATGTACAGGAGATTCAAGATCAAAATCAACAGCTCCTAGTCTATGCATAATTGCACACACACTTTTCTAAAGTCTACATATTTTAAATATCTAAAGTCCAGGCAACTCTTATGAAACACCCCGTAAGCACAAAACAGTATAGATAAGTGCATCTTTTAATTGTTCCTTTGTGTACAAAAGTCATTACAAGATGATGCTAACTGCAAAAAAACTACAGTATAAATATGAGACATATCTGACAGCTAATGGTAAGCAGCAACTGTCCCTTGGCAACCACATCTGAAGACACAGAAATAGCCTGCTGCCCCTCCAGAAGTTGTTGGACTCCCTATCCCATAAACCCCAGCCAGCCTTGGTCAGAGATGATGGCAATTGTAGTTCAACACATTTAGAGGGCACAAAGTTGTGGAAGGCTGGGCCTAATGTTCCAACCCTACCTGAACTGCCCAAATACCAGGTTTATCTATATATATAGGCACTCCACAAGCCAGTTATTCATTTCTTCACTTCCATTTGTGAAAGCACTGTGAGCTCAGAAAGCCAACATTTCAAATAAACTTGGAAGTCTAACATTACTTGGGGATTTTAATCCCAAGATGTTGTCATGTCCTTTTTGGTACTCTCACACCACCAGTCCCCACTGAACCTGGGCTCACTATGCCTGGGCTCGTAAAGAACCAAGCAGCATTGCAATTACAGACTCCTTGTGCAAACAGGAAACAAATACTGGGTAAAAATTTTGTGTCTAATATGAGGCAATATAAAAACAAGAAGGTTTAAGTAGGATAGAATGATGGTTTTCTTTAGGCAGCGAACTAGTTACAATATTTTTAGTGTAATTTCTCATGAATGAACTGAACAAAAAAGAAAATTCTTGGCTTGCTGTATCCTGATTTAGGTCCAGACAGATCTGTTGACTTATGGTCCTGAGATACTCAGTCATGGACTCTCCAACTGATGTGGTACATGTCCTGCCTTAAACTTCCACACAAAATCTCTTGAAATCAGCCCCACATGTTCATTTTCTTGAGAGGGAATTGATCTGGCTATTTAACTATTTAGCTGATGAGATGGCAATAATACTTATCACCACATAAATGTTTAGTACAGACTTAGCAAAACAAATTGCTTGGCAGTTGTGGTCACTTGAAGTCTCAATTTCAAGAGTGGCCAAAACTTGTACACCAAGTCTCTTTCTGACTCGCATAATAATTACCCAAAACTACAAGCAACTTGGCCTACTACAGAGAGCACCTCCAGGAAGTTGGACAAAAATTAAAACCATCACCCAAGCATAATCTAATAAGGTATTGTCTGAAATACTCTGTCCAGTTATGGTCATCTGCAGGGCTGTAGAATGGGGGGGACTGAGAGGGGCCATTGCCCCAGGCACAGTTTTTTGGGGAGCGCACCAAGGTGCCCTGGCCCATCGTGAGCTGTTGTGTCCTTCTCAATGCCGCCCAGCGCTGCTTTGGCCCATGGTCCCGCCAGCCCCCATAGTGTGTCATGCCGCCCTGGGCTCTGGCAGGGAATGCTCTGCTACTGTTCATCTGTGTTTGAGAAAGCTGAAGTTAAACTTTTTTTAAAAAAAGTCACAGGCTGAAAGAACCTATCTTATCAGCAGGCTGAAATGATTTGGCTGTTTGTTTTAGGGTGGAAAAGCATTGCCAGATATATGACTAAATCATGACATTCTGCAAAAAAACTAATTTGAGTGAGGTGAATTCAGGTTAAGGAAAGCTATCAGTACAAGGATTAATCAACAACTAAATGGAGGCTAAATAGTTGGAGAGATAAAATTCTTCAATAGTTATAAGAATGAAAGAATAAGAATAAAAGAAACTTACAGAGTTAAAAAAATACTGGCAGTGTTCTAGGAGTGAATACACACCCCAATGATTCCTCAACCTTCTAGTATAAGGAATCCCAAATTCAAAAATGATTTTTTTAAATATGTAAAAGAAACAAGTATAATATGCGATAAGCAGAACCTTTTTGGAAGGTGAGGGGAGAGAATGAGAAGAAATTAGAAGAACTACTGTATTTTACAGGAGCTTTCTAAGAATGCCTTTTGTAAAAGGAGGCCCTACAAAATGGAATGAAAACTTTCCTACCAAGTTCACACATATCTCATAGTGTGGTCGTCTGACAGCTACACTGTCGTAATTTTAGACAGTTGAACCTCTGCTCTAGGGTTTACACAAGATCAAGTACTTGTCACTCTCAGAGCAGGTATAGTGAGACAGAGTGGGCAAACAGTCCATTTTTCTTTATAATTACACTCCATTAACCTTCTACATGAGAGCTCCCCTGTGCTTTCATACCAACAACACCAACTGTCCACATCTGATAAGTCTTTATGGAGTCTACAAGACCAGTACATGTAACAACAAAAACCAAAGCACTTTAATATTTCAGACTTAAGCACAAGCCAAACAAAGTTCTTTTACTTAACAATAAATATATTGATAATTATATTATTATTATTATTATTATTATTATTATTATTATTATTATTATTATTATGTATTGTTGTTGTTGCTGCTGCTGCTGATATCATCATCATCATCATCATCATCATCATTAGGAAAGCCCAGCATGAATGTTAGAGTCCCCCAGAACCATTGTCCTGGAGTTCTCCAAGTCTACACGACAGACCACTCTCACTCTCAAGTCAGAGAGCTTACTGGGCAGAGGGAAACCAACAGCATCCCTGTTCTGTCTGTAATGCTCAACACCAGGTTCAGAGCCTCAAACCCAGCTCCTAGGCAGACTGGTTTCCTAATTCAGGTACATAGCCGTGTTGGTCTGATGCAGACAAAATAAATAAATAATATAACATTGTCCAGTAGCACTTTAGAGACCAACTAAGTTTGTTTGGGGTATAAGCTTTTGTGTGCATGAACACTTCTTCAGATAACATCTGAAGACACCATTTATCTGAAGAAGTGTGCATGCACATGAAAGCTTATACCCAGAACAAACTTAGCTGGTCTCTAAGGTGCTACTGGGAAAAAATTTAAATTTATTTATTTATTTGGTCTCCTAATGAGAGACATGGAATTTTTATGGAAAACTGAAACATTCCCCCACCTCATCTGAATTGGTGCGGCACTGAATTCCTAAGCGAGCAGAGCTAAGCTGGATCTAGTCCACCCAGATCTTGGTAACGGCCAATGACTAGCTCTCCCTGCCTTTTCATAAAACTCAAGCAAATGAAAACAACTACCAAAAATGCAGGTTTTAACAACTGAGAAATTATTCATCATATCAAAATGCACGCTGAGGTGCTCTCCCTTCATTGTGGAATCTTCCCAACTGAAGAGTGTTCAGCGAATCAAGCATGACATTACAGAATAACTGTCCAATGAGAATATAAAATAAAACTTTTTTAAAAAATGTAATTTCCCTTCCCTTTCCAGTAAAAATGTCTAAATAAAAACTGGTTAGCAAACATTAGATTTATCTGTTTTTCAACACTGAGCACATAAATGACAGCCTACTCTTAAAGCTGGGTCTATTAATAATATAGCCTCCTTGGGGTTTTACCTCTGTGTCAAGAATACTATTTTTTCCCTTATGCTTGTTTATAATGATGAGGTGCTGCTGGTTCCCCCCCCCCCTTTACACAAAAATGAAAAAAACAAAAAACATGAGAAACCCAGAACTGAAGCAATCCATAATATGATCAGAGGTTTTTTAAGCGTTGCACACTCTGGATAAATACAGCCAACCAATTTACCACAGGGAAAATGTGGACAAATTCTCCACTTCTTAAATGTGTGAACTGCAACAATACAAATGACCATAACTGGTTTTGTAATATTCTGTGGTTGCTGTGCTCAACCACTAGTGATTGACTCATTCTTGGGTTGAGTACACACCATACATTTAAAGTACATGACTTCCCCTCAAGAATTCTGGGAGCCAACGTTTACCCCCCCCCCCCGAACTCCAATTCCCATAACCCTTAGAGCTTCCTAATTTCTTGGGGGAGGTTGTGTGCTTGCAGCAAGTGAAGATATTGGTTCTACCTATTCATTCATGTATTACTGCAGGGTTATTGTTTTTCAATCACTAGTCTCCCCCCCCCCCCCTTACTGGAGCAGAGTTTATTCTGTTCCACCAGACTTTAAAAAGTTAGCTCAGAGCTAATTGTCTTTGTGCTAGTTTATCAGCCAGTTAATGCATGTATTTATTTATATTACACTTTCCACAGATTTGTGTTCACACTAGTTAATGTTTTCTAAAAGATCACTGCTCTGTTTTGTGTTTAAATTGGTTATCCAGTGTCTACAACCCAAACAGAATACGGAGGAACCCAAACGTTCACTTTAACAAATTAAAATAACAATTGTGTATACACAAACACATACCTCTTCATCACAAAACAGCAACAAACATGACTTCAGAGATATCAGAGTATAATTTATTGTAAAGGAAATGAACTACTACAAAAACATGAGGGGGGTTAGAACCCCAAATGCCTAACAAAAATATCAAGTATTTAAGAATTTCATAAAGCACAGAGCCAACCACTGGAAATGTGAATTCTGAAAAGCATTAGGGAAAAGCAGAGGAAATAAACAGTACCTTCAAAGGAAGCTCTAGCAACGAAACTTTAAAGTGCAGAAGAACACCTTCCTCACTAACATCACTAGGTACAGATATTTATCCATCAACATGGAAAATGTTTCCAAAGAATGAAATTTGGAGAATGTACTACTAAGCAAACATGTGTGTCTTTGAAGGCATGGATGGACTGGAGGAAAAATAAGAAGGTTTCACAGTGACTTGCCTAAGACAAGGTTAGGGATCCTATATTTGCATAGGAATTTGAATTAATACCTCTGTCTACCCACATGGGTGTCTAAAGGACCACCCTGAGTTAATAAAGAATGGACAGAAATGTTAGGGAAAACAGCAAGTTTAATATTAAAGCGCCTCATGGCACCTCATGAAAATAAATGTAGAAGTTGCCATAGGTGTGATTTCTGTTCTGAGCCCATGTCCCATGCATAAGTGACGGTTAAAAAAAGCATCATACAGTACATGAAGTGTCCCTAGATTATTATTCTCTCCTCCACTCACAACCGCCAAATAAACACACCATTAAAATGTCCCTATCCTCACAAACGGTGCTGACTGAGCTTGCTTTTTTGTTGATGAGCAAGTTGTTTAGAAAGACATATTCTTAGCCTATATTAGAAATTCATTTTGAGGCACAAAGGCAGCTGAGTCAGTCAGCATTTAGTGGTGCATTTCAGAGGTTCTTTGTCATGGAGACCAGGCATTAATATTCCCTGAAATACTGCTGAATGCACAGTCATATACAGAGGATGGAAAGTTGTATAAAATCTTGTAAACACATCTGTCAGATGGATAGTCTCCTGAATGATTACATTTTTTAAAATTACATCTCGTTCTTAAAGAGAAGTAGTGAACAGGCTTTTTTATGCAAAAGAATACACTAGGCACTGCACTGGATATTTTTTACCCAAAGCCACTCAACTTGCAGCAGCAGCACTTGCTCCCACATTTTATTTGCAGAGCAGCTTTCTTAGAACACCTTAAGCTGATAATAAAACAAACCCTCTGTGCAAGGAAAATAGGCCAGTCCACAAGTTACATTCACACACCAAAAAGGAACTGCTATTGATACCACAAATTTGCTTTCTGCCCTGTTTACTCTTTTGGGGGAGGGGGGGCTGCCTGGTGCTTTAAATATTACATTCCATGACAGAGAAGAACCAATAAAAATCGTTCAAGTTTGGATTGTCTAGGGCTGCCATTCATACAGGGAAAACATTGCTTTGATGCCCTGTTTGCATTCCATTTCTAATAACAAGGATGAAGGTCTCTGGTTTCTATGGTAACTCAGATGGGCCACAATACAAGAGCCTTACAAATGTTCAAATGCTGAAATGCAAAATCAAATTAAGCAAGAGTTCACACTACTTTGTTGAAGCTAGAACACTAAAATTAAAAGCAGTACTATGAGTATTGCTTTTGGACCATGATATCCAAATGATGACTATCCCGTATTTCTTAAAAAGCTAACAAATATGAATAGATGTTTCCTTTAAACTTGGGAAAACTTAGAAAAAAATATTTCTTACTAATAGTTTAATCCTATTCTCAAATTACTGCTGCTAGATGTGGATAGGAGTGCTACAAAATCCCGTTATTATTCATTCATTCATTTTATATACTACTGTATATATGCTGACACAGTGCTAACATTACATTTGTGTTATACTATTACTGTATACAGTTTAACTTTGCCTGCACATGACAGAGGGCCACATCATTCGGTCCTCATGTCTAAAGAACTTGAGTAGTCAAGAAAAAAATGCCGGATGAGAACTCTGCCAGCCCTAACATCACCCACTTGTCTTCTCAGAACTCCTTTCCAACCTGCAAACGCAAACCTCAGCACACCCAAACAGAAACCCCAACTCCACGGCTATAACTGGGCTTCAAGGACAAGGAATGCCCAGACAACTAAGAATGTGTATGGATGGGTCAACAGAGAACACTCAAATAAATGCCCATAGCTGGAGACTGTGTCTTTCCTGCTTCCTACCTGTGAGAGGGAAAGTGCATGGGCAATAATCCTCCCTTACACAATGGGTAGGAATAGCGTCCCATTCACAATGCATACCTGCAACTTCTGTAAGAGGGTCCTGATGGCCATGAACTACAACATACAGTAAGTTCCAACTATGTAACAGTGCAGGCAATGGGGAAGCACAAGATATATTTTATTGGCGAATGCCAGCCATTCCAGGTAATCTATACCAGGGCACATGGAAAGAGGGGGAGGAAGAAACCAGACAGAATTCCAGTGCAACTCCCTACATTAGATAGGAGAGTATTGTCACAATAGGGGAAGCTTTGAACACAGACACAAGGGAAACCGGTGAGGAGCTAGTCTGAGACACAGAGAATGAAAAATTACCAAATTGCAGTATCTTCTCTCAAGAATGCACCCACCAACACCTAATGAATGCCTGTGACAAAGCGTTGTGACTAAAGTTCTTTTCAGTTGTGTTTCAGATTAATTAATTTGCTTTGGTTATTACTGTTTTATACTGTATTTTAATGTTTGTTTTCATTTGTGAGCTTGCCCAAATAACTCCTGCTATGGAGTGCCTATAAAAATGTAAGAAAAGAAATGAATAAACATGGGTGGCAGCAGCTCACGACTCATTACCATCACCATGTTCCTCTGGCCTCCGTTCAATGGGCAATGAGACAAGGATCTTACCCACTCCCAGTTTAATGCAGCTCATAAATGAGCCCTACAGCAAGTATCCAAGGTGTAAGCCAGGTGCCCACTCTGGAGTTGCCATATTTTTGGAAGACAAGGTTATTAATGGCTATGAGTTACAGTGGTTATAAGCTACACTCCCAAATTAGACGCAGCATTTCTCCAACTACCAGTTCCTGAGAAACAACAGTAGGAGAGCAATGTTTGCTGTCATATCCTTATTAAGGGCTTCCTGGAAGCATCTGGTATGTCTCTGAAGGAAACAGAATGCTGGACTAGATAAGGTCTTTGGGTCTGATCTAGAAGGGATTCTTCTGTCCTGTGGTTAGAGTGGTTGATGCCCATTGGAGTGAGAAGTATGGAGTCTATTCCTGTTGCTTCTCCATTTTTATGCTTTGCTTTGTGGATGTTACATTTGCATGTCCCAGGGCAGCATTCAATCTGCTGTCTCTCAGGCAGATCATGGGATGGCTTCCTGTTGCCATTATAGCTTCTGTTCTTCCTTGTCCAAGTAACTCCTTCCTGTCTCTATTTCAAAAAGCTTGTTTCCTTCAAAAATATACCACTGCTTGTTTGTTGAATTCATAGTCCTTTGGTGGAGCTTAAATCATTATTCCAGAATGTATCTCACCTATATATTATGTTCTATGTTAGTTTATTCAATGTATGCACTGCTTAACAAAGCCAAAGGAAATCCCATAGTAATTTACACGCAAAGACATGAAATAAAACAGAAAGTCCTTTAAATAATACACACACATACATATATAAAACAACCACTTCACGCACTTAAGCACAAACACCAAAAAATAAGTGACCAAAAGCCAGATCATTAGTGCTGACCAAATGTCCAGGAGAATAAAAACACCAGAAGAATGACGAAGTTGGTACCATGCAAGCTTCCCTGAGAGGAACCTACTTCAAAGGCACAGGCCATATTCTAACAAACATGCACCCTGGCTGCTAGGTGGGCTCCGATGCCAAAAAACAAACATTACTGGGTTAGTACTAGAAGATTCCCTATGGTGCTCTGCACAGACTCAGAACCAATATGTGGGACTACACAGAGGCCATATGCAAACTAAGGGTTGTATATGCATATACAATTACTTGATTTCTCATCAGTCAATGGCCAACAACTGAATATATGAACTTACTCAACTGATGAGCACTGTGCTTAAGATGATATTGATCAATGAGAAAGTTCAGTGGTGTTTCATTTATACTGAGAGATCATAGCTTGCATGTGAGGAACATGCATATAAGAATTGGCCCTTATATATTTGCTGTCCATGTGCAATGCCAAAAGAATATAGAATGCAAAGTACTTTCAGAATGAAAGTAGCAATTTAAATATATAAATACATAAATATATAATATATATAAACGGACCTTTTGCTGCTACTTTCTGAATCAGATAGTTTGAGAGTTTTCACAGCCATTACTCAACTATCAAAAGTTAAATAAAATGCTCCTTAATCTATCACTTTAAAACTACTCTATATGAGCAATGTGGTTTGCAAGTTTTCAGGTTATAATGCCTATGCCTAGTTCTATACCATTTCTCCACAATTTCTACATCAGTTAAACTTAAACATTTCCTTTTCCCAATTAAGGACAAACCAGAAACAGTCTGTAATATCCATAGCTACCCAGGATATTCTATTATAAGTTCGGGCAATAGGTAGCTACGGAAGGCTTAGCTTCATTGTGATGGAAGCAAGAAAATACAGCTGAGCCTAGGGAAAAAGTAATAATCTTCAATTGCAGATATTGTAAAATTTAAAATAGCAAGAAAGAGCATTAAGATCCTGGACAAATGTTTCATTAAAACCTCCAGATACTTGCCCTTCATAAATAATTCCTTTTTTGAGTATTGCCATTTACAACTATGCAAACTCCCTTACTACTTTTCAACTCACAATACTGTTTCAATCTTAAAAGTGAATCATTATATAAATGTGTACAGCATAAGAAAAAAATGCTTTGATATGCTAAATTTCAGCTGTAAAAGATACTTGTAGAAACTATTTCCAGGATCTACTTCAAAGACAGCAAATAATTTACTTCTGACTCACAAAGAACGCAGGAATAGAAAATTCAAGGGACACTATCAAATAGTTTGAAATGCAAAATTGTACTTCACAGGATATGCCTTGATTTCCTAATGTATAATATTAAATCTATAAATAATAATCTGTATTATTCAACAAGCAGGGGATAGTTTAGGACCAAAATAAACAAAAATGAGCACTATTTTGCTAGTAGGAGTATCAAGGATCACAGAAAAATATGACTGCTGAAGTTTGAGTATCTTATGGTTGAGACAGAAAAAATATTTAAAGGGAAGATGGCAAAGATATGCTTTTGATGTAACCCTCAATTAATAAAATATGTTCACTGACAACAGAAGGGCTGAAAATCGTAAGTTTAATATGTGTTCATGTGCCAGTGTATTTCCCACAATATTTACTAAATTCCATATTATATGAAGTCTTTCATTATTGACATTCACATGTCTAGCAAGTATCCCACTGTAAGAACAACCCTGAATACATTCCTTTGGAGCAGGAGTGGGGAACTGGATCTGGCGGGAGGGTCAGGTCCTTATCTCCACATACGCCCACAGGCCAAGTGTGATGACAGTTGACCCACCCCCTTATCAATTGCCTAATGGTGTCAGGTGATCCATGTTTGCCCACACAGTTTGAAATCAAGCCAAAAGTGGGTGGGAATGCCTGCAGTGGTTCCCAAGCGCTGATAGTCGGTGCCTGGGCAGCGCATGTGCAAGGAGCTTTGAAAGCACCACCTGACTGCGGTGCCTGCAAAGCACCTTTCATTCAAACCCTACATGCCTCACACCTAGTATCATTCGAGGAGACCTAGTGAGTCCAATCAGGAATATGAGGCACCACTTCCCCAGCTCTACTTTGGAGGCTTGCAGCAAAATGCTCATCCAGGATGAATAGCCATTTCTTCTGGGCAAGTGCCAGCTTGCTCAAGCTGCTGTTGTGATGGGATGCTGAAGTGTAGCTAGCAAGGTTTCTGATTTATCTGCAACAATATACTGTAGTAATAGCAATATAAAAGTATATCCAGGTTCCCCAGAGGTGGGAGCTATCAGCTGTGTAAAACAGTTTTGGTGTACGAAAGCAAACCCAGCCACAACTTTGACTGAAATGACTTGGGAACATTTTCAAGTAAGGGCATGCACAGTGTGTTAATGTGTTTAATGGCATGATGAGCTGCTTTGCTGAAACAGCTTCTAAAATCTGGAGGTTCTGCCTCTGACAGCACTTGGAAAAATCCACACCACCCTGACACAACCACCACACTTGACACAACAGATGTTTGAGGGCACAGGCAGCCTTGAACCTGCCGAATAAGCATGTAGCTGCACTCGGGAAGTAGCTGGAGTAAGGGGAGTTGCAGGGCTTTTCAATGACAAGTGGAGCAGAGCTGAATGTGTGTCAACTGAATGGCACTTTTAACTGCAGCAGCACAAGCCTATGTGAACTGCTGCAACTGAAGCAGTCCCTTGTGATCAGGCTGCCCAACAAATCAATCCTGAAGTTGCTACCCTTAAAAGCACCAGGACAGAAATAATCAAACACTTTGTTCAAAATTAAGCTCAACCTTCCCCCACGCCTCCAAAATCCCTCTTTGACATTCTGCCCTTTATCAATGAATGGAAATCCATCTTTCTAACAAAAATGTACAGATAGCTAGTTAATTAAAAATATCAACAGCACGAATCAGGATTCTCAGCTGTTCCATGAGCAATACTATACCAAACACAGCAAACTTAATTTTCAGGCTAGAAATAATTTTAACTTGGCAAATGTTTACCAGCTCAGTTTGATCAGCTTGGAGAGAAGCCCACTTCCATTAACTACATTATAGTTTGGTCTGGTGAATTCAAGTAAAAAAAACCCCTTAAAGTTCTTCATACTGGGTTTCCCATGAATAATATTTTAATGTATATGGATGAATAAGAATCCTTATAATTGAAAGACCACTCTTCACCTCTCCTTGGAAAAAGACCGAATACTTATGGAGACTGCTTATATGTATTTGTGTGTGGGTGATAAAAGGCGAAGTTACATATTTTAAGAATTATGTTTCAACTTTTTTGCACTGTAGCCAAGTCGTCACCCAGTAAGGTTAAACAGAGGAAATAATAGAACCACTTTTTGAAGTCACTGCCATCAGACAGCTTTATTTTTATCAGTAAAAATCAGGTTAGTAGGACCATTTTATATTCTGCTTTAAAATATAAATATCTATTAGTGAACGAGCAATATGCTACCAGATTCACTATCTGGGCAGATTTAAACACTTCTTTCATAGGTTCTGTGATACTGCAGATATATGGAATGCTTTTCTTGGATCTGTGACCTCAAAATGAATTCAAGATTAATTTCCATAAGTTGTTGTCAACCTAAGCAGAAAGCATTGCAGCATCAATTGCCGAGATTGCCATCTAGTGGGGCGCTTAAGGTTTTCAATTAAATCAGGTTTATTACTGAACCACCTGAATGAAAACATTTGATAAAATCAAATACCTTTTATACACCACTGAAAATTATTCAACATGGTAATTAAGAATAAAGAAATCTTTCATTAAAACAAAAAAAACTTTCATAAAAGGTTAGTATAATCATATTTATCTGCGACATATGGACTGCAAAGATTAGCAGCAACAAATCAGGCACTTTTACAAACAGTATATTTCATGGTAAAGGTGACGGTGCACTTGTGTATATTTATGGATGGAGAGAGAAAAGAAAAATGAACACACACATTACACCTTTCAAACAACATTTAGCTTTAGCTGATCATACTAAAGCTAGTTTTAACTACCATCCTTTAAAATTTGACCATGTTTAAATAACTCCCAGCTGTATCAGTAATTACATTTTATTAAATACTTAAGGTTCAGAAGACTGAGAATGTGAAAGATGTGCATAATTATGTGTGTGAGCCCATGTGGAAGCATACACACACCAACATCATTAGAAATACTAAACATGCTGATGAAAAAGCAGATATAAAAACAACAGTAATTTATAAAGCATTGTTTTATAACTTTAAAAAGATAACACTAGGTGCCATTTCTATAGTTCTAAACCTTTCAATGTTTTTCTGACTACAAAGTGATGAATATGTTTCAGTTTTGAGAGATAGTGAGTTTTGCAGCAATTTTGGAGTTTGAAATGTATTTTTAGCAACGCAATGGCACAAAAGGCCAGTTCATACAAACTATGTGTCATTTAATGTTTGATAACTAACACATTTGGCTGCATGATGTATTTTGTAGAGATTTTTGTGTTTTTGCCCTAAATAAAATTCACTTGGCTGCCATGTCAACCTAGGTACTGTATCTAAAGAAACTATTAGACCTGATAATAGCTCACCCTCAAAATGTAATAAAAATAATTATTAATGTGGCTGCAACAGCATGTTTACAATGGTAAGAGTTGGTTGCTGCTACCTTGGTTTGCAACTCTTGGCTTTAAGGTACAGATTTAGATTCAGAAGGTCAACACAGGCTCAAGCAAACAACACCCACCTCAAACAACCTCAAAACTTATGCCAATGACTAATTAATGGGTGTTTCAAGAGCTGGAAATAAGAACAAAGGGTCCCCCCTTCCCAAGTAATCAGATTACACTCTCTCCACAGAGCAGCAGCTGGGTACGTTGGCATTAGTACAGAAGTTAGAACCAGAAGTTTGCCCTGGTGAGTTTTGGGGAAATGAACACAACTTGGTGTGGCAGTTCCAGGTAGTTGCAACCCTAATGTAGCTCCTTTGAAAAGACAGATAATACATGATGCAGGCAGATCTCATTCTAATTCAAGCATTAATAGAGCAATATGAGACCTGCTTCTCTATGACCAAGCACGCACCACAGTGATCCAACAAACATCTATAGAGGAACCACATGAGGCTGGCAAATGATGTGTTCCTTCCCCCAATACCAACATCACTGGCCTCTAAAAGAACAAAAATGTGAGGTCTGTAAGCCTATTCCCAATCTATTTCATGAAGGCAGTACCCCACTTGAAGAAAGTGAAATAGAAAGTGTGGGGGGGGGGCACAAGGCCATGTTCTCTGTTAACTTGTGGGTAAACATATCAGACGACACAGCGATTCTTCAAACAGCTCTTGTTTATTCACAGGCCAGAACATAACTGAACTGAAGGGTTCAGCCAGCCTGCTTATATAGAGCTCCACTAGAACGCAACAGTAACCATTTTCAGTAACTATCCAATCACTGAACATCACTTTCAATCCAGTATCCCCCTGCTGGCCCAGGGTGAGAACTTCAGTACATAACATTCTCCAACACTGTATTGCCACAAGCTGTTTTTAGGAGGTGGCACAGAGGTCAGCTGCAGAAAAGTGCACTGCTTGGGCAAGATAAAATTGGAGGTCAGGGATTGCAACAATCAACACTGTAATAGAAGCGGGAGTAAAGTATAAATAAGAAAATGTCAATAGGAATGCATTAGAAAATACTGGCAAGCCACAACTAACAAGGAAAGCCAGGCTAGCGGAGCAGTTAATAGTGTTGGACTGCGGCTGGGGAAATCCAGGTTCAAATTCCCACTCAGCCATTTAGCTCACTGTGTGACCTTGGACCATCCACTCTCTGGGCCTAACCTATCTCTCAGGGTGGTTATTAGGCTAAAATGTGAAGTGAGAAGTAAGGAGAACTTGCAAGCTGTTCTGAGCATCTTGGAGATGCACAGGTTAAAAATGCAATATCTGTATTTATACTTTTTATATATCATTGGTGTGACTCATTCTCTTATCTCAGTGGGTTGGGTGATGGTTCTAAAACTTACGTTAAACTAGTTCTCGAACAAAACTCATGAAGCCAGGCGACAAAAGGCGACAACTTAAGGAATATGCACAAGCAACTGATGCTTTCTTCAGCATTCATAATACAAAACTGCTTCCCTTCAATTCTATTCTATACAGTTCCCTAGTTACAAATCACTTCCTACTTTAAAGAAAACTGTTGATGTAACCTTAAGTGGGTCTGAGTGGTAGCACAGCTAAAGTTTCCCTTGCAGAATCAGCATGTCTTTAATGGCTGAGATTAAAACTTTAATAGGACATTTTCATTGCTGAAGGCTCTCTAAAATACACAGTGCATTGAAAGTTAGGAACTGCAAAAGTTGGGACAAGGAACAGATTTTTATTGTAACTTTGCTGAATACAGAAAGAGATCACTTAAACGGCTTATGGAGCAGAGATGTCTGTTTGCATGCACTTTTTGATAAGCTTGTCATTTCAGCTAAATAAGTTACAGGAAATTCAAATCAGCTGTTAGTTATTCAAGAACATGTGTGATTAAATCAGGTAAGTAAATATGTAAAATAGGCAACACTTATAATTTATACAGCATTTCAAAAAGCAAACTGAATTGTAATCCCTGCCATTGAAGAAAGGAAATGATTTAGCATGTACTGAACTGACTAAATCGCTCTCCAGTATAAATGGCCACTTATTTTAGATTCAGCTTTTAACAAGTAAGTGGCCATTGAAGTAAGTAAACACTTATTGGCAATATGAATAGCAGACATGCTGACATGCAAATCTTGTGTTAACAGTCTGCCAGCAGTAAAACAGGGGCATGATTTGTCACAGCCTCACCACTACTGCATACTAGGCACATCTTATTCCAAACACCCATGGGGAGGGGAGCTGCTCAGACTGAATGTGCAATTTAGATAGAACATAGCAATTGTGAGAAAAATGTAGGCAGTTGTCTGGGAGTACCTGTGACACCACTAGGTAAACAGTACCTCCCCCCCCCCCATGACTGCCTTGTTTTGTGACCTTTGAAAATTGCTTAATTTTTTGTACGAAGTCAAGCTGCTCACACACTGTACAACTGCAGTATAAAACTACTTTAAAAATGTGGCAGACATCAGCAAGGACATGACACTTCATCTGCAACAATGCCTTGCTATTTGATGAATGGACAGCTTTCTTCTAAAATATTAGCTTTGGGACTTTCTAGGGGTATTATTTTTTTAAGGTGAATGAATAGTTACTTGAATATGGCTTCCCCAACTCTTTTTTTTTAAAAAAAACCCACCCTGTAAAAAAACCCATAACTACCTGAGGGTAGTTATGCAGTAAGAAAGTACTGCATAACTACCCTCAGAAAGGCTAAAATGCATCTGCCAATGATAAATTACCTCGGTAAATCCCAAGAAACTGACCATGTGTGTATAAGTGCAACTTGGAGTTTGTATGAATTATTGATTTTTAAAATGTGGGAAAGTGATCACAACATTACTTTTGAATTACTGAAGTTTTTATAATGCAACACCAATGCTTATTCATGCTAATGCCTCCTCTAAAGGATTCTTGAACTACTGAATCTAATGCTAAACCCTCTTTAGCATGGACTCTGAAAACCAGGCACAAGTTCTCATTTTCTAATTTGTTGTGAACTGCCCTGTGATCTATGGATAAAGGGAGGTATACTAACTAACTAAACTAACTGAACTAAACTAAACTAACTACTAACTAAATACATACATACATACATACATACATACATACATACATAAATACTCTGTGGCAGCAGTCAAGGCACTAATCTAGTAATCTAGGAAATCTGGCTCAAGGTATGTTTTAGCCTGCTAGAATCTGCTGAAGAGAGAGTCAGTCACCATCTCAAAAAGGAAACTTGATGCGGCAAATATTAATGAAAAGCAGGTCATAGCTCTCCAGCCTTCCACACACTGAGCTAAGGCCAATGTTCTAATGGTTTCATGAAACATTTTTGCATGGTGGATGCAAAAACAAAGTAGAGTGAACACTTTCCTACACCAAACAACAACAACATTGTTGAGCATGGAAACGATAGTAATCATCATCATCATCATCATGATACAATAAACAGTTTAAATACTGTACCTGCAATTCTAGTCACCAGATATTTAAACAACATTCTTTCATATATTTTCCAAAACAAGATCACTGACCAGATTTCAAATACGTAAGACTGGTGTAACACAAGTTGGATTTTTCAACAAGAAAACAGAAGAAACAGAAAACTTTATCATGCTCCAAACCAACAACGTTATGCATCAAAGCCACAGATGAGATGCCATTGGGCAATCTTGGCTGAGATTCTTCATAAGCCACCACAACAAGCCCTTTCCTTCCTATTTAGCACTTCACTTTCATCTCTCAACTTGTGAATAGCTAATTTGGATATCATATTCTCTATGCACGCAATATGTTCTAGCTAGTTAATAAAATATTTTTAGTGCAAAACTGAAGGTTAGGAGCAGCTTAGGCCAGTAAGGTGGAACACATTCTCTTTTTACTTCTACAGATCCATTCTCATATGGCAAAGAGCCAAACCAGAAAAATGCTTCCTGTTCCAAAATCCAATATGTCTGAGACCATATCATGTTATATATCTAACAGGACATTCTTGAGAGACCCCCAGTTCCAACTGTCTTCCACAATTCTACTTGTGAAGTGAAACTTAACTACCTGAAATTATGTTGCATGCTATCTAGTGTTTAGAATCCTGCATGCTTTTAGAATTTGGTATTTATAAACAACAACAACGACAACGACGGAAAAAGGCCACTTTGAAAAACATGAATAACAGACAGTCTTTCATGCACAATCAGAATCACTTTATATCAAACAAGGGCATACATTATTTTAGGGTTCAACGCCTTTACATGTGCAGCACTATTAAATGCCGTAGTCCTGAAAAAAGGAAAGCATATTAAATGCTTCCTGCTTGCAGGGGGTTGGACTATATGACCCTCGGTGCCCCTTTCAACTCTACAATTTGATTCTGTTCTATTCCTCCATCTTAACTTCAGAAACTTCTTTTCTTATTGCAATATATTTGCTGCTAAAGTGTATCTTTTCCTTCAAAACTAGACTACTGATATACATACAGTCATTTCTATCTAAAACGTTACAGCACAGAAATTCAGCAACCAGCCTTCATGATTATAAATAGGCTGCCAATCCAGGCAGCAGTAGCAGCTGTCTCCCACCACTTCACTTTTCACGCTTTCTCTGATTTCTTACATGATAGAGATTTCTGTATATATTTTTTCCTTGTGTTATAAAAGATATGATATCCACAACAGGCACAATTACATTTGTTTTTATGATTATTCAAATCAAATTCCATACCAATCTGCCACTCTTTGTGTTGTTTGTGTACACACAGATTTACAGGCCTGCAAAATTGCATCATGAGTTATGAATTAAGCAGTCTACATTATAATTCAGCACTCACACACAGCCAACCACGAAACTCGCCTTTCTAAAGGCACCTGAGCAACTGTTCCTTTTCTATCATGTGAAAAGCATTTAAACCATAAACACCAGGATTTTCTTTTAAAATTCATGTTCTTTATTTAACAGTAGCACAAACCAATGAGGTGAACTGATTTGCGTAAGAATTTGCAAACAGTAAAATGAAGCCAAGTGTGAAGCGTTTGTCATTTTATATTTTCATCACTAAAAGACTATGATTAAGCATTGGTTCTTGCAGCCCTGTGTATGTTGAAATGCAATAAACACCACCTACCATAATTAGCATTCAAAGAATATCCATTTTAAAGAATTATTCCTGTCTTTTTTCGTAGTTTCAGCATATAATTCATTCCATGAAAATGCTTAATAAGTAAAGTGGCTCATATTTTATTTTCTTGTTTGCTGCATATTAAATGTCATTACTCGGCCTGTTCTAGAATTTCACTTCCTGTAATGGTTGCTTCCCCTCATTTTCCCCCCTTTTTCTGGCCATAGCAAACCTAGTGTAGTAACAAATCTAACAAAGTATTATATATGTGTCAGTTTTTAATGACAACTTTCATCATGGAAGGATTTTAAATTCTCAGTAAGTTTCATTCAATAGACTCCAATATTATCCTTACTGAAAATTACTTACGTAGCAAATATAATTTTCAAGGAGTTTATTTTAGTGAGCGGGACCACAGTTTAATACAAATGATGGCAAATACACATAGGGATATGCTTCAATTCGTTAGTGTTTATTTTATCTCAACTAAGAAAATGAGGATGTCAAGATGAGACTATGAACAGATAAGCAGCAGGTTTTGCAAGTTTGATTTTTAATATGTCTCATTTCTGAAAGTGCAACTGAGTTTTTTTAAAAACAAAACAAAAGCTTTATTAAAAACTGCACCTGCCATTTAAAGGCACCATCTCATCACAAGCTACTAGAAACATTCATCCAAACAGGTAAGTTTTACATTGCTACCACAGGATAATCTGAACTTTTGTGGAAAAAACCACTGTTATAAAATAAAACACACAACGCCACCAGGTTCTGAGAAGCTTACAGTTCCAAATGTATTCAAATCTCAAGTGCTGCGCAATCTCTGTCCAAAAATAGTGAAAGAAGCCTGCATGTGCAATAGCAGATCCAAAAACAATTTGTAACACGTCAATTAACTCTGGAGGGGGTAAGGAACCCAGTGGTTGGATTACAGCCAATATTTTACCTATATTCAAGGAGGAGAATAAACTCTATCCAGGTAACTACAGGCTCTGTTAGATTTAACTTAAGTGTCAGATGAAGTCTTAGAACAAAAAGTTATATAAGAAAATAGCAAAGACAATGCAAAGCAGCATGGGCTCACTAAAGATAGATCACGTCAAATTAATCATGTACAGTACAGGGTTGGCACTAGACCAGTCAATTATTGAAAGCAGAAACTTTTTAGAACAGTAACAAAGGCTCAAACTACATGTTACTTTAAACAAGACATATCTGAACTACATACTTGGGATTTTCTTGTTGTTTTCTTCATAAAAATCAACCATGGGGCTCCTAATCCTGATCAGAACTACAGGATAAGTCAGGCAAGGAAATAAAATTTAATCCCTTTCCCCATGTTGTTCTCTCACTGAAAAAAAAATCACACATAGCCCTTCACCCTATCTTCTTCTTACAGAACAAGAAATGCAGGCCTATGGTGTAGAGCTTTTGCAATGATTGCAGAGAATTTATGTGAAGTACTCCAAGCCCGTAAAATATGCTGCAAATATATTCTAGATGGTATTCACTCTAATTTAGAAAGTTTGCTGTTTTAGCAAAATAATCATCTCGCTCCTTTGACCCAGGAGTGTGGACCTTCTGCCCCACCAGACCTCCCTGCTTGGCCCACCAGGTCATTTTGGCTAAGCCAAGCCCACCTGCCCCACATCAGACAGCTGGTGTGGGGCAGGCAGGTAAAGGAGCTGCAGACAGTGCTATATTTATCAGCATTTTCCAAGCAACCAAGAACAAACTGGTTGTCAGGTGCTTGGGAGCCACTGTGTAAAGCACTTCACCAGCCCTATACTCAGGGTTTGGGAAGTCTTTGCATAAGGGACCTTGACAGGCATTGATCACCGGGTGTCACTAGGATGTCAGATGATTTTGTCCCACCCCATCTATCAAGGTTGGATCACAGTGCTGGAGAGATTAAAAAAACTGGCCTGCCAAGCCAAAAAGGTTACCCATCCTAGCTTTCGGCTGCAAGCTTTCGGCTGTAAACTTTGCAATATCTGTGTTACTTATTGTGTATTGCAGGCCTTTGAAACCCTGTTGTCAAAATAGAGTATATATAATTTTTAAAATTGTTATCCTCATATTGCTAGTGAGGCCCTGAGGTTGAGACCTTAGTAATCTGTGGCTGAGGGGTAAGTGAATTGGGAACTTCCCAGCTGACACTTTTAGTCACTTGGTACAATATGTGTGGCTTTCCCTTTTCTTGCTAAAGTTTCTAAAACCCATCAGGAGGCATTGGAAAATCCATGCCATCTTATGTGAAGCTTAAAAACTCATTTCTGTGGCATTCCTCCAAAGAATTTGGAATTCAGATGCAGATCATCATGACAAATCGGTGATAACTTTAATACCAACTACTACTACTACTACTACTACTATTACTATTACTATTACTACTACACAAACTTGAGACTCTTCAGTGGTTTCTCAGGCTACCAAGCAGGACCACACCCACCTAAGTACATCAACACTGTGTGGTGTTCTTAGGCAATTCATGGTTTTCAACAACTCAACTCCCAACATGCTCCATTTTGGAACCCCTGACTTCCTACCTAGGATCATTCCAAGTAACCACACCTATGATACATACTTGAAAGAAATATATCTACCTCTATTTCTACTAATAAGAAAAATCTTTGGCCCCTTGAGCTTAAGTTATTTTACTTTAATTTGTTTTGACAGCAATTTTACAATAATGGCCTCAGGAGAAAGGCAGCCACATGAGTAATAGGTATACCAAATTACTTAATAGTCATAGATAAATGGAGACAAAGTACTACTTGAACTGCCGTAAGAAAGTTTTCAGACAATCTGGTATATAACATTTCTGGGATGAAATTTGCTCACAAAGACCAATGTGCCTTTATGAAGAATTAGTACCTGAATTTGCTTGTTTTCTCTTCCCTCATAACTTTTTCCTTTTGTACCGTGTCTATCATATTGCAAAGTGACTGTGTTTTTAAAATCATTACAAACATTAGATACTTTTAAATATAAAGAACATCCTATATGCCAGGGTAGGGAACCTCTTCTGGCTGGTGGGTCAGTTCCTTATCTTCCCATCTGTGATGGGCCATATTTGACAGATGGACATGATTTGAGGGAAACTGTATTGTGGGCCGAACTAGAAAGTTTTGCACATGGGCTGGATGTTCCTCATCCCTGCTGTATACTAATGGAAAACTTATTCAGCAAATGTAGATTCTTATGTACCAAAAAGTGCAAGCTCAATAGAACCCAAAGCTAGCTTTAATCAGCCATGAAATGCAAAGGTTTTGAAAGCACATTCTGACATGCCCCTTGTCAGTGTCACCAGCTTGCAAAAACTGAAACCAATCCTACAAAGAAAAGCTAGGTGGAACATTGGAAATCTCACTCTTTGGAGCAGAAGCAGTGGGATACAGCTTTTTCAGTAAATGAATGAATGCAAAAACACATTCCAAACAAAGTCGGTTTAGTGAGTCAAAAAAGCCAAAGTGCCTAATGAAAGCAACTGCAAGCACTTGCAATTTTCTTTTTAGCAGTTTTGTCAAAGAAATGTGACTTCCAACACTGTATCTTTTCTGCACATATATGATGCAAATTATTGGTTGGTGTTGCCTCTCATTCAAAATCAACCAACAGTCTTATGACCCCTTTGGCCCACTTTATGTCACAATGCATTTGTTGAAAGTGCCTCTTCGGTTTTTGTTTCCTGGAACAGACTAACACAACTCGCATCCTCTAAGAAGAATGGATAAAACAGTATTTGCAACTTATTTCACACTTACAAAGAAGTTCAGTATTAGATATATATTTAAATTGACTTAAAGTTAATATAGGCACAAGTAGATATAAATACTGCCAAACCATTTCCCAGGCCTGGAATAGCAGTCACGCATCACAAACGACCAAACAGGGCCATTTGAAAACAAACAAAACCTTGACCCACTTTCATAAGTCAGCAGCAGCTTTCCCCTTTTGTTGAAGTATGAATATTTAAATCAAAATGATGACTTCAGAAAATCCAGTCTGCATATTATATTGCTCATGTACTGCTGATCTGGAAAGACTGCACTGCCATACAACAGCCCTGACATTAATGTATCACTTAGGAGTCTCGGAGGACAGTATACTAATAATGTAACCTACTCTCAGTCTACAAATGGGGAGACAGGAGTTATGTTGGTAAAAAAGCAAGGATGACAGATTGTAGCAAGAATGTCATCAATTGTGTCTCTCCACCCTGCACAAATAAAGAGAGAGAAGCAACATCTTTCCACTTGATCATAGGGAAAAGTTGACATGGGAGAAGGTAGTCCCTAGGTGGTCAAGCAATTTTCTTCCAACTGACAATATTCAAGAAACTAAACAGAAAATAACGAACCAGAGTATAACATGCTTGAAACATTTTTTATTGATTAAGTTTCTGTTTGTATATGGCACTCTGTTGTCCTATTATGAGCATGCCACACCTCACACCAGCTATTATCAGGTCATGAAACCACCATTTTCTAAGTCTTCAGCACTGAGACCCTTCTGTATGCAGAATTCCCACAGCCTAGTGCTATGAAATAGTTTACCTAAATTTACCGATTATAAAATGTCTCCTGGAAGTATAGAACAAACCAAAGCAGCAATGGCACCAAAATTTGGAATTGAGCCATTACGCTCAAATGCTTCCTGAAGGTCAGGCCTGGTTCCCAATCGACTACTTCCTTGGCTGCATCTGGACCTGGTAAGTGCTCAAATGAGTTCCACTACTGCTAGGCAGCTGATAAATGAGTTCCTAATCCATCATCACCCAATGTGTTAAGCAGAGAGGCATTGGGAACTATTTCCTGAGTTCCCAAGCAGAATGGATCATTTGAGCACACTCAGAAGGATCCAGGAATGCCTATGCCTTCAAAAAATGAGGCTTCTTTAGCGACAGAAGCCATCACAGCAACTCTATTACCCCTCTTCGCTAAGGTAGGTCGTGGGTTAGAGGGCTGGCTAGATGCTGAGGTAAGTTACTCAAAGTTTTATTTTGCAGTTGTTATGGAAAGTGCTTAGAAAGAGTCCCAGCATGTTTCAAGGTGGTTCAGAAAATCAAAATTGATTATGAAGTGCCCAGCCATCACTAAATCTGCTAGAACAATGTCTTCACACCAGCTCTGGACAGTGTCTGCCTTACTGTTGGATTCCTTGGCCTTCCTCTGATGGAACCATCCTCCCAGTTACTACAAGGCTGAGCTATACAGCCTCCTTGATTGAACTGTAGTGTAGTTTGGTCATGTCCTTCATCTCTAAAGTCAGCATTATGAATAACTACTCCAGGAACAGTGACAGACTCCCTGCTGCTGCAATTGCCCTTCTCCGTCTCTCTTCGCCAATGCTGCTACTATAAGTTGCCCTCTCCCATGGGAGCAGGGACAAAGCTGAATGTGCAACTTGAGATGCTCACACACACTCACTCTCCCCTTCCTTTCTACCCCTTTTCTAGCCTTAAAATAGCTAAAAGCTCTAAATCTAAAAAGCATCCACACATGCTGCCATCGTAGTGCTTGTTCTGTGCTGAACAGGGTGGCTATGTGTGGTGCTCTATTCCTGCTGCCACTTCCCAGCAGGTCTTAATGAGTCAGTATCAGGCAATTATAGTAGCAATTGGACCAGCTGAAAAAGTCAGGAGCAGCACTCTAAGCAGTAAACTGAAAGTGGTCACAGGTAATAATGGCAAGTGCCAAATTACAATACTGTCTAAAATACAGAGGTAAAGTCCCAGACTGGAAAACTAACTATGGAAAAAGGTAAAGGTAAAGGGACCCCTGACCCTTAGGTCCAGTCATGACTGACTCTGGGGTTGCAGCGCTCATCTCGCTTTATTGGTCGAGGGAGCTGGCGTACAGCTTCCAGGTCATGTGGCCAACATGACTAAGCTGCTTCTGACGAACCAGAGCAGCGCACGGAAACGCCGTTTACCTTCCCGCCGAAGCAGTACCTATTTATCTACTTGCAATTTGATGTGCTTTCGAATTGCTAGGTTGGCAGGCACAGGGACCAAGCAATGGGGAGCTCACCCCGTCGCGGGGATTCGAACCGCTGACCTTCTGATCTGCAAGTCCTAGGCTCTGTGGTTTAACCCACAGCGCCACCCGCGTCCCAACTACGGAATAGATGGGCCCAAATAATGAACTACTTGTTCAAATCCATTTCCCACAAATACTTTAGTCAAAAGACAGGTTTTAAAAATGTAATTCCTTCCTAAAAACACAGTTCAAAGAGAGAGCCTTGACTTGTGGCTCAGTCAACAAGTCCATGTATATAACATGTTCCCATGCAGAGACAAATTCTGTCCATTTGTTACGTCAATAACTGCTCCACAGAGAACAATGAAAGTTCTGCCAAATATACTTTCTTTTGCAGCAATCTACTCGAAATTCAATTTAATCCTAAAGGGAAAAAACAGCTTTTACAAAACGTTATGTTCCTATGAACTCAAGAGCAGCATTAGCTAGGATGTTCAGGTCAGGTTTTCTTCAGAAGAATTCACTATGAGCTCCCATGAAGAGCTTGATTACTAACATTTTATGCAAGTCAATGGATCACTTTGAGATTATTTCATTTTCAGAAAGAGATTCTTTTAATAGAGGCACACATTCTCTTCCAACATACTATAATTTGATGAAATGAGTCCTCAATATGTTCTTGCTGTAATGTTCTGCTCACAGAGAAGCCAAATTAAGCACCAAAAGGTTGAGATGATGTTTGAAACACTTGACCAGTTAGAGTTTTTGACCAGATAGAGTTTTCGAAAACTAAAATTGTAATATTTACTCCTCATTGAAAATAGTTCACCCCCTTCTTGCACACATGAGATCATGGCCAGAAAGTAAGTGCTTTCTGCATAGTGCTACAGTTCATTCATTACTTCTCTTGAAGTATATGGTAGAAAAATCTAATAAAAATGATAATACTCCTTTAAACTGCAAATAGAAGCTGTAAGGAGAAATTTATTTTTCACTTGCCAAATGTCATACAGGTCACTGATTCGTGTAAACGAATTCTGTATAGATCTACACTCATAGTGTCGCCAGAATAAATATGTCAAGTTAACTTCTATGTAGTTTATTTCAAATATCAGCCATGCTATTATATTATGCTAAAGAAAAGGTGTGATTCACTGTACCAATTCTTAATACACCAGAAACTGAAAGAAGTTCCTTTGGCTTGTCTTAGCCCATCAATTTATATATATAACGTCACTTCTTTCAAGACTTAAATACATGCAATCTCAAAAATTTCAATGAATTTATGTTGCTTACATATGTTTGGGGCCCAATGCACAAAACCTTTGTTGTTTAGTCGTTTAGTCGTGTCTGACTCTTCGTGACCACATGGACCAGAGCACGCCAGGCACTCCTGTCTTCCACTGCCTCCCGCAGTTTGGTCAGACTCATGTTTGTAGCTTCGAGGTACAAAACCTATTTAGGAACTATTATCTTATTTAAAAAATCCTAATGTCGCAAGAAAAAATATAGAGCTTTTTTTGTAGATACAAAAAAATTGATGTAGATACTTTAGGTCAACTGAACTGCACTAATTATGTTTACAGATGCTGAAGAAAAGCCTTCAAAATGTAATATTCTGGCCCAGCACAGTGAATTCTAGAAAGTAGCACTCTAAAGGGGAAATGGAGATAATGATTTCCCAAATGATCTTGACAACATAGCATCTTGGTCTGTCTGCATCCAGACAATCATGGAGATTAAGTCACCCAGTGCAGGAAAGGGTTTCTATCAAAGATAAATAGAACATGAGGGTGTCAAAGCAACACCTCTATTGCCCCCATTTCCCAAAACTGATGTAACCAAAGGATAGTGCAGGGCCACTTCCCTTAAGCCAGGGTAGGAAATCTTTTTTCTGTCAAAGGCTGAATTTCCTCAGAGATAATATACTGAGTGGCCATATGCCAGGAGTCCACAGGAGTAGGGTCCAAAGTGGGCAGGCACACACACTCTGCCAAGAAACAACAGTAGAAAACAACTTCCCCAAGCAAAGTGATCCTTGTTTCTTCACGCACCCCCACCTCACAACTTCCACCAGCTTAATAGGAATCTGCCTATGGCCACACATGGTCACCTGACATTGGTCAGGGAGATTAATAGGTAAACAGGATTATGTGTCCATGCATACAATCATGTGCAGGTGTGATCTGTTGATATGAGCACATACTTGAGAGTATTCATCTATGAATGTGTGGCTCTGTGTGAATTCAACATACGTATGTATCTTGGCTAAGGGCAGGAGGAGCAAAACTTTAATTCCTCCCTTTATCCTCAACCGTCTACCTATCCCACATGCCTTTGCTTGTGGGCTTTTGAAAATAGGTCCCACAGATCAACTGCAGGTTGCATAGAATGTGATGGCAGATAAGGATGCAATTTCTCCTGCTTTCAAACCATTCTTATATACATTCTAGCGGCAGCTAGATGATGACTGGGAGTGGCCGCCGAGACCATATAACACCGGCCTTGAATGTTGGCTCCCAGTACGTTTCTGAGCACAATTCAAAGTGTTGGGGCTATTGTCAAATATCCCCATTGTTCAGCCCGGACACTGAGGTCCAGCTCCGAGGGCCTTCTGGCAGTTCCCTCCCTGCGAGAAGTGAGGTTACAGGGAACCAGGCAGAGGGCCTTCTCGGTAGTGGCGTCTGTCCTGTGGAACGCCCTCCTATCAGATGTCAAGGAAATAAACTACTATCCGACTTTTAGAAGACATCTGAAGGCAGCCCTGTTTAGGGAAGTTTTAAATGTTTGAAGTTTTATTCCGTTTTTAATGTTCTGTTGTAAGCTGCCCAGAGTGGCTGGGAAAACCCAGCCAGATGGACGGGGTAGAAATAATAAGAATTATTAAATTATTATTATTCTTTCCATCCACCCCAATTTGCAAGTCCCAATTTCATAAGATCAAATCTAATTCTGAACAATATTACTCAAACCTGAAATAAGTTTGGGTACTTGCCACTTTCATATAGGGGACAAAGGACAATTTTCTAGAAAAATAATGGATTCCCCCCCTAAAAAGGGGAGAGGGGAAGTTTGAGACAAATAGAAGCTGCAATCTTGGAAAACTTCCCCGTTTCATCATTATATTGTAAATTTATGTAGTGGTGTATTTTTTCCCCCTCAATGTCTATATTTAGATTAAACAATCATAGGTATTCACTGACAGTTTAGAGAAGGTAAAGCTGTTTAACTTTATTTGTGTCAATAAACTTTGTGGGGAACTTTGCAAGTTGTTGTTTTTTTAAGTCACTAAGTTATTTTTGTGCATAATTATATGCCACTAGTATATATCTCTGCACTGCCAGTGGCACTGAGGAGCCACTGGATCCAAACATCTCTGTCCTAGAACCAGAGGGCTCAACATCAGTCATTTGGGAACCATCCCAATCCCCTAATAACAGGAATAGGCAGGATCTAGCTGCACTTAGGAAGTGGGAGGGGCATGTATGCTCATTTGCCTAGATCAGGGTCTGTCAGAGCCAGAAAGGGGTGGAGCTTCCAGCTCATAATTAAACTAAGCGGTTTCACAGCTGGAACAACCATTCCTTCCAAGCTCAGTATTCCTGACTGTGGAAACTGTCAGTTATATTCTGTAGCATATGAAGAACCAATGTTGCAGACATTATTATTAATCCTTCCTCAATTTATTTTCCTAATCAAGTGTATAGTAGACAGCCTCAACACAAATATATTACAGTATTCAGAAAGCGTTACATTGAGTAAGTCCTAAACCAACAAATTAACATGGTCTTGAATAAGCAAATCTATAGTCACAAGTAGTATTCATATTGCATTTCTTGTGCACTGACAGTACACAGAATGTACTGACAAGACTTCATTGGGAAAGATCCATCCAACTTAGAATTCATTTCTCTCAAAATACAGTAGTCAAACACAAGTGAAGAAAAGCAATTAAAAGAAGCACAGAAATTGAAAACTCATCTCAGGTGTGGTGGTTGAAAAAGTCAGGTCTGTTTAACTTTATTAAAACCACAGCAAAAAATAAAGCAAAATTACTATACAAACACAGCAGAGGAGACAATAATATACTGGAGGGAAGGTTTATTTAAGTTGAAAGTGACCATGGTAGAAGAATAAATATATTAAATAAGTTTAGCTTGGAAACAATAAGGAGGTTTCTAAAACAAGTAAAGATGTAACAACCTGCCCAATTGTAAAACCTCAGTTTGAATCATTTATTAAAATATTTCTATCCCATTTCTCAAAGACTCTTGAGGTAGCTAACTACATACACAATAAATATTTAAAACAGAATAAAAGCCAGACATTTTGTTCCACAAAGCAGATCCAGCAGAGGTTCCCATTTAAGGAAATGGAAATGGAGGTCTTTCCCCATGCAACCCACAGTGCCACCACCCCATGCCAACCCTCCAGAGCAGATTTTATAAAATTGCAGGGGGAAGGGGCAATTGGTGAAACCGCCACCTCTCCTCTGCCAACAGAAGCATACTCTGTTAGCAGAGTTCCACTCTAGTAAGGCAGAATCCATACCATTCATCCAGCGTTTTGAAATAGATTTTAAAAATAAATAAAATCTCTATCTACTTTCTCCATGAAATGCATAAATAAAGGGGGCACTTCCTGCTTCCCACTGCAAGCATGGTGGAATCACAGGTGCTCCTAAATAGTGAGGCATGTAACAGGTGACCGTTCCTATTTGAGCATGCCTGTAGTTATAGATGGCAGCCAATAAGAGAAGTTTTCTCTGGTGCTAAATTTGCCTGACCACTACAGAGTAGGGTGTAAGCAGCCCTCACCTGCTGATAAATAATACCATAATGAAATGTAAAAAGTAAGTTGCCATTGAGACACACTGGCATTCTTGGCATCATGGAATAGTCAACAGTATCAACGTTGTCAAACAACATGCAGTCAACTTACTGGCATGGAACACTTCAGAGACACACACATGAGAACTTAGAAATAAAAAAATTAGAATAGCCTCCCCTCTCTTAAAAGACGACAGCAAAACCCCCTAATTGCTATAATATATACTGTATTTGGATAGATTTACAAAAGCCTATGTTACTTCAATCCAGTGCCTCAGTCAGATCCTATGAACAGTCAACTTTATGTTCCCTCATGCAGTCTACCTGACCCATATTTCTTACAGAAGGGAGAACTCTGAACTAAATACTATACTGACCTTGATCTTTCACCAGTAAAGTGAAAGCTTTAGAGACCTTATGACTCTTCCTAAAGCTAACTGTAGTTATGGGCCCCATAATACAAGCAACACTGTTCGAAGTGCTTTCCATAAGAAAAGTTCTCTTAGGGGCAGAATGTCAGAAAGCATTGGAACACATGGCTTTTCTACAGGCTTTGTGCTTTCAAAGAAAAAAGCAAAAAAGGAGCCCACTCAGTTCCAATAACTGCCCTGGTCTCTCTCAGCCTTTCCATTGCAATAGCTTGTTATTTGCTGCTCTTCCTTTTCTTCAAGGTCAGAATTTTCTTTATTATGATTCTGCTTTTGAGACCAGAAATTCCCAAATGCTTCCAGTGAGGGAGTAGCCTGTTTCTTCATTTGCTTTTCCCCTTTCTTCTTCAGGAAAAATGACCTGTTAATGAATTTCGCAATACCTGATTAGAGTCACTAAATACCATCATGATTAATAGTGATGGTCTAAAACATCTTGCCCAGATAAGCAAACCTGAAAAGATGGGTATTAGAAAATAAGATCACTGCAAATCTAAAACTATGAATTTTCTTGCATAGAACATTTTTAATCAAAAAGAAATACTATAATGGAGTCTCAAACAGTGTTCAAACAGCCCATATACTTCCACCCCTCTTGTGACAGGCAACGCATTCAGAGGGAGAGGGAAAATTACGTTGCACACATGGCATTTGCAAAGGCACCCTTTGGATCCAATGCAATGTAATGTTTCTATTTACATTCGTGGAAATTTTGGGAGGCTTTTAGTACCAACATTTATTGCATCACTGCAGGTACAAGTAACAAGCAAATATTTACAATTAATTTTCAGACAGACAAAACTTAACCCAGGCTAAATCTGTATTATTTTCTCCCTAGTCATAGTCTCCACTGACAAAACAGACAAACCCCATTAGACCAAACAGAAAACACAGCATACAAGTTGTCTTTTGCTGATTTAAAGCGCAAAGACAGCAACAGCTACAGCTGAAAGCATACTGAAAGAGTAATGCTTGCTCCTGCTGTGCTAGTCATGTGAATGTGTTTCTGTATCTCATAATTATCTGAACATGATCACCCATGGCAAAAAATGTTGCTACATCTGGCAGCTACTGTTCTTCCCTACAAGGGCCAAGGCAGTGGTCTAAAGGCACGTAGTGCAGCAACCTTTCTGAAGCTAAGCAGGTCTGTTTAGTGCACAAAGATGACAGAGCACCTGGGAAACCTATATATGCTGCTCTGAATTATTATTAAAGAGGTGAGATGTTCGTATGCATTTTTGTTGTGTACAAATCTTTAAAAATAATTAGAGTATGTAATAGGTACAGCACAAACAGAAAAAGAACAACGCAGGTAGATGTGCACAGCAAGGGTGCTGTTTTTTCCTCAAATGTGGCCAATACAAGCAGTAAAAATTCAAGGGAGAAACCTTGTCATGAGTGTCTTTCACGTCAGTGGCTAATACCACTTGTAAGAATTCCAAAACAGAGGGGGACTCTACCCAGTGGCAACTGGTAACATTCTGGCTTGCAATTACACATGTGCAGAGTGCCACTGCCTCCTCCTGTCTAAAAACAAACATACACATCCATTATTCTCTGCACATCTAAGGAAAGGGAATGAAATTCCATGTAAGAAGACCCATGTATGATTTTCAGGCAAGACTGACTCCATACCTCTTGTTTAGAAATTAAGCCATACCACATGACACAAGGTTTTGAATTTGGTTTCATTTGAGCCAGAGAACATCAGAACATATCTGCATGAATGGCTCAGTCCTGCTCATGTGCAGAGTTCATCACACCAGACTTATTATACTCAACCTCTATTATGTCTGAGATTTAGGAGAGCATCTTGCAGGTGTAGGGAAGGATGTGGAGTCATATCCAGACAGTATCAGAGCCCAAAAGTTTTCTTTTAGAAATTCACTGACAAACTCACAAAAGAGCAAGGCAGAAATAATAGTGGCAGGGTTCCTTTGCATTCAATATGTATTCCTTGCCAGGGGTTCCCATATGCTTTTTCTGGAAATACTCTGGAACTGGACATGGCCCAGACCTACCTTAATAATAATAGTAATGATTTATTACTTATACCCCGCCTATCTGGTTGGACCTCCCCAGCCACTCTGGGTGGCTTCCAACAACCTTACCTGCCCTGTCCCACCCACAACATCTGCTGCAGTTTTTAATAAGTGAATTTGGGAAAATGCTTAATATAGAGTTCGTTGCAACACATACACAAGCCGTCCCACCATTTCTACTTCCAATTCTCCAATTTTAAAAAAAAGCAAGATAATTAAGTAAAGAAGTGGATATTTATAACAGAAAGAGACCCACTGTTGCTTGCTTGTTCTTCTAGCAAGGTCACAAAACAAATACTGGACTAAATGAGAAGAAAGGCCCTCAGAGTAAGAAGCACCCCCTGCTAATTCTTGGGCCTTCAAGAAAACAGGTCTGAGCATACTTAGAACCAATTTATGATTCTGTTAGGCCAATGCCACCACCCCACTGGGCTGTTTCTGAAGCAATTCTGACTCCTATGCTGGATAGAGTGTTGATTGACAGAAATGCCTCTGTATTTTAAAGGGAGCAAAAAATGTGTTTGGGACAGGAAAGAGTGTGTGACTTTGAAATTTTGAGGATTTTTTTTTAAAAGCTTTACATTTTCCCTGGGAAGGCTATGCCCCAGTGGACCTGGCTTCCCTGACTATATTCATTGCCTCTTATATGTGAGTCAGCTCTACGGACATACAGAAGTGGTGCAGTGGTATGTTTCTTTTAAGACATCAGCATTTTTTTGTTGTGTAAATAGCAGCACTGGGACTATGGGGAGTGGGAAGGAGAGTTTTAACTTTTTCTCCCCCTGCTTGTTCCTGACTATAAACATGCATCTCTAAAGATGCTGTTTGCTTTTCAAGAAAAGCCACCAATGGCTGCGCAGGTTTCTCCTATTCACATCATTAAAAAGGCGCATGTTGCCATTCATGCAACTACATCACATCTAGTTTGGCCCTTAGTGTTCAAGCTTTCACACTAGTTAATTCTTCCTTCTTCCTTCCTAAAAAGTTGATGTGTATTACTTAAAAACTGCATCCCCTTTTACCAATGTAATATATCTCTTAAATACTCGGATCAAGAAGTTTCCTTTAAAGCACAATTCCTGGGAGAGGGGAGAGAGAACAGGGCTTTTGAGGCAACTAAAAAGTAATTAACTTATTTCTTGTCTAGGGCAAGTGTTCTGAAAAAGCACTAAACTGCATTTGGGTTGAGGGATGCCCTGAGCTTTACAAAAGTACAAACTTGGAAGAGACAGTGGCTTAAGTGAATCAGTACACTCCAGGAGAGCTGAAATTCAGTCAGAGGCAGCATTCAAAAAACTCCAGGTTCCCAGCGTGTTTTGTGACTGGTGCAGGTCCAATTGCGACCACATGGAGATCTCTGGATGCCAGGTTGGCAACTGACATCTCCATCTGGCTAACTCCTCCAGCTTTCTTAAGCAGGTAAGCCGAAGAGCTCATTTGTTGATTTATATCCCACCTTCTTTTCAAAGGAGTATGTGGTTCACCCCATCCTCAGTAAATCCCTACAACGACCCTGTGAAGTACGTTAAGAGGGGATTTGAACCCTGATCTCCCAGGCACTAGTCCAACACTCTAACCAGTACATCACACTGGCTTCCAAGAGTACTTATGGAGCAGCTATATAAATTAAGTAGGTAAATAAAATATAAGGGAAGCAAAATGTCAGTTAGAGAGAAAGACATGAAGTATTTTCCTTGAAGCTTAAATTTCTATTATTCTGGGTTGTTTTATTTGACGTTTTAAAGTATTGCAAACTGCTTTGATATTATTTGTTTAAAATGTAAAGTGGCATAGAAATGAAATGGATAACAACAACAACAAATCACATTGCAAAAAAAGGTGCCTAAACATTCCATTGTGGCAACCACAACCTAGCTTTAAGGTGCTTAGCTTATTTGGTGATTAGCTTATACAGTGGTACCTCTGGTTGTGAACAGGATCCGTTCACAACCTGAGAGGAACGTAACCCGCGTCTGCGCAAGTCACGATTTGCCGCTTCTGCGCATGCATGTGACGTCATATTGCGCGTCTGCACATGCGGCGAAACCCGGAAGTAACCCTTTCCGGTACTTCTGGGTCGCCGCAGGATGCAACCTGAAAAGACGTAACCTGAACTGAATGTAACAATAGGTATGACTGTATATCTGAGTTTCTAACACTGGTCAGAGAGATGAGTATCAAAGTCTCACTTCTGTCAGACTTTGGTCAAATCATTAACTCTCAGTCTGAATTTTCCATATCCAAAAGAAGGAAATAATAGCATGACTGTGAGAACAAAACACAAATTAGCACTACAAGGCATTTTGAAAATTAGAAGCGCACTCTCTATACAAGGTTTTATTGAGGATGCAACTTTTATTATGAAATTTAGTAAAAGCCTGAAGTTCAGCCAAGAAAGCTAACAACTAAAAACTGAGTTTGGTTTATGGCAGAAGTGGGGAACTTCCAACCCAGGGGCCAATTTGGCCCCACCAGGGGATCCCATTTGGACTGTGAAACCATTTCCCCTAAGCTGGTGCATTGGGACCCACTAGTGCAGATCATTCTAAACTGTGTGCCACGACACGTTAGTGTGTCGGCTGCAGTATGTACTGTATTTTTTGCACCATAACACTCACTTTTTTCCTCCTAGAAAGTAAGGGAAAATGTCTGTGCGTGTTATGGAGGGAATGCCTATGGGTGGCATGCCTACGGATTTTCCTCCTCTAAAAACTACGTGCGTGTTATGGTCGGGTGCGTGTTATAGAGCGAAAAATACTGTAGGTGTGTGGTCCAAACGCTCCCCATGCTCCTCCAGGGACTGGAAAGAGGTTAGTTTAACCTCCAGTTTGCTAGTAAAACAAAATTACCGTGTCACAAAATGATGCACGTCTAAGAAGTGCGTCACCGACATGAAAAGTTTAGAAAGTTCCACACTAGTGGGTCACAGTCTGACCCAAGGTGGGTAATAAAAAGAACACTGCTATCATGCAAAAGATTAAGAAATGGGTCCCCAAATATATGTTTAGGTCAAAAGTGGATCCAGGATCTGAAAGGTCTGTAGTAGATATCTGCTCTAAACCACACACCCCGCCTATCTGATGATGCCAAGGATTTCATCAGCTGATGGGTGGAATCTTCTTGGAAAGCTTGTCCTGCACTGATTTCTTCAGCCTCTGAAAACGATCAGCATCAGATAAAAAACTGAGTTTGCTTTCTTTCACTGCACATACAGCAAGCAGACCCCTTTTTCTTCATTGCTTCTCAATGGAACAGTCCCTGCCAGAGCCAATGTCTGCTTTATGTGGCATCATAGTGACATTATGTGATTGACAGGTGAACTGCCCTACCCACCTGTCAAAGATGGCCTGCAAGGTGAAGCCCGATAAAGACCTGACCCCCAGAACCAAAAAAGTTCCTTGCCACCTGCTTTATGATGCGGGGAGGATTGCAAGTGCAGCTTACACTTGACAGCAGTTTTTGAGATCTTGTACATCTTATGGCAGGGAAAATCTTGTTTTCTAGGACTCACAAATGAAAGTAAATCAACTGATATGCTCACTAAAAGAATTAACTTTTATTAATTATCTGTATGTGATTGCCTGCAAAGGAAGCGGCGTTGTAGGTAAAAGTCCTGTATCACAATATTTTACTTCCTTCCAAAATAAAGTAAAAATAAATTCTGCATACTGGCATTCAGAATAGGTTGTATTATCCTGGAATGAATCCTATGGATCTACTTCAATTCTGAACATTTTTCTAATATTAAACACAAAAACAGTAGGTGGAGACTAGAATAGGAAGTTCTGGTTTGTTCCTCAAGATATATTTAGATGTGGGATCAAAGGCTTCCTATAATCAACCTCCCTTACAATCAGCTTTCCAACCTGCCAGAGTGGCCATTATGCACCGGTATCAAATCTCAAAGTTGTTGCTACATGCACTATTGCTTGTCCAGTCCAGCTTGTACCATATACAGTCACATATACAGCCAGAAAAGCAAGAAACAAGATAGGGGAGTAAATTCCTTTATTGCGTTGAGGTGTTTTGCAGTATGGAACTGTCACTATCCCTGCCCCCCCCCCAAAAAAAACTCCTACTGTGTTTTTGTTCTGTGTTAGAAATCACAGAGTGGGGGAGGGAGGGAGAATGGCTTACTTCAGTGTTTCCTTATTCTTGCTACAGTTGTAACTGGGAGTAATGCCTCCCTCTAGCTAGTACTTTAAGTACTGTTGCCTGAAAAATCTATTCTTTCAGAAAGGCAGCGGAAGGGTAATCACATTTACTATAGCAAGGAGCACTTAAGTTCCGAAATGCATTCTGAAAACGGGGAAGAGAGGCGCACACAAGAATTTGGTTCAGTGGATGACATAAACACATACTTCACTCCCCTGTAAAAGGATTAATCTTGCAATTTACAGTCTCATCCTGTGAATGTGTATTCTGAGTTAAGTCCCCCTGAATTTCATAGAGCTTATTCCGAAGTAAGAGCGCATAAGATTGGGGCCCTATGGTATAAAAACATAATATAAAAACAAAGAGCGCCCATCAGAAAACACTTTCTATATAAACATGAATTTTTTGCTGTTCATGTCAGCAGCAGATATTTAGAAATTCAAAGGGACGGTAAACAAAACCGCTCTAGTTACATAACTTTATCTACTAAAGAGGAATACTTCCTATCTCAAAGCGTACTGTGCACTATATTGTTGTAAAGTTATTAAAATTCCTAACTCACCATCTTGTTTCACACTTAAAGTAGGCCATCTCAAAATGCAATAAAGTTTTGAAAGTTAGGAACGACGATCCTAATAACAGTTTTCATCTTTCTTCAGGTCCTCTCCCCCCCCCAACCCCCCGGGATTGAAAACTTGACTGCTTTGATATTTAACAGTACCTCAAAAATAATCCTGCAGTATGATCTAAAGCTGGTTTGCAGCTTCTGACACTGAAGTGCACATTTCCTAAGTGACATGCTGTCAGTATAGGAGAAGTTCCAAAGCTTAAGTAAGCGTATTTAGCAAGCTGAGCATTTACTATTATCAGCCTTGTATTTAAGAAAGTAGCCTGCTAGTCATAGGCAAATGCATGGAATTCCATGCAGCCAAGTGAGCAGGCCGGTGGATGAGTTCAGATCACTCCATCCCTTCTCTGCCAAGCCACTAGACTTCCACGCTAGTTGTGGTGTAGACACAGTGGGCACTGGGCAGGCAGAGTGAGGACTGTCCCTCCTTCATGAGTCTTGCTTGATAAAAGGTAAATGTTGTTAAGATGCCAACCGCTTGTGTTTCTACGCTGGCTGCATGGTAATATCTGCATGTTATTTGCAAGCTAATCACTTTTTAAAACAGCTCTTACAAAAATACTAGAAACTGCAACTCAATGAAAAGATAAAAATTCATCACAATAGCCAAATTATGCTTCTCCCCTATGTACAGAACACTTGTGATTTATCCAGAAAACACTTCTGTAAGAAGAAAGAACTAGCAGCTACTACCCATTATAATCTATTTCTGCACAGCAATATTAAGTTTTTAATTTTCCTCTTACATGACTTTTAAAAAGACTGTCAAATCACACCAGAAAACCAAGCTTTAGACAAAATTTGCTCCACCTAATACCACAGCCTCTCCATCAATATACAGCCTTCTCTCCCTGGCTCAACATATGAATTGGTAAGTTAATATGACTCATCTATTGGCATTGCATCAAACTTGCCCTGAAACAATCAGGGGCCCTCTGCACCAGCTAAAGAATTTACTGACACACACATTATTATGCCAACTTCAGAGAACAAATCACCAATATTAACCTTAAAAACTTTTAAGTAACCGACTAGATTTGCCTTCAGTGCACAGCTAGTTGTAACATTCTGATCATTCATTCACTGGAACACTCAGTTGCATTTTAGGGACCTGGTAATTATTCAGAAACACAAGTTAAAGCTGTTGCCTCTTTAAAGTCTCAGAAAGAATGTTAGCCAATTCTTGCTGGCTGTTTCCTAGGGACTAGCATAGTTCATGACACAGAATTAAGAAACAAAGCAACCTTTACTGAAGAAAATTAGGACAGAGACTGAAGTGGCAGACATATCAGCATAACGTTATGATGTGTAGGATTCCGTGAGTTAAAGCGTTTGCCATTCTGCTTTTAACCATGTTCCATCTCATTTCAACCTCTTTTAAAATAAAAACAAAGTTAATGCTGACAGTATTGGATTCAGGCCACAGTGACCATGACCCAGCTTGATTCAGTTACTTTTCAAGTAGTAAGCAGCAGAAATTGTTGAAATCAGTTCTTTAAAAAGAAACATGATGCCTGCTTGAGCTCCATCTCCTGTAACTAGGAAGTTTAACCACAATGTAGAACTACAGTGGATTTTGTCCCCATCAGTGCATCACCACATGCGCTAGGTTGAGCTGAATTTAAGAGAGCATACTTTAGTTAAAAACTTCGTTATGGAGTATCTATGTACATATAGGAACAGATTTCCATACAAAAATCAACCATAATAAATTAATAGCACAATGTTCCAAGGAACACAAATGGGTTTACATTATCCTGTACCTTATTATTCCAGTACATTATAAAAAGGCTCCACTTCTCGATAAATACATTATCTTGTTGTCTTCCCCCTCTGCTTCTCACTGAGCTCTCAATATCTGAACCCCCCAGGGAGAAAAATCTAGTATAGTCATGGGCATTGGTACACACTTGGGAGTGCTTTAATTTAATATTTTACTCCATACTGAGGATATTAAGTTTTTGGTAAGATAAACAGGCAGTGGTTTACAGTGTGGGGAGTGGGGGAGAGCAGGTAGGAAAATAGCACTATAGGATTTTCCCTCCACTACTGCAATACAATAGAGTTGTTCTTCACCCAGTGAGCACTCTAGGCTACCCTCTGCCCTGTTATAAGCGATTCTATGACAAAGCAGTTTTCCACCGATGACTGTTCACACTTTTCTTAAGAACATTCATACAAGGAGATTTCACTGCCTTCCATAAAATGTTATTCCATTGCTGAACAACTCTAGTAGCGAGGAAAGTTTGTTTTAAATACCTCTTTCCCAAATGCAACCATTGTATCTTGCATCAATGGAAAGGTAGAAGATCTGTTACACTATTATGTTTGATTCTTCCAGCATCTGGGAGGCCGAAAGTAAAAACAGTGTTGGAGGGGTTCAGAACCCTTTGAATATTGAAAGAAGGTGAAGCTGATTCCAACACACAGTGATTTGATGTGCATAGGTTCTCCCAATTCCACTGGTGCATGGAGACTCAAGTTCACCCTCATTAGGGGAAAATGGGGAAGGAAACAGGACAGGGAGGGAGGGAAGCAAAGGTAACATTACAGCCTGCTCCAACTGAGCAGTCCCCTCCTCCTGCACAGGGTCACTTGGCACCAACTGCCCTGTGGGACGAATCTTGATGAGCTGGTAAGGTTTACTGTCATCTAATGGTGGTGTTGTTGTTGTTGTTGTTTGTAAGCTGCCTTGGAAGGATCCTTATCATTAAAGATGGGATACTGTATAAATAATTGTATTACATTATGAACAACCTCCCCACAGCATATAAACAGCTGCAACTCCACAGTAATGTTACCTATAATTCTAGTGCACCAGCTTGGATAGAAATAGTAAGTACTCCTAACTACCTTTTCTAAACAGCAGCTCGATTCACAAAGGCTTTCTGCACAGAAATAATTAAACCTATGCCCTAGCCAGATACCAACACAGTTAAAAAGTAAAGTACCACCATTCACAATGCAAAAGCAGTAGTTATATTCAGCACAAAAAAATAAAAATCTGTATATGACACTTGGTATAACTCTCAAAATGGCCATGACAAATATCTTAGGTGGGAAAGCACGAGGAAATACAATTTACAAAAGGTCACAAGACATTTATTTGTGTCTTCTACTGGCTCAAGTCAGAAATGGAACTTCATTAGAAATTCCCTCTTAGCCTATAATGAACATGCATATATAGAACTTTTGTTCTAAACTGAACCATTGTTAAATATTTAAAAGGCACAATGCAAAACCACAATTTGGCAATTGGGGGTAACCTCAGGAGTCATGCACTCCCATCTTCCCCCATCACCTACTCCATCGGAATGAAAACCAAAGTGGCAAACAATGGCCAGCACCTTGAATCCAACCAATAACCAACCAGATTGTCAACTGCGAGCCTAGGCACAATGGAGCCATGGGTAAGGTGGGGCAGATATGACATTAGTTGCAACAAAACACAGGACAACAGTATTGGGATTTAAAGAGGTCACAATTTTACAGATATCAGAACTTTTTGGTGCCGGCATTGGTTTTGTATCCTAACATCAACTAGCCTGACTCCTGGCAGATGCTTAGCAGGGTTAACCAAGGCTGAAGGTTGCCCTATGGTGTACATCAAATTGGGCTAACCCCCCTGCCCAAGGATCCCATTAAAGGGATACTCTGATACTGTGGAGCAGGGTGAGGTCCGCCCACCCTTGCTCGATGAAAGCTAAGAATCCAACCCAATGCCTTATCTGCCATAATTTGTGACCGTTGCTATGAGGTAGGCGAAGCCCCCAGACAGGCCCAATTAGTCTGAATGCAAATGAGTCTGCCTGGCCCTGAATACAGTGACCGAAGGCTTCCTCAAGAGAGCAACCCCATGGGACATGCTTGCATACTATTGGGCAGCCCACAAACATCTAGAATAAGGGAAGAGTGAGCAGGGAATCCCAAGCTGAACTGAGGCTGGGACCATGGCGCAGCTGGCTTTTATAGCCAGGGAGCGGACCAGAGGGAAAACTTTTTTCCTTCTGGTCCACATCCAAGACATGCCTCACAATACACCTGCAACTGGTTGCAGCCACAGATGAGCTCCAGCATACAACACAGCCAGCAGAGGAGGAAAAGTTGAGAGAAAGGGGGGCATCCAGCCATAGCTGTTAAGGCCAGCAACTTCCACCTCCCACCATGTGGAAGTAAGTGGGATATTAAAAAAAGAATCAGATACATCTGGAGTTCAATAACTAAACCTAGTATCTTATTTTGACAGGCACATTGTAACAACCGTGATTATTTCATATGTGCAACATTTCGATAGTCCAATGTCTTCCTACTTCTATATTAGTCTGCCTCACAAATTTCCAGCACCACATTGCACGAGATAAACTTTATCTATGACTGGTGCATCCAATATTTATTTTTGTTTTGCTATATACATCAAACCAGAGCCAAAAAGTGTTGGATGCCCACACTTACTTTCACACATGGAAAAAAAAATAACAGTTTTCGTGGTAGCTGGGAGAAGACGTATCTTTAGAAGATGCTATTAAAAATATACCAGTTTCCCTACCTGTTTCTCACTCAAAGCTGTGATTTTGGCTTGGAGTTCATGAAGCTGCTTCTTCAGATCAGCATTCTGATTAGAAAGAGAGAGGGAAAAAAGTATCTGTGAGAAAGCTCTTTCAATTCTTAATAAAGAATAGTAGGAGGACTTTAAAACTCATAGGAATGCTATAAATAAAGCGCCTCTAGGTTGTAACCAATGGGATTGCTTAAACAGCACAACAGTGAAGCCTATTTGAAGTGCCTGGTGCTACAGTTTTATGGCTCTTTTCAATATTTAGCATCATTTGGGTGGCATTTTCATGTATTTCATGAAGACATGAAATGCCATTTAAGACTTAATTAACAAGGACATCAAGGAGTTCCCTACAATATGCTCCACATTTTCTTTCAGTGATGTGCTCCACTAAAACTGAAACTGAAATTATTTTTAAAGATACATCTAACATTAAACCACCACCCCATCTCCAAAGGCTATCTCACACTTAAAACCTTTTGCCCCAGAATGTGTCTATAGTATACATGAGGGGAAAGAAAATGAATGCACCTCCAATGTTACAATTTTGGTGAACTAAATAAACAAACCACTACCTTCCTCATGGTATGGTTTTTAAGAATCTTCTTGTGAATAAAACACTGTCAGAAATAATATTGAGACCGTATACTTAATATATAATCTGATGAATTTTTCTATTTCACTTTGTGAAAAATGCACCAAGAGAAATGTTTGTATTCTGACTTCAGGAATGAAGAGTGTATATAAACATGCTGAAGAGTGTAAAACATATTTACCTGTGGATCCTGCTTCATTTGGGCAACCAATTTCTAAAATAGAAGACAGTGGTATTAGTATTGCATGTGCTTTACTGAACGTTCTGCAAGCAAAACCTATACAGTTGTCCTTGACTAAAACTGGATTTTTCATAAAAGGTGTTGCTTATTTCTGCCACCCTTATTCACATGTTTAAGCATGCTGCTACTAGGGATAAAGCTGGGTAAGCTAAACTAAAACTACAATCTTAAACTAATATAAAAAGCAACACAGACAATCAGTTCGGTTGCAAAAAAAAGCTATCTATATAATCAAAAACTACAGAATTGCCTTCATGTGGTCTTGGTTGAGGGACAGAAGTCAAAGAAGAAACTTTGCTGCATCCCTTGCCCTGCTTCTTTGTGCTACTTTTCTATACTTAAATTTTAAGTCAGAAAGCAGGGGCTTGTTACTGGTGTTAGAAAAAGCACCTAGTATTTTGGTGTTTTACAAATAAATGAAAACAATAATTCTGTAAGAATTGGCACTTCAGGTTAAGTTTCCCGCCTCACACAAAAAAATATCCAAAGAACCTAATAAATTCCTCAGGTATTCTGCTTCTCTGGGTACTTTTTGATATTTTTAAAAAGTCAGTATAAAAACCAAGTGGCATAGGATGTTTGTCATATCTTGGAGAGCACATTAGAAATATTCCCTCTGACCACTTGATTCTTGGTCTTGATACGAAGCTTATTCAGTGATTTTAAAAGGCTTGCTTGAGAATTAAACTGTGTAATCCAGCTAAATTACAGGAGCTAATGGCTTGAATAGATAAATTAACTTCTCATAGCACTATAAATCTGCTAGGTTAATACATATAGAATATGTGTTTGATCTATCAAAATTAATTAAATTGGCACTAGTAAACAATTTTGCACTATACCTATGTGAGGATTTAGTGATCTTTCCCACAGTTCCTAACAAATACTTTTTGTACTTAGGAGCAGCACGACAACATCATTCTAAATAAAACGGCATACTGCTGGTGGGGGGGACGGGACTGATTTCCTATTTGGTTACTTCTCCCCAACACATGAGCACACACAGAGAGAAGTTTTTGGATGCAGAAATGCACTATCTATAATAGTCTCATGTCTCGCCTGACAGAACACACTTTCATGCAAAGAACACAGGTACCATTGAATTCAAAGGAGAGGCTTGTGCTTTAAAGCAGAAAGGTATTGACCATTACATTCCCACAACTATTTAATGCTGAAGTTATTCTAATTCTGGGGTGAGCAAAGTCTGTCAAAATTTGCGTTTGATGTATTTAAGAATACTTTCTTTTGTAGGTTAATAATTTGAATTTAGAGGGACACAAACTCTGAATTACCAAAATTGCAGGAATGGACAAAATAAACCTGAGATGCATTTTTCATCACCCCACAGTCACTTGCTAGAAGATTTGCAGCTTTCTTTCTTTCTGTTTTCGTTTCTATCCATCTTTCTTGTTTGAAAGTGACAAAGATGCTAAGGGATCAAAAATGGCAATGAGCATGTGAACTCTGTTTATTATTCTGTCAAGGGCTGACAGCGCTCTGATGAGTGTGTGGCCAAAGCAAGGGAGGAGGAGACTGACCTGGGAGAGGGTGTCAGCAATTATGCGGTTCAGTGCTACTCATGAGGCAGGAGCCAGAGCAGGGGGAAGAAGGAGGAGCACGGCTGTTAGTGATGAACAGGGGGCGACACAGGACCTGCCAGAGGTGGAGGAAGAGGCTGATCAGGCCTCACCATCCTCTATGCCATTGTCTCCTAGAAAGAGGAGGAACTTGAAGAGGGAAGAGACACAACGACTTCCATGCAGGAGATGTCTCAGGTTATGTGTGTGCAACCCGTCAGAGAAGGGTATATAAGCCAGCGGGGAGGTGGACTACATGGTCCCACTGTTGTTGCAACGCTCCACAGGGCCCAGACGTGTGGGCAACTGCCTAGAGGCTAGAAGCGCATGTGTACCTGGAGTACCGTGGAAGCTGCTGTAAATGCTTCTCTTGTCAATAAAGA
This sequence comes from Podarcis liolepis, assembly GCF_965112155.1. NCBI lineage: Eukaryota > Metazoa > Chordata > Lepidosauria > Squamata > Lacertidae > Podarcis > Podarcis liolepis. The sequence continues at coordinate 51,330,059 of NC_139554.1, read as the reverse complement.
CTTAAGTATCAGACGTATGCCTTCCTTAGCTGGGGTGGGTCCAGTACATAAACCTATACGTAAAGACTTAGACCCAATACTTACCTCCACATGAGTGGACGTGCTTCCAATATTCATTTACCGGGGGGGGGGGGAGTTTTCTCCCTATCCCACAGCCACTTGTGCCCACTGGAAAACTGCCCCAGGACAGTCAGGCTTTTCCAAATTGTGAGGGAATGAGTGCCTCACCCACAACCTGTACATGAGTGGTGCTTACGTTTGTGCAAGCAAAGTCATGGATTCAACCCAGCAAGAGTCGTATACATGTGAAAGACTGAGGCTTTCACTTGCTGTTTCACTATATCCAGTATCCAGAGCTATATGTACTGTCTTGGTTACTGAGCTGGAACTATGCATAAAAGACAATCACATAGTTAGTGCTATCAGCTTTGTAGTGCTGATCTCCAGTTGGAGATGATGACTGACACAATCAAGCTGACCTGACAAACCATATAATGGGTGGATAATTGTTTTCAGACGCATACATATGTTGCTCCCTGAAAATGGTCTGTTTTTTGCAAACTATATTTAGAATCAAAATATTTCAGTTCCAGCTATATCTGCATATATGAAAGCTTGCAGATCACTGACACAATAGTCTCATACAGCACATACAAACCAGATAATCCCATAGAGTTCAAATGCACCTAGTCCCAAATAAACGTGTATATGATTGCAACTATGTGAAAGATCCATCAACTACATCTCCCAAAAAAACCTTGTTCTTTCAGTGCTAATTCTACTACTTCAAATGCAAACTCAAACTCTTAAGAGATTATCCTGGGCAAGTTTGACATGGTTTGGTAATCTGAAGGCAAGAGCTGTTGGCCTTTATATTTACATGTCCTGCGTAAGGGCAAGCCATGCACAACTTGTGAAGAACTGTTCTCCATATTTTGTTTTGTCGTAAATGTCTCACTTTTGTAAATAATTCCACACAACCATTTTTCTCAGTCTGCATATGAGTCAGTGTTACCAGTGAGCTGGTCAACTACATGAGAGAAATATTTATTTATGTACAGACCTACAGCATCTACCTTAATGTTAGAAAATGGTGTCAGAATTGTCTACAAGAGCTTTGATTTAGTCTGAAAAGAACTCAGGTCTGAGAGGATAAAGTTGACTGTGCAGTTGAATTTACATTCAGAGATACCCACAATGTTGTTAGCAATGTCTATACAAACAATGCAATCAATGACAGGATCTGTCTAGCAAAGATTATTTGCTATAAAATATGCTCAATGAATATCCCAAGTCTGATGGATCTTTCACAATTACAAAAATCTATACAAATTTACTCGTGACTAGTTCCCACTGACCTTAGTGGGCCTCACCTGCTCCATTTGGGGTGTAGGACTGTGCACTTTCTGAGCAATTTGCAAGTTTCCATGTGCATAAATGTTCTCCACAGCGTAGGGAGGAGGAGAGGGGTAGAATGTCCCACCATGCAAGGAGAAATTCTTGCACAGGTGGAATGTTCATTTAACGCTAAGTTAGATTCCATTCAAATTATTTTTATACTGAGCTCTTGCATAAATTACATAAAAGTTCCACAAAAATTGAACTTACTAGCAAGTAACACAGAAATAGAGGCTGGTTTATTGCTTTGACATTAGAAACAGGCTGGAAATTGTCAAACTTGAGTTCTTAAAACAAGTACACTGTACAATAAGTAAACCATGCCTGCCATCTATTGTTTAGAGTTAACCATGTTGAAATCTAGAAGTAAACCACTTTGAAATATACCCAAAGTAAAATATAACTGATCCACTGGCTCATAACATATTTTCAACACGGTCATCAGCACTGAATGAACTGTTCACACTGGAAGACAGAAAATTCAGAGTATATCTTTGTTTGAGATTCTGTCCTGCCATGCTATGCAGCACATATGAGAAGCATATCATCTTTTTTAAAAAATCTGGAATGTAGCCTATAACATGTATAGGCTGTTGCCATGTTTCAACAAACCACAATTGTGAGGATGGCAGTTAAAGCCATTGTATATCAGGCAGGCACCTTCTCTTATTGCCTTTTCAGTGGCTCTTTCAACAATACTTTTAAATAGAGATATTTATCCCAGTTGGTAACTGTACTGGATCTGAATTGTTTTTATGTATGTGCTGCTTTTTGAGACTGTTTTTATATTTATAATTGATGCTGTTGTTTTTAATGTCTTACATATGCAATTGCTTTAACTGTTTTTATACATATACCGGTAATTGTTTTATATATGTTTTTATTATATTGCAAATTGCTTTGGGATAACTCAGGGAAAGCAAATCCTAACCACCACCACAACACAACAACACCACCACCACCTTGGAAATAATAAACCACCACCCTAAGCCTTGGCATTGCTTAGAGGATCCTCAACACTTGAATTGGTCTCTAATTTCACACCAGCTCAGGCAGGGAGATAGTAGACAGCAAGATGGTCAGTTCGTAGAATTCTCTCATCTGTCCTTACTGTTCCACACCTGCTACAAACACTTAAAATTGGGACTCAGCCAGAATTAGATCCTGGAGGGAACCTAGAACCCCTATAGACTATAGCAATCTTACCTAACCTATGCTGGGGGTTCACCGAAAACCCAATTGACACAGCTGAAAATGTTCCTCACAGCTCAACAGCCCAGGTCCTGATAATAAATGCAGGCCAGTTTGGTTCTAATGGCTCTTTTCTAAAGTTATAAGAATTGTCTTAAAGGTGTTTCTTCAGAGGAAAAGCTTGTTAACTTAGTAGGATTATGTCCTTAGAGCTCTGAAAATCCAAACACGAATAAGACAATTTTTAAAAAAATAAATAAAAAACACACTCTTTCATGCTCAAACATGCTGTACTTACTATTTTCCAAAGTTCTACACAAAACTTCCCGTGATATCATTTTAGCAACACCTACCTACCCACTAGAATGCCCTCTCAGTAATATTAGACAAGCACCATCTCTATTATCTTCTTGGTGACTATGGAAGATCTTCCTTCGCCCCCATAAGCCTTTTAAGTGAAGGTTTTATTTTGAATTTTATATACGTTTGTAAAGTTGATATTTGTAAGTGAAGTTTCTGTTGTTCAGGGTGTTGTTCATGGAAAACAATTCATAAACGAAATGAAGTCAATATAGTCCACATTTCTTTTTCTTTTTAATGTTGTATAAGGATTGGAGATGATAAATTTAGATTCAATAGCTGCAATTTATGAGCTGAAAGGGAGGAGAAAGATTGTAAGACCTGTTGCTGCTACTCCAAAGGGCCCGTTTGTTGTACGCTTGCTCTGTTTCTCAAACTTTGGGAAAACTTGGATTGTGAGTTCAGCTAATAGAGAAAACTATGAGTTAGAGAGACTAGAAAATATTGGGACAACAAATACAACTAAGCCCTTTAATCACTTTTTTATCTTTATGAATTGTAATTTTTAATTTCTTCTAGCTCTCTTATACCCTAAGCTTTTAATTATCCAAATTACTCCAACTATAAGCACCATGGGGACAGAAGTATTTGTGTCGTATCTGGGGAAAGCAGATGAAAACCACTTTGAGCTCACAATATATGGTGGGCTATGAAGTCAATAAATTAAAACAGATAAAATGTGCACTATAGCATGATACTTACAAGCATATCAGAACTTAAGAATCAAGCAACTATTAGTATTTGGTCTGAACTTCTGAAGTCGAACAACCCCTTTTACTATTTCAAGTAAGATACACACGGCAGAGAATGCAATTTACCTGGTGAACCTGAATTTCCACTTTCAGAGCCTCCTGTAGAGTCTGCAACTCCATTCTCTACCTTCTCCACTTTCTTGAGCTGTTGAGGTTACTAAATCCCCACCACCTTCAGACGCTTGCTTCAGAGTAAAGGAAATATTCTGTTCTTTACGCTGCAGCTGCAAAATATATGTTACTTTTATCAGGAAAGCGGGTGGGGACATCAACTTGTCATATATTGTGCAAGATTCTTGTCTTTTATCTCAAGGCTTTGTAATGGAGGGCACGTGCCCAACACAGTGGATCCCCTTGCAGCATATCTGTGTTAAAAAGCTCAAGAGCTAAGAACTACATGTTAATTCAGAAGCAAGTTTGACCAAGCAACTTATTTTCACAGTGATTTATTAAATTACACAAATGAGAACAGGCAATATATACATTCACAAGTAGCAATTAGGCAGATGTATATCAATATTAGTGTACTTCGTGCAAATAAAATGGCATTGAATGAGTAGATTAACAGGAACAGCTCTTCTTACATCTAATTTATAAGGCAGTTAGAACGACTTTCAAAATCAAAATGCTCAGCAGGTCATACAAATCAGTTAACTAAAAACAAAACAAAACTATACAGTTGACTTGAAACTTGAGTGGGGTTAGGTTCTGGGGATTGTACATGGAGCCAAAATTGCATATAGCCAGAACAACCCAGGAACCACCCCCACAAAACCTTTCTGGAGCCGTCACACTAAGCGGGCCTTACCACACACACAAACACTCCACAAGGCTTTGAAGGCTCTTGCACTGGCTCTGGGAAGCTCCCACAATATTTTGCAGGAACCTCACAAAGCCTGCGTGAGAACTTCCCAGGGCCCTGGAAGCATGTGTTCAATTTGTGTAACTACATGCTGGTTAAATGCACACAAGTTGCAAGTGGACTGTAATAATGAACATTGTACCTATCATGTTTTGATTTATTTGGTCAAGTTTGACATGAATGTGACAGAAAGTGCTTCAAGTCCCTTATCTAAAACACTAGAATAAGAAATGAACATTTTACACAATAAATATTCATTGCTTATTTTAGGGATTTCACTAAACAAAACGTTTATTCTGACTAGAAGGTCAACATAACCAAAGGGGGGGGGGGGAGAAAGAAAGTAGCTTACCAGTTTTGGAAAACAAGTGTTCTCTTCAGCTCTGTTTCGCCCCTACAAAAAAGAAACAAGGAGGAATCAGCAGATAGTACAGTTAACAAAAAATGCATTCAGACTGGCAAACAAATATTTTTAAAGAAATTATGGCAAGTCAGAAAAAAGAGAGAAGTTTAATATATCAAGGAAAAGCTCTATTACAGTCTGTGCTAAACCAGAAAGGAGTTCAAATTCCTTTGCCAAATGGACAAAAAAGATGTGAAGCAGAAACTATTCAACCTCCCTCATTCTTGTATGTTTATTAAAACTAAATTAAATCAGAATCAGAATCCTAAGAAGACCAAATGTCTACCAATTATCCTAGGCCACACAAAACCTGCCACAACCACACCCTTAAGATCCTACCTACCCTCTAAACGTTAGGATGACACTTGGCCTTGTGGCACACTTAAAGCGGTTTCCAAAAGGCAATTCCTCCCTTTGGGGAGATGCCACCCATGTTGGCCTGGCTAAAAGGCTTCCCAGCCAGCAGATGTCAGAATTGGGGGGTGTATTCAGTTACAATATGCCTGGGACATCTCTCCAGCCAAGCAAATGGCAGACAAAATGGCAGTGTAGAAACAAATGTAGAGCTTGGACCAGATGACAACAAAACAGCTTGCCTGCTCCATGGTTGTCCTGGCTGCTGTGCCTGTCTGCTCTGCCTGTTTGAAAAGCATCCAGGTAGGAAAACTAAATGGAACTTGGGTCCTGGCATTGCTAGGGACCATGTATAGGCATAGTACTGTATTTAAGACCTCCACCCCACAAGTACTACTCATAGTTTGAAATAGCCAACATCAAAGAAAGGGAGTTAAATTTCTATTGCTCCTACATTCAAAGTTAAGGACCTATCTCCATGAGAACATAAGATGCTAAATAAAGACCACAAACAGTTATTCTTAATGATATTTTGTGTGCTTATTGTTCATTGACTCTACTTGCCGGTTTGGACTTTTATTTCTCCATAACTCAGATTCTGAACAAAGCCAGTACCATTTAAAAACAAACAAATACAACAGGAAGAAAATACTGCAATCTTTGAGATTGGCTTCTTTTTTCAACTTGAGGCATTAACTAACGACTTCAGGGAAGGCAACATAGCCCATTCTATAGTGGCAATTTCTACCCAAGATCTAGAGAACAGTGAATTGGAACCAGCTAATCTAAAAATTTAAAAATCCACAATTTAAACCAAAAGACATGGGTGCATAGCATTCTCAACAAGACACCGCCACTTTGTTTCTTGACTATCTTATCACATAAGCATTATGTCATATAGGTATAGCTTATATGCTTCTCATTTTTTTCCACCCTACAAAAAAGTGAGAGACTTGAGGAAGCTCATGTACACAAGAGCAGGAAAGCAGCTGGACTGTGGAGCTCCACACTATCTCAAACTTGCTTATCTCCCCCTGCAGCAAATTCAGGATCTTCTACCACACAATTGCAGGTTTCTAGACCCCAATCAAGATGTTGATGTTGTCGTTTAAAGTTTGGGACTTCTCAGAGTTCCTCCACCATCTGCAGTATAGTGGGTTGATAGAGAATGGGTTTTGAAGTGGTAGCACCCCAGCTCTGGAAAGCTCCAAAGACAGATTTGCCAGATAGCTTCAGACTTAAAACTTTTTTCTTGTGCTGCTTTACAGATCTGCTTTCAGCTTTACTCTGTGCATGTTTTAATTTTTTGTACTTTATTTTATGCAAACTGCCCTGATAACTAGATTAAAGGGTCAGGTATGAATTTGAATGAATGCAGTCAGACTCTCGGGGCACAGTGCTGGCTCAGGCACCTGACAACCCCTCCCTGTCGTGGTTTATGTAGTCAGAGGGGATGCAGATACTGTAACTGCATGGAGTTTATGCAGAAAACATACGTATCACACATGGCAAACAATTTATGCACCTTACAGAAAGACAACAAACTAAATCATATAGCTCAGTCAGTAGAGCATGAGACTCTTAATCTCAGGGTTGTGGGTTCGAGCCTCACGTTGGGCAAAAGATTCCTGCATTGCAGGGGATTGAACTAGATGACCTTTGTGGTCCCTTCCAACTCTACAGTTCTATGATATACCTTTAGAAAGTGTTTCCCCGTGCATGGTGTGAGTTACTTATTACTATTAAATCCAACTTTGGCCCCCAATATTCATTCTGCAGTTCAAATTTAATACTTTTTAAACCAGGGGAGAACAGAATATTTTCTACCAAACTTTGTTGCACGTCTCAAAATACCTGTAACAGTTATGTTTAAGCACATGAAGTGACAAAAATGTATTTCAGGATAAGTAGTTCAGAGCTAAAATTATCTGAAGAGTGGAATTCTGAGGTATTCATTGACTATACACACACACACACACACACACACACACACACACACATGCTTGTTATTCCACTTATATATTTTTCTTTCTTCAATCACGTAAATCAAAGCAGCATACATGAGACTGCGAAAGATGCCAATAAAAATCAATGCCTTCTGCATCAGTTCTGTATGCAACCTCACCTATGTAGTTACTATACAAGCAAGACTCAAGAATCAAGATGACCCAAGTGCCACTAAGCAAGAAGCTCTCACATACTAGAAAGCAAACTTTGCATATCTCTATACTCAGAGAACATTCAAATGCTCATGTTGAAACATTTTAAAAATAAACAAACCAGGGCTTTTTTCTAGCTGGAACTCACTGGAACTCAGTTCTGGCACCTTTCAGGTGGGTGCCATTGCCATTATAAGAGAACAAGAGAGGGGTTCATGGTGAGTTCTGGTACCTCTTTTTCTAGAAACACAGCACTGAAAACAAACAATACAGAGATTAAAACTAATAGTTGTGAAATTATTGTATTGTTTAATAAAAGAAGTCCCAAAACATTCCAGAACTGGATATATTCTTCAGGAGGAAGGTATTATTTATTAAAATGTGTTTTTCTATTTCCCTCTTGTACATCCACAACCTCTCTGAGAAGCGCAATACCACCCAGCTGGGTGTTTTCTTCTAGTATCTCTACTTGTCTGAAGAAGCATTTTGACTATGGATCTGTTTAATGAAATTAATCAATTTAGCATGGATATAAGCTTTATAAGGAGTCTGACAAGATCTGCTTTTTATTTTAGCAGAACAAGTTTTTAAACTCCAAGGCAGCAGAGATCAGTTTTCAAACATCAGTAGCCTAGCCAGCACGGCTTAGTAACGGAAATATAGCAGCTACTTTAAAAGAGGAGAAAGCTTTAATTCAGAAAAACTTTGAGTCACATGTAATGTGCTTGTTCTGGGTCACAGTGAACAGGGTCAAATGGTATAGATTTTGTCAAGCTTGTGGCTATACTATTCTTGTGTGTTCAGAAGGTACGTATATTCAGTCTAGTGTCCAGCAAGGTTGCTGTCAGTCAGGAATTGGAAATGCATAGAGGTTTTTAGACAGCTAGCCCTGTTTGTAAATAAGGCTATGGCAAACTGGGCAAAAGAACAACAAAAAATGGTTTAGGCAGGGAGAGGAAGTGGGCTATCACCACCTTAAGAGTGGCCCCCTGAGTCCAGACAGATGAGTGAAAATCAGTCACCTAGCTTTTTCTCTCAAAAACAACAAAATGCCATGATATTAAAATGTTTCCATCTCCAAGGTACCTGGACTGCATTTTTTCCTTGTGCAGAAAAAGCTTTTCCCTTAATTACTACTGTCAGTTCCTGCTTAACAGAAACATTTCTCCTTTCATTTGTGTACAATCCAACACATTTAATGTAATTTTATTTAATAGCAACAAATTTTAAAATGCTGCTTTTGAGCATTTTAATTGAATTTCGATTTCTATGCAAGTGCAGCTTCAAAAAAATAAAAAACCACACTAAGTTAAAAGCTAATTATCTAGCAAACAAGCAATGCATTTTCAACAATGACAAAAATAGGAGTTTAAAAAAATATGAATTTTAAATTGACTCTCTGTAATAAAGCTTAAACCTATTATATTCCTCTAAAATAAAGAGACAGAATAAAATTAATTCTTTTCATCTCATCCATCTTGGGCTATGGGCAAAGAAGCTGGGATTATACTACAAGGGAGCAATCTCCTTTGTGGACACACGAAAGACTAGTTTTCATGGAGGTGGCAGGCTTCCGATTGGGCTTCAGACTACAGGTAAGTGCTTGCATGATCAAATGTTCTTCCATGGACACATACTTCTGCACATGAGAGGGGTGCACATTAGGGAAAAGGATAGGCTGAACCTCTCTCCTTTGACATGCAAGTCACATTTAGTTTGAAGTGGTAAAGTACAGGCAAAGACTTCTCACCTTAGAGAGAATTAGACCCTGTATTTCCTATAAACACACTTCTAGTTGCATCTATAACCTTAGCTCAGTGCAACAATGTTCTCTCCCTCTTCCCAAATATTATCAATAGTTCCTCCTGAGAAGTCTACCATAAGAGCAAGAATGAAGCACAGGAATCAGTCTAAAAAAGAAGTGCTAAGTAGTACTCAGAAGTGAATCATAAAAAGGGATTCTTTTTCTAAAAAGATCAGAAAATTGCTCCTACACCACAAATAATAACACAGCTGGAAAGTACAACTCGCATGTTAGGTTGTCCCTATACAGGATGGATCATTTTTATAACCAAATTAAAACGCCAAGAAAAAGGCTGGATTGAAAGTGATTGATAAAAGCAAGTTTCCAACTTTCTAATTCACGTAGTTATTGATTGGTTGCTGTAATAAATGAAATCTGTGTTTGCAACAAAAGTAAGCTTTTACAATACCAGGAGCATAGCCCCAGACCCCTGTTTATTCAACCTTCATAGCCTTTGAGCCACAGAATTTATTTCTGCTTAGGGAAGCAATTATGAAAGTAAGTATTTCTATTTGGCTCTGTACGCACGCGCGCACGCGCGCACACACACACACACAGAAAGTACTTCTTCGTGCAACACATAAAACAACTATAGAATTCACTCCCACAGCCCTGGTGGCCATGCTCTGCCTCCACAATCAGAGGCAGTATATAGTATGCTTCCAAATACCAGTTGCTAGAAACTGTGGAGGGGAGAGTGTTCTTGTGCTTGCAGATTTCCCACAGGTATCTAGTTAGCCACTGTGAGAACAGGATAATGGGCTAGATGGGCCATTGGCCTGATCCAGCAAGATCATCTTATGTTCTTATGACACTAAGCACACCCATTACATGTGAAGATGTGCTTAGAACTACACAGGAAGAAAAGCAGGTACTTCCTCTGCAGAAGAGCATTTCACAATGTCATAGAAAATAAATGTCCATGCAATTTAATCAACAGTCCAAAGGTTCATAGTCTGAACAATACTACAAAAGAGACCCACAATGGCATAATTATAATGCACAACCTAAGATTACTTTCTTGTCCTGATTTATTCTTTTACATAAAAAGCAGGGTTTACTAAAATGTCAGTGAGTTTTTAAGGTATTATGAATGCAGACAAAGTTGTTCAGATTAGATTTAGGTACTTTAAGCCAGGGAAAGGACACTTATTCTAACTGAAATTCAATATGAAATAATTCTGCTTAAAACAAAGATATTACTTCAAAAATCAGTTTTATTTCCATGCTGCTGTGAATAAAAACATGGAGAAATCTGCTCAATGGACAACTCAACAAACACAATAAGAAAGGAGGAGTGCAGAATTTTTTTTAAAAAAAACTTATCAATGTTTCTGAACTTTCCTTTGAACTCATAGCATACCTTTTCAGAGTGTCCATGTACACTTCAGAAAGGCAGCTTGTTTCCTTTCTACAGGAAGACTATCTGAGAGGAACTCTAGTATATCATTGCATGATATCACTGAGTGCAACTACCTGTGCAAAATGCACAGAAGTTGGTATTACTATTAATAATAATGATGATGATGATGATGATAATAACAATAATAATAACAAAACAACAACAACAACTATTATTAACTTACACCCCACCCATCCAATCGGATTCCTCCAGCCATTCTGGGTGGTCTCCCACATAATATTAAAACAGTGAGATATAAAACATTAAAAGCTTCCTGATGCAGGACCGTCTTCTGATGTCTTTGAAAAGTTGTGTAATTATTTAGCTATTTGACATCTGACGGGTGGGTGTTCCACAGGGCAGGTGCCACTATAGGGAAGGCCCTCTGCCTGGTTCCCTGTAACTTCACTTCTTGCAGTGAGGGAACTGCTAAAATGACCTCACAGCTGGATCTCAGTGCCCAGGCTGAGCACTGGGAGTGGAGACTCTCCTTCATGTATACAGGGCCAAGCCCATGTAGGGCTTTAAAGGACTGCACCAACACTCAGAAACATACTAGCAGCCAATGCAGCTCTTTCAAAACCAGTGTTAGATGGTCCCAGTGGCGGCTCCCAGTCACCAGTGTAGCAGCTGCATTCTGGATTACTTGTAGTTTCCGAGTCACCTTCAAAGTAGCCCTGTGCAGAGTGCATTTCAGTGGTGTAAGGAGTTAACCAGATCATGTACCACTCAGGCAAGACAGTGCACAGGGAGGTAGAGTCTCAGTTGGCATACCAGATGGAGCTGGTAGACAGTCACCCTGGACACAGAATTGATCTTCACTTCCATGGACAGCTGTAAGTCCAAAATGACCCCAAGGCTGCGCACCTGTTCCTTCAGGGACACAGTAACCCCATTCAGGACCAGGGAGTCCCCCACATCTGCCCACCACCTATCCCTCAGAAACAGTACTTCTGTCTTGTCAGGATTCAACCTCAATCCATTGACTGCCATCCACCCTACAAATGCCTTTAGACGCTCACAGAAGACATTCACCACCTTCATGGGTTCTGATTTAAACAAGAGGTACAGCTGGGTATCATCCGCATATTGGTGAACACCCAGCCCCAAAACTCCTGATGATCTGTCCCAGCAGTTTCATGTAGATTCCTGAAAACCACCTATTTACCTTTGTTCAAATGAAAGTGCCCTCTAGCACCCAAGGGAAGATGAAACTGATGGTTCTGGATATTGCTGGAGATTCTTCTACTACAGCTAGAATTTTTCGAGTTTTGCAGTTTCAGTTAGCTTGGCTTCATACTTATGATGGAAGAAACTAATACTGAAGGTTTCTGTACACAAAAGAGGGTTTTGAGCCAGAATTCACAAGTAGGATTTGAAAACAAATTCTGATCATGCAGCAAATCCAGTATGCATTTATTTACAGCTGGCAGGATAGTAAAGCAGGCATTTGATGGCTTCACTACACAGGAGTGATGCTACTTTTCAGACATTTCCATACTTTCCATCACACTCCAAGGAAAGTTTACATAATCTTACAGTCATACTGAACACAGTGGAACTTTCTTCTAAGAAACATGAACAAGATTGGGCTGAGCAGGAAAACAAAACCATGCAACTAAAAAGGGACAGGAAAGTCACCATGTCCATTCCACTCCGTTTGCTAGAACAGCAAAAATGCCCAGCCATCGTCCAGACAAGCGATAATCACAAATCCAATATACATTACAAAATAGTCACATGGCTATTCCATTTGCAAAAAGCAAAGTACTCCACATTTCTGTAATATGTTTCTATTTTGTTCTGAACGTGTTTTCCATCAGGAAATGCTCTTTGAAGTTCAGGCACTGTATTTGTTTACTCCTTCCCCAGAACATTCCTTGGATAAGAGACCAATATACTGTGATATCTGCAGCTGTGGTTATCAGAAGAGTCAGAAGACCTAATCTTCAAACTTGGTTTTCTGGAATACAGTCAATCCTTAAAAATATTCTTTTCAGAAACAAAAGGGAAACTGTCCCTTGTTATGAAGCCACACATGGTTATTGCAGTGCCTCTACTTGTCTTCTAAACAGTTCTGAAAATATTACAAGAGCCACTTGGAGAAAGGGCAGTAGGCATGTCAAAATAATGTTACAGAGGCATGAGGATGATTTTGAAGTCGGAGCAACGATAAAAACACGGGGATAGGGATCTTTGAGATCAGAATTGGAATCCATAAGTAAACTTAACTCCCAATAAGATACAGCCATATGGTAAGAATATGACTGAGGGCATAGTGGTTGACAAAGCTGAAGGATTAGTATCTACTAGACATCTGCTCTTGCTTCCTCCAGCATCCTGGATCAGACATAGGAGTAGAAGAGAAATAATCATCTCAATAGCACAAGACTACTTTACATACATTTTTACCTTCACAGGGATAAGCCAATGCACACACAAGAGTTTGTAGTAATAAGAAAATGAATAAACTGTATACATAAGACACATGTGTATATATTTTGCTCTATACCAATACTAGTTTCTGTGCAGCAAAAACATTACATGTAAAGGTGCAGCCATCAATACCCTCTAGAACATGGGTGTCAAACACAAGGCCCAGACCTCGTCATGTGGCCCGTGTAGCTGCCGCCGGCTGCCAGCCTTCACCTTTTATTCTCGCTTTTTTTTTTTTTTGACACAAGAAAGCCGCCTCTTCAGCGCATGCGCGGCAGCCTACAAGCCAGAGAATGTCTGCCCTCTAGCGGCGCCGGCCGTTCTACACAGGAAACCTCCACTTTACATGCATTCAGCAAACCTCCACTTGTTTTTATATTGAGCGCATGCCATCCTGTGATGTGACAGATCCAATGGCTGCCTGAACCCTTCTCTCCTGTACTGTAAGTCCTACAGATACAACCGGCCCTTTGACCAAACTGCTGATGCGGCCCCCGATGAATTTGAGTTAGACACCCCTGCTCTAGAAGATGGACTTGAAATCCTCAAGCTGTGTGATCGGAAAGGAAGACAGTGAAGATAGTGGCTGCCATACAAAGCTTAAGGACTTGGCTTTTCAGTACAACAACTGCACAGTTGCTACTTATTTCATGTGTACAGTTAAGACATCATCTCTCAAGCTTCTGTTGTGGGAATAATGCACAGTAATACTGTCTAGAAACAGAAGCCACTGAAGCATGATGGGATGGGGAAAACTTCACTACAATGCAATAAATTGATGTTTTAAAAACAAAATTGTGTTTTATCAAAATAAAACACAATTAACACAGTAAGCTGATGTTTACTGTGTGCTGCTTTAGGCACAGACTACTGTGGAAAAGTGGAAAATAAATTGAACTATTAGGACAGGGGTTGCTGTTTTTAGCAGTAATCATGTGTTTCCTTTAATATCTAGTTCGTCTAATCATGGAGAAAGTGTTCAACCAATGCACAAAACTACTCTAATAATAGTTCAGCATCAGAATTTAATAAGAATGGATATTGCATGCTTTATCCACAAGAGAGGAAGACTAGCTACATGCAAATTAACCTATTTTTCCGTGTATAACATGTCCCCGTGTATAAGACGCCCCCTATTTTGGGGGACTCCAAACTAAGAAAATGGGGGGAGATTGCCCAGAGTTGTTGAGCTTTTTAAAGGGGGGAATGCTGACAATCACTCACCCACCTGACCTACACTGCCACGCACACGCGTCACAAAAGCCACCTATCATCTGTCCCCTCGCCAGCAGAAGCCGACAATCGCCTGCCCAATTGCTGCAGCAACAGCAAATCAACACCAGCTCTTGCCACAGCCAACAACAACACGGCCAATAGCCGCTAACAATCTCTGGCTCGCGGCAGCAACCAATCCCACGTTCCCCCTATGCACTATCTGTGTATAAGACAACTCCCAATTTCTAACATAATTTTTCAATAAAAAACCTCATCTTATACATGGAAGAGTACAGTATACCGCTGTTGTAGATACCACATTGTCCAAGCAAAAGTAAAACTCTGAACATGGCCACAGATGATTTACCTCTGATTCAATGGGGCCATTGGAAAGGACCCAAGAGTCAACGAAGTGTGCATTATCTATCCATCTATCTACCAACAAGTGGTACGCATCAATACCTAGAAACTAAGAACAAGTATTAAACAGTTTAAAAGCGAAAACAAAAGCAAATTAAGAATAGAGAGTTCCCAATTGTGTCAACTCCAAGGGGATACACTTATTTTTTATTTTATTTTTTAAAATGATTCCAAAGTTCCATATAGGAGCATGGATATCCCAGGAATGGAACTGATCACAAACATCTGAATAATAGCATAGCTTATGGGAGGCCCATAGAGTTGGCATTCTTTCTTTATTAAACAAGTTGAGAGGAAACAGGCTATGCCTGCCGTGATGTTTTTCAATATATCCCTGCACTGGGAATCTCAAGGCAGTCCCTGAGTGAGGAGGGCAATTTAGATAGGTAGCCACAAAGGAATCACATCAGAGCTTGTGCCTTCTTTGGGGCAGAAAACATCAAGAGTGCTACCACTGCACTTTGAGATTCCATTCTTCTTGCCAAGAATATATAAATCTCAACAAAGCACCTGCCAGAAACATCAAACCAATTCAGGCTGTTGGGGGGGGATCCTAAATGCAAATATTAACAGGGAGAGGTGATACAGGAACATATAAATGAAAAGCAGAGTGGGAACCCTTTTGCTTCTTCAATTGTGGTGTTAGATAAAAGGTTAAACAAAAATTAATAAATTGTATGAAGGACAAGAAAAAGTCTCAAAATGAAAGCAAAACAAACCCAGAGGCTCAAATAGGAACAGCACAATGCTTCCTTCCTGCTACACCCACTATATTATACATCTGTATTAAAGTATGCATTGTTGAACAAAGTGGTAAGCAACTTTGGGAAGTAGGAGCAAGCCAAATGAAATTTCTACATTCAGAAAACCCTTTGGTGTAAGGCTGACAAAGCAGAAAGCAGCAAAAACACTTCAACAGAAGCATTTTTCATGTATGTAATTGATGACTGAAAGTTTTGCCTATTTTTTTAAAAAGCCATTTAAGAAGGAAGCCAATAATTGAGGATGTCAGCAGAAACAAATACTTAAGACAATTATATACATGTGAAAACAAGTGACTGTAATGGAGATTTTCATAATCTTAACTTTCAGCTATGCATGGAGGTTTTTGAAAGCTCTTCTTAATTTCCATTAACGTTTTAGTCCTATACATACAAAATAAAAGTTTAGAAAAATAAAGAACAGGAATATAAGTGGTGAGGGAAACTCAATGTATGTTTTCCTAATCACCATGAAGTATTTGTTTACTGCTAATGCTGGTCTTTTACAAGCAGTTACAAGAGACTTCCATTAAACTTTGTTCAAAATCCCATGAGCCTTTATTTCCCACCCCCCCAAAGTCTCCTCATCAGAGCAGCAGGGGGTCCCATTAGACACCCTATTTTACTTTCACCTTATAAATAACATTAGCTGTACACCATTTCCATGGAAACCAAATACAATGAAACACATTTAAATGAATACCTGTTAAATGGATGAATTTCTATCTAAAAGTATTTTCTGTTACAAATAAAATTGACAGGATAATGAGACATTCTTAAATTAATAACATGACTACCCTGGTCCCAAATTACTAAACATTCCTTTTTATACATTACAAACTAGTAGTAAAAGTGGGCTAGATCTTGCAAGTTCTCTCTGTAGAGGACAGCAGTCTCAAGTGAGAACAATAATGCAAAGATCTGAGAAAACTTACAATTTTCATTACCGTATATGGATGGTGCTAGTTACACTTTTAAAACAGGTTTCAGCTTCTACACATGAATCAAATAATGTCACTGTTTAATAAGATCTTCAGTGATGTCATACATAGACAAAACTAATATTCAGATCACTAGTAGCTTCTTTGTTCAAACATTTTAGGTTTAGTTGCATTGTTTGTTTTGTTTGTTTAGTCGTTTAGTCATGTCCGACTCTTCGTGACCCCATGGACCAGAGCACGCCAGGCACGCCTGTCTTCCACTGCCTCCTGCAGCTTGGTCAAACTCATGCTGCATTACTCCATGCAAAATACATATTTGCTAGATACTGTAATCAGAGTGCACTAATCTGCCAAAACACAGACATACATATACTCAGCAGTTAGGGCTTTTATGCTGTATTTCTTGTGT
Organism: Podarcis liolepis; assembly: GCF_965112155.1. Taxonomy (NCBI): domain Eukaryota; kingdom Metazoa; phylum Chordata; class Lepidosauria; order Squamata; family Lacertidae; genus Podarcis; species Podarcis liolepis. The sequence continues at coordinate 51,313,192 of NC_139554.1, read as the reverse complement.
TGCTTTATTTTTGTGGTCTTATGGAAACCAAATACACTGAGTGTTGCTTTAATACTATCGCTGATTACCTGTAATTGTGTTTTTCTGGTTTTAAATTTATTGTGCATCATATATCATTGGCATATAACTGTTGGAAGCCACATTGGGATGGTTTGACCCCAAAAGGTGGCATACATAATAAACCAAATAATATCTAGTGCTTGTTTCATTATACCTAGGAAAAGCTCCGGAGCTGCACAAATGAATCAGGCAATCCCAAGTTTATTTGAATGCAGGATTTCCTGGTTCATTTGCTCATTTCCACACAGTGATAGGGGATAGGGCAGGAAGTGTACAAGCCTATGGCCCACTTCCAGTTTCTCTCCAAGTACAATTATTGGGATGAAGGAACATCTGATTAGGCCCCTTTCTACTTGTCTACTATAGGTTTAACCTGAATTCCAGGTTTCGGTTTTCAGTGGAGTAGCCTTATCCCTTTATGTATTCTGTGATACTCCTTTACTAAAACTCTGCTTTTCTTTACTATACAGGCCACCTTTATGGTTCTTTGTCCTCATAGAATGTCAGTGGTGCCCACCTGAGAGGTTCCAGAGCTGAAAAAAGCCCTGCATCTTTCATCAATCTAATTTAGCGCACCAACCATATAGCCTCTTGAATAAATATCATTTTGCCACAGTGATCTGCAGTGTTATGGTTAGATTCCTAAAATGTGATGTACAGTGGTACCTGGGTTCTCAAGTGCCTTGGTACTCAAACAACTTGGAACCCAAACACTGCAAACCCGGAAGCAAGTGTTCCGGTTTGCGAACTTTGTTCGGCAGCCGAACGTGCTCCGTTTTGAGTGTTACGCTTCCGATTTGAGTGCCACATTTCCATTTTGAGTGTTATGCTGAGGTCTGTCTGTTTTTTGCTATTTATTTTGCGTTTTTGTTTTGTGGCTCTTTTTTGTGACTGTGTGGAACCCAGTTTAGCTATTGATTGATTGATTGTGTGACTACAGTACATTGTTTATTGCTTACATTTTATGGATCAATGGTCTCGTTAGATAGTAAAATTAATGTTAAATTGCTGTTTTAGGGGTTGTTTTTAAAAGTTTGGAACAGATTAATCCATTTTGCATTACTTTCTATGGGAAAGTGTGCCTTGGTTTTGGAACAGACTTCCGGAATGGATTAAGTTTGAGAACCAAGGTACCACTGTACGTGGATGTATCTTAAATGCTAACCAAGTCAAAAATTGATAGTAAAGTTACTAACCCAACACTGAAAAATCTACACTGATTGTAGATCAGTAGAGCTTGAAATACTGGCTTTGACCTGAACAATCTGGGACCATGTATCTGAAGTACCTTCTCTTCCCACATGATCCTGCCTATTCACTATGATAATCAATAATAATAATAATAATAATAATAATAATAAGAGTTTGGATTTGATATCCCGATTTATCACTACCCGAAGGAGTCTCAAAGCGGCTAACATTCTCCCCACTCTGTGAGGTGAGTGGGGCTGAGAGACTTCAAAGAAGTGTGACTGGCCCAAGGTCACCCAGCAGCTGCATGTGGAGGAGCGGGGACGTGAACCCGGTTCACCAGATTATGAGTCTACCACTCTTAACCACTACACCACACTGGCCCTGCAGAGTGCTTCTGTGTTCAGAGGTGAATGGTACCATTTCAGTTGTGGTATTCCACCTCTGGAATGCTACCTCAGAAAAATCAGATAAGCAACAAGCAAAAACTTCTCTGTTTTTGTTTTTTAATGGGCGCTGTATCTGAGCTATTGCTGTCATTCTATCTGATTAAAATATTTTTATATTAGCTTTCATAAAACTTCATGGCACTGTACAGAACAATAAAACCATATATACAAAATACCCAATCCAAAGCAAATTAAACCAATTAGAGACAACCGGAGGAGGGGGGAAGAGACTAAACTTTAGTAGTATTTGGCTGTATGGTAGAATATTTGTTTTGTTTTATTATTAAATATATATTTAATATATATTTTTTAAAAAAACTATTTGTAAGTCATATTGGGTATTACAATTTGAAAGAGAGAGGGTAAACCGACATACAATCCCCTGCTATTATTTGGGTTTGTCATTGGCATACTACTCATAGTTTATAGAGAGCAGCAAACTTGGGTTCGCATATCAGGACAAACCAGATTCTGAATTATTTGGGCTTGTTTCCTCCCCGCAGCCAGCAGGGGAACAACAAACAACATGTGTACATTAAGCTATAATTTAAAACTATGGTTAAATGTTACATATGAATTAGTTCAAAACCACAAAATTTTGTTAAAGCAGCTCTCTATCAAGTTTTTTAATATACATATCACTTATAAACACATATACTGATGCACAAAATGTAGGTTAAACAGTGGTGTCTTTTTCAATTTAACATTTGCTTTTGCAATATTGTGAATTCTGATATTTTTCTTGGTCTAGTTCTTAAGTAAAAAAGAAGAAACAGTATTTGAAACAGGAAAAGAAAACATTTGGGCTACTTAGAATCATGAAATTTAAATAACTGTTCAAGATTCAAGTAAGAATCGCTTAGAAATTCTTAGCACTAGAAGTTAAAAAAGTACAATGCAGCCTCCTGCATACATTCTGCTCACACTCCAAATGCAACAAACCTGCTGAGCTACTAGAGGTCTCCCCATGTTATCACTAGGTGTGAACAAGTCAGAACAGCTCTCTCCATTTACACTGTTGAAGATAATGAGAATGAGTTCCTAGTCTGGAGTTCTGACTAACATTTGGGCTGCCAGACATGGCAAAATTAGTTTCCCCCCCTCTTGCATTCAGTGAAGATTCAACTGGTTTTATATTTCCTTCTCCCTGTGTGTTCATTTCTATGCTGTACAGATGCTCTCCAACAGCTATGTTGTCACCCATACTCGACTCACTCACTTATTAAATCAAACTTTTGTAACTCCCCTCTTTGCAACCAAAAACAGACTTTTAAGTTTTTAGGTTCCGGCATCTGCTATAACAAGCTTTCTCACCACCCCTAGCCTATAATGCTAAACTATGCATTCCACATTTTCTGCACGAGAACAAAATCATTCATCAGCCTACACAGAATTACCAAAAGAAGTCAGGGTGCATTAACAGCAACACATTAAATTATTGACACAACATTTTAGGTTTATTTCAGTTCTTAGCCCCACACCCTGAAAAACCTTACGGCTGTTCTACAAGTTTAAGGTGCAGCCTAAAAAGAAATAAAAATTTAAGGAGTCTTCATGTTGGCATCTTAAAATAAAGTTATTCTGGCACTCTGTTCACAATTATTCATCTTTTTGCTATCATACTTGAAGAATTAATGTCTAGAGACATCTTTAAAGAGTAGAATCCTGCTTGGAAACAACATGAATTAGGGATCTGATTTTAATGGGATTACTGCAATTCCGGAAGCAGTTATAGGGTGGTATTCAATGCTAGTTCTATTCAGAACAGACCTGATGAAACAAACATGACTAACGTAGTTTTAGTAATTTCACTGGGTCTAACTCCAAGTAGGATACAACCCACAGTTGTTACATCAGAGGGAATTAATGGCTAATGCAGCCTTCCCCAACCTCCAGATGTTTTCAGCTACAACTTCCAACAGCCCAGTGCCTTTTAAAATTTCAGTTGGTAAGAGAGCTATGGCCATTATTGAAATGAGAAAGTTGGACCACACTTCTCCATGCATTGACAATCGCACAGTTGGATTACTGCAATGCACTCTATGTACGGCTACCCTTGGGGTTGGTCTGGAGACTGAAGCTGATGCAGAACACAGTGACTAGGTTGCATGTGGAGGTAAACTACCATTAACATATAACACTCTGCTTGTGAGATTTGCACAGGCTGCTAATCTGCTCCCAGGCCAATCAAGGTGATGGTACTAGCATATACTGTACAGTCAGGACAAGGTTACTTGAGAAACTACTTAAGAGTTTCTCATGCAAGTTCCAAAGATCTCAAAAGCCCACTCTGCAGTAACTCAGGGAATGGCTTTCAGTTTGGCTGCCCCTTTTCTGTGGAATTATCTTTAGTGTGTATCACCTTGAGATGGTTGTTCAGAAGGCAATTAATAAATCAATAATAATAATAATGATAATATTCCTAACACAGCTGAAGCTATTTTATACAGTCATGCATGCAGCCATCTAAACCATCACTTAATTGGCGCCTTAAGTTTCACAAGCTAATACAGACGATGAAAGCACTGTGCAAAGTAAAAACTAAGAGGCTATATAACCTTTGGGTGTCACCCTGACAAGAAAGTAAATACAGTGGTACCTCTGGTTTCGAACTTAATTAGTTCCAGAGGTCCTTTCTTAACCTGGAACCGTTCTTAACCTGAGATACCACTTTAGCTAATGGGGTCTCCTGCTGCCACCGCCGTGCGATTGCTGTTCTCATCCTGGGGCAAAGTTGTTAACCTGAAGCACTACTTCTGGGTTAGCGGAGTCTGTAACCCAAAGTGTTTGTAACCCGAGGTGTTTGTAACCCAAGGTACCACTGTGCAAGGTGTTTGTAATCCAAGGTACCACTGTACAGAGATGCAATCTGTTTCCCCAGCCATCTAGTCATCTACTTTTCTCCCTTACATCACCCTATCTATTACCACTAAAACAAAAGTGGCCCGTTACTACTTTAAGAGGTGACTTGCAACAAAAATGAAAGTTTGGCTTTGCGTTTAACTGGCAGGCTCAGCAACTTCCCATTCCTGAAAGAAGAAAGCATGGTCCTTGGGCTTCTTAAGTCTGGGAGACAGTAAAATGGGAATTTTATTAATTTTATGAGTTTTATGGGAAATAAGCAATGAGTTTTAATAGAAAAGGCTAAGAAAACTTTGCAGTCCATAACACTGATCTTTAACTGGTGGGCCAGGACCCACAACCCGGTCATGGGCAGATGGGTCACAATAGCAGCAGTACTGCCATATAAATATATGGTAACAAGTTAGGAAAAGTGTCCCCAAATGTATGTTTGGGTTAGAAGTGGGTCCTAAGTCTGAAAACGTAGAAGACCACAGGTCTACATGCCGGGCAAAAGAAGAAGAATCACTCCTAAAAGTGTCAGCCACCAGACGCCAAAGGGACATGAAGTCTCATAGAAAATGCAACCTCCCCCCCCCCCCAAATTCATGGCACTTTTCATATTCTCAGTGGCAGGAAGGTTTATATGAACAATCTAAACATCTGCCACACAATGGTTCTGATATAATACAAGTCCTCAAATCAGAGATGGAAAAAATAATTTCAAATGTCTAAGTACTACTACTAATTTTGAGGGATTCAGAATAACTTTTTTTAAAAATGACACTCCTATATGGATATAAGCCCAATATTATTGTTTTTCTTTCTTTTTACTCAGCAGTACCGAGTTCCAGCATCTCAATTTTTTTTGCTTCCCATGGCACCCATAGCACTTTTATCAATATATTTATTTTATATTCCGCCTTTTCCCCAGAACTGGGACTCAAGATGGCTCACAAAAATTAAAACAACATGGGTTAAACACAGATAGCTAAAAACATGTAGAAGATAATAGTTAAAAATAATTAAACTATAACAGAATTAAAATTATGTAAAATAAGTATACTAAACAGCACAGTGCTGAATGGCACAAAATTATTAAAAGTTATTTCCTTAAAAGCTGGAATACATGAGTACTGGAACCTCATTAAAAACAAAACAAATAAACCACCGCATAAACCCAGTGTTTGAATTCCTCCAGAGAGGAGTCAGAAAAGGCAATTCCTTGCACTGCAGCTAGGACCAGATCCCCCCTCCCCCGACTGATAAGAAGTCATATTGCATGAGCGGAGACCTTGTGGATCCCCCTATGTTGTGGACCTACAACTCCAATCAACCAGACCACTGGGCAAAATATCTGTAGCTTATGGGAGTCAGAGTTCAGCTACAGGTTCCGCAACTCTGAGGCTACATTATAAGCAATGATACATTCTCTTACCAAATGTTATGACGACCCTATGCAGATATAATTTCACGTAGCACAATATTTCAGCAATTGTAGTACAGTACATTTTAAACCCAGATTCTGTTCATCTGTAATTCCCTCTAAGAAGCAAAGCCATAAAAGGGATATCCTGGAAACCATGCAACATATTCCCAAAGTTGTAGTTCTCATACTTCCACAAGACATTTCACAATATTGCAAAAATGATTTTTAAAAACCATGTACATGCAAGCCTCTTCACAGTATTAAGGTCATAATTACAATTTTATGCTAGCAACAATGTTCTGTATACATGCCTGGCAACTGTATATTTTTTGATGCACCAAGTAAGATTTACCTCCTTTACACTACCACACATAGTGTTCATATTCTGCAGGCTAATATTTTTACAGAGCAGTTTATTTTATTCAGTTATGTCCCTTTGGCTTTTTGCTCTAAGAAGCCATTTCAAATACCTTTAAAAAGTCAATAAAATACTGCATGAGGCATAAGAAGCACTGAACACTACCACTCCTCTATGTATTTCTCTTTGCCATTCTGAAGTTTCTAGCTAAACTGTACATAAGGACAGTTATGCATTGTAAGGAAGTTGCAAAATCCAGTGATCATGGTTTCCACTACAGTTTTCAGCAAACAGAAACAAAGCAGTTAATTCCATACTCTGTATATAAGGACTGCGAGTTAAGCAATATTCCACATCCATGAATACAGAATATACACACATAGGGTTATTACGCAATCTTGATTCATATTTTTATTATAAACCTTTATAAAGCACTTTGATGACAGGCTGAACACACTACACCTGTCTATGTACGAATCTCTCTACCTAGCCCCAATAAGATAGCCTTGCCATCTCAGAAATTCTCTTCTCTTACATACAAAGCATCCCAGGATAGTATTTCCCCCACAGTGAGCTTGTCTGTCAGGGATCAGAAGGAAACATTTTTGATTCACACTTCCTCATCCCACCTAACTGGGCTGTTGGCAAGTGTAAATCACAGGCTTCCAGCTTATGTGTTGTTTACCTGGAGCTCCCCGTAGCAAATTCCCCTCCACCTGTCAATCCTACCCACCTACTTTGACTCTAGGGAGATAAAATTCAGCTGCTTTCCTCCAAAAGGTCATCTAGCATCTAATATAGGAGAGACTCTTGCACTTTGCAAGCAAATTGGTCAATTTTCTTTTAGTTTGACTAGGTTCCAAATCTAGAAATGTGTTGTTTCTTTTTAGGCTGCTACTTATTCCCCCTCCTTCCAACTATAAACATTAAATAAGCCATTTTTATTAGGGACCTGGATTTGACTGGATATTTTGCATAACCCAAAGATCTCTCTACCTTGCATGTCTGAACTTGTGTCTAGGCTACGTGCTCAAAAAGAGGAGGTGAAAGCGAACAATAGATTGGGCTCTGCCTGGAAGTAACCAGAAGAGTTTGCTTCTCCAACTCAAGGTAATTAATCCACAAATCTGGGGAGCCCCACTTGCCCCAATCTTAGGTAGAACAGAGAAAGAAAGTGATCTCAGCTACACATAAGGAAGTCAAGGGGTGTTTTCCAGCCTTATTCAGTATCATAGACAGGATTGGTAGAGAAACCTGTCCAGAAACGATCACCCCTAAAAAGCTCAAACAATAAAACTATTAAATAATTTACATGAAAAATGCTGATTTTAGAAAAAGTGTTAGTTTATTGTAACTACTGTTGATGGTTACATGCACACATTTTCAAGTTTGATGCCAGACTGATAAAGCATAGTTTACAATTATCTGGCAAACCAGACTTTGAAACCATGTGGTTTGGCATGGTATCTAAACTGACAAATTACGCAGTCATCAATCTTTAGGTTGCTGTACCACAAATGCAGATATGAACTTGCAGAACTAAGAGAACAGAAAATGAAAGTGGACAAGCAGATCCAAACCATGGTTTGTTGCATGCTGGAAGCTCAGTCAGAGGTAAGGTTATTCATTTTATTTTGTTTCATAAAAATTTATATACCATTCACTTGATGTTTAAAAACACACACACCTCAAAGTGATTAAAATCTCAAAGCAGTTAAAACCTAAACCATGGTTAGGTATGATGTCTGAAAGAGTCACTATCTGAGTAATTTATCTGCTAACAATGAACACTTTATAGACAAATTGATATGAACTACCTTTCACATGAATGGGGATGGTTACTAAGCAGCCTACGCACTCCAAGGAACTTTAGGGCAAAAAATCTTGCTGTTGCTATCATAGTCTCTTAATAAAGTTAACATACAGATGCCAAGGCAATATCATCCCCCTGCCCACTTTTTTTTTAAAAAAAAACCTGTTCCTCCATTTACCTATAGCATATGAAATCTGTGAATGAACATAACACCTCACTTTCTTCAAAGCAAAGTGAAGAGTTTTCAATGACACTGACATGTACAAAAAAAGTTTTATTTTAAATCTGCTACAGTAGAAAATCTAACCTGAAGAACTTTGACAGTAGTAGTGGTCATAGCAGAACCAACTCAAACTTAACCCATTCATGAAATACAGTATTATTTCTAGCTATTTAGTAAGATATCAGGACACCAACCTTAATGCCTAGACAAAACTAAAAGCATTCTCTGCCAAGATGCCAAATACCAGCACAGGTTTCCTTGGTGAAGCAACTCAATGTTGTACAGACCAAATTATGAGAATGCATACCATTTTTCCACTTGTGAACAATCTTATTTATTTATTAAAAAACAGCTAAAAGAAAAAAATGTTCCATCAGTACTGAAAGAATGCACTCCTATATGAAGCATACTAGATCTTACATTCAACAAAAGCTTACTTTTAAAGGGGAAGTAATGGAAGATATGAAATCAGTTAATAATAAAGAAAGCTGTCAAAAACTGTTAATCTGTGGTAACAATGAATTGTATCCAGACAATCCATCATATCCCAGACAATCCATCATGTTCCCTTCACTAGATGTCCACATACACACATTACTCCCCAAGCAGGCAGATGAAAATATGTTCACCCATATTTTTACAAACAAACAGCAGAACACTGTCTCTCTGCTAGGGGGAGACCATGAGCCATTGCTCACTCACTATGGAGCACACAAGTTCATTCCAAGTCTCAGGTGGAAAAAAAAGATTTGCTCGCTTGAGTGTTGCACAGTGCTAGTCTCTTCCATCAGTCAAACTAAGTAGGAATGCAAGAAAATTTAATGGGCAAACCATAAGAGGCAAGTGTGTGCTTAAGTGAGTGGTACTACAGACTAAGTTGGAACCAAGTATGCAAGTCTTGGGCCTGATCCACAAATATAAATCTGCAAATGTCCTAAACCATGTCTTTAAGAGGAGGGGAGGGGAGGGGAGGGAAATGAGTTGACAATTCAGTGGGTGGAGGGGGGAGAATATTTACCTGCATGCCTCTTACAAGCAGAGTAGTTTATGGCTCAGATGATTTCACAATAAAGGGAGGCAATGGCAAGCTTTGGAAGGTAGTTGCAGCATTCAGCTCCCAGTTGGCCTACTGGCTAATCTAGTTGCAAAGCATGAATGTATTGCCAAAAGATGAAAAACGGACAGAAGGAAATCTTTCTCCCCAATCCCATCCTGTTCACAGATATTTAAAATGCCAAACAGCAAAGTGTAATTCTCCATATGCCTGTGGTAGGCTTTCCAGAAAAAGTAACTGTGTACCCAACTCCTCCATTATGAGGGGGGTGGGGAGAACACAGCAACTATATCACAAATTTGGACAGTCTCTTTTCACAAGTAGGAAATCGTTCCGATATGTAGGACAATGTCAACCATTCCATGGCAGAAATTCAGATTGCTGTCTGCTAGCTTCTGGGCAAAGCAAAGAGCAGAATGGTGGCGTAACCAAAATCACACCATCCTTTACTCCAAAAGGGGAGAGCCACTTGTTGGCCAACAACACTCACAAAAACTAACATTAGTAGCCCATTACATACTCAGATCCCAGGCTACAAGGCATTGCAGAGGGTTGGATTAGATGACCCTTGTGGTCCCTTCCAACTCTACAGTTCTATGATTCTTTGATATGGTTGCCCAACCCTGATCCAACTTGTGTGGCTATATATCTCATGTCCATGTAAAAGCTTGGGGGGGGGGGGGAGATGCAGAAGCTTGTTGGTAGAACGTATGTTTTGCCTGTAGATGAGTTCAATCCCTGCCATCTTCAGGTGCAGCTAGAAAAGACTTCTGTTGTACCCTGGTCAGTCAATGCCAGTTGGTGTAGACCAGGAATGAGGAATCTGTGGCCCTCCAAATATTGCTCAACTACAGCTCCGATCATCCCACATTATTGGTCATGCTGGTTAGGGCTGATAAGACTCAGAGCCCAAACAACATCTTAAAGGCCACAGGTTCACCCACCTCTGGTACAGATAAAACCAGGCAAAGGAGCAGCCTTACCTGGTATAAGACAATAATATCCTATGCTCCTAGATACACTTGCAGGGGAAGTGCCACTCTGGGCAGCGTACAACATATAAAACACAACAAAACATCAAACATTAAAAAACAAGGTATTATTTATTTATTTATACCCCGCTCATCAGGCTGGGTTTCCACAGCCACTGGCGGAAGAACGGGGAGTGGGGGGAGAGCACCGCCCTGGCACCATCAGGGGGGTACCATTGTGGCTGCCCCCCAGACATGTGCCACAAACCCCCACCGCACCAGGTGCCACTCCCCCGGGGGGCACGCCAGCCATGCCCCGCCTGCTCTCTGCCCCCAGTGCCAGAGCATGCAGCTTCGCCACTGTCCCCAGCTAATCTGGGCGGCTTCCAACAAAAGATTAAAATACAACAATTAATCAAATATTAAAAACTTCCCTAAACAGGGCTGCCTTCAGATGTCTTCTAAAAGTCAGATAGTTATTTATTTCTTTGACATCTGATGGGAGGGCGTTCCACAGGGTGGGCGCCACTACCGAGAAGATATCCTATACAAACCAGTAAACTGATAAAACCAATGAGAATTGTGATAGCAATAATAACAGTTTACAATTATAACCAAATTAAAGTAACTGCCAACCCCAACTAAACATTTAACCAACACCAACCCGACAAAAATGAAACAGAGCAACCAAAATTAAAACAGCTTAAAACATTTTAGAACATTTTACCCAGTTGCCCCAACCCAAGAATTGTTCCAGCAATGGCCTCCCAGGAGCCTCTTTTAGCTGTTCAGGGTGAGTGTGGGACCCGCCCCCTAGGCCAGGTGGAAATCGGCCTTGCAGCAGCAAGCAGATCTTTCTTCCAGATCTATTACACTTTTTCCTTTTTCACTGAAAAACTGCCTAGTGCAAGGGCTCATTGCATTTGGTGCAATCTTGTTGGGAGTTATTGTTGACAATGCATGTTAGCAAACCTGTTAAAACAGAACAGCAGAGTTCAATCTCCTACCAAGGGATGTGTGTGTGTGAATGTTCTGAATTCCACGAATTGCCAAGATTTTAGGAGGTTCTGCTCAGTATCTCACCACCAACCAAGATCACAGCGGTGAATATATGGGTTAGGACCTTCTCAGTGGTGGTACCTAGGGTCTAGAATGCCCACCCTCATGAGACATGTTTGGCCCCTTTTCCTCCTTCTGTGAAGTCTCATAAATGCTATATTGTTTCACAAATCAATGGGCTTTTTATAGCGATTGGTTTTTATTTTGTAGTGTCTTATTAAGGCTGACTCCATTATAGTCAACTATATATCAACATTTTACTGGTTGCTGTTATTTGCTTGGTGTTGTTCAGCATTTAACTGTGCTTTGTTTTTATATTTGTGAACTATTTTGGGGGCCTCTTGGCCCAAAAGCAGCACAGAAATGCACCAATAAATATTCACTTCTCCTTTAACCAGGTGCATACAACAGTTTATTGTAGTTATAGCAAAATTCAGACCATGGGCTTCAGTTAACTTTGTATCTAGAAGGATTATAATTTTATAGTGAAGAGAATGGAAAGATATTACAAATATTGTTACTATGGAATAATTTTGTTCACACAAAATGTTGCCAACTCAGGAGTATGTTGCTCCTAGGCAAAAAAGTTATAAGCAAGCAAAAAAAGATTAACAATTTTAACATAGTCTCTTAGCAATGTAATCTATAGATGCAGGTAAATAGTAATATATTAATTTTCAATACACCCAACACGTCTACAGATTAAGTAAATACACAAACCACTACCTCACAAAACAACTTGAAAATAAAGGAACCAAGCAAGTAAGAATCTGAGTTATAGCTCTTGAATCTTTCAAGTTTATTTTTATCTTGCCCTTCTTTTACAATGGAAAACCCTCAAGGCACATAACAAAAGGAATATAAAATACAGGTTTGTCGGTAGAAGGGGCTTCATTCTCCCGTCCTCTATTGCAGAGGTGCAGGTGGAGTCCAAGAGGTTCAGGGCCAATGGTACAGGTGGCAATTAGGCCAGGCAGGTCAGTGGAACTTCCCAACCACACTTCAAACTCTGCTCTAGAGAGAGACAGGGGAACCTGTTGCTCTTCAGATGTTATTGGACTACAACTCCCATCATCCCTGACTGGATGATGTGGGGTAGCTAGAAATGATGGAAGTTGGAAATCAAGATCTACAGGGCCACAAATTCTGCTCCAGAGTTTAGGTAGAATCTGAACACACTTGTTTAAAACATTGCCCTAACTCACACACATATATGTAACATCTATCCATTGAAAGAAGGAGACTAAAGACAAGGCTCTCTTTCCAGTTGCCACCTAGACTCCATAAACAGCCAGATACTCTTGGTAAAGAACACAAGGCCCTTTCCACTGGTCCCCCACTACATTCACCCATTTGTAGTCTACTTTTTTTGTCCGTTAGCTTTTAAGTTATAAACAAAGTGGAAAACCAATACACTTCCCCAAAATAGAACAAAACCAAGCTAGAACCTCATCTTCTAGTTTTACTTACACCATAAATTACTTTTGGGATTAGGTCACTGTAGTATATATTCTGCAGATAGACTTCATACATTCCTTAATAAATATTCTAAGTAAAAACTAGGCAGCTGTGCCTCTCTTAATCAGTGTATCCTTTGAGAATATGGAGAGGCACAAGTAGTAGGTCTTGCAACAAATGTGGGCTTTGATACCACATGATGTGCTGAGCACAAGGTACACTGTATTTTTCGCTCTATAGGACGCGCTTTTCCCCCTTCAAAAATGAAGGGGAAATGTGTGTGCGTCGTATGGAGCGAAGATGCCATAGCCCCGCGACCCTCTTCCAGCTGGAGAGGTGACGCACGGCTATGGCAGGAGCCTCTATAGCCGTACACCACCTCTCCAGCCGGGAGAGCGCGCACGGGGCTAAAGAAGCCCCCCACGACCCTCTCCCGGCTGGAGAGGTGACGCGCGGCTATAGCGGCAGCCTCTTTAGCCGCGCGCCACCTCTCCAGCCGGGAGAGCGCGTGTGGGACTAAAGAAGCCATAGCCCCGCGACCCTCTCCCAGCTAGAGAGGTGACGCGTGACTATGGCAGCAGCCTCTCCGCTGCGTGCCTTTCTGCTGCTCCCCGACCTGCTCTTTGGGGCTAGTGGTGGGCTTCCCCCCGCCAGCCCCAAAGAGCAGGCCAATAGGAACCTGAAGCCTGGAGAGCGAGAGGGGTCAGTGCGCACCGACCCCTCTTGCTTTCCAGGCTTCCAAGGTAGCTGCCTGAAGGCGACTGAATGGCACCTTGTTTTAGAGGGGGGAAACAAGAGGGGGGAAATTCTTCCCCTCTTTGCGCAGCGCCTCCTGCCGCTTCGCTGAAGGGGCGCTGGGCAAAGAGGGGGAGAATTTTTTTTCTTGTTCTCCTCCCTCTAAAACAAGATCCGTCCTATTGTCTGGTGTGTCCTATGGTGCGAAAAATGCGGTAAATATCTTATTATAGCCTACTAAGTCAGAAAAGGCCGGCCTGTATAGGCATTTGACCCAAGCTGGCAATTGTAAAAGTGCATCAACCACTGGGCTGCTCAAAGGATAACCCCACAGGATCAAGAAAAAAGCTAAATGGGGTAGGTTTGCAGTCTGAAGGCTCTCCTGGATCCAGCTTTGCTCCTAGAGGTAAATCAGACTGTGGTCATGACTAGGAGAACCTTTGCCCAGCTTCAGCTGGGGCCCCAGCTTTGCCCTTTCCTGAAGAAAGCAGATACATCACACATGCCATGGTCAGAGCAACATGTTCAACATGGCGCTACCCTTAAGAGTCTGTCTAGAAGTTTCAACTGGTGCAAAATATGGCCCCTAAAATGTTACCTTGGGCTTATATTATGGAACAAAACATCAGGCTTTGCTTCACCTGCATTGTCAGTCAGCACATTTCTGGGCACAATTTAAAGTGCTACTGATTGTTACATATAAAGCCCTAAATAGCTTGGGCCAAGATACTTGAATGATTATATTCTCCTGCACAAACTAACCCCCAGCCCCCAGGTTCATTATCAGAGGCTTTGCTCTAAATCTCAGTGCCATCAGAGATATGAATGTCTGCAAGCCAAAGCATTCTCTGCAGTGCCTCCCAGATTATTGAAGTTCCTCCTCTGGGCTCAATTGGTTCCCTCCATATTGACATTTACATAGTTTAGCACAACCTCTCTGTTCCATGACATCTTCAATCATTCTTTCCCTCCCTAACTCCACCCTGTTTTCATGTCTCTGCTCTATTTTGTTAGGTTTCATTTTTGTTTTCATTTCAGACTGAAATCACACCATCTTTAGATCATTTTAGCTTCTGATATGAGCAGCCTTGAGGGTTTTTGGAATGAAAGGCAAGACAAAATATTACGTACCAAAAATAACAAGAAACCAAATAATTTTACTATGGTTGCATGAAAGGCCAGGAAAAGGTGGAGTTTGGTACTATGTGTGGAAATCAGCACCCTATGAATCTTGTATCCTATGAAACTTGCTTTGCTTTCTCTCTCTTTTAAAACAAAGTCACTAGGCTATGTGGATGTATAAGCAGAGGAAACCATGTGGCCAAGGTCTAGAAAGACCCAAAAGTTGAGTGAAAGAGCCTAACTTTCAAGAATGATGGGGGAGGCACTACAAAAACTTTGCAGATCTTGCCTTTCTCCAACCTCATAGTAGTTGCATTACGCAACATAGGCAAAAATGTTAATTTGCACAATTAAAAAAACTGAAAAATAAGCATGTTAAGAACAGACATCACTAAAAAAGACTTTTCACGATCCATTCCAACTTTTCTCTCCCTCACACAAATATTTAAGTGTTACGTGACCTTTCATTTATTTTCATCCCCCCCCCCCATTTACTAGAACAAGGGTATCCACAGACCAGCTCCAGCTCCAAGGTCGTTTTTTTCTGACCACAGGCAGCTCTTCCAATGAAAAGAATCATAGAATCGTAAATGTTGGAATGGATCACAAGGATGATCTAGTCCAACTCCCTGCAATGCAGAAATCTTTTGTCTTGTGTGGGGCTCTACACAAGAAACAACCCTGAATTAAAAGCCTCATGCTCTGTTGACTGAGCTATCTACCACCCAAACTTTCAAGTTATTTTTATCATGTCATACGGTTCTACAGAACTCTTCAAAACAGCTAACAATTTATCAAATAAGAAATCCAATTCATCACCATACAAAACACCTAAAACTGTCAAAACTATCAAAAACAAGATATAGAAGCAGCCTTTAAAAAAGAAGAGCACCCGGGTTACAATTTTCAATACAATAAATGTTCAGCAATGCTCTCAACTATCTGCAAAAATAAGTGCTTTTAATGTTCTCTTAAGAGAGAAAATAGAACTGTCTCATCAAAACTGCTCTTCAGGAACCCAAGCACTGAGAAGGTCCAACCTTGCCTCTTTTTCTAAGCAGTCTATTCAGATTAACAGCAAGTCCCACATGCTGATCTTAGCATACAGTATTGGAGGAGTTTCTGAAGGTATCCTGAATCCAGTCCCCTTTTAGGGCTATAGAAGATTAGCCATGGCACTTTTAATTACCCTCAGAAACCAGTATCCTTCTTACACTTGTTCCAAAAGAAGTTCCCATCAGTGTTTATCCACTAATAAATGGGAAGCTTCATTCTTAACCCACTGAAATTTCCTAGCAAAAGGCAGTCCCACTAGAACAACAGTTGTCTAGCTTGAGGTTCACCAAAGCATGCATAACAGTGGCCAGGTTATGTATCACATCACATCTCATCTCATCTCAGATGAGCAAGCTGCACAAATATAAAAAGGGGCACACCTGGATTGCCAGGAGTACATGTGAAAAGGATCTAGGGGTTTTAATAGACTACAAGCAGCAAAAAAGCTAACACTATTCTAGGCTCTTCTGCTAGATGGTACCATCTTTATTGAGGAGCCTCATCAGTTGTGAGACTCTCACTTTGTAAAGCAAAGAACACTTCCAGTCCCCAAACTACTGGAGAACAGTGCCCCCCCCCCATTCAGAGTACATATGTTGCTTTACTAAAATAATAATATTTTGTAAGAATTGCAGGAACCAGATATTAAATATATTTGAAGAAACTTGCCCCAGAAATAAAAGCACATCTTCAATAAATTGAAGGTTTTTTTAAAACAAACAAACAAACAAACCTGAATTTGTGTAAAGATCAGAAAAGTGACCTTTAAATTTGTGTTCTTTAAAAGTTACACAACCCAGCTGAATCCCATTTATATTTTTATGTTTCAAGTCTTAGCAACCTGCTCTTGAAACAATCACTGAAGTTTACACACACATCAAATACAATGAATTGTATCCCATTAACAGTAATTAAGTTCAGGGTATCAACCCCAAATATTTTTTGATGAGCATTTTAAGTATTCTCAAGAGCCATGCACATTAAACCTATAGCACGGTGATGTAAAACTATATACATACAGTGGTACCTTGCAAGACGAATGCCTCGCAAGACGAAAAACGTGCAAGACGAAAGAGTTTTCCGTTTTTTGAATCGTTCCACAAGACGAATTTCCCTATGGGCTTGCTTCGCAAGACGAAACGTCTTGCGAGTTCGTTTCCTTTTTCTTAAAGCCGCTAAGCCGTTAATAGCCGCTAAGCCGTTAATAGCCGCTAAGCCGTTAATAGCCGCTAAGCCGCTAATAGCCGTGCTTCGCAAGACGAAAAAACCGCAAGACGAAGAGACTCGCGGAACGGATTAATTTCGTCTTGCGAGGCACCACTCATAAGTAAGTCCCAATAATTTCAACAGGGTGTACAGGAATGAAATCTATGTAGGAACTCTACTCAGGACATGAAGGAGATGGAGAATCAAAGCAATAACCTATATTTCTTATTTAATAAATTCCAGAGGATTTTGTGCAGTTATTATCGAGGATAGTGAGGTCACCATATGTAACTTAGGAAACAAAAAAATGGCCTTTTATGTAATATACTTGTCCCATGAAAACACACACATAATTATGCAGACAGAGTTAGGCAGGTAAGAGAACTTTTGATTCACCTTTAACTACAACAGTATAAACTACAAAAATGTATTTTTTAGCTTAAACATATAGCAATACTAGACGCAGAGGCTACTCATCCATAATACAGATTAGCTTGAAACATAAAAATATTCATGAATATCAATTAGAGTGTCCTATGAAAAGAAGAGATTAGTGAAATTAATTATAAAAAAGTGATATAGAGGGGGCAAGTAATTGATTGCAGTACCCTGAAATAAACCTTCCACCATGTATCATGAACAGCACCAAATCCCAAACTGTCCAATCAATAGCCACATAAAGCAGATCTCTCAGAATATCACAAGTACATCTACTATTTTTAAAAGATTATCCTTAAACTGCTGCAAGTCTTAGTCCATAAAATTGCACATTTCAAAAGCAGTAGTCAACGTTTTTCCAAGACGGTTGTTTAGATTATGTGTAGAGCATGACCTATGGACTCCAGTGTCCCACGCTTTCAAAACCAAAAGTCCATCCATACTTGTATCAATGTCCAATCAAATTATCAACTTTCCTCCTCACCAAGATAATACAAGCAGCAAAACAAGAATCCCACTAGGGCTGGGAATCATATAATTTGGAAGGGACCCTGAGGGTCATCTAGTCCAACCCCCTGCAATACAAGAATCTCAACTAAAACATCCATGACATAGAACCACAGAACTGTAAAATTAAAGGTGAAAATACTTCAAATTCCCATAAGCCTAGACCAGGGGTAGTCAACCTGATCCCTACCACCCACTAATGGGCGTTTCAGGATTCCAGGTGGGCAGTAGGGGGTTCTAGGGCACATGTTACTGCAGCACTGGTGGGCAGTAAGGAAATTTTACCATCAAGAAAGATGCATTAGTGGCCGGTAGGTATAAAAATGTTGACTACCCCTGGCCTAGACAATCAAACACCTATCTTTTTTCCAACCCTGGTTTTTCTCATTAAGAAAGTCGATCAAATGCTACATTAGCATGTATTTGTTTCAAAATTCATGGTAACACGAGATTTGATCGGCAAAATGCCCCGAGTACATTAAATGGGACTATGAACATCTACAAACTCTTAATAAAACATAGGTAGTAGCATGTGAGTTCCCAAGTACAGCATTATCCCACAGCATTCTACAGCTTTAGAATGTGGTCCCTAGGCCACAGGACTTGCCAGATCTCCTTCCACAGGTGGTGCTCTGGATTTCATTTTTAAATTTGCTAATTGCTTTAAATCACATTTTAAAGCTAAACTTTATATCCCTCTGAGATAAACAAGCAAAACACATAAACAAAGAGATAGTTAATAAAAGTCCCAAAACCTATTTTTTGAGGATTTCATCTGTGCTTCTAGTTATAACACAATAATTCTTACAAATACAGAGGCTAGGACTTGCCATTAATCATATTGAAGAAGTTATATACAAGTTGTGTCAACCATTTGTATCAAAATATGAACAACTAAAACCCCCAAGTTCAAGAACAGATTTAATACGGCTCTCAATGCAAAGCAAGACATCTCCCCCAACAGTATAAATAAATTGTCCAGAATGTCTTAAATAATTTTTAAACTCTGGTCTAGAATAACAAAGGATATGGGGAATATTTTCAACTATTTTTCTGCAGAATATTTTGCCTTTTTAAATTTGCATCATTCATAAAATGAATTAGTCTCATAATGGGCTGACACAATACCATCTGAAGTGGGCAACTGGAAAGGACACATTACTAGTCAAAAATCTAAAAATTAATGGTTTGGATCTAGAGGTGTCTTTGTGAGTGTAAAGGCATTCTGCCTGCACAAGGGGGGCCCCACTGAATTTTCTCAGCATCCCTGTGCTGCTGTGGCCCACCCCACTCACGGCACACAACATGTTCTCAGGAGTGGCTTTTCAGGGACACAGGAGAAAGGAAAACCCAACTGTAAATATAGCATTCTACTTGCCAATTTCTGGATCTACGCAATGTTGTAACTATTTTTTTCCTGTGTGGCTATTCCAAGGAAGAGCATATATTTATGCTCATACTTCTTTCACACATGCTAGATTAGTGTGTTAATGGTTTTAAATACATTTGCTTTGCCTGCCATAAAATCTAAATAATGTAAGGGAAGTGTGTGCTTTTGAGATGTCATGTCTTAAAATATTGACAAGTACTTCAGTAAAAATAATTTTCAAGTGAAGCTCTGAATATGTTTGAATATAACATTCAGATCACACTAAGTGCACTTTATTAACTTTCCCCCCTGAATCAAATTTTATTTCAACTACTTTTAGTAGTTGTGGAACTTTTTCAGATATTTATAAAGAGCATAATACTAACAGTACATACCTTTTCAGTTTGATATTTGTTTTGGGTTCCCCCCCCAAAATGTAATTCAAATAAATATGCTAATTCATATCTTCATTAACTCAAAGCATAAATTTTCCCAAATCAAAGTTTTATGGAAAACACATACCACCAACCATACACCATTTTAAGGTTGCATTTTGAAAGTTGAGTGCTACCCCTGGCTCAATAATGATTTTACTAAAAACAGGATCCCTCTTTCTCTGCCATGGATTAAAGTGGAATCTATCTTTCATGAAACAAGAAAGGAACAAACTAAAAGTTTTTAAAAAATCCAGATGAAGCCTCTTTGCAGTGTTCACTATATATCAGTTCAGTAGAAAGAAAGGATAAAACAATTTTAAGAAAGTTTCCACCAGAAGGCAACATGTGGTGTTGGTTCTATTCTTGCAACTGTTTCTTTAAAGTAACCGCCTTATGTCTAGTGAAGACTCTAGAAACAATCTATATTCAAAAAAATGACACTGTTGTCACAGCATTTCACCAGAGGTGCCAATTTTAGCATTTATACAATTAATAGGCAGAAAAAGAAAAGCGCTCCATAAAGTTTTGGAACATGAAAAGCACACAGTACTGCAACAGTGCAATATTCAGTGCTGCTGAAACCGCCAGACAGACATTCTACTGCACTTCCCTCTGTAGGCAGCCGAAGTATTGATGAAGCCTGCAGATGCAGCAACTGTACCGTCCATAAAAAGCCAAGACAGCTGTTGCCATGACTACTATAAGTCAGTTTATCAGAAAAAAATATTGTGATTACTCATAAGTTTGGATTTATAAGATGCTAAGCCCCGATTGCTAATTGACTGAGGAGATCAACCATTATTTTGCATGCAAGTATATTGCCTTAGAGTAGCACATGGTTAACAATACTTGGAAGCACAGCAGGAGAGGGAAAGGAAAAAAGAAATCAATGCCTTTCTGCCTAGTGCTTCTTCTCTTCAAGTACTGACAGTTTGTGTTCTGCATGCAGCCAAAACAAAACAGGAAAAACACCATATTTTGGCTTATATGTGAGGATTTTTTCCCTTAGGCCTACTAACAATCTAAAAAGTGTTATCGGAGGATTAGACTTTAAGATAAAAGGCCCCAAACTTTTTCACTTTCAAATTTAACACTTAATCAATTAAAATTTGCTCTTTGCTTTCCTATTAAATACAGCACATAGGTTTTAAAATCCCACTCTTAATTTAATGGAGAAGACAGCCATTTTCTTTTTCTAAAAAGGTACACATTAAACTTCTCATGGTTAACATAATATAACTCCTTTTAATCACTGAAGGATCATAGTGAGGAAGCATAAAATTTGGAGATGGGAGGGGAAGTCAGCAGTTGCCAGAATGCACCAGCAAACCGGGTATAAGACTGGGTTTAATAAGATGAAAATGTAGAAGTTTCTCTATTTCAGTACATTGCTGAAAAGCAAGGGAAGGTGGAATCATGAATTGAAAAGCTACATTTGATATACTGTTGAAAACTTTATCTTCAGCAAGTGAAAGCTGAGAATATATATTTTTTGATAATTTTGTCCAGCAGATCAGGCTCCTTTCCTATATGGAAACACCCTGCTACTAGCCACTCTGGACAATATGGTTATACTATGTCTTATAATCTAAAAACTTTCATATTTCATTTACAACATAAGAGAGAGTCTCGGTTTGGATAAAGCAGCAACCAAGGATGCTGGTGTCCATGAGATAGATAGTGTTAATAGTGTATTAAAGGGCACTCATCATTCTATTTGCAAAGCTGAATTACCCATAAATTTTGACAAACCTATGCAGAAACACACTGCTGACATACCACATAATGTGCTTGTATTTCTTTAAAGAAAGCATTATGTTTGGAAAGTTGATCAGTCTAAATCAGTAATTCAGAGCTTAACTTTCAATTGTCAGGAGTGCTTTATGCACACAGTCACATGGGCTGACAAAACAGAACACAGTTTTGTACAGGCTTCAAGCTGTCTTACAAGTCTGAAAACCTCAGTTTGCATTTAACTGGACCCTAGATCTCACAAATTCAAAGCTAATGCAGGAGTATTTCCAAGATTTACAGTGGAATCCAATGGTATCCATCTGACAGCCGAATGGGCATTCTTGGCAGAACAGATTTCCTCTCCCCCTCACATGCCCCCCATATCTGCTTAAGAGGAGTGAGAAACCCTCCAGTGAAGATTTAGGGAGTGTGGGAAGAAGGGGAAGTCTGCTTGCATGACTTAAGAATTTGAACATAGATAGAAAATTTTAATAAGTAATATTAATCACTTATTTAATAAATAATTTAATCACAATTGAGAAGATTTGCACACCAATGTCCCCAGTTAAAAATTAAAAGATACAAGAACACAGAAACTAACACTGGAAAAGCCAAGTGTCCTTCTATTGAATGTTCATGGGTCATTGAGCAGATTAAAATTAAGTGCCATGTGCGCTTGAACTATCCTTTCTGTATTGTGTGAGATAACATTTGTAAGCACACATTAGCAATGAGGTTTTTCGGTATAGGTGATTGGTCATCTCTTCATCAAAGAACCAGGCCCTCTTCACCAAAGAATCACACACTATATATATATATAAAACCCTTTGTCTAGTCTAACACCAACACTCGCATAGAAAATATTTGAAGAAATAGCTTGCAGTTTGCTGGCTTCCCTGCGTCTGTTTCCCTAACAAGTTATGCTTCTAATATGGAACATTATGCTCTTCAGTGTCAATAAGCTACCTATCCAGGAACCAGCATACAACCTGCCTCTATAGTAGCTCCAAGAATATGCTATCCTCAAACAAGCTGAGCTCAGAGGAATTAGATGTAAACATCCCTTTTTGCACTGGGATGCACAGCCTTTTCCCAATATGTATCTTAATTCTAAAAATTGTTGAATCAAGTTCTGAACTACAATTATGACTTAATACACCATTACTACAACACTTGCCTCAAAGCTTATTTTCAGCCTCTTGCATAAACACAACAGCAGAATAGAATTTGCATAACAATTCTGAGGGGTTTTTTCCCCTCACACTGCAAATAAAGAACTCATAGTAAAAAGGTACAACTCCAGTAACTTTTCATGCACTAGTATTCTTCTGCATCACACAGTTTACATGCTGCGGGGGGGGGGGGGAGCTAGATTTGTCTCTAAGATTTCCAAGGAGATGTGTAAATCAGCTGTTGCATTTTCATTGTAGCACTGTGCATTTTAACGTTTCTCAGTGTCCAGGGATATTCCATGCCATGGAGATTGACTATATGCAAAAATTTGTATATTTTTGCAGTTCAACTTGTTTTACTATTCTTTAACAGTGAAATAAGATAAGATTTTAAGCGGGTTCTCACACTACAGAAACACATCAGCAATATCTAACTCCAGAAGTTAAAATCACAGCACCAAACAATTCTCACTTGCCACACTATTTACTTCAAACTACAGTAAGTGGAACATATTTCTTTTAATAGTCATATTAACTGTTAACAATATTATACAAAACTGGGTAGAATTAAATTATAACCATGAAACATCTCCACATACTGCAATTCATAAATTCATTCCAATGGTAAAGTTATCCCTGTGATACTGAAGCTACTCGTTTCAGTTTCTATTCCCTGCATAGTACAAAACACAACTCTTAGTAACTGTTAGAACTATTTCCCCCATATATTAAACTGAAACAATGCAACAGTATAATTCTGGTGTGAAACAAAGAATTATACGTGAAGAAAGTACTATAGAGTTTAATCTAGACCTAAGTCATGCTTAGTAGACTAAACCTCCTGAAATCAGTGGGTCCAATTTATACTCGAAGCATGACTAATGTTGCAATCCTGGTCTCACTTTCCTGGGAGTAAGTCCCAGCAAATTCACTTAAAACTTACTTCTGAGTAGACTCGGTTAGGCTTGAAGCTTAAGTTTGTAGCTAACTGATAATATTTATAAAAGGCAAGCATGTCCCAAACAACAAGATGAGAAATTGTTCCATTATCACCAATAACTTCAATATACACAGAGGCCGAGCCAGACTAAGCTGATCACTTTCAAGTTGCATTGATTTCAATGAGAGAGTTAAGCATGTGCTCAAATCACTCCCACTAAAAATCAATGAGATTTAA
Organism: Podarcis liolepis; assembly: GCF_965112155.1. NCBI lineage: Eukaryota > Metazoa > Chordata > Lepidosauria > Squamata > Lacertidae > Podarcis > Podarcis liolepis. Next base: position 51,289,333 of record NC_139554.1, on the reverse strand, counting down.
AAGCAATTAGCTTTGGCTAGATTGGCCCAAATACTTTGCTGCAACTTCAGAACTTTGAGAACTACAGGAAATAAGTACTAAAATCCAACAGTGAACACTTGTTTAGCTCTAAAAGATCACTACAAATCTTAAACAGCATTTCAATATCAAGCTTGAAACACTAAATATATTACTTATAATTGCTTATAAAGGAGGAAGGTGGTACACTTGAAAAAGAAAACAAGTAAATCCTAGCCATCTCATTTGATCATTCTTTTTCCAATACAATCGGGGGGGGGGGTGTCCCAACACTTATTACAAATACCACTTACATTTTTGCTTACGATGCAGAAGCACTCCTGTATGCACAATGATGCATGAATACAGGCCTTTCTATTAACAACATTTAACCTGAAAATACTTTAAATAAAGGAGGGGAGATCATCCTTGTTTTACAGCACAATCCTATGCATGTTTACTCAGGAGTAAGACCCTTTGAGTTCAACTGAGTTCCCATTTCCTGATGCCCAACTTCAAAGGCCATTATACAAAAGTGGTAAGCAGAATGGATTCCAGAGGAAGATGCTATTTTGCCTTTTTCCTCATAAGCCAGAGGTAATCTGCAAACTTCTAGATATTGTTGTATTACAGCTCCCATCAGTCCTGATCATTGGCCATGCTGGCTGGGGCTGATGGGAGTTGGAGACCCCAACAACAGCTAGAGGGCCACAGGTTAGCCACCCCTGCCATAAATACTCCAGCAGGCAACGACTTGGTTTCACAGAAGTTACTGTATGAACGACAAAAACAAAACAAAACTGGAAGCTCCTGAGGAAAAAAGATGACAACAACCAGTTTCTTAAAGTATTTTTTACATGGTCCTATTTTCACTTCTACTGGTTAATAATATAGCTACTGTTGTTGAAGGGAATTCAGAAGTTAAAGAGTTTTCATCAGAGGAAAAACTGAATAAAAGATAGTAAAATCTAATTCCAAGTTTATGTGCACTGCAGTGTCAAATGATGCTGCCCTGAGAACCCCAGCCATGGAGTAGTGCTTACTAAGTACTATGTAAACCAATAGCAAGAAACTCCAGTGTGGATACACAAGTTCATAGAATATATGAAAACAAATAGGGCTCTCTCTTGCTCAGAATTATTATTAAATATCAGTAATTTAAATAAGAGGATTATAGGGAAGAAAGTCATTTCTTGAAAAGCTATTTAAACAAGTCTCTATGTTAAAAATTTAAAGTATATTCAATGGTGTGTACTACTGTCAAGGTTAAGGATCTGCAAGGTTACACCCACATTAACCCCACATTTTCAGCTATATCAGAAAAGTCACCTAATAATGTTGACCTTCAGTGATTCTTAATATTTAGCTAAACAGCATAACATCAAAAAACATTTTCAACCCTATTTAACCTTACTTTTCATTGTGGGGGTGATTATTACTGCGGCATTTACCCGTTGTAGAGAAAATTTAAAAATAGCATCCAGTTTTAGTGCTTGCTACATGTAAAGGAAGTTGTCACAAAGTAAAACTTAACATTGAAGTGTCAAGGGAAATTATAAATTAAATATAAACAAAGATATGAAAGTTGGTCCCTAAAATTATTACATCCCTAAACTCTTCCAATTGAAAAGCAACTTACTCCCAAATAATGCTATCCTAAGAACTTCTAAGCAAAACAGGTTTAGGACTGACGGAAGTGATAAGATCTTGGACCATGATATTCTGCTAGTATCACAGTGAAGGATTTTGAAAGTTGTTTGTTGAGAATGCCTTTCTGTAGTTCCTTTCCTTTATTCCTTTAAAAGGAATTTTCCTATGGAGTTATTTCAGCAGACATGAGCAGCAGCTTCTCCCCAAGTATTGTAATAATAAGTGTCTTGCTGTGATTAACATGATCAAGTGCGCTAATTTTCAAGCCCAGTATTAATCAATGGAGAAATATAGTGCTTAACTATCATTACTATGCTATAAGTAACCTACATCAGACTATTTTCTATATGCAGATATTTTATATTGCAACTTTCATTTTAAAAAGTCACATCCCTGTTGGAAATAGAGCTGAAAAGTATGGTCACGGAAGCAAAATCCATGTTCAAGTACACAGGCCTGAACAAGTATCAATCCACTACAACTTTACAAATGGCCCACTGAAGTTTAATCACATACAATAAACAATACAAAGAAATTAAGCCCCTTGGTCCAAACGGCATTTACTTTGGAGTATAACCCACTGATTTTACTGGTGCTTATCTGCAAGTGTGTGTGCATAGTCTGAGTTGACATTTAAAACATATAGCACGTAATTTAAATACAGTAGCATCCTCCTACCTATCAAAACAACCTCCTTGCCACCTGCAAGCATCCCCAACCAAATAACCAAAAAGTGGCCAATACATACTTATACTGTATCTCAAACAGTGCAAAGCCATGAGTGAGTGGGGTTGATCTAATCCCCCCACAACAAAAAAGTCTAACAATGCAATCTTGAAGGCATCAACCACACTGCAAATATTTTTTTTGGGGGGGGGGTAGGGATCCCATCAGAATAACAAAGAAGCAAACAGAAAAGTAAGGAGATCCACAATCACACGGGGGCTAGACCAAATGGCAGTCCCACATACAACCTCACTCCTCCTACATAACACACGCAGAAATGGAAGAGGAGGAGGAAAAAAAGAAGGTACACATCTCCAGTCACTGCAAACATGTGCCAGAGTAGGAGTGTGAAATCCCAAAGGTGTCCTTGCACCGAGCTTTGTATCCGTGCAGCAAGGGCTGCCCCAGGGTGAGGGGGGCAAGAGAGACTTCAGAATAACAAGTTGCTGAAGAAACGGAATTTTCCCAGCACTACTCGGGCCACCAAGACAAATTAAAGGCGAAGAAGAAGAAGAAGAAGACGAAGACGAAGAAGAAGGGAGGCGGAAAAAACCGCCGCCGCAGCAGCAGCAGCTTTACTACGAATCCTCAATCATCAAAGCAGCATCATTTCCAAGATAATAAAACTTCCCCCAGCAGCATCACAGAGGAAAATCAGCCCAACACACACAAAAGGGCCTGGAAATAATCATCCCGAGGAAAACCAGAAGGGATGGGAGAAATCACCCCTCCCCGCCAATGTGTCATCTCCTTCTCCCCCCTCCCTCCCTACTCCAATGTGTCACCTACTCCCTCCCGCTCCTCCACCCCCTCCTCGCTCAGAAACTTACTTCAATCCTTACAGGTGACAGAGAAAGGACATGCCCCCTTCCCGCATCTCGCGCCTATAGATCTACACAGATCTACATCTATATATCTGTTGGTGCGTGGGGGGGGGGGCGAATTAAACTGAAGTTGTTGCTCCTTATCTCCAAGTTGGCTCGGGAGTCTGATGGTGGACTTTACACCCCGTCGTCGTCGTCGTCGTCGCCCTCCAAACCTACCCTTTGCTATCCCCCCACCCCTACCCGCCAAACTCCCTCAGAAAGACAACAAGGCACAAAACGGGGAGGGGGGAGGGGGGAGACCAGCACTACTTGGGGGGGGGAGAGAGAGAGAAGCAGAAGAGAAAGAAAGAACAGAGCGGAGAAAACAGGGAGGTGGAGGAGAGAATCCAAAAGGTGGGATACTACACCCTGCTGGTGGTGGTGATGTTGCTGCTGCCGCTGCCGCCGCTGTCTGGTCGGGCCCCCCCTGGCAGGACCTCTCTTGGAGGGGGGGAGACTCCTCTTCATAGGGAGAAGAAGGTGGTGCAGCTGCTCCTCCGGGCCTCCCTGTCCCCCTCTTCTCGGCTCCTCTCCTCTCCTCCTCCTCCTCCTCCTCCTCCTCTCACTTTCTTTAATCTAAGCTGGGAGTGGAAGATGGTTGGTTGGCTGGTTGCTCCCTTTTCCTCCACCTCCTCCTCCTCCTCCTGCTTTTCCTCTTCTCCCTCTCCTCTGAGGGGTCCTGTTCCTTCCCCTCTCCCCGGGGGGCTCCTCCTGCAGCAGGGAGGAGGGGGCGGGCAGGAAGAAAGGAACGAGGCAGAAGAGGCGCAGAAGAGAAACTGTGACACAAAAACAAGCCGAGAAGCTGAACTCTTCTTCAATCCCATTCACCCGGCCCGGCCGCAGCACCCGCACGCCTGGATCACTCCGCCACCGGCCTCCCTTCGCTTTCCTTTCCTTTGCTTTCGCCTGGCCTGCCGGAGGCGCGCGCTCCCGACTCGAGGCTCGCGCGCGCCCCCGACACAACTCCCCTCTCTCTCTAGCTATCTCCCTCCCTCACACACACATACAGCTACTCCGGCCGCTCTCCGGAGCGAGCGGGTGGAGTGGGGGGGAGGAGGAGACGAGGGAGGGGACAAAAGCGGAGGGGGCGGCGGGCTCCCCCTTCCCTCTCCCCCCACCCCTCTCCCCCTATGAGTGAGGGAGGAGGGGCGACCGGCCTCCTCGGGAGGAGGAGGGGGCGCCTCAAGGCTCCTCCTGAGGGACTACTTGACGTGTCGGTGCAGCGAATTTATTTCCCTTTGCCTAAGGAACGGGCTGTGCTGCGGCACCCATTGCCTAGGGAAAAAACCCGGATGTAAAGTGAGTGAAACTAAAGTAGAGTGAAGTAGGGCAGCAAACTCTAGTAGAGCAGCAGCGGCAGCGGCGGCAGGGAAGGATCGTGCACCGGAGCCAGCGGGGAAGGGAGGGAGGGAGGGATCGTGCACTGGGGCAGGCGGCGGCGGCGAGAAGAAACAACCAGAAGCGCCAGCATCTTTTTTCCCTCCCCTAATGCAAGTGGCTCTGCGCAGGAAGCGGATACACCGAGGAATGAGGGAGAAACACACGGCCAAGCATCCTCGCTTGCTCACTGCACTCCTCCCCCCACCCCGCCCCGCTGCAAAGGATTCTGCACAGGAAGCGAATGCACCAGGGCAAAAGCGAGAGAAAAAACACCACGCCAACAACAAAAGGAGCACGCAGTGTTCTTTCACAAACATTCTCTTTCCCCCATTTGCAAAAAAAAAAAAAAAAGATTCTGCACAGGAAGTTGATGCGCCAAGGGCAGGAGTGAAAACATGAATAATCGCCCCGATTGCAAAGGGGCTTTGCACAGGAAGTTGATGCACCAAAGCAGCGGCTGCACAAGCATCCTTAGCCCTAACGTCGGGGATTCTGCACAGGAAGCTGACATACCGGAGGAGGGAAAGGGGTGTGAGAGGGAACAAGAAGCATCACCATCCCAAAGCGAGGAGCTTTGCACAGGAAGTTGATGCAACAGGGCAGCAAGGGCTCCGGGGGTGGGGGCAGGAGAACGGGACGCCACAAAAATAACTATACATGCAACATCCTAACAATGGAAAGAGCTCCCTTTGCACAGCAAGGTTTCAGTGCTACACTTACCTACTTGTAAGCAGATGTGACGGGATTTAATGGGGCTTACTACTGGGTAAACATATTTAGGAGAGTGGCATAAATCAGAGCACAGGGTGGGGACATGAGCGACATCTCGACAAATACAACGTTCTTTGCTAATGTACCAAAGAAGAGGCACATCAATCACAACAGCATCTTAGGCACAGCTAACGTGGCGTAGTCTCTCATCCAAAAGAATTACTACACACTCACTTAGATGCATGACAAATTCTACTTTATCCACTCATGTTTTGATTTTTCTTAATACTATTACAATACCTAGCTTTAAAAAAAAGTTTTATTGTACTTTATGGTGCCATTTGTATTCATAGGCTCCCATAGAAAATCCACCCTCCAGGTGCCTGTAAATTAAAAAGTTTTATAAAATTAAATTAATAGAAAGTTAAAACTTTCTAAGTTACCTTAGATATGCCAAGTCTGACATCCCACTGATACGGTAATGTTCTTCAAAAAATTGTTAGTGAGATAAAATACATAGGATTTCTTTTGCTGTAACTTAAAGGTTAATAAGCATAATTTTAAAAGGACCATACAATATAATTATATTTTAAATTAGTTGCTTAAAGACCCATTTTAATAAGATTGTAAAACTAATAACACTCTCCTAAACATGTTTGAAACAATCCAATCAAGGAAAATCCATGGGATTTAAGAGAGTTGTGACTGTTCCTATGCCACTGTTTTCAATGGGACATACTCATACTTAATTATTGTCAAATAACTGGCAGTATAAGCAGAACTGACTTCCAAGCAAGTGTAACTAGACTCCTGCTGTAAGATACAGTATCTTCTTTTGCTTTTTTGGTTTCAGATATGTGTTGACTTGATCGTGTAATTAATAGTTCAGAAAATTACATCAATAGAAAACTAAAACTCAAAGGTGCATGCAATATGCAAAGTCTGCTGAAGTAAAGTTCTTTTAAAGTTTATGTGCTATAGGGAATTGTGATGACACATGCATATATATATATATATATATATGCTGTACCTAACAAATGAATAAACATAGCTTTAAATCCGCCATGCAATACTTTATATTGTATACTGCCGTACATCTGTAGATCTCAGGGCAATTCACAACATAAAATAACAATATAAAAAACACAAAATCCATAATAATAAAAAACCAAGAGCAAAAGAAACCAAAAAGTTGTATAGCTGTGATGGCTATATTCAACCACTAAGAATAGAAGCAATATGCCTTTGAATACTAACTGTAGGGTACCAACTATGGAAGAGGGTGGTTCTCTTCATGTCCTGCTACCTAGAGGCACTTTCCAATGTACATCTGGTTGGCCGCAGTGAGAAAAGGATGCTGCACTCACTGGGTCTTGGGCCTGATCTGGAACTGCTCTTATTTTCTTATCTGGTTGACCGCTGAGCAGCAGGACTGCTCTTATCTTCATTCTGGAGTAGGAAGGAATTTTATATAACTGGCCATAGATATACAATATCATAGGTGTAGAATATTTACAGAGACATTCACAGTTCATTTATGTTTTCAATAAGTGTGTGTGTCTATATGAATAAATTTATAGGGCTGGATCCCAAAGATCTTTCCAGGCAATGGCTAGAATCCAAAGACTCCAGCTAGTTCTGTGTGCCAAGAGTTCTTTGGATCTGTGCTTACTGAAAAACAGCAGCATTGCTGTATGGCAAGAAATGCTTGGAGGAGTTGTAAAAGCAGATTGTGGTATGACACAAGATCTGTTCAAAGTCACACACACACACACACACACACACACACACACACACAAATTGTTCGGTGGGTGTGAGCGCTTGAATTAGCCTAAAGTAGCCTATTATAGTTATAGAATAGTTCCTACCTAATTATTTACCTTTCCCCATCATTTTCTCCGCTATGCTTGCACCTGCTTCTACATTGTCCCCATGCCGCAGAACTTCTAAAATAAAATGGGAGCCTTTGTGGGCCAAATATAGAAAAGAATCTGCTATTTTTCAAGAAAAAGAGATTCTTGAACTCACCATGAACGCCTTCCTCGTTTTCTTATAATGGCAATGGCGCCCACCTGAGAGGTGCCAGAACTGAGTTCCAGTGAGTTCCAGCTGAAAAAAAGGCCCTGAAAAGAAGATGTGGTAGTTGTGCAGGAGGTAGAGTTGTACATTGTCATAGACAATATTCACAAATAAGCCTACAGGATTCCTGAGCCCAAAGTAGAACCACATTCTTCATGGCAATTTAACCTACAAAGGGGAAAGAGTTATGTTTTCTGAAATACATTGCTATATGAGTTCTTGGGAAATGGCAGTACCTCAGCACAATAAGCACTATTTCAAGCAAAAATTTCTGGAATGGAATTTATTTATTGCATGGGGGGGGGGAGAGAAATAACTTTTTAGATACTATGGAAGAGTCCATATTAGTGTGTTGCAGCAAAAACATCAGTGCCTTGTAGCACTTTAAGTACTAATAAATGTATTATAATATGAGCCTAAGGCATCTAAACATGATCTAAATTTGTTAAACTTGTAAGATGTCACAAGAGTAATTATTATCTAGAAAAATCTTGATATATGTCACTTTAGAGTGAACATACTTAAAATGGAGGCTCTTTTGAACCTAGACAGTATTGTAAAACATGTAATTCTAATGTTCTGGTGATGTCCATCCAGGTTTGTAGATATATATGCCAGCGCATGTAGAGATGGAGGAGAAATTAGATTCAGTTCACATTTAAACTTACATAATTCACACTTTCCAAAACAATATGTGAACTGAAACACAGCCATCTTCCAAAATCCATACTTTTCACAATTTTGCCGTACATTGGTAAAGCCAAGCAATGTACACAAATATGCACATATTAGGGCAAAGTGTGCATATGTGCACATATTGGTGAGAATAATATATAAAATCATTGTATTGGGGGAAATTGCTTGCAAAATGTCTTTATCTGTCACAACTGCATGCAACAAGGTGTTTATTAGGAAAAATTTGAACTAAAATGCTGAAGAATTTTCACATGGATTTTTTTAAAAAGCAAACTTCTGCAAAAATAAATAAATCTGGAGATCTGAATTTAAGATTGGAAAAAGGAGAAACAGAACCAAAAATTGACAGATTTGTCCATCCCTCGTGGTCAGGATCCAAAGAACCCTGTAAATGAATAAAAGGGAAGGGTTGCAAATCTTTATACTGAATTGAATCATATTCCCCCAATTCACAGGACCAGATTTTTGCAATGGGAAGCCCCACTGTGCAGTTAAACTACTTATGTGATCCTTTGACCATCGTTCATTTATTCATTTTTATCAAATTGCAGTTCATAACATGGAAACATTTTTAATATATACTTTTAACGCATGCTTAGATCTCTAGAATGCGGAGCACACTGTAGGCAATAGTATTTGCCAACCTAGCCTTGTTGCATCTTGAGAAGCAACAGTAATTTTGGCATTCTGATACCTGAGCTGTCTTTCTCTTAACTGAGAAGAGTAAAACTGTACATGGGGACTACAGCAGTAAACTTCACCAAGTTTTTGCGAGTTTAGGGCTTCTGTGTAATGACTATAGATGTTGCAAGAAGCCAACATGAACTCATGGCTAAATTGTGAAACTACAGTTATAATGCAGTCATGATGAGTAATGGATGAGCGTAATTTGATAGCAGTGCACATTTTATAACCAGAGTTCTTCTGTAACTGTTTTAAACAGGGAAGTCTTACAGCATCCCATGAGACTATCCTTTACAGAGATTGCATATATGTTGGTTCAGTTTTGTGTATCACAATTTCTGACTGTCCAGTAAGTGTGGGGGTAGAGCCAGAATGACCCCCAAAGTATCTATGATCTGGCTGTTGGAGTATACAGCTTTGTGCTTTTTATTTTGGTAAGGCTTCGCCAATTAATTAATTTAAAGGTTTTGTTTATGTGAACAGTCCATATTCTACCACCATCATATTTTGACAAGTGGAGAAAAATTACTCAGGTTGCTTCCTACGTAATTAATAAAATGTATCTTTTTACATTTTTCCTTTTGCATTATCTCTTGCCAGAATTTCTGTAGTAGTTTAAACATAGAATCTAAAATGCTATGATACATTTGGAAATAAGCTATACTTAATAAAAGTGCAAAATTCGTATGTTCCCTTAGTCATGGATGCTTCATTCGCGATGGGATTTTCCAAGGAATGTAAGGTCACAATTTTCTCATTTGATTTTCATTTAACCTATTTATTGGTAATGGGACTTTTCTAAGATAAATAATGTGAAGAATAGAGCCAGAGAATGTCAGCCTAGGAATGTAATTTGAGCCTGCAGTCCTCTGCACATTAACTTGGAGGTAAGTTACATTGAATTTATAGGGACTTACTTCTGAGTAAACATACTTAGGATTGTGGTGTTAATCATGCTTGCTTGGCAATAAACAAATCTAAGATCAGAAGGCATGGGCACCTACTTAATGGGTTGAACTTCAAGCAAATATATTTAAAATTGCAAGGCTAGAGAATTAAATGGTAATTCCCACAAGGCTCCAACCTGGAATTAAGTCTCATCGACTTCAGTGATAAAAACATAAGGTTAGCAGAATAAGGGTGCATGTGTCCTGAAGTCTGCAGCATAAAAAAAATCCCATTTGTGCAAACAAGCAAACCCTTTCGAGCTGTAAGAGCTATTTGGCATCTTGACCATCCACTGCTATCAGTGCACATTGTGGGGGCCAAGAGACTCTGAAGGTCAGGCTAATTGAACTTTGCTGTGAGCTTGTATTTGTAGCTTGTTTCCCAACATAACATTGCGAGTCATGCTGCCCCTTCTTATGCAATGTGGCCCTCCTTTCAGGCTTTGATATAATTTATTTCTTCTGGAGCCTGCAATGAAAACCAAAACCAGGATGGGGCCTGAAAACACTTCCCTGGGAGTCTGGGCGAGGAAAGCTGAAAAACAGCAGGGGGTTGTTTGTTTGCTTACTTGCTTTCGCTAACAGAAGTTGTCAACCTTTTCTGGTGCAGAAGCAGATTTTACAGCACATCATTCTGTTGTTGATTTGGATTAGGACTTTCTGCTATGTTTGCCTGTGCCCCTACCAGTCAGCCTGTGGATAAACAGAGGCGGCCAGTTTACTCAGTGTTAGATAGATCACTTTCATATAATTTTCTCTTAAACCATAGTATGCTGTAAATTTTATATCCCTATTCCACAATTGTTCCTATTCTGGATGATGGAAGTTTTGGTCCAACAACATCTGGAAAGCCAAAGGTTACCCACCTCATCTCAAGTCATTCTTCAGTTCTTCACCACCACCAGAGATTAGGCATGTTGTTACTCAATAGAGCATCTTTTTGGTTGTGGTTTACGTACGCAAACTTCCCTGAGAGTTTTACCTGGCACCTAAGCTTACATATTTCTGGTTTCATGTGAGCATTAGATCCCTAGCTAAACAGAAATGTTTGGAAAATCAATAATGAGGGAGACAAATAGACCTCTACAGGGAGGGCATTCCCTTACAAATGGGGAACCATCACTGAAAAGGCTCCATTATGGGTCAGCAATGCCAACCAGGCAGACCCTAGTGATGGTGCCACCACTGCCAAGGCTTCACCTGCCAATCACAGGGTCGAATTGACACTCAGCTGCTGTCAGGCCTGCCCCCCTAAAGATTGTGCCTGAATTACAGTGGTACCTCAGGTTACAAACGCTTCAGGTTACAGACGCTTCAGGTTACAGACTCCGCTAACCCAGAAATAGTACCTCAGGTTAAGAACTTTGCTTCAGGATGAGAACAGAAATCGTGCAGTGGCAGCGCGGTGGCAGCGGGAGGCCCTATTAGCTAAAGTGGTACCTCAGGTTAAGAACAATTTCAGGTTAAGAACGGACCTCCAGAACGAATTAAGTTCTTAACCTGAGGTACCACTCTATACAAATGATATGTGCACCTATAATTTGGAACAGAGGTGCCAGGATGAACAACAGAAGTTTTTCTTTTCTTTCCATACATGATAGTTGAACATAGTATTGTATTCTCAGTTGTTTTCTGGGTTTTCATCCCCATTGTACTTCTGTTAATTTTTTAAAATTTCTATATGCATTTATCACTTATCACTTTTACTGTATTTTCTATGCGTTCATATCAGTGAAAATACTACTACTACTACTAATAATAATAATAATAATAGGACCTGGGACAGGAGCAACTGTGTGTCAGGTACCAATGAAAGAATTTAATTTTTATTTCTTTTATCCCGCTGCTGTCTCTTATGATGTGTTTTTTTTTTTTTTTTTTTTTTGTAATGCTTTAAACATTGGGCGATATCCAATGCTCTCATTCTGCTAGCACCAGGGGTGTGTGCCCTAGGACAATGGAATTTCTCTCTCCTCTCCCCTTTAACTTTCTACATGATGTCAAAATCAGCTCTGGGGGGTTGGAGGACCCTCGAGAGGAGAGCATGCCAGCTGAAGCCAATTTATGAATTTGAATTAGCTGTGACTTTTTGTTGTTGTCTACAAGTCTCTATTAAAGATAATAGGCACCAAAGCTGTCCATGCCACCATACATAGCTGCGATCCGGGAGAATCACCAATATGCCCATCTTCAGGGGACATGCAAGCTGAACCATGGCTGTCAACGTTTTCCTTTTTTTAAGGGAAATGCCCTTATTCCGAATAGGATTCCTCGCAAGAAAAGGGAAAAGTTGACAGCTATGAGTTGAACTGAGATGACAGTTTCTCCTGAGTACAGTGGTACCTCGGGTTACAAAAGCTTTGGGTTACAGACCCTGCTAACCCGGAGTTTCAGGTTAAGAACGGACCTCCGGAACTACCGTATTTTTTGCTCTATAAGACTCACTTTTTCCCTCCTAAAAAGTAAGGGGAAATGTGTGTGCGTCTTATGGAGCGAATGCAGTCTGTGCAGCTATCACAGAAGCCAGAACAGCAAGAGGGATTGCTGCTTTCACTGCACAGCGATCCCTCTTGCTGTTCTGGCTTCCGAGATTCAGAATTTTTTTTTCTTGTTTTCCTCCTCCAAAAACTAGGTGTGTCTTGTGGTCTGGTGCGTCTTATAGAGCGAAAAATACGGTAATTAAGTTCGTAACCAGAGGTACCATTGTATTGGAGCCCAGGAACTTTTAGGCTGCTCTCCTATCCCCACTCCCTGAGTAAGCACATCGAACCGAATAGAACTTACTTTTGAGAAGCCAATAATAGGTGCTGTAGACCAACATATGAATGTAGGTAGCATACCACTTTAAGTCATAAGATCTTAGGGTGGTTCACAGAATAAAATACAGGATAAAAACAAGTAAACATGTAAAGCAAAACAGCAAAGCAATAGCCCCCCCTTCCCAGTCATGCCGCCCCCCAAGCATACTGGGAACTGTAGTTTGCTCCCAGAGTACTGAGTGTTAGAAGGCCTCTTTGCCCTCCTCAGAGCTACATTTCTCTGGTTGTTCAACCATTCTGGGAACTGTAGTTCTATGTGGGGAACTGGGATCTCCTAACAGCTCTCAGCACCTTTAACAAACTATATTTCCCAGGATTCTTTAGGGCAGGCTTCCTCAACCTTGGCCCTCCAGATGTTTTGAGACTACAATTCCCATCATCCCCGACCACTGGTCCTGCTAGCTAGGGATCATGGGAGTTGTAGGCTAAAAAATATCTGGTGGGCCGAGGTTGAGGAAGCCTGCTTTAGGGGCTGGCCGGCCTTGACTGTTTCAAGTGATAGGCTACTGCTTTAAATGTATAGTGTCAATGGGGCCTAAATGCATTTGTGCTGTTATGGTTCTTTCTTTTTCCTGAAAGAAGTTTTTGTCCCTAGCGGGGGCATGCCAGGCAGAAATACCACAGACAAAGCTCTCTCCTGGCTTGGCGAAGAAGAAATGGGGAAAGTGACGTATTGAATTGGCCTGCTCTTTGACTTTTGAAGGCTCAGGGCTACTAACAGGGACTGCGGGGGAACAACTACAGCTTGTAGCATATGGAACATCCATTTAAATTCTATGGCCTGGGTCTGTGCTGCAGGCATATCAAATGGCATAATTATTTGGGAGACAAATTGTTACGAAATGAAACTCTGCTTGACCTGTTGTCACAATTATCTCGGTGTGAAACTGGCAGTCTCCTGCCTCAGATGTTAGCAGCCCCACTGCGGGAGATGCCATTTATTATTTTGCAGGTGGTATCAGAATGTTTAGTCAATCAACGTGAGTATTCTAGATAATTTGTACTAATCCTTAATTCATGAGTGGATAAATATAAATGACTTTCTTTGCTGGGTTGGTGGGTGGGTGCAAAGTATTGCAATTTAAATTGCAAAAAGTAAAGAACGAAAACTAAGTGTTTTAAAAATAAAGGCCTCCATATTTTAAAGCTTCAGTTTACTCTAAACAATTAAGGTAACTTAAATTAAATTTCACATGTTAATGCAATTGATTAGAGTGATCTTCGTTAACGTAAAGCAACCCGGATAACAGGAAGTCATTAATAATAAGGGCAAATATTGCTGATGTGTACAACTGCTCAATATTCAGTATACTGCAGTTCATCCTTCAGCTTTTAACTTAAGCTATAAATTATGAGTTGCCAAATGACCAGTCAAACTTGCCATGCTTCCCCTTATGCCCTCATCAGCAGCCTTTTGCACAGAAAGCCACAGGTGAAGCTTCATAGCATGGAGGCAAGCATTTTCAGCTACTCAGGTCTGCACACTGAGTTACGGTGAAAGGCAACCTTTATAGAGAGGCCACTTAAAAACTTTTCAATCCTACATAGATCCTACCTCAAAACAGTTCCTTGGCACTTTGGCTCATACATATATTTATGAGTTTGTGGGTGCTAGACACACATAATTCCTGGAATTAGTAAGTGTTATAACATAAACAATGCTTGGAGAGTTAAACTGGAAGTCAGATTCCCGTGTTCAGGAGATCACCTGAGAGATGGGCCGTTAACAGAGAACAAAGGGAGATGTGCGATCAGCAAAGCAAAGACTATGTGCCATCTGGCAAATGGGTGGTTCCCTTCCCAGTGGCGTAGCGTGGGGGGTGCAGGGGGGGCCGGCCGCACCGGGCGCAACATCTGGGGTTAGGGGGCGCAAATCCACGGGTTAGGGGGCGCAAATTACTTGCCTTGCCCCGGGTGCTGACAACCCAAGCTACGCCACTGTCCCTTCCCTAAGCTCTGAGATGTCTAGCAGAGTGGAGAATTTAGGGTTGCAGTTGGGGGATGATGTGAGATGGAAGAATATAGTTGCAGTCTGTAAAATGCAGCAAGCTGGAGGGAGGCTGGGCCATAGCTGGTGTCTTTTTCAATCCAAGGCTGCCGTGGCTATGGGAGAAACAAGAACCTCTTGGGGTGTTAAGCTCTCCACCCCCCATATGTAGGCTCAGGTTGTATATATGTGTAAATAATCCATATATCATAAAGACACCACAGTCTGCTGTTCTTCATTTCCAAACAGAAACACAAACCCTGGGTAAGTGTGCCTGAAACTCCTGGAATCTCACAGAGATTGGGGCAGTGTGTAAGAATACTAATAGCTTCAGCAATTTTATTTGTTGTATCGTCCTGTTCCAGTCCACCTCTGCTTCAATGCATCCTTGGGTGCGAAAGCCAGCAATGGTTTAAGGAACCTTCCGGACCACCTGTTTAGCAAACATTCATCCTGATTTGTTTGCAATAATATTAGGCAGCTATACTGTTGCTATTTTTGGATGGGATTCTGGCAAATTCAGGTTGTGCAATTATAGTTGATTGGGAGGTTTTGCACAAGACCACTTCTCCAATAGATCAGTGTTTGTGTGATAAGGAAAGGGACGGGAAATGCACTGTAAAGTGGGGTGTAACACTGGATTTCGTGTAATGCTATCTAACGTTCTTAGAAATCAGGATGAATGCTCAATAAACAAGTCATCTGGAAACACCCAATGTTGGCTATTTATTGATCATTCATTCTCATTTGTTTCTGGGGATGTTAGACCTCCCAATCAACTACAACTGCACAACCTGAATTTACCATAAGAGAAAAACTCTGCAGAGCAAATAAAAATGTGAGGTTCTATGAGTGGTTTATGAATGGCTCCACCAAGTCCTATAGAAAGTACTGGTTATATGTGGTCTCCTGATCAAAGATTTCATATTTTCAGGAATACACCCACACCCAAAAAATATATAATAACAAACAATACATACATAACCAATCTTGACAATGAACTTAATCCCGGTACTAACTGTTGATGAATGGGGTGGGAGAAATCTTGAAGAAACCAGAGGACACAAAATAGCACCAAAAGAGGTAATTTATACATTTTTAAGCTAAAGGCCAAAAAACATTTAGTTACAATACTGGTCCATAATAGACAATGAAGATCTGGGAGAGGGACTGCTCCCTGTTGTCACAAAACATAAAGAGAAATAACATTTCATGTGAGCAGAGCTACTGACATTTTGTCCCAGAAAGTGACAGAGATACCTGTGAGAGAGTAAGAGCTGGTCTGAAAGGATTAAGGTGCGAAGGGGTGTAGTCAGAGCGGAGAAGGAAACAGCAGAAGCTGGAAGGTTGATCATGATCAAGGTCTTTTGTGTTAAAACTAAATAAAACATTTGTTCTTAACTCACAACAGTTTCCAGCTTTCTTCAGTAATACAAGGAACAACACAAAGCCAAGCTGCTAAAATGTTTGTGCCCCAAACAAAATGCTTACAAGAGAGATACCACAAGCAACAATCTCAGCTTTGGTTCTTTTTAAACACACACACACACACACACACACACACACTCAAATTCAATAATCGCCAAGTCAATGGTGTTTTATTTGACTTAGGCTATATCAGCTCCCAGAGAAACTTAATGCTTTCTGACCCCTTCCTTGAAATTAGTGTTACCCTTGCCTTCTCTAAAATACACAGCGATAGTAGCTTAGGCAGATTTTGCACTTTGGGAAGCAGACACAAAGGAAGGCCTATAGAAAGAAATGATGTGAAATATTTTGGTTCAATATCCCAGACGGGGGGGGGGGGGAGGATTTGTGGGAAATCTAAAACGGATCAGGAAATAATAATAATAATAATAATAATAATAATAATAATAATAGCCGCCTGCCGATTTGACTGGGTTGCCCAAGCCACTCTGGCAGCTTCCATCAGATATAAAAACATAATAAAACATTAAACATTAAAAGGTAAAGGTAAAGGGACCCCTGAACATTAGGTCCAGTCGTGGCCAACTCTGGGGTTGTGGCGCTCATCTCGCTTTATTTGCCGAGGGAGCCGGTGTACAGCTTCCGGGTCATGTGGCCAGCAGGACTAAGCCGCTTCTGGCGAACCAGAGCAGCACACAGAAACGCCATTTACCTTCCCGCTGGAGCGGTACCTATTTATCTACTTGCACTTTGACGTGCTTTCAAACTGCTAGGTTGGCAGTATAAATAAAAAGAATAAAAAGATTCCTTCTTTTTAGTAAGAAATAATGGATGGTGGAAATATGACCCTCCGGATGTTGACGGACTCCAGCTCCCATTAGTCCTACCCAGCATGGTGAATGTTGTTGCTGTTTATTACATATATTAGGGGTTTAGGGTTCTTTGTATTCTTCAATAGTCTGAAAGTGCTCAACTTGCCTGTTGTTCCAGCATTCTGTGCTTTTGTATCTGTTATCTTTTTTTTTTTAAAGAGATTAGCATGTGTATATATTACACCCTTCCAATTGAGCTCAGGGTTGCAAACACATTGGCATTAAAACAATACAATCAAAAATAATTCAAGGCATCTAAAAACAAGGAGATGCTCTCACCGTTGCTAATTTCACGGTTGCCATGCCTAGCATCTTTCAGCCATCAAATCCTGGGGTGAACAGGAGAGTTCTTAAATTTATCTTGAAAATTAACAGAGAGGAGGACAGACAACCTTGCAAGGAAAGGCATCCTACAAAAGGGGAAGCACCATCAAAAAGGCCATTGCCGGCTGACCTTATGACAGAGCAAGGGACCGTTGCCTTATAGTCTCAACATTGTTAAGTATTCCTTTGAATTAAATAATTACCCATTGTGCCAATGGACATTCATGGGGATCGGCAAGTGCAGGTTGCGGTGGCTGGGGCTGATGATAGTTGTAGTCCAAAATAATTTGGAGGGCACCAGGTTGGCAAAGGTTGACACAGGTTGGCAATATGGCCCATAGAAGGCAGCAGAACTTCAAAACTCTCTTAAAAGGTTGGATAGATAGGGAATAGGTCCGTCAGCCCACACTGTCTGTCACTTGTGGCTCAGCACACTTGCTTGAGGAGCAAAGGGTGCTGAGGAAGGGTTAAGCCAGGTAAAGGCATCAATAAGAGTGACACAGAGATGACAGCATCACAAAGAGCAAAAAAGTTAACAAGAGGTTTAACGCACGCAGCTCTAATTTTTATGATCTCAGTCCTTGTGTGAATAATACATGTGGAAGGCAGTGGGAACTGTGTAATGACCACAGCGTGTTAGTAGAGTGCATGTCAGGGGTCAGCAAACTTTTTCAGCAGTGTCCCTCAAATGTTGTGGAGGGCCGGACTATATTTTAAGGGGGGGGGGGAGAATGAACAAATTCCTATGCCCCACAAATGACCCAGAGATACATTTTAAATAAAAGGACAGATTCTACTCATCTAAAAACATGTCCACTGGCTGGATTTAGAAGGCGATTGGGCCGGATCCGGCCCCGGGCCTTAGTTTGCCTAACCATGCTTTATATATATGTCCCAATATTTGCAGGGACATATATTTGAAGGGCTGGTTGGCTGGTTGAAGAACCCTGCCTGAGCCATGGAGAGCACCTGCCAGCCTGTGTCGACAATGCTGCATAAAAGAACTCTGCATAAAGCAGCTTCCTGTGATTGGTCAACAGTCTCATTAGCCTCCTTAATTTGAATCTTCCCACATCATGCTGAGGTGTTGTATGTGCACGCATATTTATTTTGGCATTGCCAGCTCTAAGCATCCAACAATCATGAGTCAGAGTGGCTTGCAATTGTCCCAGTCTTGAAATAGCACACTGGAATGAAAGAAGCTTGATAATGTTTCTCCAGAGTCCCCTGTCCGTTTATCCCTTCCCACTTTTTCTTGTAGGCCTTACACAAAAAGATACGTTCTAGAAATCAGGGTGCCATGAACAAACAGCTGGTTTTGTGCAGCTTTTTTTGTAGGTGGGACTGAAGCCAGCAATGTTGGGCATTCCACATGGCTTGGAAGAGCAGTCATAGAGAGCAACAGCACAAGAAATGTCAGCCACTGTACATGATAAGGGTCCCATTTATTTACATATTCACTTATATTCCGGCTTCTCCCCTGATGGGACCCAATAAGGAGTTTGCCCCAAAATACCTGTGCACACCTAACACCACTAATCAATAGGGTCAATTGTACTACGGGAAAGCAGTGAGATCCCTTGAGAAATCAATGTAGTACAAGTGCTAAGCAATTAGAATTAAAAGCAGAAAAGCTGCATTTTCCCTTCCCTGAAAGCTTACAAACTAACTTATGTTCTGTATTACCTTGGTTATTTTCTGGAAGTTATTGTCAAAAGAGTAGATATTTTACTTATGTGTGTTGGCTTGGAGAAGGATTAAATGCTATAGGGAATATGTACGTATCAACATTTTAATAGGTATTTATTAAATTTACTCTCTATTTGGGAATCTTCTCCTGTGAAAGTGTAGGTGTAAACTGGGAGATGGGGGCTTTTTCAGGCTCAGAGCTGCATTCCCTCCAGGGGGGGGGGGAGCCACTGAGCCAGAAAGCAAAAGTGGATGGAGCAATTGATGTGATTCTTGCCTTTGTAAAGTGGGCTACACTCTCATTATACTTTCAAAGCACATTCAAAACACATTCTCTCCCTCAGAGAATTCTGGGTACTATGGGTTACCCTTCACAGAGTTACAGTTCCTAGCAACTCTTAACAGTGCCCAGAATTATCTGAGGAAGAAAATGCACGTCTATTGTGCTTTAAAAGTACAGTGGTACCTCGGGTTACATACGTTTCAGGTTACAGACTCTGCTAACCCAGAAATAGTACCTCGGGTTAAGAACTTTGCTTCAGGATGAGAACAGAAATCGTGCTCCAGCGGCGTAGCGGCAGAAGGCCCCCATTAGCTAAAGTGGTGCTTCAGATTAAGAACAGTTTCAGGTTAAGAACGGACCTCCGGAATGAATTAAGTACTTAACCTGAGGTACCACTGTATTCTGTATTCTGTACACAGCTACATGGAAGTCAGAGGTTTCACACACACATCTTTTCATCTTCTGTGCAGGCAAGCAGGAGGCATTATCATGGATAGAGGACAAACTCATGGGATGCACGGCCTGGGGAGAACTGGTGTTTCTTGGATCAGGGGCAAAGCCTAGGGCAGAGATAGCTAATGTGGTGTGCTTCAGATGTGTTGACTCCCATTCCCATCAGCCCCTACCAGAATAGCCATTAGTCAGGAATCATGGGAGCTGTAGTCCACAACATCTGAAGGATGCCACATTGGCTACCCTGGCCCTAGGGAAATTCTCAAGTAGTGAACAGAGAGTCTGGGTGGCCCAGATCTATGGGAGAGAGGCAAGGGCTTTCCCACAATGAGCCAATTGAAAGGAAAGATGGCGGTCTAATGGACCACCAATCTCAAGTCTGTCCTCAGCCAGCCCCCATCTGCCTTTCTTCTTACTTACAGTCAGGGAGGGGGACGACGCTTCCTGAAAGCTTCCTCCTCCTTACTTCAAGTGTTGCCTTTGTACAACTCTGCAGGGCAGTGGGAAACAAGAACTGGTTGGCTCTGCCTGCCATTAGCTCTGACTCCACTTACTGTTGGGCCTCATCCACACCATGCATTTCAAGCATTATTATGCCACGTTAACAATCCTGCCTCCCCTGGAAATTCCCAGAATTCTGAGAACTGTAGTTTGTTAAAGGTATGGACCTTACGGAGTTACACTTCCCAGCACCTTAACAAACTACGGATCCCGTGCCTGTTAAAGTGGTATGAATGCTTTACATGTGTGGTATGGGTATAGTTTTGGTCTCCCTACTTTCTTCTCCACAAGTTGTAATGTACATGAGCCACCACTGAAAGACAGTACAGTGGTACCTTGGTTTGCAACTGTTTTGGATTACAACCATGTCAAACCCTGAAGTGTGTGTCCCTTTTTTGGATTACAGCCCATTTTTTTTATTAGAACCATTTTTATTTTTATTTTTGAGGCCCCATTGGCAAAATCACGTCTTGGGTTACAACCTGTTTTGGTTTACAACCAGACCTCCGGAACAGATTATGGTTGTAAACCAAGGTATCACTGTATACAGATATGAACTCTCTCTCTCATGCACACATACAAGCAGCCTCATAATTCAGATTTTTATATCCTCATCAAGGATATGTAAATAAGGTAAGCCCTGTCCCAATTTAGCTCTGTGTTGACTGCCGTTTTAAACCAGCATTTCCTACGATTTGCTGGGTTAAAGGTTGCTATTAGAAGCACTAAATCAACATTACCAGATTGAAGGACACGAGACAGATTGAGTGTTCTTTCTAGGGGAGTGCAGCATGACTGTTCAAAGACTTTGGGGAATTAGTGGTACTTTGATATAAAGATCATGCTTTAAGTGGGGGGGGGGGTGACCAATTGGCAACCTGTGGACTGAAACTTTGTGGGGGGGGGAGGGGACAACCACCTTTACTGTTCCTACCACTCAATGTGGGGCAATATTTTTGCCTAACTAGATTTCCATGGAGATATAAAATAGCTTTCACAATTCTGAGCAGGAAATTTCACACTTCATTGTTCATCTGTACGGCGCTGGTGAAATCTTTGGTATCAATTGGTTCAGCTGATGGAGCAGCATCAGTAGCGGATGCTGTGGTGGGCCTGAGGTTCCCCACCCTTGCCCTAAAGTACCCTGCACCCAGTGGCATAGAGCGCGGGTAGGGTCACAGGGGCAGTTGCCCCGGGCACAAAACTGTTAGGGGCACAAAATTTCAGCACCTGGTGCTGCTTCAGTACAGCTGTGTGCTTCTGTCACTGGGCGCTGTCGAAAATGGCTTCTCCATGTTCACTAGGAAGTGACCTCTTCAGACCATGGAACAACTCTATGGCTGAGATCTCCTGGGTGATGCCGTTAGGCAGTTGAATGTGCATGCGTACTCCATTTCCCTCCCTCCCACCCCCCTCTCCGCATGGCCCTGTGTGCTGGCAACCCACGCTACGCCACTGCAAGTAAGACATTTGGGGCTTTGACGTGGACGGTAAATACATGTACTCCATAACTGGGAAGTCTTTACTGTTAGCGGGTGCCAACTAAATTACGAACCCTGATTATCCACAAGAATTTCAGCTCATGTGAGTCACAATGAGCATCCAGCCCTCCAATCACCATCTGAAGAACAGGGTAGTCTTTAAGGTCGCCCATCCCTGATGCACCAGGGTTACACTGGTTTTCTTTCTTTTGTAGCCCAACCCTGATGGTCAGCTATTTTAAATCAGCATAATCAAGCAGCCTTTCCAATGACGTGCCAATTCACATTTCTGATTTTCTCTGCCAAGAAAGAGACCCATAAGGAAAACAACCACCTCTCCCTTTTCCAGTAGTGATCTGCTCATTCTGAGCCACTGGCCGCATTGCTACAGCTCTCCGTCTCAAGAGATGTCACACACTGTGTGAAGTTACACACCGACAACTCCCCCCTCCTCCCCCAAGTATGTGAAACTTTTGAAGGCGGGTAGACTGAAATACATGAATCACTGTTGCAAAATGTAATATATGACTCAGCGGTTACTTTTTTCCAGAATGGTTTGTCTCTATTCCTGACTTGTCTGTGTTCTTTTTTTGTGTTCATTACATGACGACTAGATTTAAAAAGGGAGTTTGTGGTTTCCTCACTGACTGTGAAAGGTAGCTACCAGGTTGCTGTTGTTGTTTTTAGCAAGCCACCTTATATCAGATGTTACTGGGGTGGATTACAAGCCATAAAATGACAATGCAACATAAGCCATAAACACACACACACATCAAAACTCAGGGTCATCCCTATTATTAGGCAAAATGAGGTGACCACCTCAGGCAGCAGAAACTCAGGGGGCAGCAGCTCTCTGGCCATTTCCCTCCTTCATCAGAGCTGTGTGTACTACATGGCATGTCCTTGCCCGTCCCAGCAACTAGTCTGATCCCTCAGTGCTGTAGAAGACAATATTCCATCACTGGTGTTAGATTAAGACTGAACTGCCGTTCCAGTTGGCTTCTGTATATTGCATGAGGAGAGGGCGCCATGTTCTCCTTTGCTTCAGGCAGCTGATCTAGCAATCAGCTATAAAAATCAATATAAGCAGCTCAAATGCAACTGCAGTTAAAGCCTCCCCTGCGCCCCCCCCACCTCAAATGCTTGAGTGAACAGCTGGGCTTTAACTTGGTGCTGGCATATGACCAATCACAGCACTAGCCAGGCATTCCACAGCCAGGGAGCTACAGTGAAGAAGGCCCTCTTCTTCATCTCCACATAAAGTACACAATGCACAGTACAAATCCAGTTCATTCATTCATACACACCATTAATTTACCGTAGTAGCAATTCATTATTTTCTAGATCAGAACTCAGAGCAAACTGTTTTAAAATGACCGCATAGACCTTGGGAAATACTTGAGATGTAGAATTAGAGTGAGGAAAATATTGGCACTGCCAAGAGCAAAATGGAGCTTTCGGTCACATGTGGTGGCTCTGCAAGAGAGTATCTAAACAATGGGAGACGGTAGCCCAAACTATTAATGAAATGTTTGAAATAAGTGTTTACATTTAGATCCACCATTGTTCCACTTTCTACTCAGTTATGTAGAAGTGATAATACCAGTGAAGTTAAAAGAACCAGCTTTGTGTTTAAAAATAGCTGCCAGGTTGATCTTTGATACTGATTTAAAATGCATGGTTATATAAAATTCTAAGTGGCTATCAGTTTGACTAACATGTCTATTGCTAGTGTCGGAACACTGTGAGCTGTGTTGTATAAGTGTCATAGGTACCTGTTTGTTGACTACTGACTATGACATCACTAGTGATTGGTGACACAACTCCTACTCTCTCCCTGCGTAAATGGTTTGGGTTCATAAATATTTTATTGTGCAAAGCTTAAAACAATATTTGCGCTGCAGTCTTAATCCCCTGGGTAGTGGTGGTGGTTAGGATATCAAGTCATTTCTTCTGGGCTGGGCTCTATTAGCAAAGAGGTGCAGTGGGAGGGATGACCAGCTGGAATAGAAACTGGCTCTGTAAAGTGGCAAATCAGAAACATTATCCCCACCTTTACAACAATGCTCCAACGTCTACTGCCACCTGTTCTTGTTGTCAGCTCAGTGGTAGAGCATCTGCCTTGCATGCAGAAGGTCTCAAACATGCAGCCTCAAACTTACTTGGAGAGAAGGCCAAAGGAAATCAATGTGATTTAGGGCTCATCCAGACTTCCATTTGTGCAGCATTTCTAGGCACAATTCCGCATTCTGAAGCACTGTGTCCGAGTGCTTTTTTTGTCTCAGACCTTTCCCTACAAAAACCCATTCTTTAATGCAGAATCAGAACAAATGACAATTTGGGTTTTCTGCGGATTGTTGTTTGTTCTGATTGATAATTAAAGAGTGAGTTTTCAAGGGGAGAACTCTGGGGCAAAAGAAAAAAAAGGGTACATCGACACAGCCCTTTAAAGCATGGACCTCTGCCTTGAAAGCACAAAGCAAAAGTTAAGTGTGGGTGAGCCCGTTGTTCCAATGGATTTTTTTTTTTTTTTGGATCAATAGATAATCCTACACAAAAATGTTTCACTGAGCTGAGAAGAGAACACAAATACCTGTATATAAAAGCAGTGCTTTTTTTCCAGGGGTAAGTAAGGTTACGCAATACCGGCACCTTCTTCTCTAGAAGAAAGGCACTGTATAAAACAATAAATGGAAATAAATAAACCACCATGCCTCTTTATCTGCCCCTCAGGACTTCCTTCCAGGCTACACCACCTTAGCCACAGTCCCCTCTCCTCTGAGCTCAGCCCTCACAAACCTTACGTTGCACCCTCTTTGAGAGCTTGTGCCTGGCTGTAAGATGCCCTTAAACACTGATTTTGCCTCTTGCTTGTCTGGATGGAGGAGAGAGAGGGGTGCGTGGAAACTAGCCTGGTGTACAAACTTGCATTTGTTGCTCCACCTGCTTTACCTCTGGCCCAGCCATGCAACACTCCCCTCCGCCACCACCTCCTGAAGGTTGTCCAAAAGGGAACTTGAACCTTGTTCTGAAAAAAAAGTTCCCCATTTCTAGTCTACAATATAGAATTTGAACTAAGCAGCAAATCCAAGTTCTGTGTTAAGAAATGATGGCAAATTTGCATACAATTGCCTGGTCTTACCTGCACAGTTACGACTGTAGGTTAAGGGTATTTACAGTGATGATGGTGGTGGTGAAGAATTTCTTCTAAGGCCTGAAAGCATCACTTGCCATGATAGCAACTTGTGACCTATCTTTTCCAACGTTGTCACTTAAACAGAGGGCTCCTTCACTCATTCCAGTTTCCAACACGATGTGTACTTGCAGTGCAACAGCATAGCAGACACATATGTGTATACACCAGATTTTTTTAAAAAAGTATGCCTTTTCTCTCCAACACAATTATCACCTTAAAAGCCCACGCTAGCATCCCATAGGGAAATCTAATTTGTACGTCTGTATGTCTGAGCATCTGCCTTGTTTACTGAGCCTCAAATGAGCTGTCTACTTCTGTGGATCTGCTGGTTTATAGCCCAATCCTAAAGGTCCTCTTCCCAGTGATATAAATGTAGACTTATGCCAATACACCCAAAACAGCAATCTTTTCTATTAGTGAGGGGTTGGGGAGAACTGATTGCTCTTTCCCCTGCCATGAAAACCCAGTTCTTAAGTGGTTAGAATAGTCATACAACGAGACCGTTTAATCTGCTCCATAATATACCACAAATATAATTCAAGGAAGGGGGAAAATCATTAGTGTAGAACTATCAAGCCCTGCTACTTCATGAGCTCTCGGACTGGGATCGGCAGCACAGCAAGAAAGGTGCAAGGGCCTCTGTTTTGCACTCCAGCAGCAAAGCATTGCAGAGGCAAGCCATTCGTCTCACAGCTGAGCGATTTGGGCTTGCCACAATAGTCAGTTCACACATGCATGAGCAGCACTTGATCTTCCTCCATTTTATTACGAAACCATTGACAACTTTCAACTGAGGTTTCTGGACTTGGTTGAAAAGTATTGCACTGGAGTCAGTACGAAATTTCTTTCTTTGGTACCTGATCTGTGATGGCTCTTTCACACGTAGATGTTATTGCTTCATGGGCTCCTCCAGACAAGTTGTCTATTGAGCATTCATCCATATTTGTTTGTGGGATGGTTATACAATAATGAGCAGGCATCCTGATTTGCTTGCAGGGTGCTTACATATCAACCCGTTAATTGGTTCAACTTAATTCTTTTCTGTGCAATTCCCCTCACTGCCCTAACTTCAAGAAGTCTGTTTTACAACAACACAGGTTTGTTGCACTAGGGCACCAGAACATTTTAATCCATTTTAATAGTACAAACCTAAATTTCCAGTTATGTGCTTGAATCCCTCTCACAAAACAGTGACAGCTGGAAGCACCCCATTGCACCCATCAAGCAATGAACATCCATGCATGGCCGGGGCCTTTGTCCTGATCGACTGTATAACCTGTGCCTCAACTGGCTAGCATGGGGAGGAGAAGCTGCCAACCCCCTCCAGACACGGCTGATCTACTCACAAGTGACAAAAATCAATGCACAAAGTCAACTGATTTCATGCATCTTTTAACATGGTCATGGCCTTTAGTTAGCGTCCGCTTATATCCAACTACTTCTATTTTATTTAAAATAAATAAATGTGTCCTTTAGTTCGCATTAACTTAAAATCTGTTTGCTTTTTTTATTTAGAGCCCCTCTCTCTTTCAAGGTTATCACACTCCACATCCTCAGGCTCACTCTTAGGTTTGTTTATTTACACTCCTGCCATTTAGCTCACCATTGGGCTTTGCTG